>NC_060119.1:1252588779-1253788779 GCF_021461395.2 Schistocerca americana
GACCATCCATGTGTCATGGTGATGACTACACTCTAGACGTTCCCTTCCGTGAAGACGCTTCAGAAATACACAGGTAGCAAGTCTCCGACAGTAAAGGTCACCCTGCCGAAGCCTTCTGCACACCGTTTGCCTCGAGAAAACACGTCCAGTGGATGCTGCGAGCTCACATGGCGTGCAGTACTACTGCGGTACCGCTGTGCCCTTACAACCAAATAACGGTTCTCTCTTTTCGATGTCGCACGTGGTCGGCTCTGCTCTAGTCTTCGGGATACAAGTTCGGTCTCTACAAACTGTTGTCACGTCCCAGAAACAACAGAACGATTCACATTTAGCCGGTTTGCGACTGTGCTGCTTCCGTTCTTCCTATGGCCCTACACCGCAGAAAGTCTGGAAGACGTCTTTTCTGTGCCACACTGCACCGTCTGTGGCTGGGTCCACGACGATTGTGGATGTGGGACTACCTGGCAAACATCACCACGTTTCCACGTTTGACAGGTGCCCTGAGTCATCGTTGACGTGGTTGTCCGTTGACGTATTTCGTGCAGAACCCGATGGTATGGACATCTGTAGACAGTTTGTATGATTATGTTGTGAATCAGACAGAGGACAGGGAAACAGCGCTTTATTGCTTTTATTTTGAACACCAATGTATAACTTCTTCATCATTCTATATAAAAAGAACGGAATGGGAGCAACTGTACTACAGTGAGCTGTGGGGGGTGAAAACTGTAGAGGAAGGTAGAGAATGGAATATATATAACAAGTAATTGAGGACATAGGCTGTAAGTGCTGTTCTAAGATGGAAAGTTTGGGAGAGTAGAGGAATTTGTAGTGGACCGCATGAAACCTGTGAGAAGACTTAAAAAAAGTCGGCCTTGTAAAAGTGATAAACGTTTGGCAGAAAATTAATATTTTTGTCTGAACTGTATCTGTTTTACTGTATTGTATTTCACACATTAGTTAGATGTGCTCATTATTGAATGAAAGTTAGCAAATGGCAAACGTTATTGAACATCAACTTCCTTACCGTGAAACGATGAAGTTACATAAGTAACAATGAACTTTAGAACAGTTTTGAGTCATAACATTACAAATGGTCTAGACAGAGGATTCACACACATTTTACTGTTGAATAACGAAGTATACAAGTAAAACGTGAGTAGCATTAAAACCGGAAAAACACTAGAGGCACCGGGAATGAAGTCTTACTGAAATATATTAAAAATTTAGAGGACAGGTAAAGCAGGAATAAACGGTTATTATTAGACTGAAATATGCAACTGAATATCTATCGTAAATTGTACTGAGTTAAGAGATTATTGGGATATAGCGATGCCGTGTACAGCGTTAAATGACCTGACTTATCTACAGGACCACAAAAGCTTTAAACATTCTCAAGTACCACACAGTAAATATTTTTGTGCCATTTCGATTAAGTGTGCAATAATCTGCAGTTTGAAGGAATGTTATTTTAGTTAAGAACATGACTTCAACGCATGGTTAATCAACGAACTGTGAAAGGAAAGGGATAATCATGAATCAGGAACAAAATGAATGGGCTGTTATTTCTCAAACGTTACAATACACGTTTACCAAAAGTGTTGGCAAGCACGCAAGCATCAGAGATGAACTTGATTTAAACTTCTATAAAACAACTAGAGCTAACGAAGGACAGCTCGCTTTTTTCTGCTGGAGAATTCAACGAGTCATTGCTAAACCAACTGCAAATAATTGGTGTATATGCCGTCAGCTTCGGTAATTTCATGTGAAAGTTTTTATTTTTTTATTTTTTAGTATTTGATGACTCTAGCCTTGCAGGGCACCTGAGTTAACACAGCAGGCCCACTCTTGAGTGTCGTGCGATTTTCAGGCAGGTCTCGCGTCCAAAATACCATCACCGACGGGCTCATAAGTAAGCGGCTCTCAACAGACGTCTGACAGTCGGTAGTTAACTAATGCCCTGCAGATATTTGTGGGTGTTTAGTAACTTCACTGAGGGAGAATATGAGGCACTGCTCTCCTTTTTTCCTAGATATATACGGGGGACTGTGATTTAACAATAAAATTCGTTTACCTCTACCTCATAGATTATTTCCCTTATCCTGATTAGAAATCAACAGTTTCAAATACTAAATCTTCAAATATCGTTTCATGTTGAAAAAGATTACAGCTCTTTCAACTAAGTGACCATGAATGAATATTTCCAGTTCCTTCTGTAACACTGTCCTTATTCGCCTATATCTTTAGCTACAGCTAAAATATTGGCCGTTTGACCAATGTAGTACTTGTCGCAGTGACTCCATGTCATTTTATAAATGCGTGATTTGCTAAATTTTTTAGACGGTTGTTAGGCTTCTTGCATCAAATTCTTCATTAGTATGTAGGTGATTAACAAACTTGAGTTTGTGCGAGATGCCACCTATGTACGGTATTGTTAGATTATTAGGTTTTAATCTAATGTGGTCGGTGATAATGTCAGTTTATTTACTTTTCTTTCACGTTACTTCTTTTAAAAGTGCGTCTACTTCAAATTCATGATAACTATTACTACGTGCAATGAATCTGATGGAGCTCACTTCTGTCTCATCGTCCGCTACACTCAGTGGGAATTTCTATGCTAAGAAAGCTCTGAATGCAACGTGTTTATGTGAGGTAAGCTGCTTAGGATTAACCAGTGAGAAGAAAGAGTCTGTGTTTGTTGGTTTCCTGTATACATTGATGTTCATATTCTGCATCTATTAGTTATGGTCGTGTCTGAAAAAGAAAGTCACTCTGGCACTGTTTGGTGAAATGCATATTTATTCATAACTATTGAATCTACTTAATAAAATTTGTATTTCTTTCACATACAGCTTTGCATTTTCCCTCTAGCCACCCAGCTTTGCCCTTTTGTACTTCCTACCACTCTCATGGTGTAGACGACTGCATTCACCTTTGTCTGCTTCACTTGAAGCATTTTTATATTTACTTCTTTCTTTAATACAGTTCCATGAATCGTATGTTATCCATAGATATCTACTGGACCTTGTCTCTTTGCTTATTTGATTCTCTGGCGCCTTCACAATTTTTTCTCTCAAATCTATCCTTTCACCTTCATATACTGATTCCTTTGAAACTCTCAGCAATGTATCTCGATAATTTTCTAATTTCCTGCAATTTATTCAGTCTTACACTGCAGTTCATAAACAATAAATTATGGTTAGAGTCCACATCTCCACCTACAACTCTGTAAATGTTTTGCAGTTAAGATCTGGTTTCGAAATATTAGTTTCACCTTTTGAATCTATTTGAAACTTCCCAGTACTGTTAAATTATAAATTCCGTGATGGTCAATAGCATTTATGAATCTGTATGAACATCACCTATATGTTTTTAATTTCTAGACTAATTTTTTGTTGTCTTTAGTAACATTGAACAGTTATATTTTCTCTTATTGTAATACATTTCGTGTAATAATATCAAAGACACTTACCGAAAATGGACAGAAGACATTTAAAAACGATAGTTAACACCAGGGTCAACGCATAGAAAGGGAAGTTCGATTAAGCTTTGTGTAAGCTTTGTTTTGGCTGCTATCTTATTTTTACTCGATTGTGGTGTTGATTTTAATAAACAACATGTTATATATTTTCTTTACAGGTGTGTGAACAATGGACAACACGTCAGACAGCCACAGCAATAGCTGGAAATGAATACTCGTACATCATAGGAAGACAGTTATTTCCGACAAAGAGATTGAGTGATTATTTTTTTTTCTTTCTTGTGTGTGTGTGTGTGTATGTGTGTGTGTGTGTGTGTGTGTGTCTGTGTCAGCAACAGACTAACAAAAGAAGTAAATAGTGCGATATTCTTCTGTTCCTGCGTAGAAAGGCCACAATACACACGAAATCATAGAATAACTTCTTTATCTGTACAGTATACGTATGTGTGATAATTAACTCTTTCTCATTAATTATTTTCTCCTATAGTCGGTCTGCATTTCTTGTCCTCTACAATTCAGCCATCATCAATTATTTTGCCGTCCAGATTGCAGAACTCATCTATTACTTTTACTCATTGATGATAATAAGAACAAAGATAAGAAGCGAAACATATAATGAACACGAGATCGAGAAGGACAGTTTTGTGGGGTCAAGGCATCCAGAAAATGAGAGTTTGTAACACAAAGACAGAAAGAAAAGAAAAAACATAACAATCAAGTTAATGCGAAAAGAAGGTAATTTTGGTAAGAAAAATTACTGGTATAAAACACCAAACTTAGTCATGTGAAGCTTCTTCAGCTGTTCTGATGTCACTCCTGGAGTAATAAATAGTATTTTTTCTATGTTGCAATTTATTTTCGGACAACAATTACCTAATAAAATGAAAAACTATGTAACAAGTTTTACATTTTCGAAATTTTATTATTCTGATTTTTAATTACGTGTAACGTTGCATTATCATGTGACAATGAAATGTGGTTTAGGGGTAGTTAGTAATGTGGGTGAATAATTCAATCAGCAACAGAGTTTAGAGGAAGATAGAATCAATGTTCTGAAACAATTCTCTTTGATATAACGAAGTGGAGGCTGTGACAATTGTACTGGAAGCAAGTTCAGTAGGCAATGTTTGGTCTCTGTTTCGACATTTAGATCGTAGTCTGAACCGTTCTCCATTTCTAACGAAATTAGGCTCTGCATTCGTTTTCTATGAAATTAGGTCAGGTGGCGCAATCGCGTTGCGTTAGTCAACAGCCCACCCTTGTACACTTGAATATTGCTTAGGCACGATAACGACAACCATGTCTCCGAGTTGCACTCTGACGCACCCGCTCCCTCCCTCCCTCCCTCCCTCCCTCCCTCCCTCTCTCTCTCTCTCCCTCTCTCTGTCTGTCTCACAGACACAGAAACACACACACACACACACACACACACACACACACTGACTACAACGCACACAAACACACACACACACACACAAACACACACACACACACAGACGCACACACGGACACACACTAGAGAGAGAGAGAACACACACACGTACTACATACGCCAGACAGAGAGAGAGAGAGATTGACTCATCGCGTACTTTTTATTGCTATGAAGGTCTGTTCTATTTATTAATAATCGTGCGAGAATTCAAACGATACTTAGTCATGATTCCTCGAAGATATTTCAAGTAGACTACCATTTGCTTAGAAAGATCACAAAGACTATTGACTATTTTGAACTAAGACGAAGAAAGTGTCAATAACGCAGTTTAAAACAGCGTCTATAACTTAATTATGCTTAACAGTACTTTATTGTTCAGAAATTAGCTTAGCGTAAATAAATCGAAAATTTCGTAGATGGCTTACGTTGTCCTAGTATCACCGTAGTGACGTAACGACCATTAGTCAGTGTGGCGTTGTGATTCGATCAGTATCTGATTCATTCTCTTGTCTGAAGCTAGTGCTGCAGCAAAACGACCAACATTACTTGTGTCAACCGCTTACACATACTCCGAAATTTTCATTTCTTCTTCAACTTTTAAGTTAAATATCACTTTCGGTAATTTTAAATAACTTGGCTATCGTGGTGAGTCACTCTTTTCCGCGGATTTTACCCAAAAAAAAAAATAAATAAATAAATAAATCACTACAATCGTTGGGGAACCTTTGATCGATAAGAACCAGCACCCTAGATTAGCGGAACATCCGAGGAGAATTTAAATTACGTGCCAGCAGGAAAAATCTCAGATAGTACCATCGTCTGGTAAATATAAGAGAGAGGCTGGTGACTGCGAGTGAGGTGCGAGATTCTGGGAATGACTCAGAGGGGCGCAAGAAGTGCCTGGCCCGGTGTCCCGCCTACCCGCCGACCTGCGGAAACGGAACGCGGCAAAAATACGCTCTGTGCGGCGGGGCGGCGCAAAACGCAAGACTGTGGGGTGGGCTGGAGGGAGGGAAGGGGGGGGGGACATGCCGCCGTCCGCGGTCGCGTCGCTTTCCCAAGGGGCCGACGCAGCAGAGAAACCATTGTCTGCAAACATTACGTCACGCCGCAGGGGCGCCGATCACACTGCGTCCATGGTAGACTCTGGCCTCATGTTGGAGGCGTATTATTCGTATCATTCACGTAAAACCCTCCAGGGCAGGATGAAGCTAAACAAACGTAGACTCAGGTCAAACAACACTGTTACAGCAGAAAAACTTAAAAATATTTCTGAAAAAAGGCACTACTACATCGTCACTATTTAGCACATTCCACGTTGTCAGTCCTTAGCTCCACCAAAGAACACCACGTTGTAAGTTTTACTCAGATGACAAAGGTGGGCAACAGCAGGCCCTCTGTGAAACAAGTAAACGCCAACGAAGGAGTTTTTGTATTTCCTACTGGAGACTCCAATGAATCATATGTATACGAACTAGAAATAAAAGGCATGTTTTCTCGCAGTCTAAATAATTTTGAATGGAATTCATTTTTCTTTTTCTTTCGTACCCGATGACCTCAGTTTTGCCCTGTACTTGGGTCCGGGAAGAGTCCGAGTGTTCAGATTCGTTTATTGACGTATTTAGATGCTAATGAACAAGCTAACAGTCGTTTTTCCTGCTACAGACTTCAACGAATGATTGACACACGAACCTCATGTAAAAAGTCTGTTACTTTCAGGCACAATAATTTTGGAAGGAGACACATTTTCTTTCTTGTTGAAGGTATTTTAATACCGTCTTTGCAACTACAAGAAATAGGATGTTTCTGTCGCCAAAAGCGTTTCGTTTTGTTGGGATATCACGTTGTCAGTGGTCTGCAATGAGATATATTCACGAATGTTTCGCTGTTGACTGAATAACAGTTCGTTACAGAAGGTGTTGATTTTACTTGCGATATGTCATGGCTGGTTTCCGCTCACATCGGGAAACGACATCTGCTTGCACGTTTTTGAGCTACTCCTTCTTTTGACACTGTTGATTCTGTACTAGCCCCACATTTCTTTGCAGAACTATGCATTTCTTGATGTGAAACACGTCGCAGTACAGAAGCACTACTGTATTGGCGGGACATTTGACACGAGATACAAGGAGCGTAACAGGGCTTGGAAATAAACTGCTAATCACTCAAGACTTGCAGAACACCTTAAATGTGAATACCATAGACCAAGAACAATAGAAAAAGAAGTGAACATACAAGAAATCAGTAAAGACAGATACCTCTTCCCTTTTAAAGAAAACTTACATTTTTACAAATCTATTCCTCCTTACCTATATTTGTTCCAACACACTCTCGATTCCACGACTTTGGATTCACTGATGAATCAACAGTGCCAGAGGAAGAAATAATCCAGAAACAGACGGTATTTCCTGATGTGAGCGGAAACGAGGCACGAAATGCCGTAAGTAAAATCAACATATTTTACAATAAACTGTTTTTCGATGTAGATAGAAAACCAATTTATAAATGTCTCTCATTACAGACCACTGATGATGTGTTGTTTCAAGAAAAAAGACCTCTTTTGGTAACCAAAATACGTATTTCGCTGTAGTTGCAGAGATGGAATTAAAACGCTCTCAGTAATCGTAAAACAATTAGGGACAATATGACCATACAAATGTAGTATCTTCTTTCCATTTAACCTTGTAGTGCACATTATTGATAGACCAGTCCGATTGTTCAGACCCTTTTATTAACTTCTCTATTACTGAACACCTAACTTTTTTCCTGTACCGTAATCCTCGTTTTCTCCTTCCTGTCAGTCCATTATAAATGTAAAAATCGGATCCATTAAGAGCTCCGAACGTTCAGAAATGTATTTCTTAATACGGAGAGTGTATTACACATATCCACAACAGATGAAATTTTGTAATGTAACATGCTTCTATGACCAAAAGGAAATAAAAAGATGTTTTGTAGCAGTTTTATAAGGAAAATAAGAAAATTTGATTTCTGCTTCAAACAGTCTTATAACATTTTGCACTCAGTGCAGCAATTATTTCAGTTAAAGCTCACACGACAAGGTATTCCCGTTGCAAATAATTGTCTAAAATTGACCGCATGAATCTATTTTTAATTACGTTAAACTGGCAAGGAAGATATAACACAATATTACGTTACAGCTGCACTTTCGACGAACTAAATCTCATTTCATGTGACTTTTTACCATAGGACACAACGCAATGTTTGACCCATAGCTAGCCACCTTTCAAAACACGACTTACACGATTGCACGAAGTAGCAGACTGAGAGCCTCAGAACAAATTCCATACCTAAAGGTAAAGAGGTTTCAGTGTGATTATGGGCACGCAAGCCACTCACAGTCCTCATTTATTGTAACGAACAAGTGGGACCAGTGCTCATTTCAGCATATTTCTTTCATGCATATTTCTCTCCTGCACGTGTTTCATTTTTTTATCTGCACATTGTGTAATACCATGCAACTAATATAAGTTTATGTGTGTGGTACTTCTGATAACGTATAAGGACAGACAGAACACCTAGGACAGAAACTCTCTGCCACAGTACACTCCAGTTTATGCTGATTACAATACTTCAAAAAGTCCGTGATAATTCAGTAAGTCGTCGTATTTTCTGATGCGAGGGTAGCGGTTATTTAGTAAGACGTTGGTGTTTCAGCTCACACAGTCACTAGCATACAGTGACTTTTTAGTTTCAATATTGCTCACACGAAAAGAATGGTTTTGCGCTATCTTCATGTTTTACGACTATCTCTTCAAAATAATAAAATGATTGTGAACACAGCACATGGACGATTTTCAACAGAGGTTTTAGATTTAGAGCAATCGCTCACCTTTAATGTCTTCTTTCATGTAAAATGAAACCTACAGCAAGTTCCATCCATCACACAGCAAAAGAATATGAATGAAATAATTAATATCTGATTGCTGTGATTACAGGTGATTATTGTATTCATTCAAGCAAGCTTAGTAAATGCAACTAGGGGCTAGGTAAGACAGCTATTCTGCATAAAGCTACTTTTTCATGAAGGATATGAGACTATTCTGGTTGATGAAATCTTCTCGGGATTCCATCCGGGTAGCTGCTTCGAAAATCCGCGACGTTTCGATGAGTGTCAGTCACATCATCTTCTGGCGAAGATGAGATGAGATGACGAAGATGCGAATGGCACTCATCGAAACGTCGCGAGTTTTCGACGCAGCTACCCGGATGGAAGACCGAGAAGATTTCATCAGCAGTATACACCGGGAAGGCCTACATTCACATATTAGTCTGGTTGTTTTGCAAAAGTGTATAATATTTGCATTTATAATCAGACTTCTGAGGGGATCAAATAATGCTGCATAGACCTTAGCACTACCTGTTCTTTAGTGTGGCACCGTTTCGTCTTTAGCAGTTTAAATCACTGTGGCGGCGACCATTTGAAATCACCTGAAACGTCCCCTTAGAAAAATTTATGAATGACTGTGCTAGTAAACTTCTACGTTATTTGATTTTCAAACAGCTGAGAAAAACTCAACGTACTCAAACAGTTTTCTCTTTACTTATTGTGATCATCACTAAACTGACACACAATATTTTTAGTGCAACGCAATCTGACTTTCAAAAATCCCTACAAAAGAATGGCCCTGACTAACAATAACCTGTACCTTTCATGAATCACTTACCTCACAAAAATCTTCGTTACTCGAACTACTGCAATACAGCGAACGCCACTACTGCCAGCTAAATAAAAGATTCTAACTACTGAAGGCACTAACTATTGATAGGCATAGTTAGCAAATGAAAGAGTTTGATAGAGAACAAACAATGTATTTACCTTAATAGTGTTCGAAAGTCATAATATATGTGACATCCAGCTTTACTAATTTCCTTTTGATCGTCTGCTTACAGTAACCTCTCAAAACTCTGGCATCTCTCTCTCCATATCCACCACTGCTGGCGGCTCACATCCAACTGCCCCACACTACACAGCGAATATTCCAACAATGAGTCCAACCAGCCACAGACTGCACACAGCGCAGTCAGCGATTTTCATACAGAGCGCTACGTGGCGTTACCAACATAAAATCCTAAACAGCCCACTTTCATACCTTAAGAAACTGGTTACTAATTTCAAATAATTCCGCCTTGCTTTCTTAAAGTTTATAAATATACCTACTTCCCGAATTAAACAGTCTCTCGAATTCTTCTCCACTACAACGTGGATCTCAGTTCTCCTTCCGTTAAGAACATTGACGGATACCTTTTAATCGATTCGCACTTCCAGTATTTCTCTTTCAGTATTACTTATTGTATTCGACCATGCAGTTCAGTAAACAATAACAAACTCTCAAACTGTTCCATTGTTGCTAATATGTATACCCTATAATTACATATCACAATTACTTGCGCTTTAATTATGATCTTCGTTGACTGACGTCAGCTTAAAACAGATCTTAAAGCATTACGAAACTGTGAATAATTTTATTTTCAACGTTTTGCGATTGTACAGCCGTCCCCAGATAAATTTAATATCCACGGTGAAGTGTCACTGTCTAGTACGAGGTGCATTCAAGTTCTAAGGCCTCCGATTTTTTTTCTCCGGACTGGAAAGAGATAGAAACATGCGCATTGTTTTAAAATGAGGCCGCGTTCATTGTCAATACGTCCCAGAGATGGCAGCACCGTACGGCAGATGGAATTTTACCGCCAGCGGCGAGTATGAGAACTGTTTTAAATACTTGAAATGGCGACGTTTTCCTTACTTGAACAGCGTCCAATCATTCGTTTCCTGAATTTTCGTGGTGTGAAACCAATTGAAATTCATCGACAGTTGAAGGAGACATGTGATGATGGAGTTATGGATGTGTCGAAAGTGCGTTCGTGGGTGCGACAGTTTAATGAAGGCAGAACATCATGTGACAACAAACCGAAACAACCTCGGGCTCGCACAAGCCGGTCTGACGACATGATCGAGAAAGTGGAAAGAATTGTTTTGGGGGATCGCCGAATGACTGTTGAACAGATCGCCTCCAGAGTTGGCATTTCTGTGGGTTCTGTGCACACAATCCTGCATGACGACCTGAAAATGCGAAAAGTGTCATCCAGGTGGGTGCCACGAATACTGACGGACGACCACACGGCTGCCCGTGTGGCATGTTGCCAAGCAATGTTGACGCTCAACGACAGCATGAATGGGACTTTCTTTTCGTCGGTTGTGACAATGGATGAGACGTGGATGCCATTTTTCAATCCAGAAACAAAGCGCCAGTCAGCTCAATGGAAGCACACAGATTCACCGCCACCAAAAAAATTTCGGGTAACCGCCAGTGCTGAAAAAATGATGGTGTCCATGTTCTGGGACAGCGAGGGCGTAATCCTTACCCATTGCGTTCCAAAGGGCACTACGGTAACAGGTGCATCCTACGAAAATGTTTTGAAGAACAAATTCCTTCCTGCACTGCAACAAAAACGTCTGGGTAGGGCTGCGCGTGTGCTGTTTCACCAAGACAACGCACCCGCACATCGAGCTAACGTTACGCAACAGTTTCTTCGTGATAACAACTTTGAAGTGATTCCTCATGCTCCCTACTCGTCTTACCTGGCTCCTAGTAACTTTTGGCTTTTTCCAACAATGAAAGACACTCTCCGTGGCCGCACATTCACCAGCCGTGCTGCTATTGCGTCAGCGATTTTCCAGTGGTCAAAACAGACTCCTAAAGAAGCCTTCGCCGCTGCCATGGAATCATGGCGCCAGCGTTGTGAAAAATGTGTACGTCTGCAGGGCGATTACGTCGAGAAGTAACGCCAGTTTCATCGATTTCGGGTGAGTAGTTAATTAGAAAAAAAAAATCGGAGGCCTTAGAACTTGAATGCAGCTCGTATGTATCAGAGTTACGGAGAGCTACCTGGTATAACTGCCGAACCCGTCGTCTAGCTTTGATATTAAACTGGTCTGAAGGTGGTTGCAATACAAATAAATCAAGAATCTGACTGTTTTCAGATGGACTGAACAAAAAGCGGCGTATTCATAGGGGACTTTGTCTAATATTGTTAGCCGGCCGGGGTGGCCAAGCGGTTCTAGGCGCTACAGTCTGGAACCGCGCGACCGCTACGGTCGCAGATTCGAATTCTGCCTCGGGCATGGATGTGTGTGATGTCCTTAGGTTAGTTAGGTTTAAGTAGTTCTAAGTTCTAGGGGACTGATGACCACAGAAGTTAAGTCCCATAGTGCTCAGAGCCATTTGAACCATAATGTTGTTAATATTAGTTTGATATCTCTTGTAATTTTATACGCCAAAATACAGAAAAAAAGATATTTTTGTACTTCTCACTAATGGCGAGAATGATAACATCCTTCAGCCCATGGGGACAAAATCTCACGACATTAATTAAAAATGCTAGCGTCCACACATGGAAATATAAACACACTGGTTTCCACATACGTCTCCACGTAGATGTTAGCGCACACGGCTCATGCCTGAATATACGGTATTAAGAAACAGTAGCAAATTTACTCAGTTTCCTGTCACATTATCCCCCTGTGAAATGCGTACTGATCACTATTTCCACATCATTTCGCACATTTCAATAGAAAATCGCCTTTACCCGAATGGAAACAGCAGCAACATAGGAAAAGTAAAAGCGCCCAAAACGTACGCCTTAACAGCCCTCAACCCTCGCTCGATTCTCAGATTTGTCGGATTCAGAGGAGCTCTCCAACATGTCTGACGTTTCGGGTGTTCAGCTTTGTGGTACAAATGACTGATTTCTGTCTAACGTCATTCCCACTGGTTCTGTCACCTCTTTGTTCTCTGCAATGGTATGCAAGCTAAAAGGCCATACAGTTCTTAGTTTGCATGTTAACGACCAACAAAATCCCTTTAACGTCATGGAAACCATCTGACATTTTGGTCGGTCCAGAAACTCCTTGATACCCAGTATGTGATTACATCCTTCTGGGTACCTCTTTTTACGTATATTAGAGGTTCAAAAGGCTCTGAGCACTATGGGACTTGACATCTATGGTCATCAGTCCCCTAGAACTTAGAACTACTCAAACCTAACTAACCTAAGGACAGCACACAACACCCAGCCATCACAAGGCAGAGAAAATCCCTGACCCCGCCGGGAATCGAACCCGGGAACCCGGGCGTGGGAAGCGAGAACGCTACCGCACGACCACGAGATGCGGGCACGTATATTAGAGGTCGTTTACATTTACTCAAAACGTTCCTTCATATTATTACGTAGTTTATTATTATTTATTCCTTTACATGTAATTTGGTACCCACCAAAGGTAGGTAGGTGACGGTGCGTCACGTAATATACAGCCGTTGAGGGAATGAGAACAGCCTACCACTGGGCAGCAACAGTGGTCCGTACAGCAACGTGTCTAGTGTTTCATTGTGAGCTACGGCGCTGTGTATTAGTGGTCAAGCTCGCTTCGGCATAGCTCCCAATAATATCTGTAATACGTGAAGAAATAATAATGATCAGATCACGGGAAAACCAATGCTAGATTACGGAAGGAAGTCACACATTAGCACAGGGAACAAAGGCGCGTCTGGAATTTCAGTGCAAACGAGTCAGACCTATGTTGATTAGGCTGGTCGCTGAAGGGCAAACGAAGAGATGAAATAACGTTCGTGACTCAACAAGTTGGTAATCCTGCGTCAGAACATTGACTGTCCGCTACGGTCGCATGTTCGAATCCTGCTTCGGGCATGGATGTGTGTGACGTCCTTAGGTTAGTTAGGTTTAAGTAGTTCTAAGTTATAGGAGACTGATGACCTCAGAAGTTAAGTCCTATAGTGCTCAGAGCCATTTGAATCATTGACTGCCCAAGTCATTATACAGTGACGCACCAAAGAAACTGGTACAGGCATGCGCATTCATAAACAGAGATATGAAAATAGACTGAATACGGCAACACCTATAGAAGACAACAAGTATCTACCGCAGTTGTTAAATCGGTCACTGCTGCTACAATGGCAGGTAATCAAGATTTAAGTGAGTTTGAACGTGGTGTTGTAGTCGGAGCACAAGGGGTGGCCACAGCATCTCCCAGGTAGTGATGACGTGGGGATTATCCCGTGGCGGTTTTCCCGTACGACCATTTCTTGAGTGAGCCATGAGAATCAGGAATTCGGTAAAACATCAAATCTCTGGCATTGCAAGATCCTGCAAGAACGGGGCCAACGACGACACAAGAGAATCGTTCAGTGTCACAGAAGTGCAACCCTTCCGCAAAATTGGTGCAGATTTCAATGCTGGGCCATCAACAAGTTTCTGCGTGTCAACCAGTCAACGAAACATCATCGATATGGGCTTTCGGAGCCGAAGGCCCACTCATGTACCCTTCATGACTGCTCGGTACAAAGATCACGTCTCGCCTGACCCGTCAACACGAACAATGGACTGTTGATGAGTGGAAATATGATGCGTGGTCGGACAAGTCTTTCAAATTGTATCGGGCGGATGGACTTGTACGGGTATGGAGGCAACGTCATGAATCTATGGACCCTGCTTGTCGGCAGGGGACTGTTCAAGATGGTGGAGGATCTTTTAATGGTGTGGGGCGTGTGCGGTTGGAGTGGTACGGGACCCCTGATGCGTCTAGATACGACTCTGACAGGTGACACGTATGTAAGCATCCCGTCTGACCACCTGCATCCATTCACATCCATTGTGCATTCCAATAGATTTGGGAAATTCCAGCAGGACAATACGGCAGCCCACACACCCAGAATTGCTACACAGTGGCTCCAGGGACACTCTTCTTAGTTTAAACACTTCCGCTGGTCACCGAACTCCCCAGACATGAAGATTATTGAGCATATCTGGGATGCGTTGCAACGTGCTGTTCAGAAGAGTTCTCTCCCCACACACACAGTGCTCTTACAGACTTATGGACAGTCCTGCAGGATTCATGGTGTAAATTCCCTCCAACACTACTTCAGACATTAGTCGAGTCCATGCCACGTCGTTTTGCGGCACTTCTGCCTGCTCGCGGGAGCGCTGCACGATATTTGGGAGGTGTACCAGTTTCTTTAGATCTTCATTGTAGCATAATCATTGAATCGGCGTGAAGCAGTAGGACCAAGAATCCTACGGAGCGGAAGGCTCGTTGTGTACTTATCTTTATCGAAAGAGAAAACAAGAAAACCTTTTTCTTTTTTTTTTCTTCGGAGTATCACTTGCAACCTACGTTTTCAGTTATTTGCTAGACGTATTCCAAACTCTTTCTCCCTCCATAGTTTTTCAGTTTTTACCATAATTATGTGCCTTATCGTGCCCAAGCGATCTTGTGAAAGTATTTTGTGAAAGAATAACAGAATTACATTCGGCATGTGGTTACCGAGTTGCCAGCTGGATGCCAGGGCGAGCTCTAGAGATCGTCTGCCCTCCGCCTGTAATCCTCCTTCTAGTGTAGTAAGCTCTTAATACTGTTTGAAGTAAAAATAAATGTCGGAAGAGAGAAAGGACGATTATAACGATGGCATTAATGACGATAATAGGCGAAGCCTGCGTTGTAGGTCTCTCTTTCACACAATGATATGTGATCGTGGAAATATGATTAATCGGTTTTGTGCGTCAGAATTAACATAGCGATAAAATGACGCTTATAAATAGGCACCGGACTTCGTTCTCATGTAACTGAATGAAGATAGGTTCGTTTTCTGGAAAGCGCTGTGAGCAGATAAGGTTGCGACTATGGCGACCGATCCATTGCATCATCGTATTAAGACGACCATCAACGACTATTTGATGAAAAATATCGAAACTTATTAAATGAAGACAAGGAGTAAATGAAGTAATACAAATGAATAAATTTTCATTTCAAGACTGTACTGAGACACTATCATTTTTCATAAAACAAAATCATATCGTAAGTAAGTCACAGACCATCCCTGAGACCGGGGAGCTGTGACACTGAGTGTGGGATTAGAGGCCCCAGCTGCGACCCCCGCTCCTGCCCGACACCCCAGCTGTTCCGGCCGCGCTGGCGGTATGGAAATTTCTGGGAAGGGCGCGAAGTGGCCGCATTGTTCCCGAGGACGGCGCGGCAGCTACCGACCCGCCCCGTTTTTGCCGCCGCCCCCCGGTAAACAGGCCACGAATTAACTAATTGCTGGAACATTGCCACCGTCCGGTCCTGCCTTTGTCTCGGGACGCAGGTGTGCTGTGCTGTGCTGTTCGGTGGCATCCGCTACGGAACAAGACACAGGCCACACTGGGAGGCTAATGCTGTACAGGCAGTGGCGAAAATGCATTGAGTGGAGTGGAAACATGCGACATACTTCACTAAAACATGCAGAGGTCTCCTTCAGCACCAAAGACTTCAAGCTATACCAAGGTCTGTCCTAGCAATCTTCTTACCCATCGCCTCCACGAATAAAAGCTCAGCTACCAGGATTAATACACGCGAACTGCTGGAAGACCTGCGCTTAAATCTTTTTCTATCCATCAACAACCTTATTTCTCATTGTAAAGTGAACTGCGTCGACAGCCTCTGGTAGACTCATCAATTCCGACCGACCGCCATGTCATCCTTCGACAATGGCGTCATTGGATGCCAGATGGAGGGGCGTGAGGTCAGCACACCGCTCTCCCAGTCATTGTCAGTTTTCGTGACCTGAAGCCGCTACTACTCGGTCATGGAGTTCCTCAGTTGGCATCGCAAGTCTGAGGGCGCCTCGTACCATTCCTCCAACCAAGGAAATATCCCTGGCAGTACCAGGTATCGAACCGGGGTCGTCGGGATGACCGTCATCCGCGCTGGCAAATCATCTGTGGAGGCGGTCACATATTCCTCACAGTCCTTGTAAATACTCGGGATGCTCTTTCGGTCAAATCCTCCACCATCCATGTTTCTTATGGAATTTCACTTTATATGACCATCAAATGCTTATTTTTATGCTCAATGTTAACTGTCTCAATCAGTAGACCATTATTAAGCCGAAGCAAAACGTAACCAGCTTGTCACTATAACATTTGAAGTGAGCAACTTTGATATAGCTAATATGTATATTTCTTTCTTTCTTGGGCCTTGTTGCGAGGTACTGGGGTGGAGAAGAGTTTGTACCTCTTTAATTCAGAAGAATTTTGCATGAGAAAGAGACGTGCACTCGACCCCCTCCTTATCTACCAGCTAATTAATTATGTGCACAACAGTAACGGAAGAAAATGATGATGGACCCTGCTAGTTGGTAAAATATGGAGTGCACACTCACAATAATTTAATAAAAATCATAAACTACTCAAAAAAAAGAGAACTTTTATCATAAAAAAACAGGAAATGGGATTCTGCCTATATCTACGAAGTGATATGCGGATTAAATATTACAATGAGATTTATTACACATTAGAACATAAATGCACATAATTGTCGACACAGTAGGTTAAAGGATAGGGTATACTGAAACATTATGAGAATAAGAGTTGGCTCGAGAACAAGGGGCTCCTACTCTCTGTGATACAATAGATTGATGATAATGACTGGAGGTCCTAATGAATCAAATATTAATCTCCCAACTATATAGCACTATCGCGATTAGTAGTGAGAGCTCAAATGGGATCACATGGAGAAACAAGGAAGGTGGACTTGTAGCAAAGCGAGGGCACATGCTCCTGAGGGATTCAGTATAAAACTGATAAGGTCCTACAATGCCGGAGCCGCAAAATACTGTACCGGTACTGAAAGATGCAGCACATCATCGGTAGGCAGCGTCCTGATGATGTAGGCGCCGACTTCTGCCGTGCAGCAACTCTGTGGCCTCGAAGGCTGTCCGAGAATTTTCAAGTTCTTCCGAAAAAGAGCGACCAAGTCGCAAGACTGTCCCACTCTGACAAAGATCAGATCCCGAAAAGCCCCCTGCCATTCGAGGCAAGAGCGAAGCCAGCATTGCTCAACTCCCTACTCTCCTCAAAAACCGCGAATCAGCGTTCATTGATGATTCCAAAATTCCCCCGCAGTGTCTCCGAACATCATTCGTGCCAACGGCGGACCGTTCCCTTCAGTTTCGAGCAGGGTTTCATGACGTCAACTAGCCTCAGTTTAAGTTGACCAATCATGCCTCTACTATTCATGACAGGGCACTGAACCTGTCGTTTGACCGGCTACAATAACAACCTGCCTAGACCACCAGCCATCCAGCGCCAGACAGTCGCACCCAGCAACGCACGGTCCACAAGTATTCTCAGAATCAAGAGGACAATGCAGTCAGTCGGTGCCAGGAATCTTCGTTTCGGACGCGCCAGAACGATAAACACCTAAACTGCGGTGACACTCAGACGTCTCGCAGGTCGTTTTTCCCTGCATACAATAGGCGAAACTCGACCAACGTTAGTCGTTCCGTCAGGCACTTAAGGCTACTGTACGAACCCCTCAGAATTCAGGGAAGTGCAGCCCCCAACCATAAATATCGTGCGCTGCATCCTCCGATGCTTGCCTCGCACAAGCCACCCAGGGATGTAACCCAACATGTATAGGAATCAAGTGAAAAATATTATTTGAGCTCTCAGTACAAATACCCTCATTACAATAACCTTATTCGGTCTGTTACTACCGTGCAATGACAAATAACATTAATAAAATTGATGAAAATGAGAGGAGACACGCGAAAGAGGGCATAGAACCTCTCATTGTCCCGATTCTACATGTGGTCGGCCTTGATAATACGAATTTGGCAGTGTTAGTTGCAGAGGGTGTCCAGATGCCCTTCCTGCCGCCACAGCGAACACCCCAGAACGTAAGTAGAGCCCTCTCAGTTCTCGCAAGAACAATTAACTAACTGGCTGGTTCGTTTCTCCATAGTTGGAGCTCAACGATGCTACAGCTAATTTCCAGCTGGATGTCAGCTGCTGTGAATGCAGTGTTCACAAGTGTACAGAGCGTTATGCACCCCGTTCTGCACTAGACGCCAGTTCAGAGAATTCCCCTCTTGAATGAGAATTTCACTCTGCAGCGGAGTGTGCGCCGATATGAAACTTCCTGGCAGATTAAAACTGTGTGCCCGACCGAGACTCGAACTCGGGACCTTTGCCTTTCGGGGGCAAGTGCTCTACCATCTGAGCTACCGAAGCACGACTCACGCCCGGTCCTCACAGTTTGGAAGGTAGGAGACGAGATACTGGCAGAAGTAAAGCTGTGTGGACCGGGCGTGAGTCTTGCATCGGTAGCTCAGATGGTAGAGCACTTGCCCGCGAAAGGCAAAGGTCCCGAGTTCGAGTCTAGGTCAATTCCCCTCTTGTCTTTCTCATAGCTGAACTGTCTCGCCACCTGGTTTCTTTCGTTCTCCATGTCATGGCTTTTTTCCACCAAAGGAGCGTTCATCTTATTTTGTGGAAACTCTCTCGCAAGGTTTCTACCATTAAACTGTGTCGAGATCTCGGCACTTTAGCCCTTCCCAGTGCGTTTCTGCCAATCGGACGTTCTGTCCCCACTCCAGACGGCTAAAAAGTTACATGTGTCTATCATGTGTGTACCATTCACAGTTGATGTGATCGAATGCGTCTCTGGTTTTGTTCGTATCTATTTGGAATTCTGCAATGCAGTTTTCTCCAGCTTTTTCTGTCCTCCTCCCAGTGTCCCAGCCCGTTACTCCCTCTCCCGTTCGAGCCACCTGGTCAGTCAGTCGTTGACTCCCGCCTGGGATGCCCCTTAAGTGGTTTCCGTGGTACCCCCTGTGGAACGGCAGTCGCCCCTGCCTGCCGTTGCTTCCAAACCAAAACGTTTCCTCTTGCTTCTTGTTCCACTTTCTGCTCATAGACGTAAGTTATATAGGAACGGTGTGTTATTACCGTCGATTTAGTGTCATCCCTTTTCGCATTACATACCAATAGGCAAATTTGGTCATTACTGCCGAATTAAAGGTGTCATATTCACCTTCCCGTTGCAATGTATAAAGTTCTTATGTAAGGTGCGAAACTGACCTTCATTTATTCTGCCACCTTACAACTGCTCTAATTAGTGATGTCAAGATCACTGCTAAGAATTTGTTAATATAAGGCTGTGTGTCATGTAGTTGAAGTTGGTCATCAGGACTTGTTATCCTCGAACGTTTGTTATTAGTAGTTCAAAATGCAGAATTACTGAATTGTTCTTCTTATGATCCAATCACGTTTCACAGAGAGACCATACACCAATCGGATTTTTGTAGTTTTTTTATACTTATGGCACGCAAAGTTCAGAGCTCAAATGTCTACAACAGCAGTTGGATGCGATTCTAAAAATTCTCGGCAAAATCTGCTTTGAAGTTTTCTGAGTGTCCTTAACAACCTAAAGCAAGGTCGACTTTTCGATAGGCAGCGTGACTGTGTGGTGGAGTGCTCACTTATGGTGACGGCGGCATGGGTTCGATTCCTGCTATATGCTAACTTTTAAACAATGATGCTTGTTCTACGAGCATTTCTGCAGAGTGTATAGCACACGAAGATGGGAAAAAAATCGGTAGCGGTCGGCACTGCGAATCAGTGTCCGAGTCTCATTTCAGTCATAATTTATTTCTTTTTTTTTTTGTACAGTCGAATGCCTACCTTATTTAAATATAAAAATCATATATATATATATATATATATATATATATATATATATATATATATATATATATATATATATAACGAAAAATATTCACGTCTTCCCATTTCCAATTACATATCACACACAAAAAATCCAGTTTTCATTGCAAATATAAATTCTTAGTTACCAACCTGTTATAAAAGATGGTTAATAGTATTATTTGTGCTCTGCCTTACGGCAGGTCTGGTCACGGTGGGGCCTCGTGAGAGAGGTCCACTACATGAGCGTCGTGGGAAGTGATTCCAGTGAGGGTTTCCCATTGCCTTCCACTGATGATAATAAAATGATAATGAGGACAACACAACACCCAGATGCTGAGCGGAGAAAATCTCCGACCTAGCCGGAGTCGAACCCAGGTCCCTTGGTGTGACAGAACGCCGCGATAACCACAAAACTATCGAGGCGGAACAATAGTTAATAAAGACTGTTTAGATAAAAAGAAATAGAAATTAAATTATTTTGTCTTTACGTATTTTACTCCCCACGGATATGTTGATAAAACATATAAATTTGCTTAGACATTTACTTACGTCAAGAATCGAGCCCAGGCCGCCATCGTGGCAAGTAAATATCCTACCACAGAGTGACGCAGCCTGTCGAAAACACCAGCTTACTTAGGATAGTAAAGACGCTCGGAAAACTTTAAAGAAGATTTTCTCGAGAATTTTTGAGAGTTTTATCATGATGCTTTGAGATATTGATATTTCACTTCTGAACTTCACGTACCTATGATACCGGGTGGTCCAGTGTGGGCTGTAATTATCGTATGACAGCGAACGTGGTGGACATTCTAATTTACTATCGCGGAATCGATTTAAGCTGGAAAAAATTAGTTCCAAATTTGGTTACCAGGTGTAAATGCGGCTCTGTCAATGCAAGAAAGAGGTATGAAAATGTTTCCATATGTAATGGATTAGAAACGGGATGTGGGCAGAAAAGATCAAGCAAGTGAGAAAGGCCATAATGTTGATTTTATTATTAGCCGCAGCTTACGCAATTTGTTCAATAAGAGCGCCGGAGATGCTGACGAGATGTTATACTGCGCCGGATTTGTACCTGGTGGCCAAACTCGGAACTAATTTCTTCCAGCGTAAATCGGTTCCGCGTTAACACATCAGCTTATCTAGCAAATTTCGTCGCCATGCGATAATTACAGCCCATAATGAAACTGTCTGAATAGCTGCCTTTTAATTGTAGCCACTCGGAAAAAAACCAGAAATCCGATTGCCATGTCGTCTACTCACTTACAGCTAGTAGTGTATTGTGTGGAGTTATTTTATTGTACGTTTTCTTGTGTGGGATTCAACTGATAGCAAACGTTACATCTGCAACTTTTCACTGGTAGAGCCGATAAAAAGTACATTTACTTATCAAAAGTGCCTGTACACTCCTATGTAAGGCAGTATTAACTAATACATGTTACGAAAGGTGGATCTGCATATATAAAAGGAGGCGGGTCAGTAGAGAAACAGTGACAGTAGAATGGATTGGTCTGGGGAGACCAGTCACGTCGAAGTGGACTGACTAGTCTTTAGATGTCAGCCGAGCAACAACTCCAAAAGAGACATTTCAGTCGTTCTAAACTTGCCCAAGTAGGCTGTTGATGGTGCGACTGTGAAGTGGAAAGGCGGAGGGACAGCCATGTCTAAACCAAGACCAGGCATCTGGGCAACAACTCTACCAGAGGCGTTTCAACCCTTCTATACCTGCCCAAGTCAACTGTCGATAATGTGACGGTGTAGTGAAAGGCGAAGGAATAGTCAGAGCTGAACCAAGACCAGGCAGACCTGATGTACTTACGAACCGGGTGCATCGAGCGTTGCGTAGGGTGGTAGTAAAAATTCGCGTGAAATAAGCGGAGTTCCGACATGCTGTCAGCCGTCCAGCTAGCACAATGACTGTGCAAAGGGAGTGGAATGGTCGAGCAGCTCCTCCTAAACATCACATATCTACAGTCGGTGCTAAGCGACGCTTGAGGTGATGTAAAGAGCGAAGCCACTGGACAGCGGATGACCTGGACTGATGAATCACGCTCTTTTCTGTGGCAATCGGATGGAAGTATTTGGGTTTGGTGAATGGCTGAAGAACGTTACCTGCCATCATGTGTAGTGCAAAAAAAGTACCGAGGAGGTAGTGTTACGTTGTAGGGGTGTCCCCTTACTTAGATAGGGAAAACTCTGAATGCGGAAGGAAATAAACGCATTTTGCATCACTTGCAGTAGACGAATAGCAGAGGAACTTCAACCTGACATATAGTAGCAAGTGTGAAGCAGTGGTTTGTGGAAAATAAGATTCCTGAAGTGGGTTTGTTTATATACAACTTTTCTCTTCAAGTCACGATTATCTTTTATTCATATTTTACATGACGCGTTTCGTGAAATGGTTCCCATTTTCAAGTGTGTATTTCTTTGTTCTATGCCGTTTCTACGTAATGGTTTCGGTGTTTGAGGTTCTGCTTTGTTTTGTTGACTTTACTGCAATATATAACAACGCACAATATGTACTTAGTTGTCGATTTTTATATGTAGTTAGTGGCGAAATTTGGAAGAGCTTGTACTTACGGTTTTCTTATGGTCCATTTGTGCAGAATCTCACATACGTTAAACATTACTCACAACTTTCAGTTGCAAAGATGTTTTTAGATGTAGTTGACAGAGATAATGTTACAGGTCCTTCACAGATATGTTTCTGTACAGAAGCTATTTATTTTAACTTTATGGATTATAATTTGCTTACATATATTTTACAGAGGTGCATATTTCTATGTGTTACTGTTTTATTTCAATATATTGTCAAAGCATCTGAAGAAATTCACCGTTTTTCGTTTAGCGCTTTTTCTTCAGATTTTCTGTAATGTGTATATATCTCTAGTTCTTCTAAGATATCGATTTTATGCCCTTTATTTAGTCGGTGGAGTACTATGGCATTTTGTGCTGCTTCTCCTAATCGGGTGTCCTGTATTAAGTATATGTTTAGCTGTAGCTGATGTGCTGTGTGTAGAAATGTCGGCCTGTTTGTCCCACGCAGAGCATGGAGCATTCCTAGCATGTTATTTTGTATATTCCATACTCTAGTGTGGGTCATAATTACACTTTACATTATGTATTAGTTTTTGTTGTGATTTACTTGATGTAGAAAACTCAACTTTTACCATGGCATTTTTTAAAATATTTGCGATCTTCTGCGATTCAGTGCAAATTTATGTTAAGTCAACAAAACAGAACAAAATCTCACACATTGAAAATATTACGTAAAAATCGCGAAGGGGAAAGAAATACGCACTTGAAAATCGGAATATTTCTCCCATACGCATCGTGTAAAATATGAATAGAGACAAATCGTGGCTGGTAGCAGAAAAGTCGTTTATAAACCATCCCATTGTCTTCACGGCTGCCGGCGCAAAAAAAAAAAATCTAAAAAAATCAGATTCCTGAAACTGACTGACCTACCCAGTGCTCCGACCTGAACACTGTGGAACACCATTGGGAACAGTCAAACGTCGATTTCACTCCATACACCAGCACGCAACATTATTACCTTCTCTGGTTTCGGCCCTTGAGGAAGAATGGAGCGCTACTCCTCCACAGGCAGTCAGGTACCTCACTGAACGTGTCCTCAGTAGAGTTCAAAACATCTACATCTACATCTACATCTACATTTATACTCCGAAAGCCATCCAACGGTGTGTGGCGGAGGGCACTTTACGTGTCACGGTCATTACCTCCCTTTTCTGTTCCACTCGCGTATGGTTCGCGGGAGGAACGACTGCCGGAAAGCCTCCGTACGCGCTCGAATCTCTCTAATTTTACATTCGTGATCTCCTCGGGAGGTATAAGTAGGGGGAAGCAATATATTCGATACCTCATCCAGAAACGCACCCTCTCGAAACCTGGACAGCAAGCTACACCGCGATGCAGAGCGCCTCTCTTGCAGAGTGTGCCACTTGAGTTTGCTAAACATCTCTGTAACGCCATCACTGTTACCAAATAACCCTGTAACGAAACGCGCCGCTCTTCTTTGGATCTTCTCTATCTCCTCCGTCAACCCAATCTGGTACGGATCCCACACTGATGAGCAATACTCAAGTATAGGTCGAACGAGTGTTTTGTAAGCCACCTCCTTTGTTGATGGACTACATTTTCTAAGGACTCTCCAAATGAATCTGAATCTGGCACCCGCCTTACCAACAATTAATTTTATATGATCATTCCACTTCAAATCGTTCCGCACGCGTACTCCCAGATATTTTACAGAAGTAACTGCTACCAGTGTTTGTTCCACTATCATATAATCATACAATAAAGGATCCTTCTTTCTATGTATTCGCAATACATTACATTTGTCTATGTTAAGGGCCAGTTGCCACTCCCTGCACCAAGTGCCTATCCGCTGCAGATCTTCCTGCATTTCGCTACATTTTTCTAATGCTGCAACTTCTCTGTGTACTACAGCATCATCCGCGAACAGCTGCATGGAACTTCCGACACTATCTACTAGGTCATTTACATATATTGTGAAAAGCAATGGTCCCATAACACTTCCCTGTGGCACGCCAGAGGTTACTTTAACGTCTGTAGACGTCTCCCCATTGATAACAACATGCTGTGTTCTGTTTGCTAAAGACTCTTCAATCCAGCCACACAGCTGGTCTGATATTCCGTAGGCTCTTACTTTGTTTATGAGGCGACAGTGCGGAACTGTATCGAACGCCTTCCGGAAGTCAAGAAAAATAGCATCTACCTGGGAGCCTGTATCTAATATTTTCTGGGTCTCATGAACAAATAAATCGAGTTGGGTCTCACACGATCGCTGTTTCCGGAATCCATGTTGATTCCTACATAGTAGATTTTGGGTTTCCAAAAACGACCTGATACTCGAGCAAAAAACATGTTCTAAAACTCTACAACAAATCGACGTCAGAGATATATGTCTACAGTTTTGCGCATCTGCTCGACGACCCTTCTTGAAGACTGGGACTACCTGTGCTCTTTTCCAATCATTTGGAACCTTCCGTTCCTCTACAGACTTGCGGTACACGGCTGTTAGAAGGGCAAAGAGCGGACGCACTTCATATTAATGTCTACCAAGATGTGTCCAGATACCTTTGATCAATGAGTGTGCCTTTAGCGCTATCCAACGGTTGCGACACGTTATCACTCTGGCGCAAGTCGTCGGAGTCACCTTCGGGAAGTTCTGCTGCTAAGGGGAGGAGGAAGTGCCGTCGTCGACGATATGGAGAGCAAGCTCGCTAAGGGGAGCAGAGCATCACGTTATTTGCCTGAATGATTTAGAGAAACAGCTGAAACCTTAATCTGGCTGCCTCGACGGGATATGAACCGCCGTCCTCCTAACAGCGGGCATGGCGCGCTCTTACTTAACCAATTGGAGCATCAGTCTTGTCAGCTGTGTGCACTACAACATTTTCTTACTACTGTGGCTTTGAAAATAGCCCGACCTAAGAGTTTCCGTTCGATTCTGTAGTCTTCCCGGCGGATGTGATTTTTCTGTGATCTATACTTCTGCTGAGTGAGCGTTATTGATTCATTATCTTTGATTGAAAGGGCAATAAAGCAAATTGTGCGTGTGATAGTCTCGGCAGGCAGCTATAGTGACTACCCTCCACGACAGGCAGCTATAGTGACTACCCTCCAGTCTAGTTGCTTTATCTGCTGTTCACCTTTCCAGTCCTTGCTTCCTGCGTGCAATACTAACTGTTTTAGTTTAACATAACAGTTGGAATATGTGAAGGCATTGCTAATTACGCATATAAATTTTTTTCGTGATTTTCATTAGATTTCTATTCTTTTTCTTTTGTTCATATGGGCATTTCTAATCGTGATTAGGTAACATTCTACTGTGGTTTTTAAATGTAAAGATGTAATTGTGATTATTTCGTTTGCCAATGGATAAATATGTTTCTTGCTTTAAACCTGTGGTAAAGTTTGTAAAGTTCTCTTTTGGAATATTATTAATTGTGAAAAATGCAGTCAATAACATTTATAAAGATTTATGTAATTTACGATAACGATATAACACCTATAGACAGGGTACAGCGATAGTGATATCGACAGTCGAAAGGCTGTTGTGTAGTAGAGGGGATGGTGGATGGTGTGTCTGTGAAGCGTGCGCGGGAAAATAGTACTGTGTTTTATGAATAGCATACGTAATTGTATGGACAGTGATACCGAACTATCAGATTGTTAATTCTCTTTACCACTGCGGTATGTAATGCCATCGCCAGCGAACTTTAAGAAAAAATAAACCGGACTGTGAAAGTGCCGCTAACAATACCTTGTTGTGGCCGACACGAACTGTGCTTTCATGCATTGGTTTTGGGTGGTGTAACTGTTGTCTATCACATTCTGTCAAGCCGTGAAAGTGAAGACTTTAATTAACTGTGCAATATAAATGACTTTCAGTGACGTTTTCGAAGTTTGAAATGCGAGAACAGAGTGGACATTGTTTACGGTATGCTTTTCACACAAGAACAATTCTATGAACTGTGTATTTGTGGCTAAGACAATATGAATGTAACGAACTGTGTAATTATGGACGATAGCGTCACGGACAGTGCATAAAGTGTAAAAACGAGCGATGTCTACGTAATGAACTTTGAAAGAGAGGACATGTCAATAACGTTCGTATACTGGCGTCTTGTGGTTTGTTAATCACCACGGGGTTAATGATACAGCTGTGCCGGGACTTTATTTGCGTTTCGCCGGAGCAGATTAACCAGCGGAACTGCCTGTATCCTGCTCTCATCGTCGTAACCCGCCGACATCGTGCTCCCCAACGCAACGCTTCGTATGCAACAAAAAGTTAAGAGATTTCGACGAACGCTATCCCCTGACCTAGAATCTCTCTTTCTCTATTAAAAGTATAAGAATTACAGACTCTATTCAAATAAATTCTTTGTTTAGTTTATGTTTGCTTTCTGCTAACGAAAATAAAATTACAATCAGTGAATTAAAAGTTGCCTGGTAGTCATTGTTCAAAAACCAGTAAATATAAAATTCTTCCTCTCATTAGAACTAATTCTCCTTGCATGTCAAAATTATTGCAGTTATTTTATATAGCTTTATGTATTGTTATGAGAATAGATATATGACAGTGACTAATAAGAGTATTTTGTCGCGAAATATGGCTTCGCGCGAAAATTACGGCGACCGCCATAATTGCTTGCGTTCTGACTAATAACGTAAAAGCTGCTATTCCTGTATTGGTGCATTTTTGACGTGAGCGTGAACTATAAATGTCAGCTGTCAAATCACGTAGGGACTGATTACCCAGTAATAAATTTTTTTGATATTGTATTGCTGCGAGTCGTAGTGTTAAGAGACACTGGTTATACTCAAAAGTTGGTAGATGTATGGTGAACCCCCCCAGTGTTCATGCAATTATTAACAGTATTGTGTGTGATTCGCGAAATTTTGTCACCTTTTCTAATTCCTGTCAGATATTGTACTAGATGTCTTTGAAGTTTCAGAGAATATATACACAATTTTGTCGGTTCAGATTAATTTCAGAGCAGTTTCTCGTGAATATTAGAGTTTTCAATTCATAAATAAAATGGGATCGTGACCAATTGAGAAGTATAACGAAGAGTGTGGTTTGCCAACTAGAATTTTGGATGACTTCACAGTTCAGATTTTGATAATTATTTTTCCTGTGCGTTGAGGTCATCACAAATACTCAGTCTCATAACAGAAAAATTATTGTTGGGTGATGCCATAGCTAAGACGACCTTTCAGTAGCTTTATTTGAATCTGGAATCCGATTCTGGAACAAACCACGTGAACAAAATTTTACAGGTCTGTTCTTTCTTTTTTCTTTACGATCACTGCCAACGTTGTTTCAAACTTATATCCTGCATCACGGTTCCTCATGATTTATTAACATTTCGAAATGGTCAGAGTCCATAAAAATTACTTTGGCTCCTTATTCTTGCAATTATTTGTATTTCGTAAATTAACCACCATAAGCTACGCGTGCCTAGCTGTTATCGGATTTAAAAAAAAAAAAAAGAGCGCTCTGACGTTCCTGTCTTCTCATATCTTAGAGATAGTTTCGAAAATACCTATAAGGTTCAAGTGGTTCTGAGCACTATGGGACTCAACATCTGAGGTCATCAGTCCCCTAGAACTTAGAACTACTTAAACCTAAGTAACCTAAGGACATCACACACATCCATGCCCGAGGCAGGATTCGAACCTGCACCGTAGCAGTCACGCGGTTCCGGACTGAAGTGCCTAGAACCGCTCGGCCACCGCGGCCGGCATACCTATAAGGGTAATCGCTTTTGACTTTGAATCAAGGAAGTTCTAATGCTTTCCTCCACCGTACACTACCTGTATTACGTGACTTTTGGAGGAAGCTCTGCTTTTGTATGCGGTATCTGTGTTTATATTTTCTTGCTGAACTATCTTTAGTTGACCTCGTTATCCTACTTTTCTCCAAGCGTATTGTGCCAGATTTTTCTATCTTCTCGTTGTTGTTCAGCAGCCAAATGCACATAAATGTTCACTTTTAGAACAACACTTGTTCCTTTATCTTCCTCGGATAGTCTGACACCTTATTTCTATATTACTGACCTTAGCTTTTAAAGTCTCCTCATCTAGCACATGTGACACCGTCATTGATCCATTATTTGAGCTGCATTGTTGCATTTGGCGTTAGATGTAGCCTCTGTCTCTCTAGAGGATGTGTGCAGGTCAGCTTGTTCAGATTCTTCTCTTATAACATTTGTTTGTTCTGTTACTCTTTAACGATATTCTGTCGTTAGACATCTGTTATTAGCGAAACAACAATCAACATCCTCTCGGTCATGAGTGCTTCGAATGGGGCATTATTTTTCACTGAACGGACTTGATAAACTATTATTATTATTTCATTCCGTCGTTACGACTACAACAAAATTAGTGTTTTTTTTCACCAGACGTGTTTCGCTTTATTGTTGAAGTGAAGCATCTTCAGTGGTCTGTAATGAAAGATATTAAAAATTTCATTTGTTTTCTAGGTAAATAACAGTTCGTTAACAAATTGTTGGTTTTTACTTACGGTAATTTCTGTCTGTTTTTTAGTCTGCATCAGGAAATGCTGTCTGCTAGCAAATTTAATGTTCCCTTATTAGTTAGGTACTCATAACTGTGGTCTACTTTTACTCTGCTTTGCAGAACTATCCAGCTTTGTCTTTTACACAGCATAATTCGTTCACCAATGTTCCCTGTTTATTTGTATGCTTCTAAGTGTGTATCGTTTTTAGTAATGTTGCCAACTTGCCACTAGTTTTTCTTTGATCTAATTCTTCTTTTCTTTCTATAGTTCATTATACGTGTGTTATCCTACTTATTTATGCAACAGTGAATTTATTTACTATGTAAAAGAAATGAAACAGGAGCAGTTTAACTTTTATGTGGTGAGTAAGTGGGTGAGGGGGGGCAGAAGAAAAGATGAGTGGACAGTAAGTGCAGAACAATGATGGAGAGTGAGTTGGAGGAAGAAAAGGGGATGGGAAAGAAGTGAAACGAAAGTGACTTTTTTTTGGGGGGGGGGGGGGGTTGAGTGAGAGAGGGCGAAGAAAGGAATGAGACTTTTTATGTGATTTCTTCGGTTATTTTATATAGTGTTTGGTGCACAATATTTATTTGGTCACTGAGCAACTGTTTTATTTTGTTAATGCTTTTGGTATACGGAAGATTTCTTGGAAAAGAATGACTTTTACTGTTTCTTATGATGTTCATACCTTATTCAGTAGTGCTTGGTGTGTGGTATTCCTCTTTAAGATGGTCTGAAAATGTTGATGCTGTGTACCGTGTTTTCATGCTCCAGTTTATTCTTTGTATCTTGTGTCAAATGTCCTGCAAGTCTTCCCAATGTATATTTTTCTCCCAGTCGCCGCAACTGAGCGGATAGATACTAGATTGTGGACACCTGTCCGGTTTTGATTTCAATTTGGGATGTATTTTTGTATTAAGTTGTTTGTTTTGTAAGCAATGTTTTTTGAATGTTACCTATTTCACGTGTTAATTTGTTATGGTAGTACATTTCATGCCATTTTTTATGGTTCTTCAGGTTGTATATGTTAATGTGGTTTGGTTAGTTTTTTCATTATTTGTGTTTTTATTTTTCTGTATATTGTGTCTACCAGTGTTTCCTCGTGTTCATTTTTAGTGCTATTTGCTTCATAATGGACATCTCTTTTTAGTGATCAGAGGTGTTCAGGGGAACCCTGTTCAGTCTGTTCAACACTCATCTGTGGCCTCCTTCAGATTCTGTAGGATTTAAGATAGAGTCACTTGTTGTGGGTTTTCTGTGTATGTCAAATGTGTGTGTGATTATCTCTTCTTATACCTATGTCTAGAAAGTTGAGTATGTTTTCTTGTTCTTCCTATGCTGCAAACGTTATTTTCTTGTGTATGGTATTTATATCTTTGTGTAATGTTGTATTTTGTTTTTAGGTTCACCTACTATCGATGTTACATCATCCATGTACCGTTTAGATGATGATGTAACTTTTCTTTGTGTTATGTCTTCAAATATTTATTTTTATGCACGATTCATGAAAATATTGGCTAGTCTTCCCGAAATAGGTGAACCTATGTGTATACCTTCCTCTTGTATGTAGTATTCTTGTGAATTCAAAATAATTTTGCTGTGTTATTAACTGTAACAATTTTATTGTTTCATCTGAGTGTTCATGAGATTGTGTTTTTTCAAGTTATCTTCTACTCTTTTAATGTTCTCATTAGCTGGGATGCAACTGTACGATCTTCTACATCAAAGGAGAGCACCGTTGCTGGGCAAGAGATTTTAAGGACTCTTGTGTGTTCTGGGAGCTGAGAGGTATTTCTTATTGTTCTATCATTTTCAAATTTGTAGTGCTCAGTGAACTGTGACTGCACTTGTTTCGCTAGCAAGTAAATGAGAGCTGCGCTGTTAGTTATCTGTCTAATTGCCCGAGGAGGCCCATAATCTGATTTGTGACGCCATAAATGTTTGCCGCTGAACCATGAGCGGCAGCGCTCTGTTCACTTAAAACTTGTATCACACTCTGCGTGTTTCCGTGTAACTTCAAGATCCACTTTTACTCTGACACTAACCACGGTAGCACTTTACTTGTTTTCGCAGAATAGACATTTCACATTTCACTTAGGGGGCAAAATGAACAAGTGCTTATCTTGTGTATGTTCTGGATGAAACAAGTTCGCGACAACTTTGCATCAAGTCATTGGCAGTGTGTACCTCTTTGATGGTTCTTCCACCTACAGTCGAGAGGAATCAGTTAGATGTTTCTGAATTATAAGAATGTATTTTCTTCTTTCGATATTAACATATAGCCTTGTTTTCTTAGAAATTTTTCATCATTACAATTACCTATGTTACGGAACTGCTTATTAACGGTAAATCATCTATACTGGTAAGTCTACTAACAGTTGCACTCTGCAGCTACTTTATTTTCGTGACAGTTTAGTAGATTCACCATTAAATATCTATAAGATTATGTTAGGTAGTATAGAAGACGTCCTCCTGTCTCAGTCCGGTGTACATCTTAGAATTTCCTTACCGGCATCTTTATTCGAGAGAGAGTATCTGTTATACACACTTCAATTAACTTTATCAACTTTAACGGGATTTAATATTGTCTCATAATGTTTAGTTGTGTCTATGAGAGTATGCTGTCACAGGCCTTTTCAAAGTCTGCATGTAGTATGTGAACTCTATATTAAATTGGCACATAGTGTGCGTTTCTGTTTTTATTGTAGCGTTGCAAGCCCAACGTGCAGCACTATACAGTGATCCTCTTGTCATGTCAAATGTTTTAGATTACCACTGGACAGCAGTGAACTACAGATAAACGAAGAACAATCAGATTTTTAAAGACTGGGACAGATTACGTGAAGCAGAAGCAGCCAGTATGGAACAATATACATTCATCCAAGAGATTATTAATTTATATATTGAATAAAACAGGAATTAAGCAATTTCCCAGCACATTTCAGAGCATTTGACGTAGGTGGAAAATTTATTGTACGTCAGTTCTCCCATTTAGGATTGGGGCTACAAATGCATACACAGGGTATTTTTTTTAACTTTGAACACCTAAGAAAAATACTCATCTAATGAAAAAAATGTTCCAGATGAGAAGTTAATATTTTCAAAGGGGAACTCTCTCCTAAAACTGGCCACCCCATAAAACAACCCCCCCCCCCCGCCCCCCTTGGGAGATGTGAGGGGTGTATCTTTTGTTCTTTACTGCAGATTCGGGTTCTATTCCGAAAAATATTTAGTGTTTCTCGGAAACAACTTTTTACACTCCTGATAGACGGCGCTGTAACGCAAGAGTTAACGGTGACGCCCGAATCAGTCACCCATACGGTGATATTCGAGATGACTCGCCGTAATCAGTCATCCTGATGGCGTGGACACTCACCCAAATCAACCCCGAAAGGAACAAAAAAATTACATCACGTTAGATATAGCTTATTTTCGAGACTTTTAAACGTCTAAGGGTGAAAGTTTTACTTTACAATCAAATTTACGAAACTATACTAAATTTTCAACAATAATATCAACCACTCGGAACAAAAAGTTTTATCAAATGAGTCATTTCTTAATTCCAAAGACCGGAAAAAATTTGTCATTACAGCGGCATCTATCACGAACAGAAGAAAGAGGTTTCTGGTAGACCATAGATATGTTTTGACATAGAATCCGAATCTACAAAAAAATAGGGGGTTTCCACTTGAAAATAAAATGTTGACCCCTGTTGTCCTGGCAGGTGGCTTTTAGTCGGAGATGCCTATAGCCTACCCGTCGCTGGATGCGAGCACTACCTCTCCACCCCCATCTGACGTCAAACACAGGTTTAACTAATCCAACACAAGTTTTAAAAAGATTATTGAGACATCTATTTTTTAGCGTTTACAGAAAAACTCATTTTGTTGAATCTTTATTTATTGTCTCTCTCTCTCTCTCTCTCTCTCTCTCTCACACACACACACACACACACACACAATGATTAGTCATGCAGTTCGAAAATAACTAAAAATATTGTAGCAAAATCTACTCCACGAACGCTTCTACTGACAAAATCCTTGACAAACGAGAAGAATGCTCCCACGAAAAAGGCTTTGTCATAAATTGGGATAAGACAAAAGCTGTTTAATTCAGGAAAAGAGGAACGGTGGCAAACAATTGCAAATTTACCTGCGGGGAACAAGTACTGAAAATAGTCGAAAGCTACAGGCCTGTAGGTAACAGGTCATACCTTTTCCAAGCATAATGGAGACAGTGTTGTAAGAGAAATGAAGGGAACATTTGAGATAAAGAAACTGGATCTACTATCTGTAACAACAGCCCTGAGGTTATTCTATAAAAGGGCTGTTCCTATTGCAGATTCCAGCATAGTGCAAACAACTTGAGTGGACACACCTCACATACTCAAATGACTGTGGAGGGGAAAACAAGTCAGGCTAGCTGAAAGGAATGCTACGCGTCTCAGAATACACGCAAAATAGAGTAACAAACATGTTAGCAGACACAACCTTCTTCATTGTGGACGTGATGGCGTCTCATAACCTGATAGCATCTACACAAAACTTCAGAATGCTGGAAGATAGGCAAGAAACATAGACCATGGACTCCTCGCCACTCCAGCGATGACAAATAACGAATGGGAGGAAGGCAGCTTCCAGTTACGCCATCTGTGCACGAGGGTGGCAACCCACGGCATGCATCACCGAATATGCTCTATCAAGGGACATCACAGCCCCCTCGACAGTTGCCAGTGCATCATATGCGGAAGACCTTGCAATACATACACATTATCGAATGTAAAGGATGAAAATTGTTACTACCTCGCTATGCAAATGACGACAACTTTAATTAACCAATTGGTACCCTATACAAACTGGATTTAATAAAATATTGATAATAAAATGCTTCACAATGTTAATAATTTCAAATCAAATTAAAGGAAGGTCGTTTAGAAGTGTTTATAATCCTGTCAATGACGTAAAAATGCTCAGGGCCCAATGTTTATATGTAAAGTATAAGTAGTAATAGATTATTTTCGTGTACAGATCAATAGCTTGCTTAGTGTGGGATGCTGCGCACAATGTCGGGCGCTCCCTCCGTTGCACCCCTCGCAGCCCTCGGTATCATTAGTGGAAGATGTAACCCGTGCACGCTTCTCAATTCCAGTTTGTTTGATATTTCCTTCGTCCCACACAGTTTAGTGAGTTACACGCGATATCTAAAATGAAGAAAACGCTCTGGGCAAATGCCACTTACCTTCTGTTCACTACATACAGTGCCGGATTTGGCAACGAAACACCCCGGGAGCTTCGTACTTGGCGAAACAGCAGGATGGGCTTCAATTGTATCCCACAGTGTCCACTGTCCTGATATCTGTACACCCTGAAAGTACACTCTAAGACAAAAGAAACGCCGCACCATGAAGGAATTATCCGAACGGGATGGAAATCGGTAGATATATAAGTGCAGACAAACAAATGATTACATCTACATCTACATCTACATATATACTCCGCAATCCACCATACGGTGCGTGGCGGAGGGTACCTCATACCACAACTAGCATCTTCTCTCCCTGTTCCACTCCCAAACAGAACGAGGGCAAAACGACTGCCTATATGCCTCTGTACGAGCCCTAATCTCTCTTATCTTATTTTTGTCGTCTTTCCGCGAAATATAAGTTGGCGGCAGTAAAATTGTACTGCAGTCAGCCTCAAATGCTGGTTCTCTAAATTTCCTCAGTAGCGATTCACGAAAAGAACGCCTCCTTTCCTCCAGAGACGTCCACCCGAGTTCCTGAAGTACGTTGTCCTCGATGGTGAGCGTTCATCGGAGGTGAGTGTGATGATCAAACCTACCAGTAACAAATCTAGCAGCCCGCCTCTGAATTGCTTCTATGTCCTCCCTCAATCCTACCTGATAGGGATCCCAAACGCTCGAGCAGTACTCAAGAATAGGTCGTATTACTGTTTTATAAGCGGTCTCCTTTACAGATGAACCACATCTTCCCAAAATTCTACCAATGAACCGAAGACGACTGTCCGCCTTCCCCACAACTGCCATTACACGCTTGTCCCACTTCATATCGTTCTGTAATGTTACGCCCAAATATTTAATCGACGTGACTGTGTCAAGCGCTACACTACTAATGGGGTATTCAAACATTACAGGATTCTTTTTCCTATTCATCTGCATTAATTTACATTTATGTATTTTTAGAGTTAGCTGCCATTCTTTACACCAATCACAAATCGTGCCCAAGTCATCTTGTATCCTCCTACAGTCACTCAACGACGACACCTTCCCGTACACCACAGCATCATCAACAAACAGCGGCACATTGCTATCCACCCTATCCAAAAAATCATTTATGTAGATAGAAAAGAAGAGCGGACCTACCACACTTCCCTGGGGCACTCACCTCGGATGAACACTCACCATCGAGGACAACGTACTGGGTTCTATTACTTAAGAAATCTTCGAGCCACTCACATACTTGGGAACCAATCCCATATGCTCGTACCTTAGTTCGGAGTCTGCAGTGGGGCACTTCAGAAAAATTGAATGGATATTGAAGAGAAAGAATTGTACAAACCGAGCAAGTCAATAACGTGTTGGTCACCCCTGGCTCAGTTACTGGGATTAGCGTTGGTTGATAGAGTTGTTGGACGTCCACCTGCCAAATTCTGTCCTATTGTTGAGTTAGATAGTAGAAGTCCCGAGTTGATGGGTGGGTCCCACCAAACGTGTTCAATTGGGGAGAGATCTGGCGACTTTGGTGGCCAAGGCAGAGTTTGGCAAGCACGAAGGCAAGCAGTAGAAACACTCGCTGTGAGCGGGCGGGCGTTATCTTGCTGAAATGTAAGCTCAGGCAACAAAATGGTGAGTAGGAGGTCGTCGACGTACTGCTGTGCTCTAATGGTGCTGCGGTTGGCGTCCAAAGGGGTCGTGGTATGAAAAGAAATGGCACCCCAGGCCGTTTGGTGGATGACACTCAGTCTGGTATCCCACCACTTTCACTGTGTCTGCAGATACGTCATCGGCCTGGAATTTCACTAACTGGAGTTCAGTGATGAGTTCCGCTTCGAACTGAACTCCGTGGAGTAGCGAAGACGTGTGGAGACGTCCCAGAAAGTGATGGGATACCAGCCTGGGTTTCCATTTCTTTTCATAGTAGGATCCCTTTGGTTGTCACCTGTGGCAACCTTACAGTACAGCGGTACGCCGACGATATTGTACACCCCGTTCTGTTTCCCCTTCATGCCTTCAAGCCGCCCTGGGCTTATGTTCCATGAAAGTAACGCTCATCCACACACGGCGAGAGATTCTCCAGCTTATCTTCGTGTTTCTCGAACACTGCCTTGGCCAGCAAGGTCGCCAGATCTCGCCTCGATTTAGAAAATTTGGAACGTTATGTCTAAGGCACTCCAGCCAGCTCGAGATATTGACTATCGAACGTGCCAATTGGACAAAATTTGGCACGATATCCCTCAGGAGCAGGGCCATCAATTCTATCAATCAGTGCCAAGCCAAATGACTGCTTGCATAAGGGCCAGAGTTGGACCAAAGTGTTACAGGCTTGCTCAGTTAGAGAAGCTTTTTCTTTTGAATAAATCTTCCATTTTATGAAACTGTAATCCTTTATTTGTCTGTACATGTACATCACATCTACAGATTTCCGTCTTATTTGGATAATTGGTTCGTAGTCCACGCTTTTTTAAAATTTGTTTGTCTTAGAAAGGGGTAAGAAATGCGTCGGCGTTGCGACGATGGTACTCGGCACGAATCGAGGAAAAGTCACAGGCGGACAGTGGATATATGGTTACCTGCTAGCAGGCATTACCAACAGCAAACCTCACCCGTTGCTATGTTCAAATGGATGTGTCGAAACTACCAAAACACAGTTTCTAAGATTGTAGGCGCTAGTCTGGTGAAGATAATCAGATATAGGATGGTGGCTGCAGAGTCTGCCTTGAGGTTGCGCCCCCAGACCGGAGGCCGTCATCGAGGCGAGGGTCCCGGATGTGGAGGAGCGCTCGGTGTCGGCACCTGGAGCGCCGCCGGGCCGTCATGGGTGGCGCGGCGATGACGCGCACCATCAAGATCTGGCAGGCGGGAGGCGTCAAGGCGAGCGGCGCCCGTTCCCAGGAGTGTCGCGGCCGGGGGCTGCGCGCCGCTTTCGCGGCCCCTGGAATCCGCGCGGCTCTGCCCCTCCGCGCCGCGACGTGGGTGGCCCTCCGACAGCTTCGACATTCTGCGCGCCTGCCAGCGCACATCACGGTCCCTCCTGCCCTCGTCCCGGGTCACTTCTTGCCTGTCACCTCCTCCAGTGAAGAGACTGACGACGCCTTCTAAGCACACAGGTCGCTGTTCTTTCTGTCATGACCTCATGCCTTAAGACTCTAAAGCAGTTTTACTTTCTTTTTCTTTTTTTTTGACTCATCAGCTTTCTCATTGCTTTGTCGCGGCCCGCCACGAAATCGTCTCCTGTGTCAACATCTCAGGGTAAGCCTTCCGACAGACGCCCTGAATTATTCTTTGGATGTAAAATTTTTGGTAATATTTTTGGGAAGAGCGAGCTTGTAATGAATATAAAATAAGTGAAAAAAGAGTCAAGATCGCGTTGGGTATTTTATTAAAATTGACAGTTTCAGCGACAGAGGTCAGCTGCCTGTTCTACGCATCGCCAACGTCAGCTGATGGTGCATTCTAATAAAATATCCGTCGCGATCTAGGCTGTTCTTTCACTGATTTTATATCTGATGTATTCCAACCTCTGTCTTCCCGAACAGTTTGTACCCTCTTCATTTCCTTCTAGTACCCTGAAGCTTATTACCTGACTCTTCAACACTTGTTCTATCGTCCTGTCACTTCTTCTTGCGTTTTACATATGTTCCTTTCTTGATCCATTCTGCGGAGAACCACCTCATTCCTTACCTTATTAGTCCACTTAATTTTCAACATTCTGCTATAGCACCTCTTCTCCAACGCTTCGTTTCTCCTCTGGTCCGGTTTTACACTGTTCATGATTCACTGAGATGCAGTGTTGTGTTCCAAGTGTACATTCTCAGACATTTCTTCCTCAAATTAAGTCATCGATACCAGTAAACTTGTCTTGGCCAGGGGTGCCCTCTTTGGATGTGGTAGTCTGTGTCCTTTTTGGTTATTTTGCTTCTAAAGTGTCAGAATTCCTTAACAACTTCGTAATCACCTAATTGACTCGCTGTTCTCATTGCTGCTATATCTCATTACTTTCTTCTTCTCTTTACTCTCAGTCCATATTACGTAGTCATCAGGCTGTTCATTTCATTCAGCAGATCCTGCAATTCTCCTCCATTGAGGATCCCTCTCAATGTCAACAGCGAATCTTATCATTGATACTCTTTCACCCTAAATTTTGCTGCCACTCTTGAATATTTTTCTTTCTTGTTTCCGCCATTGCTACTTCGATGAGAGTTTTCTCTCAGCCGTGGTGGCCAAAGCATTGTGTCCTGAGCTCAGGTTAATATGAAGCAGTGGTATGAATAAGTAACGCTTTGTTTCGTGACGTCTTCTTAGCTTAGAAGAATTGCTGCGTTGGCGCTGCCTGTAGGACTGGAGAGTGGCAAGGAGGGAGATGACCGGACGAGGGGGGCACAGAGCAACAAAGTTTATAACCTAGGGGGCGGAGGAAAGCCGGACCAGCTGATTGTGAACTGTGAAATGACCAGAATGTCCAAGCTGCCGGAGATGGTTGTCTTGTGTGCGAGAGATGTGACTGCTTGTCTTCTCTCCTTTCTCTGACGAAGACTCTAGATGAAAGTCTCTCTGCAATTTAAATTGTCATCTTTACGGAAGATAGCACTCTATCTTTTCCTTGCATTGTTGATATTCCAACCTGGAGTTTCCACTGTTTCATTTCGATGACTTTTAATTGTGACTATGGAAACTTTATAGTACTGAATCTCACGTTATAGTTTAACCTGAAAACAAAGTCTGACAGCTGAAAAATTTCTGAGTCCTGAATTGAAAAGGTAGTTTTCTGATGACTACTGCGTGTGATGAGAGAATTAGTCCAAAGTTATATAGCAATATAGGATCGCGAAATAATGAAGCGATGCTTTAGTTGACAGAATGAATTTTCAGTCTGCAGCGGAGTGTGCGCTGTTATGAAATTACAGATATGCTTTCAGTATCGATATCTGTATCTTACAAGTAGCGGCCTAGTCCCCCCCCCCCCCCTGCGCCCCTGCCATCAGTGATAGATAAGCTCGGTTTGGCGCCAACAGCCAGGCAAGGATCAATGGTGGGTGGCTGGATGTCAGACGTGGTTGGACGATACATAACCACGTGCTGCGAGAAGTTCGATGAATCCTTCAGATGTTGTAGTGCTCGTGTACGGGACTGAGAAATCAGTACTAGAAGCGAGTCGTTAGCAAAGAGCGGTAGAAGCAATGGTTACGTCAGAAAAGTAATAACCATCCGAAATATGAGTGAACGGCAGCATGTGTGAGTAGATATGTTAGGACTGTGTAACGTACCTTGTACCAGAGACAATAAAACTTCAGTTCTATGAAGTCAGTGTCTTGTTTTGAATCCTTTTCCTGCCTATTACAACTAAGATTTTGAACGGAAGCTGTAATGATTTTGGTAGGGCCTGTACAGGTGGACACACGGTTTCATTTTTAGTCTTCAAGTGCATGTTCCTTGGAAGTAAGATGCCTGATCCAAGCTGTGCAGCACGAAAATTGGTCTGATCGTCGTGATTATAGCAACACAGCTGGTTTTAGAGAGAAACTTGGTAGTGGTCGATGCGAATAAGGGAGCAGGCATCTTACATGTTACAACTTGATTTTTGACAAATTGAACTACGTTACTATGTTTTCGTTGTGACTGGAACGGAAATTTAACTAACAAATTTCAAAATTATGGAATCGAATCGTGGGCTTCCACTGCAGGATCATTCAAAATACCTCAGAGTGCGAAGGAGAGAGGTTTCTGTTGATAATCACTGCGAGAGGCAGACCAGGAACAGGCTGGAGTGAATGATATAATTATGACTGTAATGCTGGTAGTCGCGTCATGTTACCTAGGCGAATATGTGGTAGATGGAGAAAGGAAGTTCTCAGCCGGATTTCAAAGAATAAGAAATCACCAGTGCACTAGCTGATAGTAGATCGGTAGATGGCGTTAAAAAATGTGCAATGGTGACACAGGTAGACCGTAATGCATGAAGTCTAGATGAGACCTCCGTAAGTATGAAATATCTGATGATAATGTTAATACTGGACTCTGACCACAATCTATTGGTTATGAACTGCAGATTAAAACTGAAGAAACTGCAAAAAGGTGGGAATCTAAGGAGATGGGACCTGGATAACTGACTAAACCAGAGGTTGCACAGAGTTTCAGGGAGAGCGTAAGGGAACAATTGACAAGAATGGGGGAAAGAAATACAGTAGAAGAAGAATGGGTAGCTTTGAGGGATGAAGTAGTGAAGGCAGCAGAGAATCAGGTAGGTAAAAAGACGAGGGCTAGTAGAAATCCTTGGGTGACAGAAGAAATATCGAATTTAATTGACGAAAGGAGAAAATATAAAAATGCAGTAAATGAAGCAAGAAAAAAGGAATACAAACGTCTAAAAGATGAGATTGACAGGAAGTGCAAAATGGCTAAGCAGGCATGGCTAGAGGACAAATATAAGGATGTAGAGTCTTATCTCACTAGGGGTAAGATAGATACTGCCTACAGGAAAATTAAAGAGACCTTTGGAGAAAAGAGAACCACTTCTATGAATATCAAGAGCTCCTATGGAAACCCAGTTCTAAGCAAAGAAGGGAAACCGGAAAGGTGGAAGGAGTATATAGAGGGTCTATACAAGGGCGATGTACTTGAGGGCAATGTTATAGAAATGGAAGAGGATGTAGATGAACATGAAATGGGAGATATCACACTACGTGAGGAGTTTATAGAGCACTGAAAGACCTAGGTCGAAACAAGGCCCCGGGAGTAGGCAACATTCCATTAGAACTACGGACAGCCTTGGGAGAGCCAGTCCTGACAAAACTCTACCATCTGCTGAACAAAATGTATGAGACAGGAGAAATACCCTCAGACTTCAAGAAGAATATAACAATTCCAATGCCAAAGAAAGCAGGCGTTGACAGATGTGAAAATTACCGAACTATAAGTTTAATAAGTCACGTCTGCAAAATACTAACGCGAATTCTTTACAGACGAATGGAAAAACTGGTAGAAGCCGACCTCGGGGAAGATCAGTTTGGATTCTGTAGAAATATGGGAACACGTGAGGCAATACTGAACCTACAACTTATTTTAGAAGCTAGATTAAGGAAATGCAAACCTACGTTTCTAGCATTTGTAGATTTAGAGAAAGCTTTTGACAATGTTGACTGGAATACTCTCTTTCAAATTCTGAAGGTGGCAGGGGAAAAATACAGGGAGCGAAAAGCTATTTACAATTTATACAGAAACCAGATGGCAGTTATAAGAGTCGAGGGACATGAAAGGGAAGCAGTGGTTGGGAAGGGAGTGAGACAGAGTTGTAGCTTGTCCCCGATGTTGTTCAATCTGTATATTGAGCAAGCAGTAAAGGAAACAAATGCAAAATTCTGGGTAGGTATTAAAATCCACGGAGAAGAAATAAAATCTTTAAGATTCGCCGATGACATTGTTATTCTGTCAGAGACAGCAAAGGACTTGGAAGAGCTGTTGAACGGACTTGACAGTGTCTTGAAAGGAGGGTATAAGATGAACATCAACAAAAGCAAAACGAGGATAATGGAATGTAGTCGAATTAAGTCAGGTGATGCTGAGGGAATTAGATTGGGAAATGAGACACCTAAAGTAGTAAAGGAGTTTTGCTATTTGGGGAGAAAAATAACTGATGATGGTCGAAGTAGAGAAGGTATAAAATGTAGACTGGCAATGGGAAGGAAAGCGTTTCTGAAGAAGAGAAATTTGTTAACATCGAGCATAGATTTAAGTGTCAGGAAGTCGTTTCTGAAAGTATTTGTATGGAGTGTAGCCATGTATGGAAGTGAAACATGGACGATAACTAGTTTGGACAAGAAGAGAATAGAAGCTTTCGAAATGTGGTGCTACAGAAGAATGCTGAAGATAAGATGGTCAGATCACATAACTAATGAGGAGATACTGAATAGGATTGGGGAGAAGAGGAGTTTGTGGCACAATTTGACTAGACGAAGGGATGGGTTGGTAGGGCATGTTCTGAGGCATCAAGGGATCACAAGTGTAGCATTGGAGGGCAGCGTGGAGGGTAAAAATCGTAGAGGGAGACCAAGAGATGAAGACACTAAGCAGATTCAGGAGGATGTAGGCTGTAGTACGTACTGGGAGATGAAGAAGCTTGCACTGGATAGAGTAGCATGGAGAGCTGCATCAAACCAGACTCTGGACTGAAGACCACAACAACAACAATGTTAATACACCACCCAGCCTGTTATATCACTTTTTGTTGTTCTTGACGGGCTTTATGTCTTCGCCGCCGTATTTTTCTAGACGCCTTTTCCAGAAAACATAGAATTTCTATATTTGCGCATGACGAACTGCAGTATATCAGGCATTAGAAGTAAAAATAATTTTACATTGCTGCAGAGGCAGAAAGCGATCGAAACAAACAATAAAAATATGAGCAGAGAATATGCGTTATAAGCTAAAATCACCCCCCCCCCCCCCCTCCCCAAACAAAAGCGGCCGTTCACAAGGAAAGCTTTCATCGCATACCTGTTAGGAGTGAGTGATCGTTGTCCCGAAAAGAAGAAAGGAAATATGTTTCTTTATAGCCTGATTTAGGACTTCTGGGTTTCCTCTAAATCGGTCTATGCGAATTCCACGTTCCTTAGACATCTTCTATGGTTGATTTAATGCCTCTAACAAAAATGGTTCAAATGGCTCTGAGCACTATGGGACTCAACATCTTAGGTCATAAGTCCCCTAGAACTTAGAACTACTTAAACCTAACTAACCTAAGGACATCACACACACCCATGCCCGAGGCAGGATTCGAACCTGCGACCGTAGCAGTCCCGCGGTTCCGGACTGCAGCGCCAGAACCGCTAGACCACCGCGGCCGGCTAATGCCTTTAACACTTTCACTACCAATGGGACACAGTGTCCCACGACAGGTTGTCAGAGAACCAGTGGGAATGCAGGCAGACCTGCTAATGGTTTACAGAATTGTCTGAATCACAACTTGCACCTGCAGTTTGATTTGTATTCAAGTTTCATTGTTTGCATTCTGCTCTGCTCCTCTCCGCTCTGTATTATAGCATCGAATTACTTCGCGGCTACATATAGGCAACCCAACGAACACATGTGCTAAGCGGACTGCAGTCTTGCATTCCCAGACAATTGGTGTCAATGAACTGCACACACGTATTGACTTTCGGCACATCACAAACGGTGCCCTACAGAGCATCTGTAATGTGAGTTAGAAACTTGTAGGGGTGCTCTATCCACTGGTGTGTGTCTGTATCCTGTATGTCTGGTGGTTTTTGGGCAGTCGCCTTCTGAGAGAGCGAATGTACTTATTACTGAAATGAAATGTCGTGTGGCTAGGGCCTCCCGTCGCGTAGACCGTTCGCCTGGTGCAGGTCTTTCGCTGTGACGCCACTTCGGCGACCTGCGCGTCAATGGGGATGAAATGATAGTGATTAGTACAACACAACACCCAGTCCCTGAGCGGAGAAAATCTCCGACCCAGCCGGGAATCGAACCCGGGCCCTTAGGATTGACAGTCTGTCACGCTGACCACTCAGCTACCGGGGGCGGACTACTTATTAATAACCCTGTATGTCCCTCCCTCCCACCTCACCACATCGGAGAATATTAATTAAAATGGCCGTACGTAAACGTGTTTCACTCAGGAGAAAAGAAAGACCTGATGCTGAGACGCGTAAGCCCCGTTCCTCTCTAATGATGGCCCGCCGCCTTAATCAGTGCGGAAAGTCACAGTGACTGTTGCGAAAACAGGTGTCTGGCGGTACCAGCTGGTGCGCAGATGTGAGCCAAGTGTCGTCAGCTGTGGGTGGAGCGGCGGCCGCTGCTGCTGCCGCCTCGGCAAGTGCTCGCCAGCCTGCGCTGCGCCCGGCCAGCCAATTACCGGTACTGCACAGAGGAGTATTGTGCGTGCGCGTGACTCAGCGGCCGGCGGCCGGACTGTGGTGTAATTGGACGCGACAGGCGATGCCGGCGACCACAAAAAGGCGCGCGGCGCCGCGCGTTGCCCGCTGCGGCTGGCCGTCGCCGGCAGATGGCCGCGCGTCGACTGCTGCTTGACGAGCACACGCGTCTGACAGCGCGCTCCAAGATACCTCACTCTTCTTCTCTCACAGCTCGTGTTCCGCTCTGCTGCGGAGCGGAGTCCAGTTGCTCGGCTGGTTTGCGCTTCGACTTTCAGTCCAGAGGTTATCCTCGGGTTTTATGCCGACCACTTGCACGTCCTCCTCGACCTTCTTGGGTCGTCATTGGATGTATTGCTCCTGGGACATAACGGAGGACAGGGAGCGGTTTCCCCGTCGCTTCTAGCGGAGCACCCATTCCAGCCAAGGGGGTGCTTTTCTAAATTTGATGGTGACTGCTGTCATTCCGTCACCTCGGACATCAAAAGCTGGTGAAGGTTCTGACAAGAACGCAGAGACGAATAATTTTACTGCGGAGTCCTAAAAATATAAAATTAATTGTATGTAAGGCAGGTGCCAGGTTCAGATTCATTGGGAGAGTCCTTAGAAAATGTAGTCCATCAACAAAGGATGTGGCTTACAAAACACTAGTTCGACCTATACTTGAGTATTGCTCATCAGTGTTGGATCCGTACCAGGTCGGGTTGAGGGAAAAGATTGAGAAGATCCAAAGAAGAGCGGCGCGTTTCGTCACAGGGTTATTTGGTAAGCGTGATAGCGTTACGGAGATGTTTAGCAAACTCAAGTGGCAGACTCTGCAAGAGAGGCGCTCTGCATCGCGGTGTAGCTTGCTGTCCAGTTTTCGAGAGGGTGCGTTTCTGGATGAGGTATCGAATATATTGCTTCCCCCTACTTACACCTCGCGAGGTGATCACGAATGTAAAATTAGAGAGATTCGAGCGCGCACGGAGGCTTTCCGGCAGTCGTTCTTCCCGCGAACTATACGCGACTGGAACAGGAAAGGGAGGTAATGACAGTGGCACGTAAAGTGCCCACCGCCACACACCGTTGGGTGGCTTGCGGAGTACAAATGTAGATGTAGAAAGCATCGACTGCACATCGACCAGCGCAGAGCTGCGAAACCGAATCAAGAAGGCGCTTATCTGCGCGTCAGTGGAAAGAGCAGGCAGCGCCACACCTCCAGGAAAACAGAGTTTAGCGCCCCCTGTCAAAGCTGATTTAAGCAGCCGCCCATCGCTGGTCGTACCTGAGTTCGGTCGAGACTTCGAGAGCATCAGTACTCAGTAACAGGAAGACGATACTTACCTTGCGTTCTGCAAAGGGGAGTAAAGTAACAGCATGTGGGAGGCACAGGAAGTACGTCATGCCACATGATAACGAGAAGCTATGTTTCTTTCCCTTTTAGAAATAAAGAGTCCTATTAATCTGCAAGTGTGTGTACAGATCACTTTGGATTTCTGCCACTGGCCATCGCAACATCTCTCCTTCCTTATTCGTGACGCTGCTAACTCTCCCAGTAGGCACCACAACATTTACGACTCACAGGTGCGTCTAGACAACGCTATTCGAATCTTTAATGATAACTTTACGAATGTAGACTATAGTACTGCATATCTGAAGAGGAAATATAGAGAAAATGCAGGTAATACCAGGAGGGCATAATTAGGGCAAATTTTAAACACATTGTAAATCACGCGTTGGACACGTATATGCCGAAAAAGTGGGTTACGGATGGAAAAGACCCACCGTGGTTTAACAGTGCAGTTCTGAGAATGCTCAGGAAGCAAAGACAGTTGCGGTAAAAGAAAGATCGGTCGAGGACAGGCAAAAGTTAGTAGAGATTCCTGCTGGTGTAAAATGAGCGATGCGCGAAGCATTCAACTACTACCACCGTCATAGCTTAGCAGAAGATCTTGCTGAAAACCCAAGGAAATATTGATCTTACGTAAAATCGGTAAGCGGGTCGACGCCTTCCATCCAGTCACTCACTGATCAGTCTGGCCTGGCAACGGAGGACAGCAAGGCGAAGGCTGAAATTTTAAATTTAGCATTTGAGAAATCTTTCACGCAGGAGGATCGTACAAACATACCGCTGTTTGAGTCTTGTACAGATTCCCGTATGGAGGACATACTGATAGACATCCCTTGGGTTGTGAAGCAGCTGAATGGGTTGTAAATAAATAAATCGCCAGGTCCTGATGGGATTCCAATTCGGTTTTACAGAGAGTACTCTACTGCATTGGCTCCTTACTTAGCTCGCATTTATCGCGAATCTCTTGCCCAACGTAAAGTCCCGAGCGACTGGAAAAAAGCGCGGGTATGCCTGTATATAAGAAGGATAGAAGGACGGAACCTCAAAATTACAGACCAATATCCTTAACATCGGTTTGTTGCAGGATTCTCGAACATATTCTCTGTTCGAATATAATGAATTTCCTTGAGACAGAGAAGTTGCTGTCCATGCATCAGCACGGCTTTAGAAAGCATCACTCCTGCGAAACGCAACTCGCCCTTTTTTCATATGATATCTTGCGAACCGTGGATGATGGGTATCAGACGGATGCCATATTCCTTGACTTCCGGAAAGCGTTTGACACGGTGCCCTACTGCAGACTCCTAACTAAGGTACGAGCGTATGGGACTGGTTCCCAAGTATGTGAGTGGCTCGAAGACTTCTTAAGTAATAGAACCCAGTTCGTTGTCCTCGATGGTGAGTGTTCATCGGAGGTGAGGGTATCATCTGGAGTGCCCCAGGGAAGTGTGGTAGGTCCGCTGTTGTTTTCTATCTACATAAATGATCTTTTGGATAGGGTGGATAGCAATGTGCGGCTGTTTGCTGATGATGCTGTGGTGTACGGGAAGGTGTCGTCGTTGAGTGACTGTAGGATGATGATGATGATGATGAGCGTTTGGCGTCATTGGCCGGGAGGCCCCTCGCGGGGCAGGTCCGGCCGCCATATCGCAGGTCTTATTACATTCGGCGCCACATTGGGCGACCTGCACGCCGGATGGGGATGAAATGATGATGAACACAACACAACACCCAGTCCCTGAGCGGAGAAAATCTCCGACCCAGCCGGGAATCGAACCCGGGCCCAGAGGACGGCAATCCGTCACGCTGACCACTCAGCTACTGGGGCGGACGACTGTAGGATGATACAAGATGATTTGGACAGGAGTTGTGATGGTGTAAAGAATGGCAGCTAACTCTAAATATAGATAAATGTAAATTAATGCAGATGAACAGGAAAAAGTATCCTGTAATGTTTGAATACTCCATTAGTAGTGTAGCGCTTGACACAGTCACGTCGATTAAATATTTGGGCGTAAAATTGCAGAGCGATATGAAGTGGGACAAGCATGTAATGACAGTTGTGGGGAAGGCGGATAGTCGTCTTCGGTTCATTGCTTGAATTTTGGGAAGATGTGGTTCATCTGCAAAGGAGACCGCTTATAAAACACTAATACGACCTATTCTTGAGTACTGCTCGAGCGTTTGGGATCCCTATCAGGTCGGATTGAGGGAGGACATAGAAGCAATTCAGAGGCGGGCTGCTACATCTGTTACTGGTAGGTTTGATCATCACGCGAGTGATACGGAAATGCTTCAGGAACTCGGGTGAGAGTCTCTGGAGGAAAAGAGGCGTTCTTTTCGTGAATCGCTACTGAGGAAATTTAGAGAACCAGTATTTGAGGCTGACTGCAGTACAATTTTACTGCCGCCAACTTATATTTCGCGGAAAGACGACAAAGATAAGATAAGAGAGATTAGGGCTCGTAGAGAGGCATATAGGCAGTCATTTTTCCCTCGTTCTGTTTGGGAGTGGAACAGGGAGCGAAGTTTACAAGAATATAGAAAACATCGAACTAGCAACAACAACAGGCGACAAGAAGAATCGCATCCCAGTGAAGAGTGTCGCCGCCAACGCGCTCGTTGATGGCCCATGTGTGTTTCTTGGATGTACTCTTCATTTTAGTTTGGACATAAACGATACCCTCTCTCTTGGGAATGGATGGCTTCCTTTAGGAGTGGTCGGTTTCCTCACCGATTAAAGTACTCGGTAGTGAAGCCACTTTATAAAAAGGTTGATAGGGATGATGTTGACAATTTTGGACCTATTTCTATGCCATCGGTGGTTGCTAAAGTTATCGAGAAGGTTGTATATACAAGGTTACTGGAGCATTTAAATTCACATAATTTGCTGTCAAATGTTCAGTTTGGTTTTAGAAATGGTTTAACAACTGAAAATGCTATATTCACTTTTCTCTGTGAGGTTTTGGACGGATTAAATAAAAGGTTGCGAACGCTAGGTGTCTTCTTTGATTTAACTAAGGCTTTTGACTGTGTTGACTACAAAATATTACTGCTGAAGTTGGACCATTATGGAGTAAGGGGAGTAGCTTACAATTGGTTCGCCTCTTACTTTAAGAACAGAAAGCAGAAGGTAATTCTCCGCAAGTGATGTTCAGTCCCAATGGGGCACTGTTAAGTGGGGAATTCGCCAAGTGTCGGTGCTGGGGCCACTGCCTTCTAGTATTACAGGTGATTCAAAAATATTTCTGTTTGCTGATGACACCAGCTTCGTAGTGAAGGATCTTGTGTGTAATAGTGAAACAGTATCAAATAATGTAGTTCATGAAATGAGTTCGTGGCTTGTGGAAAATAATTTGATGCTAAATCACAGTAAGACTCAGTTTTTACGGTTTCTAACTCACAATTCCACACGAACCGATCTTTTGATCAGACAGAATGGGCATATTATAAGCGAGACGGAACAGTTCAAGTTCCTAGGCATTCGGATAGATAGTAAGCTGTTGTGGAAAGCTCATTTCCAGGATCTTCTTCAGAAACTAAATGCTGCTTTATTTACCATTAGATCAGTATCTGAAATAAGTGACACTTCAACACGAAAAGTAGTCTACTTCGCATATTTTCATACGCTCATGTCGTATGGTATTATTTTTTGGGGTAATTCTTCTGATTCAATAAGGGTATTTTTGGCTATAAAACGGGATGTTCGAGTTATATGTGGTGTAAGTTCGAGAACCTCTTGTCGACCCCTATTCAATAGTCTGGGAATTCTGACATTGCCCTCAGAGTATATATTTTCTTTAATGTCGTTTGTTGTTAGCAATTTTAGCCTATTCCCAAGAGTTAGCAGCTTTCACTCAGTTAATACTAGGCAGAAATCAAATCTGCATGTGGAATGCACTTCCTTGACTCTTGTGCAGAAAGGAGTGCAGTATTCTGCTACATCCATTTTCAATAAGCTACCACAAGAACTCAAAAATCTTACCAGTAGCCCAAATTCTTTTAAGTCTAAACTGAAGAGTTTCCTCATGGCTCACTCCTTTTATTCCGTCGAGGATCTCCTGGAAGAGCTAAAAACTTAAGCAAATTCTAGTGTTACATTGTTGATTTTCTTTATTTAAACTTACGACTTGTCGCCTGAATATGTTTTTTATATTTCATTTTATCTGTTTCTACTAACGTGTTATAATTTCATGTATTGACTCGTTCCATGACCATGGAGACTTCTCCTTAATTTGGTCCCACGGAACAATAAATAAATAAATAAAGATGCCAGTTGTGGTACGAGGTACCCTCCGCCACGCACGGTATGGTGGATTGCGGAGTATGTATGCAGATGTAAATGTAGAAGTAGAAAACCTGGTGAAGGTTCTGAGAAGAACGTAGAGGCGAATATTTTCCCTGCGCAGTCTGCCCATCGATCAGCGCAGCGCCGCGAAACAGAATCAAGAAGGCGCTTATCTGCGCGTCAGTGGAAAGAGCAGGCAGCGCCACACCTTCACGAAAACAGAGTTTAGCACCCCCTTTCAACGCTGATTTAACCAGCCGCCCATCGCTGGTCGGTCCCGACTTCGGTTGCAGACTTCGAGAGCATCAGTACTCAGTAATAGGAAGACGATATTTAGCCTGCGTTCTGCAAGTAGTAGCGGTGGGTACACTAATTCCATATAGGAGGCACAGGAAATACGTCAAGCCACGTGGTAACGATAGTTGTTTCTTTCCTTTTTAGAAATAAAGAGTTCTATTAATCTGCAAGTGTGTGTACGGATGACTTTGGATTTCTGCCACTGACCATCGCAACTTCTCTCCTTCTGTGGTGACACCACCAGACACCACACTTGCTAGGTGGTAGCCTTTAAATCGGCCGCGGTCCGTTAGTATACGTCGGACCCGCGTGTCGCCACTATCAGTGATTGCAGACCGAGCGCCGCCACACGGCAGGTCTGGTCTAGAGAGACTCCCTAGCACTTGCCCCAGTTGTACAGCCTACTTTGCTAGCGATGGTTCTCTGTCAACAGACGCTCTCAATTGTAGAGACGACAGTTTAGCATAGCCTTCAGCTACGTCATTTGCTACGACCTAGCAAGGCGCCATATTCAGTTACCATGTCTTCTGAACAGATAATATTGTGACTCATGTACCGTCAAGAGCGACGTTCATCATTAATGGGTTAGAGTTAAGTATCAAACTAATTACGTTCGCTTTCAGAATTCTAATTCCTTGTCACGTTCCAGACCTCACGTCAGTATAGTTCTTCCCTCCTCACGCCAGCCTGCGTGATCTAAAACGCGTGCACTTCGGCCTCCACTCGTAACACGGTGTTGGCTCTTCTGCTAACCCAAAACCTTCCTTGTCTGTGTCGGTGCTGACTCCCACAGTAGACGACACGACATTTACGACTCACAGGTGAGTGTAGAACAACGCTATTCGAATATTCAATGACAACCTTAGGAATGTAGACTATAGAACTGCATATTTGAAGAGGAAATACAGAGAAAATGCAGGTAATACTTGGATGGGTACTGGATAGTAAAGGAGCAGTACTGACATGGGTGGGTAAGGAACTGCAACATACGTGGACCAACACACGAACTGGCAGTAGGGTGCTTTCACTTCTGTCGAACATTGAAAGACAAGACTAGGCAGACTTACTTGGTTTCCCAAAGACGGAAACAGACACGACAAACTTTGACTGACTCGTTTCTTATCTGTAAAAGAACAAAACATTCAGAATGTCTAAAAGAGAGTAAAAGTATGAAAAATAATAGACATAACTGACGTTTGCTGGCTGATAGCACCTTCACCCCGTTCACTTACAGTCATTCCGAAGTAGCAATAGTTATGACAATTGTAATGTGGCCATTTTTCCCTGGAACTGTCAACCAACATTTAAAAAAATTCAGTGATTGGTATGCATATTTCCTTCGTCCAGTACACTGCTCCGTAATTGCAGATCTCGATTAACTTTGCCAGTGGCTATTTTCCGCTTCACTTCTGCCTTTCTCACGTAGGTCATGGTGGTTCCGATGACTCGAAAGCTCACAAGATGGGTGCGCTTGAGTCTCTTGTATGAGGAATTTGGAGCTGTAAAGCTGCAGCACTTTTAGTAGTGGCCCGTCCACAAGTAGGGAGCCTGGTGTTCTCCTGAAGCAATGGCGAGAACCCATTCCTCCATTAAAGGAAACATCGAATTCTTCGCCGAACCCTTTTTGTCAAATAAGAATTCTCTAAGGAGGTGTGCTTCTGTCAGGAGGTGTGAATGTTCGTTACGACGCATCCGAATAACGTCCAGTTTAAACTTCGGGGTACAGCCTCCTGTCACGCTCACGCTGTCATTTTCGTCACTATCCGCACTTCTACGCTGCGCCTACGTGCAGAGCTTATCATTTGTTCACTTCAGAATGACGCCATGCAGTGGGAGAAACCTCTTGGCTGCGTGCTCAACTTCTTCGTTCCTCCGCAGGTGACTGTTCTTTAGCACCCTGCTTATCCTCCACATCTGGTGCCGTCAGACTTCTTTTTGTTTCCTTGTCTTAAATTAGTCCTGAAAGGCTTACGATTCTCAGACGTTGAGCGTGCCTACGGTGCTTCGAGCAATTTCACAATAAACGCTTCCTGACAAATCCCAGAGCTTTACAACGGTATTTTGTTAGTCACATTTGTTTCGTTTATTTTCTGGGACCATTCGCAAACTTCTCAGATCCACCTTGTATTACGAGTGAGATTTAGCATACGTAACCCGCATTTGAATAAATCTTGAATTATTTGGACTTTCACACTTTCATTTGAGATACAGAGACCATTGACGCTTTCCTTAATTTGATGAATCAACTGGATATTTATGAAGTCGGACCCATTAATGTGGATCAAGTTTAACAGATTCTTAGTAGTTACGTACTGGAGTAGCGTAGAGCGTACGGGTTATTACATAATCCAACCAGAACCATGAACATTAGCCCACTTCACTGTCGAAAATACGAAACATTCACCATTGCTCAACATGTGTCACCAAAAATGTTTAAATACTTGTAGATTTGAAACGTCCCCTTAGAAAATTTATACATGACTGTGCTTAAACTGATACACAATATTTTTTAGCGCAACGCAATCTGACTTTCGATAATTCCTGCAAAAGAATGGCCCTGACTAACATTAACCTATACCTTTCACAAATCACTTACCTCACAAAAATCTTCTTTACTCAAGCTACTGCAATACAGCGAGCGCCACTACTGCCAGCTAAATAAAAGATTCAAACTACGGAAGGCACAAACTACTGATAGGCATAGTTAGCAAATGAAAGATTTTAATAGAGAACAAACAATGTATTTACCTTAATAGTCATAGTATATATATGAGTTCATGACATCGAGTCATACAAATTTGAAAACTCCGCCATCTCTCTCCTCACATCCACCACTGCTGGCGGCTCACCTCCAACTGCCCAACGCTACGCGCTGTTCACATCCAGCTGCCGCTGCCCAACACTACAATGGCAGACAACAATGCAAACTAGACACAGACTGCACACAGCACAGCCAGTGATTCTCACACAGAGCGCTACGTGGCGTTACCAATAAGAAAACCTAAACAGCCTACTTACAGATTGTCTCTCACGTTTACATATCATTAAGTGCTACTAATCATCTTCTAGCACCCCTCACATTTTGATCCTTCTAATCAATATGCTAGCTAGCGGTGGTGAACTTACAATTTGGCAAAACTCCAAATAATCTCTTAACGCCTCGACATAAAAATCCAAAGTCATCAGTTTCCCTTCAATCACAGGCGTATAGAATCAAATCATTCTCATAATGTAACCGGGACAGAGGTTTACTACATCAGTGGGGACTACCCATAACTTATATTGTTTCCTTAGCGCTACTGTAACGCACCTTTTATCACCAAATTCAGTAAAATACAAACATTGTGAACACCGCACTCGAACCTCTTCTTTCAGGACTGTGGTTGTACACACCTTCACGCCACCACCACCACCACCATCATCATCATCATCATCATCATCGTCATCCTCATAAGCACTGTCCCATTTTTAAGCTCTGGCAATCATAAATCACCCTCAATAACATCTGGAACAAACATCAGTCTTGCACAATGCTTCTCGACGATTGCCCAAATGCCCTCACTAACTATAAATAGAAAATAATTCCAAGTAACCTGTGCCTGAAAGAAACTAACAGCTCAACCCACTCATCTCCGTTCGTAGGGAATCCGTTAATCGACAATACATATTCTCAGATGATCTCAAAAGACGCAACGCAGCCTCCAAAGTCTCAATATCCTCCTCATTTGAGGGATTAAATACACTACATACTGAATTCATCTGTATTATCTTATTATACCATCACATTCTGTACAGAATTACTCATGCCTCAAAATAAATACCTTACTGGAAAAAATACAGATTCACCAGAAATTCATATCTGTTCCTTGCATTATATTATAAAACCATACAACGAGAACATTCTCAACCAAGAAATCAATACAAAATTTCAATCATAAACTTTATTCACCAATACATAAAATGGTCCACGCATTCTGATCACTCGCATGGACACAATTCTTCACAGACGACTCACATTACTCTCATCTCAACCATATTGACAGAAGAAGATACACTTCACTTCACGCACTGTCAGCCACTCACACACTCTAGGTCGTACTGATACGAACACTCCTCATCCCTCACTCAGTGATCATCATGAACTACTACCACTCAATGCACAGAGTGAGGTGGCGCAATGGTTAGCACACTGGACTCTCATTCGGGAGGACGACGGTTCAAACCCGCGTCCGGCCATACTGATTTACATTTTCCGTGATTTCCCCAAAATCACTTCATGTGACCGATGACCTCGGTATTTGATCTCCTCCCCCAAACCAACCAACCAACCAATCCTCAATGGATAGAAAAATACCCCCTGCTATCATCACTCACCATATTTCATAACCAAAAGCAAAGGAACTTACGTATCAACACGCTGTTTGACGAATCTTCAGCCACTGGGTCAAAACACTCCTCAAAAACTGACATCTGTGGTAAGATCACCAGAACCTTAGACGTCACATAGAACAACACTCAGTTATCTTACCTCACACAATGAAAACTAACAATGGTCGGGAGCATCCATCACAAGAAACTTAATCACTATCCGGAATAACTGACCGCCTTCGCTCAAGATGTGGCATTTTTATAGGAAACTCCTCACACCAATGATCATCCCAGAAAATCTTTTCTCTCAAAAAAATACAATAACAACAATTTTACAGATCTACAGCACGGCAAAGGTGAAGTAGGCCGCAGCTTTATCTTTAATGAAAGAAATGGCTGGAATATCATTGTAAGCTACATTTGGATGTCTCCTTCATTTACTGATGGTGACTAGTTGCGGACTAGTTCTCAAACCATCTGTCTTTGTAACAGAGTGAATTTATGCATGAGAGGAAAACCGTAGCAAATAACCCAAATGGTGATAAAGACGAATTTAAAAAAAAAAATCTTACTACGTATTTCTATAACACTAAAGTAGTGTACACAATAAATGAATCAGAATGACCTACTTGTGGACCGGCAGTGGCGTTAAATTTATTTGAATATTAACATGACATAAACAACCTGTAATAAGCTGTCCAAATACAGGTTGAGACCCCTTATTTCTAAAATTCGGATATGAGAAGTGGCCAATAAAGCTCTGTGTCTTAGTACCGTTTGGCTGCTGAGAGTATTATCAGGGGACAGTCTTACCGACTTAGCTCCTCAAGTACATTTAAAACACCACTCTTGCTCTCTTTAAGTAGTATCTGCAAGTTATTGTGGAGATGTGAAATAGAATGTTGATTATCATGTAAGTGAGAGTTTAGTGCGGGTTTCGATCTGCTCACATAGACAAGTTGTTTAAAGCGAATGTCGAAACCAGTACTTCTGAGAACAGTCATTACAAGAAATTGAATAAACTCTTGCGTTCTTACACGGGTTGCTAAGTGACTGTTCACTGTTTCCATTTTGCGGGATAAAAAAACGCGGGATTTATGTTATTCTTTTATAAGTGTTTACCAAGTTTCTCGTTATCAGAGTATTAATTTAGAAAAAAAAAGTCTGCACAGATACACACCAGAAGATGCAACTTAAAAGTAGCGAAACCGGTTGTGTGAGTCTCTAATCGACTTCAATAAATACAAGCGGACTATTGCACTCTTCATTCAATTTTATATTTTAAAAGTCTGAACACGTGTATTTTCTTGAGAAAGTTTTGGAAGCATGAATTCGGACAAAATTAGAAGAACGAATGGGAGAAGAGCAACATGGCTTCAGAACAGGAAGGTCCACGGTGTATCTAATTTTTGCTGAAGGACAACTGCAGGAACAGCATTATGAAGATGAAATAGATCTACTAATGACCTTCCTGGACATTGAAAAAGCGTATGAATAGTGTATGTAGAAGCAAAGTGTGGGAAGCCCTGTAGAACAGAGCAGTAGCAAAACAGATTATTTGGAGGATGAGGGAAATGTACCATGGATGTGTGAGGTGTGTGAAAGTGGGAGGAGAGAGATCAGTTTGGACTGAACAGAAGAATGGCTTGAGGCAGGGAAGTGCACTTTCACCATTATTATTCATTGTAGTGATGGATGATATAATGAATACAGTAGCACAAGTAATTGGTGAGGGAAAGATGAAAGCTATGGTGTTTGCAGATGAACTAATGATTTGGGGGAGTAAGGAGGAAGTACAAGAACAGTTGGATGTATGGGAACGAACAAAGAATATGAAATGAAATTCAGTATACGTAAGAGTGGGATGATTATCACAACAAGAAAGCAGGAGAGAGTAACAACTGGAATAACAATTGGTGGGGAACGATTGAGGAGAGTGGGGAGTTTCAAGTACCTAGGAGGTCTGATACAGGAAGATGGAAAAAACGACAGAGAAATAAACGAGCGGGGGAGAAAAGCAGAATCGTTTCGGAAGAGTGTCAGAAGCTTGATGTGGAGCAAGGATGTACCCCAAATCAGTCATACTGTGTCCCGATCGTGACATATGCATCAGAAACCTGTGTTATGAAAGGAAGAGAGAAAAGCAAAGTACAAGCTAGTGAGATGAAATTCTTGAGAAACAGTGTTGGAGTGACAAAGATAGGAAGGTTAAGAAATGAGAGGATCAAAGAGTTAAGAAGGTGGAACCGTTATAGGAGGAGATAGAGAAATCAAGGCTGAGACGGTACGGACACGGTAAGATAATGGAGGAGAAGAGGATACCCAGGAGGATACACGAGATGAAACTGGAAGGAAAGAGACCAAGAGGAAGACCGAGAGACCGATGGCTGAAAGGAGTAGAGCAATGCGTCCAGAAGAAAAGAGAAGACTGGACCAAGGTGAATAAGGAGAGATGATGGCAAGACAGAAGACGATGGAGAGGCGTATGTTCCAAACAGACCCGGCCAGAGGCTGGAAACTGTCCAACATGATGATGAACACCTGTATGTAAACACCGGTGTTACACTGTGTGAATGCTGAATGAGTTGCGTCTAGTTGCTTTGGCTTTGGCTGCCCTAGTTTTAAAATTATCTGCAAAGTCATACACAAGTAACCGTGCCGAACCCGTAATGAAATGGTAAAAGGCAGAGGAGAAGAAGACGGTGACCAGCTGAGGTGGACGCCGGCCTCTTGAGCTCTCAGCAGCTCAGCTGCAGCTGTTTTACCTGCCTCTCCCGCCACCCCCTCTCCTGCTCATCTGACGGCTCGGCTCGTGCTGGCCTCGGGCGGCCACGCCTCGGCGCGTGCACAACCTCGGCCGCTCACAACAGCCGACTCCGGACCACAACACAACAGGCCGCCGCCACGGCTGTAGCGGAACTGTTCCGTACCGTCCTGCCTGTACTTCCGTAGGAGGGTGCAAAAACGTAACGCGACGTAGAGGGTGCTCCACTGAACAATTTGAGGTGATCACATCTGGGGTCGGAGATATGGAAGTAAACTTGTCTACCGCTTTGTCTAGCATTACTGTTTTCCAGCGTATTTACAACTAACATTCATTCAAGTTTACACGAACCCCGCTGTTCATTTACGTGGCATCTTCGTTTCTTGTGAGGAAACAAGGGAGGACGAGCCCGACTACCAAGTCATGATCCAGGTTTTACTTTGCTTGTTCATAAAAAGGCTTTGTCGTATCGTATTTACATTGCACAATGATACAAAGTGCTGTGAATCAACGACAGACCCATTCATTACTCAATGCTATCAACAGTTTGCCGTCCGCGACGCCACAGTGGTGTCGTGCGCGAAGTAGCGGTCAACGGCCGGCGACACCTCCGTCGTGTTGTGTGCATAGTATCGCTTTGAACGTAGAATCGCGCAGTGGCCGATGACAGCACTTACATGGGAACCTCCCCATCGCACCCCCCTCAGATTTAGTTATAAGTTCGCACAGTGGATAGGCCTTGAAAAACTGAACACAGACCAATCGAGAAAACAGGAAGAAGTTGTGTGGAACTATGCAAAAAATAAGCAAAATATACAAACTGAGTAGTCCATGTGCAAGATATGCAACTTCAAGGACAACCTAAGGTAAGGAGCGCCGTGGTCTCGTGGTCAGCGTGAGCAGCTGCGGAACAAAAAGTCCTTGGTTCAAATCTTCCCTCGAGTGAAAACTTTAATTTTTATTTTCAATTATCTGACGCACACCCCGTCACCAGTGTCGTATAGAATATACCAGACGTGTTTTTCTGTGGAGGAATCGGTTGACTTATGACCTTGCTATCAAATGTTATCGGTTCCCATTGGAGAGGCACGTCCTTTCGTCTACTAATCGCACGGTTTTGCGGTGCGGTCGCAAAACACAGACACTAAACTTATTACAGTGTACAGAGACGTCAATGAACGAACGGACAGATCATAACTTTGCGAAAAAAAAAAGAATTAAATTTTTCACTCGAGGGAAGACTCGAACCTAGGACATCCCGGACCGCAGCTGCTCACGCTAACCACGAGACCATGACACTCCTGAGCCTACGCTGTCCATGAAGTTGCTTATCATGCGCAAGGAACACTCAGTTTGTATATTTTGCTTATTTTTTTCATAGTGCCACACAACTTCTTCCTGTTTTCTCGATTGATCTGTGTTCAGTTTTTCAAGGCCTATCCACTGTGCCAACTTATAACTAAATCTGAGGGGGGTGCGATGGGGAGGTTCCCTTGTTAGTATCTTCTTGATTCTGTTGGTGTTTTGTTTAGGTAACAAGAAGTTACACACGTCAACAAGTTTTTTGTTTTTATAAGTACTTGTGCACTTTCATTATGGCAGACGAAAGAGACAATACGATTATTTAGGATGAACGTGCGGATGTCTTGTCTGACATTCCGAACGACTTGGCCGACTGGGAAGAAGACATTCGATATAGAAAAAAATGAAAATGAAGGAGAGTCGTAGGAAGATAGTGAAATATGTCCAAGAAGAGTTCGGCGAACGCTACAGTTGCCAACTGATACGGATGAATCAGACGAAGAAGACAGACTATGATTTACTGAGGACCAATAATAAATTTGAAGGATCTCCGGGTCCACTCATATTTCCCGAAGATACACAGACCGTCGTGGATATCGTAGAATTATATATTGGCAATGATCTGTTTGAATGTATTAGCAACGAAACCAGCAAGTATTACAGTCAAAATTGCAGTTGAAGGAAACTGGATTAAGAAATGCCAAATTTGTCGACGTTACGCGTCCCGAACTTAAAAACTGGTTTTGCCTTGCTATTATTATGGGAACTGCAGAAAAAGCAGTTACTGGCCAACGAATCTGTTGATAGACACACCGATATTTCGCGAAACGATGTCCCGCAACCAATTCAGACAAACACTATCATTTTTACGTTTTTCCGACAACAACAATAAACCGCATAATGCCGACCGGCTTTTCAAAATGTGATTCGTAACTGATTATTTTTCCAAAAAGTTTAAAGAAATGTTTAGGTCAAAACATCTCAGCTGATGAAGGAATGATACCGTGGCGTGGGCAGTTAAATTTTAAAGTTTACAATCCGTCGAAACTTACGAAATATGGCATACTCATTCGGGTGCTGTGTGATTCGAGTACGGGATACATTTCCTCATTCAGGATATATTCCGGCGCTGGACAACCTTAATCAGGAACAGTGATGGGACTATTGACACCTCCTTATGGAAAGTGGCATCATCTCTACATAGATAATTATAATACCGGTATAGAACGTGCAGAGAAGTTACTTGAAAAGAAAATTCGAGTTTATGGAACGATACGGCAAAGTAGACGATTTCCGGAAAAATTAAACGCGCAATAGTCAATGAGTTTGAAGCTTGTCATCAACGGAAAGGTGACAAGGGGCCGGCGACAAGCCAGGTAATTCGAATCAGCGCTGCCGGCGCCAAGCGAATAAATTTGTACGAGACGTGCGGACGGCAAAGTGTTAAGAGACGTAGGGTACAATACGATGGAGCAGTACGGGCACAGTATGTCCTGTCTGCTGGAGTAGAAGCGGAGGTCCTATCCCACAGCCTACGAGGACACCTGACCTGAATCCCCTTCATTATTTCCTATGAGGATATATGAAGTCACTTGTGTATGACACCCCAGTGGATATGGAGATGGAATTAGTTGCCATAATTGTAGCTGCCTGTAATGTTGTTCGAAGCACACCAGGGATATTTGTCACGGTGGGTCAGAATCGTGTTCTCCATGCTTGCACTAAGGTTAATGGCCGTCAGTTTCAAATAACTTGTAAGATACAATACAAATAGTACGTTCATTGTGTCAGCGATGGTATGTGCAGTTAACTGTAGCTAGTGTAAATAAAAAAGTACACAGTACTGTGATTTTATTCCTGTTATCTGCTTAAGCTGGCTTCTCCGATACCAGATTCGCTAGTGGAGAATCCTTCATGTCCTGATAAATTTTTGGACTCTCTTACGGAAACACCCTGTATAAGTTACCTGCCGCGGCACAGTAACCGTGCAATAGGGTGTAACTGTTTAGGAGCTAGCTAACATGTGCGTGCTGGAAAGGATTTAACAATAACTGACATGGAGACATGCAACGCAATATAATAATTAAATCGTAACGTCAAATATCTATCTTCAAATGTAGCATTCTTACGTCGCTGTCTCCCTGACCTGTCCATCGTTTTCTCCGAGTGGCAGGCAATAAAAAGAGATTCCGCTCCATGTAGCCTAGGAAGCTTCGTGCTATCTATATTACACCTGAAAAGGCGTGAGTTGCAATCCCTAATTACAGATTGTCTGGCTAATGCCTTCCAGCCGCAACAGAAATTTGAATTTTCATTGTTTCATAAAGCTATATACCGTTTTTAAAAATTTAAAATGCTGTTATAATCTACTAACTAATTAGTATAAAGCCACGTTAAAGTTTTAACACAATAACTCATTTATTAAAGCTATTAACTGTGTGCATATCTTGAGGCAATATTTGGCTGCAACTAAGAACAGGAGAAGTATGAATACTCTCGATTTACAAAAGTGCAATAATAACAGTTCATCTCTCTTCCTTTCTCTATGCACCATTCAAATAAAGAGGGGGAGTCTCATTTGGCTGTGTAATAAATGCTCCTGCTCCCCCTTTCCCATATTTTACAATTGTTTGCTTATGCCATTCAATCTCATGCACTGTGCGACACGAAAGCGTACTACAGCACCAAAAAATAGTTCAAATGGCTCTAAGCACTACGGGACTTAACATAAGAGGCCATCAGTCCCCTAGACTTAGAACTACTTAAACCTAACTAACCTAAGGACATCGCATAGATCCATGCCCGAGGCAGGATTCGAACCTACTACCGTAGCAGCAGCGCGGTTCCAGACTGAAGCGCATAGAACCGCTCGGCCACAGCGGCCGGCGTACTACAGCATCGAATTATTTTTAAATATGTTGTGCTCAATGGTTTGTTAGACTAGTTGTATAGAATTTCTGTATTTATTTATCACTATATAGTTTGGTTAGAATTATACCGCATTCATTTGGCAGATTGTAATGTAACTGTAATGACAGTTTAGAGACTGCAAAAAATCTTCGGTCGCTCGTCTGTGTATGGCAAAGGTCTGTATCACCTTTTAAGTATGTTAGTCGTTTGCAATTTGATATGCTCTGTATTGGTTGGTTTAAAAAAATTAGTTGTAAAAACGTATTGTACTGTGTCTCTGTGAAAGTCATTTCCTACATTAGAATCCGAACTGCATCGAAGTGTGATTGTTACGCCAGTATATATTAGGGCTCCTCTACTAGTTTTTTATATCACGGAAGTTAAATAACGCACGTGCTTGTAACAAGCGTTGAAATGTCACAGATATGCCTGTTGTTTCGTGCATTTTCATATTGTCACTAACGCCGCCTTGTGGCTAAGATTGTTTACTATATAGCATTTTGTACTGTCTGAACAAGTTTGAGCACCTGCATTGTAATGGGATGATACTGTGCGTCTATGTTAAAGGTATGTTATTCAGCTTCACTGCTTCATTGCAATGCTCACATCTTACATTGCATTCTTGTGCCACAGATCTGATGACACTCCGCCCCTCCTTTTACATTGACGAGGCAAAAGCCGCGGGATACCTCCTAATGTCGTCTCGTGCCTCTTTTTTGCCGGAGCAGTAGAGCAACTCGGGGTGGAATGGACTCAACAAATCGTTGCGGAAATACTGATGAGATGGATGGATGGAGAGGGTTTTGACGGCACACGACGGCAAGGTCTTCAGCGCCGGCTCAGTGACAGATTGAGACGGGTTTCAAGAAAAGACTCAGAACAGTAAGATAAAAGAGAACGTAAAACACAGGTAACAAGCTTGGAAAAATATGGGCCTACCCACACCGAAGCGTGGGACGAAGCATGCTGCCAGCAGTAAAAGAGGGACAACCCAGGAAGATAGTTGTAGAGGGAGCTAAAACAATATAGCAGATGGAAGTGGCTGGCTGACCGCAAGGAAAAAAAGGGAGGAAATACTGCGTCACGCTGCCGTCCATAATCGCGAAAGTGTTGCCGGTGCAGGATTTCGTACACAAACTAACCTGTCGATTACGTCTCATAACTGTTCGATGGGATTCAAGTCCGGCGATATGGATAGCTAAACTATTCGCTCGAATTGTCCAGAATATTCTTCAAACCACTCACGAACAATTGTGGTCCGGTGGTATGGTGCATTGTCATCCAGAAAAATTCCGTCGTTGTTTGCCAACGTGACGTCCATGAACGGCTGCAAATGAAGTAGCAAAACATAACCATTTCCAGTGAGTGATCAGTTCAGTTGTACCTGAGGACCCACTCCATTCCACGTAAACAGAGCCCACACAATATGGATCCACCACCAGCTTGCACAGTGTCTTATTGACATCTTGGGTCTGTGGATTCGTGAGACCTACGCCATGGTAGAACCCTTCCATCATCTGTTACCAACGGAAATCTGGCCTCATGTGAGCAGGCCACGCTTCTCCAAGCGATAGCGGCAAGAGCCCTGCGGAGGCGATGTCGTGCTGTTAGCAAAGGCACTGTCTCGGTCCTCTGCTGCCGCAGCTCGTTAACGCCACGTTTCACGGCACTTCCCTAACGGATTCGTTCGTCGTACGTCGCACATCGATTTCCGCTGTTATTTCATCCAGTGTTGCTTGTCTGTTAGCACTGACTAGTCTACGCAAGCGCCTCTGCTGTCTAGTGTGAAGTGAAGGCCGTCGGCCACCGCGTTGCCCGTGGTAATGAATGAGGTGTATAGTACTCTCGCCACACTATTGACACTGTCGTTCTCGGAATATTAAGGGGCTCCGGAACGCCCTATACTTGCAATCTTAAAATAACGCTTATAAATTACATCTTTCCTCACAAAGTATTTGAGGTAGGAAGTTGAACTTTTTACAGATTATTTATTGGAATATGGGCTACAACTTAACACAGGGATTTCACAAAATTTTAGTTCAGTTATTAAAGATGATTTTTTTTCAATTGTAATGAAAATTCACAACATTTTTTTGCAATTTTTTATTTATATATTCAAAAATATACAGTTTTTTAGAAAAAGGCTGTGTTAAATTATGCAGAAGGTACTGTGTAACATTTACTGAAAGTTTGAAACAAATATGTTTGGAAGATCCTTAGAAAACATGTAATTAGTATGAGAAAATAAAAGTTTTGGGAATCGAGCGACAAAGATTGGATTAACTTTTTAGTGCATTCCAGGTCCATAGGATGGATTATCTTCATCCTCTGCAAACTCTTCCTCCAGCTTCCTCTTGTTCCTCCTCCTGTTTACTCTTGCTTGTATTTCTAGACTCTTTACAGCCCTGTCTGCAGCCCGAAGGCGTTCCTTGTCTAAAGCAAGCATCGCTCGTTGTTGTGTTCGTAGATTTTGCTACCATTCTCTTCGGTTACAGTTACTGCAACACTGTTCCAAAAGGTGGTCATGTATGAACACTTATCACATTTCAGTTGTATTTCACTAGCAAGTCCTACGTGCTTTAATATGGAGAGTTCCAGACCAACTTCACTACAATGAATACATCTTACACAGTTTGAAAAAATTCCTTTGAGAACCGACATATCAAATATTTCATTCACATCCGATTCGCCCATAAGACATTCATAGTTTTCACTCATTGAACCAAGCTTCTTCTGTGAAGTATTTTCTTTCCCACTTTGACTGCTATGGGCAGGTGTACTTGAGAGGTTAGGTTCACTCACTTGGTTATCGTCTTTATTGTTTACAGTAATAACACATACCTTTGGCTTTCCAACATTTCTCCTTTTCTTAAAAGCCTTCAGAGGATTTCTAATAACTTTACTTTTACACATTATTATACTTCAACAAAACAGAGACTTAAGAAACAAAATTAATTACGAATATTTTTGAGATAACGACAGAGTAAATAAACATGCAACAATCGACAATCACACCAGCGATATATATTGAACCATCACAGCTTAGCCACAACACATACTTTATCTCACATCACTAAAATGTACCTGATGAACACGGACGTTAATAATAACACCATTTGACAGCAGTTTAACAGCGCCACAGTGGGTCACGGCCATGTAGAACACATTTCAAAAAAATTTAAAAATAGTTGTAGTCTTCGGAATTGAATAAATTATATATCTATTAAAAGGTAATAGTCTGCAGATTCAGAAAACGCAAAAAAGTAAAAATTGAACTTTTCATGATTTTGAGCCTTTCCGGAGCCCCTTAAAGTCCCCTACTACCATTCCGTATTCGTAGTCTGTTAATTCCCGCCGCGCGGCTGTGATCACGTGAGAAACCTTTTCACATGAATCAGCTGAGTACAAATTACAGCTCCACCAGTGCACTCCGATTTGTACCTTGTGTACGCTATACTACCGCCATCTGCATATGTGCATATCGCTGACCCATGACTTTTGTCACCTCAGTATACAGAGTGAGGCAGCTAAGTCATAATATATCTTGTATACCCTTCTCTCCAGCTACCTCGTGCGTCACCTTGCAGCGTTATCGCGAGGCAGGAAAACAACGCCTTCCCTGAAACTTCCTGGCAGATTAAAACTGTGTGCCCGACCGAGACTCGAACTCGGGACCTTTGCCTTTCGCGGGCAAGTGCTCTACCAACTGAGCTACGCAAGCACGACTCACGCACCGCAATCACGGCTTTACTTCTGCCAGTATCTCGTCTCCTACCTTCCAAACTTTACAGAAGCTCTCCTGCGAACCTTGCAGAACTAGCACTCCTAATAGAAAGGATAGAGCGGAGACATGGCTTAGCCACAGCCTGGGGTATGTTTCCAGAATGAGATTTTCACTCTGCAGCGGAGTGTGCGCTGATATGAAACTTCCTGGCAGATTAAAACTGTGTGCCGGAAACATACCCCAGGCTGTGGCTAAGCCATGTCTCCGCTATATCCTTTCTTTCAGGAGTGCGAGTTCTGCAAGGTTCGCAGGAGAGCTTCTGTGAAGTTTGGAAGGTAGGAGACGAGGTACTGGCAGAAGTAAAGCTGTGATTACGGTGCGTGAGTCGTGCTTGGGTAGCTCAGTTGGTAGAGCACTTGCCCCCCCGAAAGGCAAAGGTCCCGAGCACGAGTCTCGGTCCGGCACACAGTTTTAATCCGCCAGGAAGTTTCATATCAGCGCACACTCCGCTGCAGAGTGAAAATCTCATTCTGGGAAGCCGGCCGCGGTGGCCGTGCGTTTCTGGCGCTGCTGTCCGGAACCGCGGGACTGCTACGGTGCAGGTTCGAATCCTGCCTCGGGCATGGGTGTATGTGATGTCCTTAGGTTAGTTAGGTTTAAGTAGTTCTAAGTTCTAGGGGACTTATGACCTACGATGTTGAGTCCCATAGTGCTCAGAGCCATTTGAACCATCATTCTGGGAACGCCTTCCCTGTTAAGTTCCTCAGTGGTCGACAGGAAATGTCGCATTGTACAACGCCGTTTCGAAGGAAGAACACGATACGAGGTCATATCGGGGGGGTTAATGAAGAGAAAAGGCTATTCGCTTTCCAGTAGGCAGAGATTCTAAAAAGGAAATATAATGTCAGTACGTGAATATTGACATTTTTCTAGGAACTGCCAGTATTTCAGGTAGTCGGCCTGTCGTTGGTATGTGGACTGGGAGGCGTCAGCGGAGGCATCAGCATGCGCGCGATAACCGGAGACCCCGGTTTGAGACCTGCCGCGACGCACAGTGGAGACCGCGCCCCAGATGGACTCTGTTTTCGGGGCGGGCTGCACCTGCCGGAGGGCGCGGCCACTCTCACGGTGGGATCGGACGTATCGGGGCCAAAAATAACAGCGGCGGTGGCGGTGGCGGCTGCAGGCACGCGCATTACCGTCACCACAAAGGGGGGCGGCGTGGGTGCGCGGCGGCAGTAGTGCACTATCATGGCGCGGCACTCAGCGCGATAAAACATTTGCCTTGGCGTGAAAGCCGTGTGTGGCGAAGGGAAGCCAGCCCATTTCACAGTGTCTTAGGGGCGGCGCGAATCGCCCGACCTACCTGCGTCCCCAAAAGAACTCATCAGCCGCCGTAATGAGGTGAGGTGAGGTGAGGTGAGGTGAGCTCAGCTGGGCGACACAAAAACCACGGGTGCTGCGCGTAGGCGGCGGCTCGCAGCCGCGCTGGCGTTGGCTGGCCGGCCTCACTCGGTGCTCCAGCAGACCAGTGGATCCGTATCTGTACAGCAGAGGGTACAGTGTGATCACACAGTAACTGGCTAATACTGAAATTGTACGTGGACTCTGTTGAAGGCTTCTGTAGCCTATATGAAGGTGCCAAACACTCGTTGTCCACTCTGCGCCAGCTGGCGGAGATATTCTGGGAATTCAGCCTTGGGTGCTGGAGAAATCACAGACAAGCAGACCACATGGCATTAGAATTTTCCTATTTTTTTCCGTTTTGCAACCTGCACCACGCAAGTAACGAGCAGCCCTTAGTGGGTCGCCATCACAGTTTTCTTTATCTTAAATATCTTTGTGACTAATGCCCTTCTGGCATATTTATTATTTTATAAATGACATATAAGTACTGTCAGTCTTTTACCACGGTTCCGTACTTATACCCTATCGTACGTTTTTAGTCATTATTCTGTGACCATGTTATAGAACGTAGACCATCCTTTGTTTTCAATTCTGAAGAAGACACTCTTAGCAGTGTTGAAACCAGGTTAATCTGTTAAAAATAGTGACCGAGGTCTGTTTTTCTTTCAATTGTAACTTTTCGCGATCTCTGAACATGCAGCCATGCACAATTTTTTTTTTTTTTTTTTTTTTTTGTATTTCTAGCACGTTGTACTTGAAATCCGAAACCAATATCAGTCGCACAAAGCAGGTAGATGCAACTCTCAAAAATTCTGGAGGAAATCCACGTTGAAAGTTTCAGTTTTTCCGAGTGGCTTTAGTATCCAAAAGTAAGATCGATCGTTGTTCAGGCAATGTGGCTCCGTTGTAGAGCCCTCGTCTGCGGACCGGATGAACTGGGGTTGATTTCCAGCTGAGGCAGATTTTTAAACAATGGTGCGTGTTATGCGAGCATTTCCGTGTAGCTCAAAAATCATAAAGATGGAAAAAAAGTCGGTAGCGCTCGAGACGTAAATACTGGTTCGAATCTCGTTTCGGTCATCATTTTTTTCGTTTACCGGTTTAAATATAAAATTCATCAAATGTATGCTAATTAAAACGTATACAATTGTCATTTTATGGGAAATGCCGTTCTTGTTACTTCTAGTTACTCTCAAACATAAAAGTCCAGTTTTTATTGCAAAAGTAATTTCCTAACAACAGATTTTTTATAAAACAGTGTTAACAGCGTTTGTCCCAATTAAAGAAAACATCATAAATGAAACTTTCACCTTTTATTCTTCACAGAAACGCACATAGAACATTCCTCTTTGCTTAAAGATTCATCATAACAGGGAACAGAACCCGGGCTTCCTACGTGGGTGCCAAGTACTCTACCACAGCAGGATGCTGCCGATCGAAAAACCGATGTCACCTTAGGGTATTAAAATCACTCAGAAAACTTCAAGCCTTAAACGTTGATTTTCTTTAGAATTTGTGATAGTTGCATCTACTTGCTGTCTGCGACTACTATTGGATTCGAACTTCAACTACGACGTGTTACAAATACAAAAAAAATTACAAAAATTCGAATGCCGTATGGTTTCCTTCTCCACCACCCAAGGTTGAATTCCCAGAACAGTTGCGCCTGCTGGCACCAAAAGGCCAGCGAGTGTTTGGCAGAATTCTGAACGTCACGCACCATAAATATAGAAAAGTTGCAAAAATCCGATTGCTGTGTGGTCTCCATGTAAGACTGGTGTAATATGAAAATAACTTCTCCTGAGGGCTGGGAAGGAATCTTTTCTCGCCAAAACCAACCCAGAAAATCAACCACAAATTGGAATTAACTAAATGGCATAAAATTATAATGAATAATAACAAAGCGACAACAGCTACGTAAGTTCGGGACAAAGGGGAATGTCGTATAAAAGTAAGAAATCTAGTATCTAAACGACAAGGAGCGAAATGCACATATGTAGATAGCGGTAGCATCGTGCACATAATGCATAAAAGGGCAGTGCATTCACTTGACCTCAGGTGATTCGTGTGAAAAGGTTCCCAACGTCATTATGGCCGCAAAAACGGGAATTAACAGATTTTCAACGCAGATTGGGACATGGAACTAGACGCGTGGGACATTACATTTCGGAAATGGTGAGGGAATGCAATACTCCGAGATCTGCAGTGTCAAGAGTACGCCGAGAACACCAAATTTCAGGCGTTACCTCTCACCACGGACAGCGCAGTGGCCGAGAGCTTTCATTTAACCACCGAGCGCAGTGCTAACAGACAAGCAACACTGCGTGAAATAACCACAGAAATGAATGTGCGACATACGACAAACGTACCCGTTAGGACAGAGAGGCGAAATTTAGCGTTAATGCGCAGTGGCAGCAGACGACTGACACGAGTGCCTTTGCTAACAACTCGAAGCCGTGGACTCAAGTTGTCAACAAGGCGCTCTGCTGTTCCTGATTTACAGAAATGATCTAGATGATAATATGAATAGCCCCCTTACATTGTTTGCAGATGACGATGTAATTTACCGTCCGGTAAAATCATCAGACGATCAATTTCAATTACAAAATGATCTAGAGAGAATTTATGTATGATGCGAAAAGTGGCAATTGGCACTAAACAAAGAAAAGTGCCAGGTCGTCCACGTGGGTACTAAAAGAAATCCGATAAATTTTGGGTATACGATAAATCGCACAAATCTAAGGGCTCTCAATTCGACTAAATATCTAGGAATTACAATTACGAGCAACTTAAATTGGAAAGACCACATAGATAATATTGTGGGGAAGGCAAAACAAAGACTGCGCTTTGTTAGCAGAACACTTAGAAGGTGCGACAAACCCACTAAAGAGACAGCCTACATTAAACTTGTCCGTCCTCTGCTGGAATACTGCTGCGCGGTGTGGGATCCTTACCAGGTAGGATTGACGGAGGACACAGAAAAAGTGCCAGGAAGGGCAGCTCGTTTCGTGTTATCGCGCAATAGGGGTGAGAGTGTCACCGATATGATACGCGAGCTGGGTTGGCAGTCACTGGAAAAAAGGCAGTTTTCTTTGTGGGGAGATCTATTTACGAAATTTCGATCACCAACTTTCTCTTCCGCATGCGAAGATATTTTGTTGACACCCACCTACGTAGGGAGAAATGATCATCATAATAAAATAAGAGAAATCGGAGCTCGAACGGAAAGATTTAGGAGTTCCTTTTACCCACGCGCCAATCGAGTGGAATGGTAGAGAAGTAGTATGAAAATGGTTCGATGAACCCTCTGCCACGCACTTAACTGTGAATTGCAGAATAACCATGTAGATGTAGATCAAGGTGGTGATAGATCCATAACGATGAGGGCTGTGTTTACATGTAAAGCACTGGAATGTCTGGTCCATGTGAACCGATCATTGATAGGAAATAGGTATATTCAGCTGCTCGGAGACCATTTGCAATCATTCATGGACTTCCATTTTCCCAAACAACGATCGACTTCTTATGGGTAACAAGGCGCGATGTCAGAGGGCCCCAACTGTCCGCGACTAGTTTGAAGAACATTCTGGATTGTTCGAGCGAACGATCTGACCACCCAGATTGTCCAACACGAATCCCATCAAATATTTATGAGACATGATTGGGAGGTCAGTCCGTGCACAAAACCATGCACCGGCAGCACTTCCGCAATTATGGGCGGTTACAGGGGCAGCATGGCTTACTGTTACTGCAGGGGAGTCCAGGCACGTCGAGTTGCTACACTGCGCCAGTAAAAAGGAGATCCGACTCGATATTAGCAGGTATCCCATGAAATTTGTCACCTCATTGTACAGCAGTTGGAAAATCTCATATTACCTTACGCGCTGGCGCGCAAAACTTTGTGAATACTTTGGTAGGCTCTAGTCCATGACACACACAAAGATTATAAAAGGAGAGTCCACTCAGGATTTTTGCAGACTTCAGAATGCGTTGTAGTCGAGCCCGTGGTGCAACAATGTTTGCTTTGAAAAAAAGAAGAGGGCACTGCTGCTCATTCAAGCACAAACTATAGATCGATCTCAACCAAAGTCTTTTCTGTATAATCCATCGTCGTAGCTGTGCGTATGAAATTATTTCCATGTTTGTAAGTCCTTATCAATTTCTGCAGCTATTTTCAAGTATGAAAGGGAAACAAAAATCTCCTGTCAGTTTGAAACTTTCAGATATTCACCTTGGGTCAGTTTTGAAAATAATTCTGTGAGTACGTTTTCTTTCGAAATAGGGAACATGGTAGCAGAAGTGTAGCAGAAGGTTATATGTCCAGAAAAAACATTAATATTATCGTTGCTCTTCTGCTTCGTACTATATTTTTATATTTAAATTTATGTCCCTCCGAAAATTGATTTTGAAGTCATTGTTTTTCTTTTCCAGATTGCCTAAACTCGAACCTTGTGTGTGTGACTCTTGTTGGCTCTTGAGTTTGACACTCTTGATATAAACGATAACAAACAGTTATAAGCGTTGCCTGAAATCCAGTCTATCATTTGATGGTGAGTGTGCATCTGAGGTGAGGGTATCATATGGAGTGCCCCAGGGAAGTGTGGTAGGTCCGCTGTTGTTTTCTATCTACATAAATGATCTTTTGGATAGGGTGGATACCAATGTGCGGCTGTTTGCTGATGATGCTGTGGTGTACGAGAAGGTGCCGTCGTTGAGTGACTGTAGGAAGATACAAGACGACTTGGACAAGATTTGTGATTGGTGTAAAGAATGGCAGCTAACTCTAAATATAGATAAATGTAAATTAATGCAGCTGAATAGGAAAAAGAATCCTGTAATGTTTGAATACTCCATTAGCAGTGTAGCGCTTGACACAGTCACGTCGATTAAATATTTGGGCGTAACATTGCAGACCGATATGAAGTGGGACAAGCATGTAATGGCAGTTGTGGGGAAGGCGGATAGTCGCCTTCGGTTCATTGGTAGAATTTGGGGAAGATGTGGTTCATCTGTAAAGGAGACCGCTTATAAGACACTAATACGACCTATTCTTGAGTATTGCTCGAGAGTTTGGGATCCCTATCAGGTCGGATTGAGGGAGGACATAGAAGCAATTCAGAGGCGAACTGCTAGATTTGCTACTGGTAGGTTTGATCATCACGCGAGTGTTACGGAAATGCTTCAGGAACTCGGGTGGGAGTCTCTGGAGGAAAGGAGGTGTTCTTTTCGTGAATCGCTACTGAGGAAATTTAGAGAACCAGCATATGAGGCTGACTGCAGTACAATTTTACTGCCGCCAACTTATATTTCGCGGAAAGACCACAAAGATAAGATAAAAGAGATTAGGGCTCGTAAGCAGTCATTTTTCCCTCGTTCTATTTGGGAGTGGAACAGGGAAAGATGCTAGTTGTGGTACGAGGTACCCCCCGCTACACACCGTATGGTGGATTGCGAATTATGTATGTAGATGTAGATGTAGATGATGGTGCTTCTTGAGGGACGTATTTACTGTCCAAGAGCATTAGACAAGTATACTTGTTTCTATTCCCTGGACGCAGCACGATTTTATAGAATTTTTCCAAAACAGTAGCTAGAATACATCTTGTTCTAACAAGAGTAGCTACGGTTATTTCCGTTTCACCGTTTCTTATAAAATGTTTTACCACCTTAGTGACTCTTACAGTTATTTTTACCAGAAATACGCAGACACAGTATCACGAGTAATCTGTCGAAAACGATACATATGTTCGTCTTGTAGTGAAGAAATGACAGTTTAATGTGTTGATGGAAATGAAGTTAGGAAGTGGCACATTTAACTCATCCAATATTTTCATTGGAATATCACCGCTCTCGAGAACGCTGTATTTACTAAATGTTTGCGTTACGCAGTAATAATATTTTCAGCCACATGCATCTCACTCTGTCATTGCCCATTGCCCGAAGATACAAAAAAGCGATAGTGAGGGAGCAATGCTACAGATAATTGCCGCAATACCATTACTGGTACCGACATAACATGAATGACCACATACTGCTACTTCATTCCTGGTTGGCGTGTAGGAATCAATATTTTCTGTGCTCCTGTGTAAAGGCCCGAATTTCTCTCATTTTTCCCTTGTAGTCATTAGACGGATTCATTTCTTTTACGATGATTCCTGGTCACGATCACCTACAGCTTGGTGGACATGTAATACGATTTACCCATATCTCTGTTGTATACGTCGCAGATCTGAAATGTCCGATAGGCAATGACGTCACGACTGTTAAATGATTCCAGCCCTGGTACTTTTTCTACTTTCGGACCATGTACTACTGCGGCGGTAACCCAGCCATTGCCGTGCTGCGAGGCATCATTATTGGTAAGCGTAAAATTCAAAACATCACCACAGAAAACTGATGGACGATGCAAAATTACTTGTGCGCCGACATAGTTCTCGATAGTAACAGCAATATTATCAATTGCTTTATACACTGTCGGACGGCCGGCCGGTGTGGCCGTGCGGTTAAAGGCGCTTCAGTCTGGAACCGCGTGACCGCCACGGTCGCAGGTTCGAATCCTGCCTCGTGCATGGGTGTGTGTGATGTCCTTAGGTTAGTTAGGTTTAAGTGGTTCTAAGTTCTAGGGGACTTATGACCACAGATGTTGAGTCCCATAGTGCTCAGAGCCATTTGAACCATTCGAACTGTCGGACGGCAATGGCTGGGTTACCATCGCGCTAGTACGTCGTCCGAAAGTAGAAAAAGTACCACGGCTCGAATCATATAACAGTCGTGACGTCATTCCCTATCAGACATTTCAGACCTGCGAGGTATACAACAGAGACATGGGTAAATCGGATTACATGTCAGCCATGCCGTTGGTGCTCAGGACCAGGAATCATCGTAAAATAAATGAATTCGAATCCGTGTCACTAGCGGTGAAAGGTGTTGACGACTGTCAGAAAATAAAACTAGTTGGCGATCTCACTCGTTATTATAAAAATAACTAATATGAATCTTCCTTTTGTTGCATTAACATTAGTTGCTAAAGGGCATCTAAATACTCTTAAGTACTGTTGAAACGAGTCTTTTGAAAGCAACTTCTTTCATGTGTGAAGATACACTGCCTCGGTATTCTTCCGATGTGTCAGGTTAGAATGTGAAATATCTTCTTATCTAATATGGATTCCCCTGCAATGAAGAGTTAAATAAATTTATAACTCTGGGGCCTGATGTCTTCCCTGTCGCCACAGCCTTCATTTACCTAAGGGAGGAAAGCAGTGTGCGCCACCCATCTGGGAACTGAGTAAACTTTGTTTTGTGCGTTATCGTATTGCAACTGTTTGTGTATCGTTTTTTCTGAGAGTGAACACTTGGCAACATTTGCCTAAACGAGTGGGATAAACCAACCATAAAACCCACTCAGGCTGGCCGATGCACCAGCCGGGGGTGTAACTTACGGTTCACAAGACTTCGTGTAAACGTGACGTCATTTTGACGTCGCCAGCAATTAACCAAAAACCGCAGGAAGTGCTGTCGACTTTCGTTAGCGTTGATGCGGGGTGCTTGGGAGATAATATAGACCTGCTGGACTCCGTAACCTCCATATCACTAAAGTATGCCACTTCTAGTCAACGGCACTAAACAAAGAGATATATGTTTTATACGTCGTTCTTGGGGCGATTTATTGTAATTAAACGCAATATAATGACGTATCGGAGGTTAATACCTTCTCAAAATATAGGGTAGTAATATTTTGCTAGTTCACTACGGTGTAGTGTTCAAAAGCGTGGTGTAATGTAGCTATGTAGCTAGTTCACGTTCTGCTACATGCCAATTTTTTTTTTCGTCTTTGCATTTCTCAAGTTTCTGTGACTCCCTTATTAACTAAACAGAAGTATGTTCCTTTCAGTGTTAAGCACACAGAAGAACTCTCTCTCTCCGTTTCTTTTTCTGAAGTGTCACTGTCAATGATTTGAAAATTAAGCATAAAACACATAAATGCTTCGGTAATACCCTCCATAACACAAACTTCAATTCACGCCTCCAGCCTACGTTAGTAAAATGACTCTGAGCACTATGGGACTTAACATCTGAGATCATCGGACCCCCCCCCCCCCCCCCGAAAACTTTGAAAAAGAACTACTTCAACGTAACCAACCTAAGGGCATCACGCACTTCCACGCCCGAGGCATGATTCGAACCTGCGACCGTAGCAGTCGTGCGGTTCCGGACTGAAGCGCCTAGAACTGCTCGGCCACAGCGGCCGGCCCAGCCTGTTTTCCCAGAGGTAGGATTTCCCAATTACATACACAGCCTTGATGACACCTTCCACTCTCGCAATCATTCGTTCAATCAGTCATATATATATATATATATATATATATATTCATGACATCCAGTCCTACAGATTTACTTTCCTAATCGACACACGTGTAGATCTTCCGCTCATAACCTGGCATCTCTCTCCTCACATCCACGCCAGCCGTGATGGCCGAGCGGTTCTAGGCGCTACAGTCTGGAACCGCGCGACCGCTACGGTCGCAGGTTCGAATCCTGCCTCGGGCATGGATGTGTGTGATGTCCTTAGGTTAGTTAGGTTTAAGTAGTTCTAAGTTCTAGGGGACTGATGACCATAGATGTTAAGTCCCATAGTGCTCAGAGCCATTTTTGAACCCACATCCAACACTGCTGGCGGCTCAACCCCAACTGTCTAACGTTAAGCGCTGTTCACATCCCACTGCCCAACGCTATACTATCGAATAACAATGAGTCCAACCAGCCACAAACTGCACACAGCGCAGTCAGCGATTTTTATACAGAGCACTACGTCGCGTTACCAACATAAAAACCTAAACAGCCTCCTCACATAAGTGCCGTCACAGTTTCCGAGAAAATATCAGTAAGTTCCGGCAAAACGCTGTGTAAGGTCCAGTGATTCGGTGTAGCAGTGGCTAATAGGATCGCTTCGAATTTTTCTGCACAGGGTGACAGTCCACTCTCATGTTCTTTTCTTTTCCTTTTGTTTTCCCAGAAGTAAGTGATACAAATATTTTTTGTGACACTGTGAAATACTGTGGAATTATTGACAATAGAAACAAGCATTTTAAATCTCATTAAAAACAGCTTTTGTCATCCTCGAAATTAACAGTTTTGAACAAGAAAAACTAATAAATTCTAGTATTTCGATTTTTATTTTGGATTTTACTTTTATACTTCACGAGAACCAGCTCATTCTCCAGGGTGATACCTATTATAAAAGCGGTCAAAGCACAAAAATTCGGTGTGCGCCGAGCAACGAGCACAACAGATACGCAACAGTAACATGTCACTAGGAAACAAATTTCGTCCCTTGTGGGGTACCATAACCCATAAATTGCACGTACAGAAAGCTTACAGGCATACGTCACTAAACTATCAAAAACACAACAAAATGGTAGAAATTGTGTGGAGCTCTTCAGTGCTAACGGGCGTCCCCTCGTCCGTATGTCGTTATGCTGGCCCTGCAGAACACAGCTTCCCTGACTCACAATATTCGGTGCAGTGCCCTCTGTTCTCTGTCCATTTCCTATGTACTACGGAGAATAATCTTGGAGATCGATTAGTCGCGAAATCTACTCGAATACGTGCAGTGAGTTGTGGGAGGTGTTTTCTTGAGTGATTGAGTGATTTGATGCGAGAAATTCGTGGTCTCCAAGAACTAGTTACGAAATCATATCAGTTCTGTCGGTTTTTTAAGCCCAACTACTCTTGTAAATGTTCGCATCACGTACGTGGCATTGAAGAAAAAGGAAACAAAAGAGATCCTATCAGTGACCGGCGGTACTCGCAGCTGACAACAAAAGAGGTTGCCCCTCTCTCGTCTTTCTTTCTGGATTTCAAACCTGTGCCTTGCCTCAAGAGTGAATACTATAAACTGAAACACGAGGAGCTCTCGATTAGCAACTCGTGTGTGACCTGCAATGGCAGAGTCGCACAATTAAGCTCTTAGGAAGACACAATATCCTCACTGCCGCGCAGTGTCAAGGACAGCAGTAACCAGCTTCCTTCAGGATTTATAGACTTTCGGGAATGTTTTGGTTCAGTACCATGTCAGACTTTGTAAAGAAAGTTCATTCGTATGGTATGGAAAACCGGATCTGCGACTGGATCATAAATTTCCTGGCAAGAATGATGCAGCACGTTATCCGGTCAGGAAGGTCACCTGCAAATACTAGAGTAATGTCCGTCCTGGGGAGAGTATCGCCACCGTTGCTGTTTATGTTATAAACATTAGTCACTTGGAGGACAGTATTGGTTACTACCACAGGCTTTCCGAAGATGGTGTAGGGCGAAATTCTATCCAATAAAAAACGCAATATCATCTAGTTAGAGCTTGACAAGCTCTAGCTCTGATGTAAAATTGTGTACATCACAAAACATGAATGTGGGTTGTCTTTTGAATGCAGCATTAATGAATCTTGGGTAGAATTTCCTCAAGCAAGTGTTCGGGAGTTACAATGTATGGAGATGTGAAGTGGAACATTAACAAAGGAAATAAAAACGATGGATCCTGTTCAAAAAATGAAATTGGTACCATTGTCACTGATTGCAGGTGCAACTAGGTGACAATAGTATGATTATATTTTGGCCATCTTCGTCAGCACAAATTTTTTCTAAATACTCCTATAAGCGTAGGCCATAAGTAAAGGCCCTGTAAAATGGAATGAATAGTTTTGTGAGCACCGAATGTGCAATGAGAGTAGTTCGAAGGATGACGAAGGTATTGAGGAGTACTAGAAAAGAGGTTACCGACCTCCTTAACATCCGAATAGCGGCCGGGACGAAATAAAGGAATTGTGATACCTTAGATGCAAGCTAACTCACGAGGACAAAGGAAGGACAACATAAGAAGTAGAATAGCACAAGCAAAGATAGCATTCTTCTTCAAAACAAGTGTATCAGAATCAAACAAAGGCTCCAATTTGGGGAAGAAATTCTACTAATGTACGTCCACACCACAATCTATATACAGAGTCAATCATGGACTGCGAGAAAACTGAAAAAGAAAAGCCAACCGAAGTGTTCGAGCTGTGGTATTACAGAAGGATGTTGAAAATTAAGTGGCTTTTTGAAGATAGGAATTGAGGTTCTCTGCGGGATCTGCGAGTAAAGGAGAATATGGAGAGCAAAAACAAGAAGAAGGGACAGAATAAAAGGACATAAGTCCAGATATCAGGGAATAACTTCCATGCTTTTTTTTGTTTATTTGAGTCAACAGTTTTCTGATTGGTTTTATGCTTGAATATTGCTCACCAGTGTGGGATCCGTACCAGATAGAGTTGATAGAGGAGATAGAGAAGATCCAACGGAGAGCAGCGCATTCGTTACAGGATCATTTGGTAACCGCGAAGGCGTTACGGAGATGATGGATAAACTCCAGTGGAAGACTTTGCAGGAGAGACGATCAGTAGCTCGCTACGGGCTTTTGTTGAAGTTTCGAGAACATACCTTCACAGAGGAGTCAAGCAGTATATTGCTCCCTCCTTCGTATATCTCGCGAAGAGACCATGAGGATAAAATCAGAGAGATTATAGCCCATACATAGGCATACCGACAATCTTTCTTTCCACGAACAGTACGAGACTGGAATAGAAGGGAGAACCGTTAGAGGTACTCAAAGTACTCTCCGCCACACACCACCAGGTGGCCTGCAGAGTATGGATGTAGATGTAGGTGTGGATGTAGATGCCGCCTGCCATGAACTCCTCTCCTGTGCCATCCAACCTTTGCAACCTATGTCCTCAATTATCTGCTGTATGTATTCCAGTGTCTGTCTGCCTCTATAGTTTTTGCCGTCTACAGCTCTCTCTAGTACGATGGACGTCATTCCCTGATGTCTTAACACGTGACTTGTCATCCCGTCCCTTCTTCTTGTCAGTATTTTCCATATTTTCCGTTCCTCGCCGATTCTGCGGAGAGGCGTCTGAAGCCTTACCTTACCAGTCAACTGACTTTCAATATTATTCTCTAGTAACACATCGTACGTACTTTGATTCTCTTCTGTTCCCGTTTTTCCATCGTCTATGTTCCACTACTATACAATGTGCGCTCCAAACGTACATTGTCAGAAATTTCTTCCTCTCGCCCGCTATACTAGCCAAAAAATGTAGGGGAAGACAGAGACTTGAACATAACCAGCAAATAACTGAGAACGGTGAGTGCAACTGCTACCTTCAGATAAACAGAATGGCGAGGAGAGGGAATCAAGCAAGTCACAAGACTGACCGACGGCCTACAAAGAAAACATAAACGTAGGAAGGTCCGTCTGGAGCGACAGACGGTGTAGCGGTGATATGAAACTACTTGCAGGAGCAGCAAATACCAGGATGAGATTCATTGGAAGAAATGTCGGGAAATATCAGTGATCTACGAAATATATGCCTGACAAAATACTTTTTTGGCGATTCTTGCATACTACTCTTCCGGAAGCGTTACCGGGTTTTATGAAGGCTTGTCGTTTTCAGATTGGAGCACGCTGTCAGTTCGAAATGCACTATTTTACTCACAAAGACCGTGACTGAATTTGGTGTATGTATTAGAGGTGACTTGTTAACTGTAATATTACCGGGAAATAGGGGAGACAGTGTCACAGACATGATACGTGGATTGGAGTGGCAATGATTAAAACAAAGGCGTTTTTCGTTGAGACGGGATCTTCTCATGAAATTTCAAACACCAGTTTTCTGCTGCGATTTCGAAAACATTCTGTTGGCACTTACCTACATAGGGAGAAATGATCATCACGATAGAATAAGGGAAATCGGGGCTCGCAGAGAGAAATTCAAGTGCTCGTTTTTCCCGCGTGCCGTTAGAGACTGGAACAGCAGAGAGACAGCGTGAAGGTGGTTCATTGAACCCTCTGCGAGGCACTTTATTGTGAATAGCAGAGTTATCAAGTAGATGTAGCTGTAGATCTGCCAAATGCTACCAAAACACGTGTAGAAGAGAGAAGAAGCAGGTTACTTTTCGTCATGGACGAGAGAGAGCGTTACGGAAACGTTCGTGATATTGCAATGGCAGGTGCTGCAAGAGAGGCGTTGAGCATCGCAGACAAGTTTACTGGTGCCATCCCGAGAGCGTATTTTCCAATAAAAGTTGGGGATCACGTTATTTCCTCCCTCCATGCATCCGGCGAAATGAGCATGAGGAGAAAAATCAGAGACGTTACCTGTCACTCAGAGGCGTACTGACTGCCGCCCTTTTCGCTCGCAAATGGAACAGGCGAGGGGGACAGATAATGATACCAGGAGTACCCTCCGCTAGACACCTAAGTAGGTACTTTTCTGCAAAGTTGAAAACGGGACACCTCGTGTGCCGGACACAACAGCGGTCGTACAACGATGCCCTGAGGTACGCCCCCTGTTAGTTCTCTGTCCAGAGCAACGTAGTCGCTCCACACGACGCGATATTTACGACCCGGCCGCGTATCTGATGAGATACACAGTAAGCGCGTAGCGTATCTGCTAAACGATAGTACGGAGCCGTGTCGCGAGTGCTGGCGGAGTGAAAGACGGCCGTACCTGCTGCGGACCGCGGCTATCTGGCGTCGTGAATAGAGAGAGGTCCGCGGGCCCGCCTCCGCGGCCGCCGACAGCCGTGTGTGTAATAGAGCTAGAGCCGAGCGTCTAGCCGCCAGCAGTTAGCGCCGCACCGCCGTACCTCAAGCCGGGTGTCGCGATAACGCTCCGCCCCTAATAGATCGGTGCGCTATCGCGGAATAGACTGCGGACACGCGACGTAACTCCTGCGTGGGGTGCCCGCGGACCGCACTAACAGCGCAACACGGCGACATTATGGCGCAGGTCTCCGCGCTAAACACGTAGGTCGGAATCCGGAATACTCGGACTCTCTGGGGCGCGTTCCGCCACACCTACAAAGTCTTAATTCGAAGGCAGCCTAGATTTCAAGTCCACGAAAATCCTTTCAGTTCTCCAGTAGCTCTTGAACGCCATATACTCTTGCTTCGCCTTCCGTATCCGCCTACCCTGTTCCTCCCAAATATTTTATTAATTATCTATCATCTGGTGAGCAAGATGTGTGAGACAGGCGAAATTCCCTCAGACTACAAGAACAATATAATAATTCCAATCCCAAAGAAAGCAGGTGTTGACAGATGTGAAAATTACCGAACTATCAGTTTAATAAGTCACAGCTACAAAATACTAACGCGAATCCTTTACAGACGAATGGAAAAATTGGTAGAAGCCGACGCCGGCGAATATCAGTTTGGATTCCGTAGCGAAAGGCTATTTACAATTTGTACAGAAAGCAGATGGCAGTTATAAGATTCGAGGGACATGAAAGGGAAGCAGTGGTTGGGAAGGGAGTGAGACAGGGTTGTAGCCTCTCCCCGATACTATTCAATCTGTATATTGAGCAAGCAGTAAAGTAAACAAAAGAAAAGTTCGGAGTAGGTATTAAAATCCATGGAGAAGAAATAAAAAGTCTGAGGTTCGCCGATGACATTGTAATTCTGTCAGAGACAGCAAAGGACATGGAAGAGCAGTTGAACGGAATGGACAGTGACTTGAAAGGAGGGTATAAGATGAACATCAACAAAAGCAAAACAAGGATAATGGACTGTAGTCGAATTAAGTCGGGTGATGCTGAGGGAATTAGATTAGGAAATGAGACACTTAAACTAGTAAAGGAGTTTTGCTATTTGGGGAGCAAAATAACTGTTGATGGTCGAAGTAGAGAGGATATAAAACGTAGACTGTCAATGGCAAGGAAAGCGTTTCTGAAGAAGAGAAATTTGTTAACATCGAGTATAGCTTTAACTGTCAGGAAGTCATTTCTGAAAATATCTGTATGGAGTGTAGCCATCTATGGAAGTGAAACACGGACGATAAATAGTTTGGACAAGAAGAGAATAGAAGTTTTCGAAATGTTGTGCTACAGAAGAATGCTGAAGATTAGATGGGTAGACCACATAACTAATGAGGAGGTATTGAATAGAATCGGGGAGAAGAGGAGTTTGTGGCACAACTTGACCAGAAGAAGGGATCGGTTGGTAGGACATCTTCTGAGGCATCAAGTGATTACCAATTTAGTACTGGGGTGCAGCGTGGAGGGTAAAAATCGTAGAGGGAGACCAAGAGATGAATATACTAAGCAGATTCAGAAGGATGTAGGCTGCAGTAGGTACTGGGAGATGAAGAAGCTTGCACAGGATAGAGTAGCATGGAGAGCTGCACCAAACCAGTCTCAGGACTGAAGACCACGACAACAACATTAATGTACCCCCTTATTCTCAAGAAAATAACAAGATTTTCAATTCGTGCCAGACTTGACACCAACCATCCAATCCCAAACCATTCGGCACACAAAGTTTCCGGACGGTTGAGTGATGTTAGGTCAGTTTGTGTTATTTTTAATTAACACCTTTAACAATTTATAGTCGAAACAAAAAATCAAACTAGACAACGGTATATTGATAATTTTTACTCATGGACCATCTGACAGCAACTGAATAAAACACAATTTCAGTGCCATACGCCTTTATTTTCTGCAAGGCATCATCAGTGGCCTGGAGTACGGACACATGTTTGCTGTTTAATTTACATTTTGGTCACTGTACCTGTAGCTTATAAACAGTTCTGGTGGTTGGTATTCCCTATTAAGTACTACTGTTTTGAACAGTCCGTAAGTAAAAATTATCAATACACCGGAATATTACACGCAACAGAGGAAAACAGGACTACAAAAGTTGAATGTGTAAACTAGATAACCATTATTTTTTGTCTGTTTGTGTGCCATCGTGAGAGCGCAGAGGCCACCGTCCTGTTCTTCGTTTATGATAGGTCTGATCAGCAGCGGTCTCCAAAAACCTACCAACTGACGGCCAGCCCGCCACACTACACACCACTCGTGCTCTGCCGAGTTTATGCCAGCACATCCCCCCTCTTCCCCCCAAATTAACGCCTACACATTATTCATCTCAAGTTGCGGCGGAAAGATGAATCTCCCAGGAGATTGCTGAGATCCGCATCCTGGAAACGGTAACTTACATCGGCGGCTACTCCTTCTACAATTGGCCATACTGTGTGTGTCTACGTGCGTTTAGATGCTAACCGACCGAAGCCGAGCCCCGGCTGCGCTAACCACCTCAATAAAAGCCAAGCGCGCCATATACTCAGTGTAGTTTAGCGAGGAGAATGAGTCCAGCAATACTCACAGCCGAAATACCCTTACTGAAAACGAAAAAGCACGGAGAAAGGGAGGTAGAAAATGTATCAAATTTCGCAAATTGAGAGGATATTGAATATAATTTGAGTGATTCCATTACCGAGTGATCCTTAGAGAAGTTGGTTGTTTGAACTCACTTATAAGGATGTGTTGCACCCACCTGCTCTGGATGCGTTAACTGATTCGATAGACAACGGTGCCACGGAGCCGCTGCAGCCCCTTCTGTGGCAAGCTGGCCCGCAACGTCTCTCACTGGTCTTTGTTATCCTGCGTACTGGCACTCGGACGTAGCTGGTGTTGAGCTGATCCCAAAAGTTTTCAGTCGCGGAAAGATCTTAGGATCTTGCTGGTCATGTTAGTACCTCAACATTGAGCAGGCGGTTTATAGAGACGTGCCACGTGTGGATGGTACTTGTGCTGTTGAAAAATAACACCACGATCCTGTCGCACCACGGGGTAACAAATGGCTCTGAGCACTATGGAACTCAACTTCTGAGGTCATCAGTCCCCTAGAACTTAGAACTAGTTCAAACTAAGTAACCTAAGGACATCACACACATCCATGCCTGAAGCAGGATTCGAACCTGCGACCGTAGCGGTCTCGCGGTTCCAGACTGCAGCGCCTAGAACCGCACGGGCACTTCGGCCGGCACGGGGTAACACATGAGTACACAGTTTATCCGTGATGCGCCGTTTGAAAACTTTTCTATCAAAAATTGTAATTATTATCTACCTGGTGAAAGATGTACGGAATGTGCAAAGCTCTATGTCTCACAATATCATCGTTATCTCTAAAACTTGCAAGGCAATCTAGTGAAACTTTGTTATCGTTATCATAAAATCTTAAATGTAGCCAACAACTTGAACTATGAAAACTCTTGTTGTGACAATTCTTATACCGACATGTCGGAATAAGAGTCGTCAGAACTTCCAACTATTGGAAGTGTCAGTATTCTGACAGAGAACAAAACCAGAAATTAATTACTCTTCCTATTAATCATGAAAAAATCAATTCTCTAGTATTTCACTACGACTTTAAAAATATGGCCTAACGTCTTCTAACAATTATACTGCATTGCTCCTTCACGCGACAGACAGCTTATCTCGTCTTGATGCTGCAACTACAAAAACGTATTGTATCCAGGAACATGATAAAATAATTCAAATGAAATATTGTGATTCATGCAGAGAGCTATTCATAGTCACAGTTGCTGATGCAACTATTCCATTGTTTTATTTTTATAGAAATTAAATGCTCAGGAGGGGTTTAGTCAAGAAACCTTAACAAGTGTAAAAAATAAAAAGAATCAATAAAAACTTTTAATTGAATATATTCTGAAAATTGAAGATTTATTCACTGACAGACTTTACTCAGACCTTTTTCTTCTCTGGGCAGTTTGATTAGCAAAAACTTTAATTAATCCACAATGTCTAAATTCAATAATCACGTGTCTGGCCACAGCAAACATCTGAATATTATTTTCAATGTATGCAAATCTGACCCATACAGTGCGCAAGCAAACATCAATTACGAGAGTAAAAAAATGAAAATCACAAAAAAATCCGCGATTAATACCAAAATCTTCTTCAGGGCTACTAGCACGCTCAGGGCAAGCAGCGCACCTGATGCGGCTTCTCTCCATGCCATTCTGCGTCCGACTAGTACCAACAGCTGTTCGCTCACAACCTCTCGCGATAACAGTATCTCAGACTCAGTGTTTACGTATGCACGGAACAGCTGAATCAGTACCCAAATAAAAAAACAACGAATAAACAAGTAAAAATATCTGTTATTATAGGTTATCTGTCTTGAGCTGACTGCAATAACCTATAATAACAGACGTTAACAGCTGCTGCGGAAGATGGCCACACAAACAAACGTATTAAATAAAAATATGAACGTCCAGCTTTCACGTTGTACCGTCAGAGTTCCTTCAATCATAACCACCCTTATGAGAAGTCATACCCGAGGTTCCCAACACAACAACACCAGAAGTAACTCCACCCACTTCAGAACGTTGAGACGGGTTATGTTGGGTAGTGGGGCGCTCAATTGAGCGGTCATCAGCGCCCGTACGATGTCCCAATTTTACACAGCCAATTTTAACACAATCCCATCTAGCCATTCTCACGAATGATGACGATGATGATGATGATAATGAAATGATGGCCAGTCCCCGGGCAGAGAAAATCCGAAACTCGGCCGGGAATCGAACCCGGGACCCCGTGATCCAGAAGCAGCAACGCTAGCCACTATACCAAGAGCTGCCGGCATGACCGTTGAGTCAGAGCGGCCTCTCGCCAGGTCGCCGCAGTACTCGGCGAAGACGGCCACCCAGCACAGTGCAAAACCGCCGCTCACCGCTCAACATAATGTAAGGCCATTCCTCAACAACTGTAACTCCATCTTGCGGTCAGGACCACAGGACAGCACCTGGTCGATGAAATGTAGTAATACTGTATCAGCAGCCGTTACTTTCATATTGTTTTATCAGAAAACCAGTTTAGACGTTCCAATCACGTCATCCTCAGGCCGGCCGCATGGTTCAAATGGTTCAAATGGCTCTGAGCACTATGCGACTTAACATCTGTGGTCATCAGTCCCCTAGAACTTAGAACTACTTAAACCTAACTAACCTAAGGACATCACACAACACCCAGTCATCACGAGGCAGAGAAAATCCCTGACCCCGCCGGGAATCGAACCCGGGAACCCGGGCGCGGGAAGCGAGAACGCTACCGCACGACCACGACCTGCGGACGCCGGTCGCATGAATGACACGAAGTACACTTGTGAGTCTATAAGACAAGACACCAATATTCATTCGTATCTGGTTCCTTAGATATTCGAACTTCGTCCTCACGAATGTTGGTGATTGGTCTTACGCATGTACGACTGGTACTTGGTGTCATTCATGCAACAAGCCTGAAGATGACGTGACTGGAACATCGAAACTGATTGCCTAACAGAAAAATGGTTCAAATGGTTCTGAGCACTATGGGACTTAACTTCTGAGGTCATGAGTCCCCTAGAACTTAGAACTACTTAAACCTAACTAACCTAAGGACATCACACACATCCATACCCGAGGCAGGATTCGAACCTGCGACCGTACCGGTCGCGCGGTTCCAGACTGTAGCGCCTGGAACCGCTCGGCCACTCCGGCTTCCCGATCACGTCACTACTCCAAATGTGTTGTGGCGTTAACGTCTGCTAAGCATAGTAAGGTAATTCCCTACTCTAGCAGCTACTAGTCTCCGAATGTTGGTGCGGCGTGATACAGAACGCTGCAGGCAGTCAGTTACTTGTTCTCGATTCTCTGGCGCAGATGTGGTGCGGTTACGATGTGCTTGGTGCACAACATAGCAATCCTCCCCTCTGGCAATCAAATATGGTCGACAGCGTCATTGACGACTAGTAAGCCTGCCCTCACGTTCCCATGCAGTCCAATATCAGGCCACTGTCACGTCTGGATATTGGACGACTCGATCAGCCAACCAAATGGAGACTCACAATGAGACCCGTTTCAAACTCCGTCGGGTGTGATAACGCTACCTGACACGAGTATGTGGCATCTCGATTTACTTCACAGTGGTTACTCAACAAATGGCGCACGCCCCTTATACACACATCAAAAAATTCTTTTGCGTCACCTGGGTTTCCAGAACTCCTGAAGATAGACGTTGACTGAGGATATTGTATCACAGACACAGTCCCTTTGACTGTTCAGAGATGTCACTAAACACGCTCAAAGATGTAAAAAACCATGCATGTGGAACGCCTATTAGACGGAGGGGGTCCAATAGTCGATCAGTTCCAGTCATTCCAACACAAAGGAGGTACACGGCTGGTGTTGCCTGTAGTTCAACCATGGCTAGACAGTCAATACCGCGGTTCGATCACGTCCGCGTTGTTATTTTGTGCCAGAAAGAGCTCTCAACAAGGGAAATGTCCAGGCGTCTCGGAGTGAACCAAAGTCGTATTGTTCGGACGTGAAGGAGATACAGAGAGACAGTCACAGTGGATGAAATGCCTCTCTCAGGCTGCCCAAGGGCTACTACTGCAGTGGATGATCGCTACGTACGAATTATAGCTCGGAGGAACCCTGACAGCAACGCCATCATGTTGAATAATGCTTTTCGTGTACCCACAGGACGCTGTGTTACGACTCAAACTGTGCGAATGGGCTGCATGATGCGCAGCTTCACTCGCCACGTCCAAGGCGAGGTGCGTCTTTACAACCACGACACCATGCAGCGCGGTACAGATGGGCCCAACAACATGCGGAATGGACCGCTCAGGATTGGCGTCAAGTTCTCTTCACCGATGAGTGTCGCATATGCCTTCAACCAGACAACCGTCGGATACGTGTTTGGAGGCAACCCGGTCAGGCTAAACGTCTTAGACACACTGTCCAGCGAGTGCAGCAAGGTGGAGGTTCCCTGCTGTTTTGGGGTGATATTATGTGGGGCCGACGTACGCCACTGGTGGTCATGGAAGGCGACGTAACGGCTGTACGATACATGAATGCCATCCTCCGACCGATAGTGCAACCATATCGGCAGCATATTGACGAGGCATTCGTCTTCATGGACGACAATCCGCGCTCCCATCGTGTCCATCTTGTGAATGACTTCCATCAGGATAACGACATCGCTCGACTAGAGTGGCCAGCATATTCTCCAGACATGACCCTATCGAACATGCCTGTAATAGACGGAAACAGCTGTTTATGGACGACGTGACGCATCAACCACTGTGAGGAATCTACGCTGAATCGCCGTTGAGGAGTGGGACAAATTGGACCGCAATGCCTTGATGAACTTGTGGATAGTATGCCATGACGAATACAGGCATGTATCAATGCAAGAGGACATACTAGTGGATATAAGAGGTAACGGCGTGTACAGCAATCTGGCCCACCAGCTCTGAAGGTCTGGCTGTATGGTGGGACAACATGCAATGGGTTGTTTTTGTGAGAAAGAAAAAGTGAAGAAATGATGTTTATGTTGATCTCTATTCCAATTTTCTGTTCAAGTTCCGGAACTCTCGGAACCTAGGTGATGTGTTGTTCTACTAGGCCTGCTAACGACACTTAACACGGAAACGCTAATGCAATGCGGTGGCCGATGCACCTGTCACACAAAATTGTGTTTTAATCGTTTACATACCCATGTGCTTCACTTTTTTGTGTAAGGCGTGACCCTGTAACATTGCCTGACGTTTAAACAACATCGCATCATCACCAAAGCCAATACCTATGCCAGGAACAACATTATGAGGTCACTGACGACAAGAAATGGGGATGCCAATCCACGACTGTTACGATCCTCAATTACACGGCTCCGTTTGTGCCTGCGTGCTGCACAGAACTCAGCTCCTGTCTGCACACGCGGTGAAGGCAGGCGGACACCGCAGTGAACGAGCCACTGCAGGTTGCAACGCTGAGCCTGCTGTTGACGTCAGAGCAGTGAGTCCACCCGCTGCGTGGCTTTGTGTCTCTTCTCGTACGCCGACACATAGCGTATGAAGTTGAGAGGAGGAACGTGAAAACCGACTCCCACCGCACAATGCAAGGATCGCAGAGGACTGGAAAAGGTCTGCGATCCAGGACAAGCTTCATACGGAGTAGGTGCTAGTTAGAAACACCAGTGGGAAAGATGGGAAACAGAAATGGACAACGCGGACGTCCTCCCAGTTGAAGGGTCTCCTCTGGCAGCGCGCTCAGCTACCTTGTGTGGCGAACTCTGTACAGGGTGAGGGACCGTGGCAGAACCGCGCCGCAGGCAGGGGTTGAGCCTCCCCTTACCTCAATACTTCACAGATGAAGCAGGGTTTCTATGAATCATGACAGTTATCCTACACAAAAACAGTTAACTCTCTCCGAATAAAATATCGTTCTGACGATTGAAAAATTTTACATTAATTAGAAATGACTGCTAAAGGGAAAGAAACATTGAAACATACAATTGTTATGCCCCTCCGTCAAAATTGTCTCTCCGCTGACAAGTTTTCAGATTAGTCCCCCGTTCCGATCTCTGGGAGAGGACAACCAACAAAAGCGTAGCGTTCTTCGAGTAGGTTCAAATGGCTCTGAGCAATATGGGACTTAACATCTGAGGTCATGAGTTCCCTAGAACTTAGAACTACTTAAACCTAACTAACCTAAGGACATCACACACATCCATGCCCGAGGCAGGATTCGAACTTGCGACCGTGGCGGTCGAGCGGTTCCAGACTGAAGCGCCTAGAACCGCTCGACCACTCCGGCCGGCTGGGGGCCAGGGCAGTACGATAAACTTCTCCTGATGCTCTTGGAAATACGCACAGTCACATCGAGCTGTGTGACACGTTGCATTGTTCTGCTGGTACATGTCACCGTGCCCAAGAAAAACAAGCTTCATTCCCAAGGATAGATACATATTTGTGTTCATTCCACAATGATGAGATCACCAAGGAAATGTCACTAAAACATTTCCCAGACCGTAACGCTCCCTCCTCCGGCCTCGAACCTTCCGACAACTGTTGCAGCATGTTTGCTTTGTCAAGTGTTTCTATTGCTGATCTGTCACATGTGTTGCTAGCTTTTCTTTAAACCTGACTTTGAAGTCACGTCCTATTTGGCTCATATATTGATTTGGATATTAAGTACCAACAATTTTATATAGAGCCCGGACTTTGGGTGGGTGTCAGGGATCCTCTAAATGTTGTAGCGTAACTTTTTACGTAAGTTATTGTTACTGCAAAAGGCTGTTCTAATAGTACAATGTATGAGGACTTTGGCAATTAAAAAGATGTTTTATAACTATGGTATACATACAGTGATCATGTAATTTTACTTACTATTATTATTTTTCGTTTCGTTTCATTTGCTTCTTATTTCTTCCTTATTTTGTTAGTATAGTGTCTGTTATGTTATACTTCACATAAAACAATTGTCTTAGAGAAGCGAAGGGGTATTAGTCACAAGAAATCGATTAAAAATAACAATCGAGTGCTTAATTTGATGGTTAAAAGCGGTGGACGCATGAGAGTTATGCCACCAGCGCTTACCATTCTGTGCGAGAGCTGCGTGTTGCACAAGTAAGTTGACGCCCGGTGCGAGGGAAAGACAACAGGTATGTAGCAATTCCAGGAACATGGGCCGCGGCTGACGCTGGCAATAGTTTCCCGCGTGTCGGCGACCCCCGGGCCGTGTGACAGGTGATTTGTGTCGCACTGCGACTGGGCGTTGACCCTCCAGCTGGACGCTGGACGAGGGAAAGTTCCAACTCCAGCACGCCTTGGACTCCATAGTTCCGCCGCGCCTGCTCAAAATGCGTGGAACGTAGCGGCCCCACCAACACGCACAGTCACTCGTGTCGTAATGTAAACAAATACAACTGGTTTCAGCTGCGTGTATTAAATGGTTCAAATGGCTCTGAGCACTATGGGACTTAAACATCTGAGGTCATCAGTCCCCTAGAACTTAGAACTACTTAAACCTAACTAAGGACATCACACACACCAATGCCCGAGGCAGGATTCGCACCTGCGACCGTAGCGGTCGCACGGTACCAGACTGAAGCGCCTAGAACCGCTCCGCCACTCCGGACGGCTGCGTGTATTAAAACTGTATTATGTATATAAGGTGTACCATAACCAGCGGAAAAATGTTCCTATCGGAGCACAAGAAATGCGAATATGCACCTGTATATTTAGCTCTGACTGAAAAGTGGGGTACCAGCTGCCTCATTCCACCTTCCTCAGCATCTTTAATTTGGAGTGCGAACACATTCGCGCTTTTTTTTAACATGCAGCTCTCATCAAAGCCGCATGAGCTCCCGTAACTGTAGTTCATGCGCACTCACTAATCCTTCGCTGTAAGTCTCTCACACCCATCCACTCTAAGTTTCCCTTTCTCACTCACTCATTCAGCCCAACTCACTGACTTTATATCTTTGTCGTTGTCTCCTGTTTCCCTTCATTATTTCCTACTACTGTAGTCTCCCTCACTGTCATTGCCTCCCTCTTGCTCTCTCTTCTGCTGATATCTCATCCCTTCCCTCTGACTGCTGCTGCCTCTTCTCAATGTCGCTATCTGTGTCTCCCTTCCTCGTTGCCATTGTCAAAATGGTTCAAATGGCTCTGAGCACTATGGGACTTAACATCTGAGGTCATCAGTCCCCTAGAACTAGCAACTACTTAAACCTAACTAACCTAAGCACATCACACACATCCATGCCCGAGCGCAGGATTCGAACCTGCGACCGTAGCAGTCACGTGGTTCCGGACTGATCGCCTAGAACCGCTCAGCCACCCCGGCCGGCGCCATTGTCATAAACTCTCTCTCATTGTCAGTGGCTCTCATCCATATCAACTTTCTCCCTCTCTCTTCATTTCTCCATTTCACCGGCCTCCTCCCTGGCACAGTCTCCATCACTCTTTTCCTAGCATACTTATGTCAGTATCAGCCACATTTCACTGCCACTGTGTCCTTCGCTCTTACACTGCGATTGACTCCTTCGCTCTGTCTACAACACAACTACTATCTTCCAGTATTTATCACTTTTCCATCTCTTTGCCGCAGCACCTGCGCTCCACGTTTAAGTCACAATCTTTTAAGTAAACAGAAAATATTCTCATTTTTTGTGCTCGCATAGGAGCATTTTTCCTCTGGTACCTTTCTTTTCACTGCTGCAGCAGGGCAGCTAACTCAGACCTCATGGTGAACACTCGATGGAACTACTGCCGTTGAACATTCAAATTGTTCAAATAAACACTGCAATCAAAATAAAGACTTACGTCCATCCTATCCAGCAGCCCAGCACAGACTGAGTCCTTTTCCCGCCAATTCAAGGAAAAGGTGGTGGTTTGATGATGTAGGTTAGTGCAGATGGTGCAACTGACCTTTTTTCCCGCCAAAATTTTCCTGCCATTTTCTTATTAGTGGAGGTAGCCCAAGTGACCTTTTTACAGCCAAAATTTGTAGTTCTCGCCATTTTCTTGGAGATCAGGGAGGGGAGGGTGTTACGACGTTAGTTGGAGGTAGCACAATTGACCTGTCTCCTCGCCAAAATTAGAACTTCCCGCCGTGACCTTGCTGTGACGTTGCCACATCTAATCCCGCCATATTGGACAAATTTGGCAACAAAGCATGCTGGCTTTGCTCTACTACTGTTGTGCATCCCCTAATTTCTTCATTGAAATTTCTTTCCAACCTGTACAATAATCACGGTTCATTACTGCATTAATGAACCGTGATTTATTTTCAAAGAATTTTCTTGAGAATTTATTCTACTTACTAGCGATTCATCAATCTGCTGTGATTTATTTTCAAAGAATTTTCTTGAGAATTTATTCTGCTTACTAGCGATTCATCAATCTGCTGTGATTTATTTTCAAAGAATTTTCCTGAGAATTTATTCTACTTACTAGCGATTCATCAAGAACATCAACACATTTAATCACACTATGTGAGCGTGGAAGTCGTTGCCAGGGAGTAACTGATGAAATCATAAGCAAATTCCTTTTTAAAAAATGGTGATTTATTCACTTTAATGGTGCCTAAAGCAATTTTAAAAGAAAAAGATTTAATATTATAATCAGAATGCACCCTCTAAATATCAAGTTACTATTTATTTAGAGGCAGAAGGAAACAAATTTTTGACTGTATGAGCATTCGGGCTGAGAACCTTGTCACTCGCGTTTGACACGGCCGTAGTTACGACTGCTCACAACCTCTGAAAGACTACACTGGTGCAAATCTGCAACACACCAGATTACTTTAAACAAAAGTTTCAACAATTTAAACAAGCACAGAACTATGCACCCCGTAGGAGGGATGGAAATGGTACAAATCGCTAAAATTAAAATATTAACTTTGACACCGAAGGTGCAACTTGATTTTCTCTTCCAAGAGAAGTCTTACGGTGGAAGGGTGGCAACTTTATATACTAAAATGACCATTTAAATAAAAGCCCATGAAATGCAATCTTATTTAAAATTTTACAAGGTTGGCGAAACAAGTTAAGATGCTCTACAGCACACAGATACCGCCTCTAAAGATGACAGGCACGATCAAAACATATTTCAGGAATTAGGCCGTTACACTCCAAGCCATAAATTCGTTAACACACTGAATCCGACAAACATAACAGCGGCAGCTACTAACGGACGGAAGATTGGTAGGGAGATTACAGAACAACCCGAACCGCAGGTTGCTCTAACCCGCCCCTATTCCACAATGGAAAAACGGACCACCCAATTCATAAATAACCACCTTCCCGCACGTGGGTAAACGGAGAAGAATGGTGGGTCGACCTCAAAACAAAGCGGCTGCTGATCTCAGCAAGAAAACTAGTACAATTTAACAAGTAAATGAAACAACATATCACCAATCGCTTAACTTCTAATAAACTGCGATTTCTGGAGAAGACCTGGCACAGCACCCCGAAATCGATATCCCGAACCGTCCGCTGCCAGCCGCTTCAACCGACGCAGGAAGGCGCGCCGATCTCCCGTCTCAGGGCGTCGCAGCTCGCACCGGCCAGACCGATGTCGTGGGTTGACTCCTGTTGCTCTCGTGTCGACCGCGAAGCCACTACCCCTCGCTATACGGCGCGGCCCACTGGACTCACGTGGCGACCTCACATGCGCCGACGCTCAAGGCGGACAAGTCATCTTGTGTCTCAGTGCGCGACCGACCAACCGACCGATCCAACCGCCAATGACCTTGCCTGAGCAACTCGAGCAGACTAGCGGCCTAACGCACAGACTCAGATGCAGGAACTAAGCCCCGACTGGGCGACCACTCGCCGAGTTCACTTACTGATGGAGTGGAAAGACTCTCATTTTGCCGGTTTTAAAGGTTGATCCGTACGACAGGCATACTAGCACTCCGAACGACAGACAGATACTAACTGCCCCACAAATTCGGAAGAGAGACAGAGTAGCAAGCTGGGGAGCGACAGACTGACTCCAGACTCACCGCTGGCGAGGTCATAGAGCCCCTTAAATGCACAACAGGCAACCTTTCCCCTTTCCCGCCAGAGGGAGACACCAAAGCTGCGATTGCCACAGCGGCGCCACCACCAGAAACGGAGGGCGACTGCTTCGCATTACGCGTTGCGGCGCGCTCTTCAAAACATCACTTTTTACCACGGCTCACCACTTAATAATTCTTTGAAAGAGACCCTTAACAATATCTTCAGCTTCTTTTCCTGGAATGGGATTTATTATAACGCTCGTGTAATCTGCAAAAAGTACCAGTTCCGCTTGCTGAACGTTAAGTGTGAGCTCATTCACATGAACAAAGAACGGCAGAGGACTTAAAATTGAACCCTGTGGGATTCCTGTTGTGATAACTCCCTATTCACTAGAATTTACCACCCCATCAACATTGTGCTATTCAGCACAACTTTTTGCTTTCTGTTCATTAAGTATGATTCAAACCAGCTGTGTGTATAGCCTTCAATTAAATAAAACCTGAGTTTTTCTAAGAGTGTAACATGATGCACATAGCCAAATGCCTTGGAGAGATCGCAAAAAATACCAACTGGCTATAATTTGTTATTCAGGGCTTGTACTATTTGATGTGTAAATGTGTAGATAGTATTCTCAGTCGAGCAACCCTTCCGGAATCCGAACTGTGACATGCTGGGTAAATCATTTTCGCTTGAATGTGAGACTACTCTTGAATACATAACTTTTTCGTCGTCTAAACAATATGCGACGCAGCAGCGATTGCAAGAGACAGGCGAAATACCGTCAGACTTCAAGAAGAATATAATAATTCGAATCCCAAAGAAAGCAGGTGTCGACAGATGTTAAAATTACCGAACTATCAGTTTAATAAGTCACAGCTGCAAAATACTAACGCGATTCATTACAGAAGAATGGAAAAACTAGTAGAAGCCGACCTCGGGGAAGATCAGTTTGGATTCCGTAGAAATGTTGGAACACGTGAGGCAATACTAACCTTACGACTTATCTTAGAAGAAAGATTAAGAAAAGGCAAACCTACGTTTCTAGCATTTGTAGACTTAGAGAAAGCTTTTGACAATGTTGACTGGAATACTGTCTTTCAAATTCTGAAGGTGGCAGGGGTAAAATACAGGGAGCGAAAGGCTATTTACAATTTGTACAGAAACCAGATGGCAGTTATAAGAGTCGAGGGGCATGAAAGGGAAGCAGTGGTTGGGAAGGGAGTGAGACAGGGCTTTAGCCTATCCCCGATGTTATTCAATCTGTATATTGAGCAAGCAGTGAAGGAAACAAAAGAAAAACTCTGAATAGGAATTAAAATCCATGGAGAAGAAATAAAAACTTTGAGGTTCACCGATGACATTGTAATTCTGTCAGAGACAGCAAAGAACTTGGAAGAGCAGTTGAACGGAACGGATAGTGTCTTGAAAGGGGGATATAAGATGAACATCAACAAAAGCAAAATGAGGATAATGGAATGTAGTCGAATTAAGTCGGGTGATGCTGAGGGAATTAGATTAGGAAATGAGACACTTAAAGTAGTAAAGGAGTTTTGCTATTTGGGGAGCAAAATAACTGATTATGGTCGGAGTAGAGAGGATATAAAACATAGACTGGCAATGGGAAGGAAAGCGTTTCTGAAGAAGAGAAATTTGTTAACATCGAGCATAGATTTAAGTGTCAGGAAGTCGTTTCTGAAAGTATTTGTATGGAGTGTAGCCATGTATGGAAGTGAAACATGGACGATAAATAGTTTGGACAAGAAGAGAATAGAAGCTTTCGAAATGTGGTGCTACAGAAGAATGCTGAAGATTGATGGGTAGACCACATAACTAATGAGGAGGTATTGAATAGAATCGGGGAGAAGAGGAGTTTGTGGCACAACTTGACCAGAAGAAGGGATCGGTTGGTAGGACATATTCTGAGGCACCAAGTGATTACCAATTTAGTACTGGAGGGCAGCGTGGAGGGTAAAAATCGTAGAGGGAGACCAAAAGATGAATACACTAAGCAGATTCAGAAGGATGTAGGTTGCAGTAGGTACTGGGAGATGAAGAAGCTTGCACAGGATAGAGTAGCATGGAGAGCTGCATCAAACCAGTCTCAGGACTGAAGACCACAACAACAACAACAACATTGTTTCAGTCTGACGTAACGCTTTTGTTTCCGCACGAAACCAAGAAAAGAGGTTAGGTGCAGTGGTGCACGTGTGGTGTGGACGTCAAACCGCGTCGCTGTGCGCAACAACTAGTAAGCTATGTGCTGTGCCGGTATATCAAAGCAAATGGTTTGTTCGCGGGTGCCAAGTTTGGACGGCGTTTCTCGTTTTTAAATTCCATTCACTCTCGCACTGACTAGAACACTGCTGCGCACCTACCAACACTGCAGCATTCTTCGCAGTTCTGCCCTCGTCTGCGCCGTTCTGCGCTGCTGTGCGCCGCGCATCGGCGGCATAAGATACATGCGCATCTGACCTCTCGCCAAGTCCTTCAGTAACGTAAAAGAATCAAAGAAAACACAATATTTATGGAGTACTTTATCAAACGTTGGAGTGTGAAAGTTTGTGTTATTAAGTGCTTAGCTTGCGCCGCGCACAATCACGTGGCGCAGAACGGCACAGAAGAGGCAGCAGAGTGGAGCAGCTCGTCGTAGGCGCACAACAGGGTCCCACTGTGTGCGCGCGCGTGCGCCTCAAGTACAATGGAAAACGAGAAACGCCGTCCAAACAGAGCTGCGCACGAGCCAAGCATTTCCTTCGATGTATCGACACAGTGCGGAACTTGTTCGTTGTTCCGCAGAGCGGCGCGGTTTCACGTCCGTGCCGGATGCGCCGAAGCTTTCTTTAATGCTTCGTTTTGGGTGGCGCTGGGCAGCGCGGGGCAGCCGGTGTGGACGCGGCTCTCTACGTTAATAAATCGGCAAATTTGTGACGTGACACAGTGATTGCTAACAATGATAACCAAACCCGACTGTAACAGATACTCATGCTCTAACTTGACGATAAGTTTCCTTACCGGCCTGGAACACGTAAGTACACTACTGGCCATTAAAATTGCTACACCAAGAAGAAATGCAGATGATAAACGGGTATCCATTGGACAAATATATTATACTAGAACTGACATGTGATTACATTTTCGAGCAATTTGGGTGCGTAGATCCTGAGAAATCAGTACCCAGAACAACCACCTCTGGCCGTAATAACGTCCTTGATACGTCTGGGCATTGAGTCAAACGGAGCTTGGATGGCGCGTACAGCTGGCCATGCAGCTTCAACACGGTACCACAGTTCATCAAGAGTGGTGACTGGCGTATTGTGACGAGCCAGTTGCTCGGCCACCATTGACCAGACGTTTTCAGTTGGTGAGAGATCTGGAGAACGTGCTTGGCCAGGGCACCAGTAGTACATTTTCTGTATCCAGAAAGGCCCCTACAGGACCTGCAACATGCGGTCGTGCATTATCCTGCTGAAATGTAGGGTTTCGCAGGGATCGGATTAAGCGTAGAGCCAGGGATCGTAACACATCTGAAATGTAACGTCCACTGTTCAAATTGCCGTCAATGCGAACAAGAGGTGACCGACACTTGCAACCAATGGCACCCTATACCATCACGCCGGGTGGTACGCCAGTACGGCGATGACGAATACACGCTTCCAATGAGCGTTCACCGTGATGTCGCCAAACACGGATGTGGCCATCATGATGCTGTAAACAGAACCTGGATTCATCCGAAGAAATGACGTTATCCCATTCGTGCACCTAGGTTCGTCGTTGAGTACACCATCGCAGGTGCTCCTGTCTGCGATGCAGCGTCAAGGGTAACCGCAGCCATGGTCTCCGAGCTGATTGTCCATGCTGCTGCAAACGTCGTCTAACTGTTCGTGCAGATGGTTGTTGTCTTGCAAACGTCCCCAACTGTTGACTCAGGGGTCGAGACGCGGCTGCACGATCCGTTACAGCCATGCGGATAAGATGCCTGTCATCTCGACTGCTAGTGATACGACGCCGTAGGGATCCAGCACCATTGTCTCTTTCTGTCTCTGCCAGGAGTCATGTGAGTGTGGGCTGTGTTGCCCCTGAATGTGTCTGTATTGTCTACTTTAGAAAAAGGCCAATTACCCGAAACCTAAACTTTTATGGAAGAGTTTTTGTTACGTCTATCTCTGACTCATCATCTCCTCTACATGTTGAGTAGCAATCTTTTTATAATATTGTCGTTATTTCATCCTGGACTCTCCGTTGTTTGCCTGTAACTAAATTAAAATGTTTATCTACTGCAAGCGTGAGGAGAGAACTATGACTCTGAGCGCTATGGGACTTAACTTCTGAGGTCATCAGTCCCCTAGAACTTAGAACTACTTAAACCTAACTAACCTAAGGACATCACACACATCCATGCCCGAGGCAGGATTCGAACCTTCGATCGTAGCAGCAGCGCGGTTCCGGATTGAAGTGCCTAGTACCACTCGGCCACCACGGCCGGCTGAGAACTATGAGATCTTAAGTTGGACATATACACCGATTCATCTCTCTTGACCTCTTCCACCTCTCTCCTAGCATTTTTGACTTCTTCTTTTCTACTTCTGTTCAAATGGTTCAAATGTCTCTAAGCACTACGGGACTTAACATCTGAGGTCATCACTCAACTAGACTTAGAACTACTTAAGCCAAACTAATCTAAGGACATCATACACATCCATGCCCCAGGCAGGATTCGAATCTGAAAACCGCAGCAGCAGCGCGGTTCCGGACTGAAGCGCCTAGAACCACTCGGCCACAGCAGCTGGCTCTTTCTTCCTTGTTATTCTCTTCTTCCCCTCTACGTCTACTCTGCATCTCTTCTTCTTTCCTGCACATCCTCTCCTTATCTCTCTTCTTCATTTCTTCTTCATCTTCTTGTGCTTCTTCCACTAATTTCTTTCGCTCTTATTTTTTCTTCTACTCAACTCCTTCACGCCCTTCTCTAATTCTTCTTCATTCAATCTCTGTTCTTCCTTGAGCTGGTGCGCCGCTGGCGCCAGTCTCCATCGATTCTCACCACGATCGTCTGAGTCGATTTTCGATGCCTGCTTGGCTTCGTACCTTTGGCGGATGGCTATTTAAGTGCGGCGCACGCGCTCTCTGGGTCTTCAGTTCGGGTATCAGCTGTGTCAGCGACAGTCGGTTCGACGAAGGAGCGTGGGCCGCTGCTGCGGCGTGTTTAGCCGTTTTAACGCAGATCCGCTGCCGACGGTAATTGGGGTTTCTTGGATATATGAAGGACACATTTCCTTCGTGTCTCAAGCATGTGATTCAAAGTCAGTGAACCGGAGCCGTCGAAGTGTTCACCGGTGGGTTCTGTTCATGATAATTGAATACCCCTGTGCACTGAAAACTATCTTGGCTGTTTCAGTTACCTTTGATCTTGCTGCCTGATGTGTTGACGACATTTACGGTAGTACTAGTAGCGGACAACCAATACACATGAAGCCGTGTTTACTGCATACCAAGTAGTGCGTACATTAATGCCTGGTGTTCAGAAGCGGGCCGAAATATTTTCCCTAATCCCTTTTCTATTTTACTATTTTATTTTTTGCTTTAGAGGTTGTCTAATCAAATCTTAAGACCCGCTGTCACTTATGTTAAGTCTGCTTAAGGTTCATATGTGAAGCGTAGAATTAAAGGTTTATTGATAAGTGGTTTGGTTTATGTCCTTGTGTATCTGTTGCGTCAGAATGTAGTCTGCCGATGGTGTGTTTATGTCTCAGATAATTGTCGGTGGTCGACGCGAGCAAGCTCCACTCGGGGTATCACGGTGGAAGAGTGAAAAATTAAGGACCTTCATCGGAGTCTATGGTTACGTTGTTAACGTGCGGCAACTCAACTCAAAGTTGAGTATATTTTTATTTCACCTTCTGGTCCGTGCATCTCCTGTATCTCTTAGAACCTTTCAGTTTGCTGGCGTCCATCACCAATTTACCGCAAAATTGAGGGGGTCCTATGTTAAGACGATTTCATATGTCATTATTATATTGAATGTATTGTAATTCTGTTAATTTGTCAGAAATTTTCAGACCAATTTTGGAAAGATCTAAGCTTATTGGACTTAAGTGGATTAATGTTCTTAGCTGAGTCCTGAGTTACATGTAAACCAGTTTCTATGTTAGTTGAAGCATGTTTGAGATTTGATTAATTGTGGTTTTATGAATATTGTTTTAATTAATGAAAGTTGGCTGAGAAAATTTTGAAAGATCTATATTTGTTGGACTTAACGCACCCCGTTAGTTGTGGAGTAGTTTTAGAGATTTGATGTGAATTATATGAAAAACAGTTTCAGTGTAAGTTATGAAGCTTGTGAGGTGTAGTTATGACAGTTATATTTTTTTAATAATAATTTTATGATTATTGTTTTATTTAATGAAAGTTGGTTAAGCAAATTATGAAAGTTTCTACAATTGTTGCTTCTGTTACTTTGATAGTGTGTTTAATTTCGATGTGTCGAAAGATTCCCACACATCATTCCTCTGTATCTTCCTCTTTCCTTCCATTTCTCTTTCTCATCCGTTCGTCGTTTCTATCTACATAAATGATGTTTCGGATAGGGTGGATATTGATGTGCGGCTGTTTGCTGATGATGCAGTGGTGTACGGGAAGGTGTCGCCTTTGAGTGACTGTAGGAGGATACAAGATGACTTGGACAGGATTTGTGACTGGTGTAAAGAATGGCAGCTAACTCTAAATGCAGATAAATGTAAATGAATGCAGATGAATAGGAAAAAGAATCCCGTAATGTTTGAATACTCCATTAGTAGTGTAGCGCTTGACACAGTCACGTCGATTAAATATATGGGCGTAACATTACAGAGCGATATGAAGTGGGACAATCATGTAACGGCAGTTGTGGGGAAGGCGGATAGTCGTCTTCGGTTCATTGGTAGAATTTTGGGAAGATATGGTTCATCTGTAAAGGAGACCGCTTATAAAACGCTAATACGGCCTATTCTTGAGTACTGCTCGAGCGGTTGGGATCCCTATCAGGTAGGATTGAGGGTGGACATAGAAGCAATTCAGAGGCGGGCAGCTAGATTTCTTACTGGTAGGTTTGATCATCACGCGTGTGTTACGGAAATGCTTCAGGAACTCGGGTGGGAGTCTGTGAAGGAAAGGAGGCGTTCTTTTCGTGAATCTCTACTGAGGAAATTTAGAGAATCAGCATTTGAGGCTGACTACAGTACAATTTTACTGCCGCCAACTTATATTTCGCGGAAAGACCACAAAGTTGAGATTAGGGCTCGTACAGAGGCATATAGGCAGTCATTTTTCCCTCGTTTTGTTTGGGAGTGGAACAGGGAGGGAAGATGCTAGTTGTGGTACGAGGTACCCTTCGCCACGCACCGTACGGTGAATTGCGGAGTATGGAGGTAGATGTAGCCAACGACATCCCCGCACCTGGCCCTTGAACGTATTTTCCGTTGTCGCTTTCTATGTCTGATCTACAGTGTAATGAATACTATTTGTTGGTTAGTGCGATTCTTTGCGTAATATGAGAACCATTTTGTCAACGACAACGGTGATTAGCAAAATTTCCCGCTGTTTCGTAGGAATCTACGACTCCCATTAATCTGCTGTCATTGGTTGAGTCTTCACCTATTCCCATGTTACCTCGCGCTTTCCCTCGCGTGTGGACTCTGGGGCAGCTGACCCACAGGTGAGGAAGAAACCGTCGGTCCTCCATTAAGAGCGACTGCGCTCGGTAGGCGCTGGAAGCTGGGTGACTCATCGCCGGCGAGAGCTGCACTGCTCTGCGAGAGCCTCGCGAAATCCTAGCGGGCTGTGCGCCGTTTCTTTGGGTGGCTGACGCAACAGACGGCGACGGCGCTCTTCGAGGGCCCAGCACCAACAACAAAGGCTGGCCGCGCCGCCCCTTGCCCCACAGGCAACAGCCAGTCTCACACAGAGGGAAGCAGCCGTCACTCTTCCCTTACACCTTACACTAATGGCAGTTAGTCGCTGGTAGCCGCGAACTTGTGCTACTTCTCGAATGAGTTCCTCATTGATGACATGTCACACCCTACCTCGTACCTGAGTTGCAGGTTATATCTGATTTACTACAAAAAAAAAAAAAATGGTTCAAATGGCTCTGAGCACTAAGGGACCTAACATCAGAGGTCATCAGTCCCCTAGAACTTTGAACTACTTAAACCTAACTAACCTAAGGACACCACACACATCCATGCCCGAGGCAGGATACGAACCTGCGACCGTAGCGGTCGCGCGGTTCCAGACAGAAGCGCCTAGAAACGCTCGTCCACATCGGCCGGCTGTTTTATTACAGCTGCTTGCATTCTGCTTTCGTTCCTCGTTCGCAATACCGCGCCTCACCCCCTTACACTGAGATACACAATGGGATAGTTTTGTAGGACTTCAGCTCTTTGCACTTCATTCCTTTTAGTATTCACTGTATGGACGCACGCACCCTCTCTCAAATAAGTTACTACTGCTGAACTTCGGAGTTCAGATGTGACATTTTACATCGTAAGTGTGAAATGTGCATATTTGTTCACGGATAATATGGTTTAAAGAAAATGCTGATCTCACTGGAGTTCTCCCTTTACACTCTACAATTGCCATAATTTTTGTAGAGTCAGATGTATGTTACAAAATTATCTTAGTCAGAATGTACTGCAGATAATCTTCACATTTTTGTAAAATTATTTTATCCTCTGCAGACGAAATCGATTTCCCTAAACCCTTAATTTCGTCATAGATCTTCCTTCTACAAATGGCTAGTACAAATTCGGTGACAAAGAAACTGGAAGTATTTGAACCACAATACTATGAAGGACGTAGAATATTAACGGGATTAATGAAATACGAAATGGAAACGTAGCAAAAAGAAGAGAATCGTTATGAAAGGAAATTGATTGGTGAGACATATCTTAAACTTTCGACGATAGTTAGGCACTTAATGACATGGAGAAATTGTAGCGAACAATCAATATTGCAGTATGTAACACAGGCTATATAACTCACATGTTAAGTTTATTATTAACTTTTTTTAGTTTTACACATATGATGCAGTAGAAGCATATTAGAAGCAACGAGACAGTACATGAAATTAACATCACAATACTTAACAATAAATAAAAACTTACGCAAATGCCATGCAGACGACAAACTGTTGAGAATATACTTTCATGATCAACAATGTAACTAAGGAGTATGCTCATTTTTTTTTCAGGAACACCTAAAATGAGGGAGCAATGAGCAAATTCTTTTTTTTTTTTTTTTTTTTTGGATTAGTCCTAAGATATTTCAGTTCTGGCCGCATATTATAAAAAATGGATGCAGCAGAATACTGCACGCCTTTCCGCACTAGAGTCGTCCCGGTACGATCCAACTGCAGACTGCATTTCTGCCTAGCATTAACCGAGTGAAAGCTGCTACTTCTTGGGAATGAGTTTGTGTTATCAACAGCGAACGACATTAAGGAAAGTATACACTATCTGATCAAAAGTATCCGGATACCTCCAAAAATATAGGTTTTTCATGTTAGGTGCATTGTATTGCCACCTCCTGTCAAGAACTCCATATCAGCGACCTCAGTAGTCAGTAGACATCGTGAGAGAGCAGAATGGTCCTCACCACAAATTTCCAAATTTTTGACAGAGACCGCCGACAGTTGAAGAAGGTCGTAATATGTAACAGGCAGACATCTATCTAGGCCATCACACAGGAATTCCAGACGGCATCAGGATCCACTGCAAGTACTATGACAGTTAGGCGAGAGGTGAGAAAACTTGGATTTCATGGTCGAGCTACTGCTCATAAGCCACACATCATGCAGGTACGAGTACCAAACTACGCCTCGCTTGGTGTAAGGCGCGTAAACATTGGACGATTGAACAGTGGAAAAACGTTGTGTGGAGTGACGAATCACGGTACACAATGTGGCTACCCGACCGCGGGGTGTGGGTAAGGCGAATGCCTGGTGAAGTCGTCTGTCAGCGTATGTAGTGCCAACAGTAAAATTCGGAGGCGGTGGTGTTATGATGCGGTCTTGTTTTTCATGTAGAGGGCTTGCACACCTTGTTCTTTTGCGTGGCACTATCACAGCACAGGCCTACATTGATGTTTTAAGCACCTTCTTGCTTCCCGCTGTTGAAGAGCAATTCGGGGATGGCGACTGCATCTTTCAACACGATCGAGGACCTGTTCATAATGCACGGCCTGTGGCGAAGTGGTTACACGAGAATAACATGCCTGTAATGGACTGGCCTGCACACAGTCCTGACCTGAACCATATTGAACAACTGATTTGATCCATTATAAATGGTTCTGAGACCCTGCGACTGTGAAAACAATAGGTTTGTTTATAACTAACTCATCTACTACCAGTCACGATTTTCTTTATTTTATTTTTTGCAAGACGCAATTCGGTAAATGATTCCCATTTTTAAGTACTTTTTTGTGTTAGTTATGTCATTCCTATGTGATGTTGTCGATGTGCGAGATTCTGCTTCATTTCGTTGACTTTAAGTTTCCTTATAGTCCATTTGTTCAGTGTGTGAATGGACCATAAAGAAAATAAAAACAAAGAAAATCGTGACTGGTAGCAGCTGAGTTACTTATAAACAAATCTGCTGTAGAACATCTTTGGGATGTTTTGGAACGTCGTCTTAATGCCAAGCCTCACCTATATCGATACCTTTCCTCAGTGCAGCACTCCATGAAGAATGTGATGCCGTTCCCCAACAAACCTTCCAGCACCTGACTGAATAAGCGTGGGCCAACACTATATTGAATTCCAGCATTACCGTTGGATGGCGCCACGAGCTTGTATGTCATTTTCAGCCAGGTGTTCGAATACTTTTGTTCACATAGTGTATATTGAGAAACAAGAGTCAGAATTCGCAGAATCCTGAACGGGGAGTCGACAAGGGGTTCGCGAGCGTCCACCACATGCTGCACGAACTGCCCTTCTTTGAGCCAAAAATATCCTTTATGATTGGGAAGAGTTCCCCAGAATACATTGCCATATGCATCAAGCGAATAAAAACAAGCAGACTAATTTTCGTATTGGGCTATCATTTATTGAAAAATCTTTTACGTATTCATTCAGTTTTTGAACAAAATCCTGAACATGGGCTTCCCACGACAACTAACTATTTATCTGCAATTATAGGAATTTACATTGTGTGGCTTGCTAATCATATGCTCACCTGTGTAATCAAAATTTCGGTTTTAGTTGGATTGTGTGTTAAAAACTATATAGATTGTATTCTGTGTTCCTGTGGATAGTATCTATTTATTTTTCTATGAACCATGAACTTCCGTCTTGAAGTGCCCTATTTGATACACTACTCTGATACATTGGCTATGTTGTACATAATATCCTTTACAGAAATATTTTAAAATCACCTTTCATATTAGAAGGCATATTGTTTGTATAAGCAAGAAACTATAGCGGTCCCTGCACTGAACCCTTGGGCACCGTCTCAGTCAAGAATGCCCCAATAACGCAATGGTAGGATGTATAAAGAGGATGAGTGTTGTGTAAGTAGGCTGTTTAGGTTCTTATATTGGTAACGCCACCGCCACGTAGCGGCTATATGAAAATCACTGGCTGTGCTGTGTGCAGTCTGTGGCTGGGTGGCATTGTTGGAATTTGCTATTGTAGTGTTGGGCAGTTGGCTGTTAACAGCGCGTAGCGTTGCGCAGTTTGAGGTGAGCCGCCAGCAGTGGTGGATGTGGGGAGAGAGATGGCGGAGCTTTGAGAGAGGATGATCTGGAAGTGTGTCCTTCAGAGACAGTAAATTTGTAAGACTGGATGCCAGGAACTGCTATATATATTATGACTTTTGAACACTATTAAGGTAAATACATTGCTTGTTCTCTATCAAAATCTTTCATTTGCTAACTATGCCTATCAGTTGCTAGTACCTTCAGTAGTTTGAATCTTTTATTTAGCTGGCAGTATTGGCGCTCGCTGTGTTGCAGTAGTTCGAGTAACGAAGATTTTTGTGAGGTAAGTGATTTGTGAAACGTATAGTTAATGTTAGTCAGGGCCATTCTCTTGTAGGGATTATTGAAAGTCAGATTGCGTTGCGCTAAAAATATTGTGTGTCAGTTTAGTGATAATCAGAATAAGTAAAGAGAGAAATGTCTGAGTACGTTCAGTTTTGCTCAGCTGTTTGAAAATCAAATAACGTAAGGGGTTTACCAGCACAGTAATTCATTAATTTTTTTAAGGGGACCTTTCAGTGTACAACGGAGAACAGTGCAGAGTACAATCCGATAATTACGACCTACTTGAACAAATTTCGTCTAAATCCACACGGACCTTGTAAGACTCCTGTCTCATCGGGATGGATTTCTTACTACTCGCTAACGAACAATATGGAAGGATAATTTGAGAACCCCGCCGCATTGTACAGATGGAGTACTAGTTATTAGACAATCAATGGTTTAGCAATATGGTAGTTTAAAAGAGTTTATGCGCTGTAAAGCAATTATGCAAACATCGTACCAGAAAGGGAGTAACATGATTATATGTGCGATACAATGATTTCGATTCACACTTCAAGAAATATCAGCATTCTCGTAAACTTTGTAAGTTTTAAAGAACATCAGACGCAAGAAGTATCTGACACAAATCCGAAAGAGAAGATTACAGGAGACATATTCCAAGAAATAATATTCCCCTCTAGCAATTTTAAGCAGGAAAAACGCCAACAGGCGCAGCAAGATGAGGAAAAAAAAAAAACTGGAACATGTCCAAAGAAAGAAGCACAGAGAAATGTAAACGAGTTTGCAGCTGGAGCCGCTGAGGACGGCCTGGTTTTTTTGGAGTCAAAACGATTGCAGAAGTAATATGAGCGCGGACAAGACATGGATTTTACTCTTCATCTTCTCTACAGAATTAATGCTGTAGGCTCTCTGCCAGTGTAGAACGCAAGTAGACAACCTTTTCTTTGCGTACCGCTCACTTTTGTTTCTATGCAACTAGTAAAACTTGCTAACCACCCACTGGTTCCACTGTATTGGTGATTTACTGAGTAGATAAGTAACTTTATACAATTTTTAATGCAGAGTTACAGTAAATTAAAACATTCAGTAATAATTATTTACTAAATCCTTTATGTCAATTTTTTAAAAACCTAAAGAAAATTATTTTAAAAGCCCTACCGCCTACTGCCCACCATGAATGCTGGAACTCTCGCTGCTGGGCCATAAAGACCAGTTTGACTACCAATACTGTACTGTAGAAGTAACCGGTTTAAAGCACTTATCGTATGATAGAAATTACAATGAAATCCAGACCTTTAGGTGCTTACAGGCGTTGATAAATACCAACTTGAACAGCTGAAAAAGTGTGCTCCGACGAGGACTCGAACCCAGGACCTTCTGGTTACATGGCACACGCTCTGTCGGACTGAGCCACCGAGGACACAGTGGCTAGTGGGACTGCAGGAACTCATCTACGACACGCTCCCCGTGAAACCCACACTTTCAACTACTGTCAACACACTACATTTATAGTGCTCTGCCCATTATACTCATTACTCGCGGCAGTCAATCTACCGATTCCCGTAAGAGTTCGGGCAATGCGAGTGCATCCGCACTGAAGAAGATCATTGGCCGGTTAGCCTTATCTATATGAAGATGGTATCTGTTCTTTCGGACATGTCCGAATTCATCAAATACCGCAGAGAGCAAGGAAAGCTATACTTCCAATTAAACTAGCTAAAGGCTTTGTTTCGCAATTCCATAAGAGACCTGAATATGTTAACTCTGTACTTCATGAGAAACTACTTAAAAGACTCAGACATCAACATACGAGCACATTTTGAATTTATTTTGTACTTGTATTTCAATATTATTGTCATTATTCATATTTTTTCTCGTGTATACTAATTTGTGTATGTACAAACGTATGTGTATTGCGTAAAGTGAAGAAAGTATCGTATATATGAGTATAAGCAAATTATAGGTCGTGAAGTAATTGCTATAAAGAAAAAAAGATGAATAAGTTTTTATTAAGTTTTGCTTGTTTCACACTGAAATGGATAGCGAAGTCAAGAGATAAAAGACTGAAGGATTAACCAGTTAGCTAATCTTTTGTGTGTTCCATGGATCTTAACTCAGACTTCTATCCAGTTTTGCCATTGTAGTTGACGTCCTCGGTGTTAAATGTGGTGTCACCGCCAGACACCACACTTGCTAGGTGGTAGCTTTAAATCGGCCGCGGTCCATTAGTATACGTCGGTCCCGCGTGTCGCCACTGTCAGGGATCGCAGACCGAGCGCCACCACAAGGCAGGTCTCGAGAGACTGAGTAGCACTCGCCCCAGTTGTACGGACGACGTAGCTAGCGATGCACACTGTCGAAGCCTCGCTCCTTTGCAGAGCAGATAGAATAGCGTTCAGCTAAGTCAATGGCTACGACCTAGCAAGGCGCCATTAGTAACATTGCATGTATCTACAGAGTCTCACTTGTATCGTCAAGAGTGATGTACCACAAGTATGGATTAAAGTTAAGTATTCCAGAAGCTACGTACTTTTCTTTATAGCATTCATTACGTATCCTATTTCAGACCTCACGCCCATCTGCGTGAGCTTAGCGCGTGCCTTTCGGCTACTTCCGTGGCGTGGCTGTCTTGCTACGCCACAACATTAAATATGGTAGTATGCTAATAATTTACATGACTGTCCTAAGGTACCTCCTTTCTTTTACTCCATCCAGTGATTTATAGTTAACTTTCTGTCTGTCTGCCTGTTTCTCTCTCTCTCTCTCTCTCTCTCTCTCTCACACACACACACACACACACACACACACACACACACACACACTCACACACACAAGCACAAACACACAAAGTCAATTTTATCTTTGTTAGATTGCTTACATTACCGGGCAAGCCGTCAAAGACTTATTTTGATTGAACACTTCACAGTTGTCTGTGCCATGCTAAAGCTCAGTAATGGTTACCGTCAGTAGCAGACACCACCTATTATCGTTTTTACATCGCTCTGACGTACAACCACTTTCTTCCTCAATGACGAGTTGCCCAAGAATGTGCAGTCATAAGATATTAGTGTATTACAATAGGGAAACAGGCTGATTTCTTAACATTGCACTCTAAAAACTCAACAATTTAAAGAGCGTAGAGGTTAAACAAGATCTGTCACATGTGAATTCCAGGTCCGGTTTTTGTCTGTATAAACATCCAAGAACTTAGAATAGTCTGTATCATTAACGGACTTATCTCCACGTATTGTTTCCAATGACGTGGCCTGTCCTCGTGCAGTACTGAACTGCGAGTTTTGTGTTTCTTCTAAATTCAGTGACAATCCATTTTCAGAGAACCAGATATTAATTTTAAAGGAAATGTTTTTTTACAGTGTCATGAGTGAAGTTACTCCAATATGCTCGACTGTAATACCCGTATCATCAGCAAGGACAACTGTTTCTGCTTCTTTGGTGTATGACAGCAGATAATTTATATCAAACAAAACCAGTGGATCTCATCGATCTCTGTTGAACACAGACTACCTCATTCTGAAAATGCGCATCGTCCTCTACACAGCCTATGTTTACCTGTACGTTACCGTCTGCATCCTTTAAGTTAGACAGGACGGAAATCAATTCCCCGCACAACCACTGACACCATAATATTTGAATTTCTTCTCTTCAACAGAACAGATCTGCGCAGTCAAATTGTTTATATAACCCACAGGGAACACCTGTTGGCAGATCTATAGAGAGCGGTCGGTAATTATTTATACTTATCTTTGTGTTCTTCTTGGGAAGGGATCGCCACGCGGAGCGGCCGCGTAGTTTGAGACGTCACGTCAGGGACCGCGCGGCTCCTCCCGCCGGAGGTTCGAGTCCTCCCTCGGGCATGGCTGTGTGTGTTGTCCTTAGCGTAAGTAAGTTTAAGTAGTGTGTAAGTCTAGGGACCGATGACCTAAGCGGGTTGATCCCTTAGGAATTCATACAGACACATGTGAAGGGATCTAACAGTGGGGTGTTTCAAACTGTTTGCAAATATCCCCTCTAATAGTGACATATTGCAAGTGTTAGTGAACAGAATGCATACAGTTATGCGAAGAACAGGATTTTGGTAATTTACTTGAGATATTATCAACTCCGTGAGAGGTTTTGCTTTGGCGGGAATTAATTACATTCTTACTTTGTTTGACAAAACATGAATTAATGTGATGTATTTATGTGGAAGTGGTATTGCTTGTTGCGCGCATTCTGTTGCTTTATCTCTTGAAATGTCCATTTCAGTCTTTGTGATGCTTCTCAAGGAAGTATTTATTAAATATGATTGTACCTGATGGCTATAATTTATTATCTTGCTGTCTTCTTTTATAAGAAACTCCCAAGACTGATCAGCTGATTTTGCAGTTTATCTTTTGACTATTCCCCGTATAGGTTTTATTGATTTCAGACGATATACAGAGGTTGGTTGGTTGTGTTGTTTGCGGGAAGAGACCAAACTGCGAGGTCATCGGTCTCATCGGATTAGGGAAGGACGGGGAAGGAAGTCGGCCGTGCCCTTTCAAAGGAACCATCCCGGCATTTGCCTGGAGCGATTTAGGAAAATCACGGAAAACCTAAATCAGGATGGCCGGAAGCGGGATTGAACCGTCGTCCTCCCGAATGCGAGTCCAATGGTTATACAGAGGATTTTTCGATTTTTTAATCACTTCCTTTAAAAGAGCAGAGTATTTATCGCAACACTGGTTTAATCGTACTTCTCTCTTTGTCCTAATCACGTAGTTTCCCCTACCTTGTGCAGGATACTAGATTACCTTTGCAACCCAAGACGTCCTTTGGCTATTATTAGTGCCAGTTGTTATTGACTTACACGGAAAGCAGCTGTTGAGGAATCGCAGAAATTCGTCCATATCAAAATACATTAATTTTAGACTTTGATATTTGTGACATTATCCACGTTCCTACGGGCATTTTCGTGTAGCGCTGACTTGAAACCTTCTGTTGATTACAGGGGAATCGGAGAGAAGTTAAATGTCGCCCAGTGGAGCGAGAAGTGAAACTGTGTAAGGAGTCGCCGTTGATTTAGGAGTCCCGTCGCGCGGCGCTTTACAGCGGCCGCTGTGTTTACGAGCGTCCCGACACGAACCGCCGTAAAGCAGCCGCAGCCGCTACCAGCACTGCGCCTCACAACATGCGACAGCGCCTCTCGCGACACGGCAGTAAACTAAGGGCACGGCTTCATACCGCGCCACTCCAGGCCGTCTCAGCGTTGCGCAGCGAGCAGACTGTGAGCTGGCCTCGACCACCGCCAGCTAAAATATTTCAAAGTTTTAGCGGAATTAAATTTGTAAGTAGGCCAGAGTGGTGTTGGGAATGGCATAACAGAAGCTGTGGACTCATGGAATTTTAGAAAATGTAACTTGCATATCGCTATTCGATAACCACTCTACGAGGTGCGGCTAGAAAAAAACCGGACTGATGCTGGAAAAAACATTTATTTACAATTATTTACAATTTCATGTTATCTCCTTCAATGTACTTTCCTCCTCGGTCTCTACACCGCTCCATACGAATTTTCCACTGTTCATAGCAATGCTGCAGATCATTTTCGGTAAGTCCATACATTACTTCCGTAGCTTTTTCTTTTACTGCTTCAACAGTCTCAAATCTAGTTCCTTTCAAAGCTGACTTGACTTTAGGGAAAAGAAAAAAGTCACAGGGAGCCAAATCAGGTGAGTAGGGTGGATGATCTAAGATGGGAATGTTGTGTTTTGCCAGAAACGTCTTCACTGACAACGCACTGTGAGCTGGGGCATTGTCTTGGTGAAGGATCCATGACTTTTTTCTCCACAAATCGTTCCGTTTTCTCCGTACTCGCTCACGTAGGGTAGCCAGAACGCTAATGTAATGCTGATTCACTGTTTGTCCCGCTGGTACCCAATCAATGTGCACAATCCCTTTGATGTCAAAAAAAAAACAATCATCATTGCCTTGAATTTCGATTTTGACATTCGTGCTTTTTTCTGTCGTGGAGAACCAGGAGTTTTCCAATGCATCGATTGGCGTTTAGTTTCGGGATCGTAAGTAAAAAACCACGATTCATCGCAAGTAATAACATTTTGTAAGAAGGTGGGATCACTTTCAATGTTTTCCAGGATGTCAGAACAAATCATTCTTCGGCGTTCCTTCTGTTCGATTGTGAGACACTTTGGAACCATTTTTGAACACACTTTGTTCATGTTGAAACTTTCATGAAGAATCTGCCTAACACTTTCCTTGTTAACTCCTGTTAACTCAGACACTGCTCTGATTGTTAAACGGCGATCTTGTCGAACAAGTTTACCGATTTTTTCAATGTTTGCATCAGTTTTTGCTGACAATGGTCTGCCAGTGCGAGTGTCATCACTGGTGTCTTCGCGGCCATCTTTAAATCGTTTAAACCACTCAAACACTTGTGTTCGCGATAAACAATCATCGCCGTACACTTGTTGTAACATTACAAACGTTTCACTTGCAGCTTTTCCTAGTTTGAAACAAAATTTGATGTTAACACGCTGTTCTTTCTGTACACTCAACATTTTCCGACGCACAGACAAAACGTCAACTACTTAAAACAGACGCCACGGGCAGACTGAGTGCAGGAGGCAGATGAAACTCGAGCAGTAGGCGGAGCGAGAGTCACGTGACAGGCAACGCGACTTTCAGCCTTATTGCATTCGTTTTATTGTTTCACCAGTACTAGTCCGGATTTCTTCTAGCCACACCTCGTATATTGTATGATCGATTTCAGAGAACTCGAATGACTACAGGTTCTGATCGTATAATAAATGAAAATGAACGTTGCAAATTGGTAATGCAATCACCTCAATGGCGTATTGATGACACATCGAAGTGTTGAGCCTTCTCTGCTACAAATGCTGAAAAAATTGAACTCATAATATAATAAATATTGAGATAAACACGTGGCCTGGTAAATTAATGAAAGATATTGCATTTGTAATTCAAAGTAAGATCGTATTTTAAGAATAAGTAACAGGTACAGGCCACTATGCTTACATTAGGATAGCTGGAAGCAAGACAAAAGTAAGCAGCCAGCATTGGCGGCGGGGTAGCCGCGCGGTCTTAGGGGCCTTGTCTCGGTTCGCGCGGCTTTCTCTCTCCCCCCCTCCCCCCCCCCCACCTGTTCGTTCGAGTCCTCCCTCGGGCATGGGTGTGTGTATTGTCCTTAGCGTAAGTTAGTTTGAGTTAGATTAAGTAGTGTATAAACCTAGGGACCGATGACCTCAGCAGTTTGGTCCCATAGCAGCTTACAACAAATTTACAAAATAAACAGCCCGGGTTGTCCAAGGTGTTCTCTAAAAAATTTCAAGGCTGCATGTTCTTTTACTAAGTAGGTAACGCTAATACGAACTTCGGCTCTTTGGTTGCAAATGTTAACACAAAATTTTACACAAAAAGTAAAGTTTTAGAAACGAGTGTTGCAATGCTCCCTGAATGACTACGATTAGGTTTTTTACTTCATTGGGAGTAGTCATTCATATGGAAAGAAATGTTAGTAACCATTCATTTCTATTTCTTTTTCGATAAAAACAGCACCAATTAGTGTACTATTTGTCCACATAGAAGTCCTTGGCACAAAGTTGACTCTCTGCACGTAGCAACAGGGTACGTGAGCAATGCAGTGCTCTAAGGGGGAGTGTCGGTTTGTGTCCGCGATGCAATGCAGACAGCGAGTCCATCGGAGGAGTGACATCAGACACGTGTTGTGACGTCAGATGCGGGTGGTGGCATCAGGTGCGTGTTCCATGACGTCACTCAGACGTTCGCTCTCCGTGGCACGCCCGCAGTCCGCGCACCCAGTGTTGTCTTGTTGGTTCTCACCCCAGTGTCCGCTAACATGTGTGCAGCAATGCTGAGGCTTTCTGCCGCTGCCTCAGTCTTTCCAAAGTTTGCGCTTCTACGATACATACACACCAGTTAAACTTGTTGTTAGATGGCTGCAGTATACACATAATGTAAATAGAAATGCGTGACACCAATGAATGTAATGGCACCTGCTGGATATCACTAATCATTTTGCTTAGGGGCCAAAAAATGACACTAACGCAGTGCCGAAACCGATCGTCTAACTAGTCTATTTTATACAAAGTACGGTTGTTAGTATTCTTGATTTCTACAACTATGTGACCAGCTGCAGTACCTTGTCATTTCAGTGATGGATCACGTAAAAGTGATGGTTTTTTGTTGCCATATTTTACACACGCTTCCACAAAGAAATGCCCTATTCACAGGTGCTTAAAATTTTCACTAGTAAACTAATAGTTGGTGTACAGTCGGTAAATTTCATACTGAGCTCACCTCATAGGCGGCTGCGGTGAAGGTGTAAGGAACAGGCGAGGGCAGTAGTGCAGAGGGAAGTACCTTGGCAGTGCTGGCTACTACTTTTCGTGCCACATAGCTCAAGTGCCTTAATTCGTACCACTCACCATAGGTAGCAACGTTTGGCAGAGAGAGAAGGCACGAAGTATGTTGACTTTTACTGACATCTACTACCCAAACTAGGATGCTTGAGCTACCTACGAAGCTTTTGGGCCGTTGCAGGGTTTTCGAAATCACTCATTTTGTGCATTTTTGGCACTATTCATAGGAAAAACATTAATAAAATGTGTCATCAAGCAATTTATTGTAACATAGTGTGGTAATATAAAACTAGCCCAGAAAATATTTCATGTTCCCTTAGAATGGCAACGCAACTTTCATCTCATGATCAGTTTATGCAAGATGACTGCCTTATCTTAGGGAGCGTACGATATTTTCCGGGGCAATTTTATTTTCTCACCCTATATAAGCACTGAAGGCAGAAAAAGGATATATGTATTATGTATGTATTTGAATTCATACTATTGTATCGAAAAAACTTCAGAAGATGCATTCCATTAAGTGTTCATTTTAGTATTTTTTTTTGTCTTCAAATGCAGCAAAGAGCTTTCTTGACGTTTCTACCGACCATTTGTCTGCTTAAACGTCCCATTCATTTCGGTTTCGCTTCCTTTACAGTCACAATTACGTGATCCACTTAAGTCTGACCCCTGACCGATATCTTCGCTTTTGCTGACTCTCCCAGTAATTCCCTGCGTGTATTTCTCCATTTTTCGCTAAACGCCCCTACCTTTTGATAGCATTTCCATCAAAACCCCATATGTATCTTCCATAGTTCAATTCTGGAAATACACAATGATTATAAATATTTTTTCAAAAACGTATTCGTAACGATATTTCTCTTAAATTTACTAAAAACATTCCAAACCACTTTTACTCTTTCGTTTATTTCCTTCAATGTTGGCCGGCCGAAGTGGCCGTGCGGTTAAAGGCGCTGCAGTCTGGAACCGCAAGACCGCTACGGTAGCAGGTTCGAATCCTGCCTCGGGCATGGATGTTTGTGATGTCCTTAGGTTAGTTAGGTTTAACTAGTTCTAAGTTCTAGGGGACTAATGACCTCAGCAGTTGAGTCCCATAGTGCTCAGAGCCATTTTTTGAACCTTCAATGTCAAATCCAGTAGTTTTCTTAAATGCCCTAAATTAAAAAAAAAGAGAAAACTGATGCAATTATTGTACAAACAAAATTGATACATCACGAAGTAATTTGGAATGGGACAGAAATCCGTTCAAAAATGGTTCAAATGGCTCTCAACACTACGGGACGTAACAGCTGAGGGCATCAGCCCCCTAGAACTTACAATTACTTAAACCTAACCAACCGAAGGACATCACACACATCCATGCCCGAGGCAGGATTCGAACCTGCGACCGTAGCGGTCGCGCGGTTCCAGACTGAAGCGCCTAGAACCGCTCGGCCACTCAGGCCGGCTCAGAAATCCGTAGATGCGATATACATGTATTGACAAACGAATGATTGCAGTTTCAGAAAAAAATAGATGATTTTGTCAAGGAAAAGATCTTCACAAATTGCACAAGTCAATAATGCGATCCTCCATCTCAGGCAGTTATTCGGCTTGGGATAAATTGGTAGAGTTTTTGAATGTCCTCCTGAGGGATATCGTGCCAAATTTCATGGTCAAATTCCCAAACTGGTTGGAGAACTTGCCCATAACACTCCAAACGTTCTCCCTTAAGGAGAGATCCGGCGACCTTGCAGGGCAAGATAGGGTTTGGCAAGCGGGAAGACGAGCAGTGGAAACTCTCGCCGTGTGCGGACGACATTATATTGCTGAAATGGCTTCCCACGAGGGGTAACAAGATGGGGCGTAGAATGTCCTCGACGTAACGTTGTGCTGTAAGGGAACCATGAATGGCAACCAAAGGGGTCCTGCTGTGAAATGAAATGACACACCAGACCACCAGATGGAGGGCAGTATGGTGGGTGACGATCAGGTTTGCATCCCACCGCTCTCCAGGGAGCTTTAATAATGATAACAAAACCAACTTCTGTAATGCAATCCAACATGCTCTATTCTTTTCAAAACATGCTATCTGTTTCAACAGCAAGTGGTGTCATCTTCAGGTGCCAAGCGTAACCTGTCATTCACAACTGCAAGGACACAGACCAACGAAGTCATCACAGGGGAACAGTTGTCAATCATGTACACCTGCAAGTGCACCGAACAGGGTCGTTTGCAGCGGGGCCAACATTAACTTGATTCCGTACCTTCATACATACATACATACATTAATCCTTGTTCCATAGATCATGAATACGACATTTTGTAATGATGTCGAACGAGTCTCTTCCTTTACACAAATTAATTAAATAATTTTTTACAGTTCTACTTCATACATAAGAATACATCTATTGAATAGAATGAGTTGTCATTCAGAAATTCTTTTAATTTGCTGCTAAATGTTGGTTGGCTATCTGTCAGACTTTTAATACTATTTGTCAAATGACCAAAGACTTTTGTGGCAGCATAATTCACCCCTTTCTGTGCCAAAGTGAGATTTAATCCAGAATAGTGAATATCATCGTTTCTTCAACTGTTGTAGCTATGCAATTCGCTGTTATTTCTGAACGACAAATTTCATAAGTGAATATATTTATTGCGAAGGTACGGTGAATATCGCGAGTTTCTTAAATAAATGTCTGCAAGGTGATCTTGGGTGGGCTCCAGCTACTATGCTGGTTACACGCTTTTGTGCAATGAATACTTCCTCTCTTAATGACGAATAGTCCCAAAATATGATGCCACATGAAAGCAGTGAGCGAAAATATGCACAGTAGGCTAATATACCGATATTTTTATCACCAAAATTTTCAGTAACCCTAATAGCATAAGTAGCTAAACGTAACCGTTTCAGTAGATCATCGATGTATTTCTTTCAATTCAATTTCTCATCAATGCACACACCCAGAAATTTTGAGTATTCCACCATAGCAACAGACTCCCGTTCATATTCTATATTTATCAATGGTGTTATGTCATTTACTGTGAAGAATTATATAAACTATGTTTTCTCAAAATTTAGTGAGAGTCCATTTGCAGAGAACGACTTAATTTTCTGAAAGACATTACTTGCAATTTCCTCAGCTGATTCTTGCTTCTTGTTTGTGATTACTGTACTTGTATCATCAGCAAAAAGAAGTAACTTTGAATCTTCAAGAATATAGAGTGGCAAGTCTTTACTATATATTAAGAACATTAACGGAACCAAGACTGAACCCTGTGGGACACCATTCTTGATACCTCCCCAGACCAGCAGAGTAACAAGCAAAGCACGGTCAGACGACAATTACAAGTACTAGCTCTAATGGAAGATTTAGTTTGAGACTTCATTATCCATTTACAGGTCCTTAAAAAAGTTATTTATTTATTTATTGTTCCATGGGACCACATTAAGGAGAAGTCTCCATGGTCATGGAACGAGTCACTACATGAAATTATAACACGATTGTAGAAACAGATAAAATGAAATATGAGAAACATATTCAGGCGACAAGTCGTAAGTTTAAATAAAGAAAATCAACAATGTAACACTGGAATTTGCTTAATTTTTTAGCTCTTCCAGGAGTTCCTTGACAGAATAGAAGGAGTGAGCCATGAGGAAACTCTTCAGTTTAGACTTAAAAGTGTTTGGGCTACTGCTAAGATTTTTGAGTTCTTGTGGTAGCTTATTGAAAATGGATGCAGCAGAATACTGCACTCCTTTCTGCACAAGAGTCAAGGAAGTGCATTCCACACGCAGATTTGATTTCTGCCTAGTATTAACTGAGTGAAAGCTGCTAACTCTTGGGAATAGGCTAATATTGCTAACAACATACGACATTAAAGAAAATATATACTGTGAGGGCAATGTCAAAATTCCCATCCTATTGAATAGGGGTCGACAAGAGGTTTTCGAACTTACACCACACATAGCTCGAACAGCCCGTTTTTGAGCCAAAAATACCCTTTTTGAATCAGAAGAACTACCCCAAAAAATAATACCATATGACATAAACGTATGGAAATATGCGAAGTAGACTACTTTTCGTGTTGAAATGTCACTTATTTCAGATACTGTTCTAATGGTAAATAAAGCAGCATTTAGTTTCTGAACAAGATCCTGAACATGGGCTTTCCACAACAGCTTACTATCTATCCGAACGCCTAGGAACTTGAACTGTTCCGTCTCACTTATAATATGCCCATTCTGTCTGATCAAAATTACAGTTCTTGTTGAATTGTGAGTTAGAAACTGTAAAAACTGAGTCTTACTGTGATTTAGCATCAAATTATTTTCCACAAGCCACAAACTTATTTCATGAACTACATTTTTTGATAATGTTTCAATATTACACACAAGATCCTTCACTACCAAGCTGGTGTCATCAGCAAACAGAAATATTTTTGAATCACCTGTAATACTAGAAGGCATATCGTTTATATAAATAAGAAACAGCAGTGGCCCCAGCACCGACCCTTGGGGACCGCCCCACTTAACAGTGCCCCATTGGGACTGAACATCACTACCACTCTCAATATTGAGGAAAATTACCTTCTGCTTTCTGTTCTTAAAGTAAGAGGCGAACCAATTGTAAGCTACTCCCCTTACTCCATAATGGTCCAACTTATGCAGTAATATTTTGTGGTCAACACAGTCAAAAGCCTTCGTTAAATCAAAGAAAACACCTAACGTTCGCAACCTTTTATTTAATCCGTCCAAAACCTCACAGAGAAAAGAGAATATAGCATTTTCAGTTGTTAAGCCATTTCTAAAACCAAACTGTACATTTGACAGCAAATTATGTGAATTTAAATGCTCCAGTAACCTTGTATTTACAACCTTCTCGATAACTTTAGCAAACACGGATGGCATAGAAATAGGTCTAAAATTGTCAACATTATCAATGTCTCCCTTTTTATAAAGTGGCTTCACTACCGAGTTCTTTAATCGGTCAGGAAACCGACCACTCCTACAGGAAAAGTTACAGATATGGCTGAGAACTAGGCTAACATACATAGAACAATACTTCAGTATTCTGCTAGATACCCCGTCATATTCATGAGAGTTCTTGGTCTTTAGTGATTTAATTATTAACTCAATCTCCCTCTTGTCAGTATCATGGAGGAGCATTTCAGGTAACAGTCTCGGAACACTTTTTTCTAAGAGCGCTGTATGATTCCCTGTTGGGACTAGGTTTCTATTTAGTTCACCTGCTATATTCATAAAGTGATTATTAAATACTGTACATATATGCGACTTATCAGTAACACGGACATTCCCACTACGCACTGATTCTATATCCTCGACCTGTCTCTGCAGACCATCCACTTCCTTTACGACTGACCATATAGTTTTAATTTTATCCTGAGACTTAGCTATTCTATCTGCATACCACATACTTTTTGCCTTCCTAATAGCTTTTTCAAGAGAGAAAAGAACAGATGAGAAATCCGTTTACAGCAATATTACTGTACTGGAAGAAGTAATCACGAGCGAAATTTTCATTGAAATAATTAGCGACTGTTCATTGGAAGATGCTTTCACAAGCAAATGTAGGTTTCTTTTTGGATGGGAACAAAAACGGAATACTCTTTTCAAACAAGCTGTCCGATTTTTGGTGCCGTTTGTTACTACTTACATGTGTAAAAGAGGATTTTCTGTGTTGTTGTACATTAAAAATTAGTACATAAATAAACTTAATGTTGAAGAAGACTTAAGAGTTAAGCTGAGCTCAGTTAAGCTAGATTTTGAAGCTCTGATCAAAGATAAACAGCAATAATTCTTACAACTGTAAAATGTAGATGTTTTTTCATCAGAATCTAAATCTGGAAACTGATTTTAAAGTCTGAATTAATTTTGCGTTTTGGACTATAGTTTACTACACTCAGTTTATCTCTTGTGCAAGTGGCCTGTAATCTATTATTCACTAGGCAAGAGTTTAATAAATACTTTAAACGTCGTTCCTATGTGACTTACTGAATATTTACATTACAATCGGCCTAATTTAGTTTCATATTATTTGATACGAAGAAGTACCGCAAATGAACATGAATAACTGTGTAAAAAAGTGATTTCAAGAAATCTTATTACTTGTGTGTGCCACATTTCTACCATACAGAGCAGCTGATTGGGACGATGCCGAAACTGTAGGTGAGTTGTAATTATTTCGGAAGGTTGAGCGCCGACTGCAGCGAGGTGAGGAATGGTACGGGGGAAATAATTCCTCTCTCTAACGTTAGGTTTCATTAAAAAGTGGTTCGCCCAAATTTCTAAAAATGTCATTTTCTACGCTGTGACAAGAATTCTTGGAACACGTAAGGGAGTAAACCATAGCGGTACCACTGAAGCGTTTCCACCGTGTGTCCTCAAAGATGCCGTGGCAAAGGGGGATTCTCAGTCGGGGCCCCAGTCAGAATTCACGTACAACCTAGCTCTTTTTATACGAGTGACTGTTTGGCCAAAGTCGACTACTCGTTGTGGATGCGTCATGTGCTTGCGTGTGAAACAAATCAGCGAGCTTAATGATCAATTCACTGTGCCGAATGCGGAGCTGCAGATTCGGCATGCTCAGAAACACGGGATAGTGGCGTTGGCCGCTGACATTCATAGTTTCTCTATTCTCGCTGAATTCCCTCCTGTCATAGTAATGGATTTTGTGTCTGTTAATGTTTATTTACACATACACGCAGACTGAAGCGACGAATAAAATATCGTACCAAAGATTCGGCCGAGACATGTTATTTAGGAGGATCAGGATAACACTGGCCCATATTGCCCAATCTAGAAGAAAACAGCCGTCCCCTGGGGATAATAATGATCTACATCTACATATACACTCCGCTAGCTACCAAGCTGTGTGCGGCGGAGGGCACAATTTGCGCCAAAGTCATATTCCCTCCCTCTCCTCCACTCTCGGATCGCGCGAGGGAAAAACGACTGTCTGAACGCCTCAGTACGAGCACTAATTTCTTTTATCTTTGAATGGTGATCATTACGGGATTTGAAAGTTGGAGTTAATAATATATGCTCTTCGTCCTCGGTGAAGATCGGATTTCGGAATTTAGTGAGCAGCCTCTTTCGTTTAGCGTGCCGTATATCTGCAAGTGTGTCCCACTTCAAACTTTCTATGAGATTTGTAACGCTCTTGCCATGGCTAAATGTACCAGTCACTAATCTTGCCACTCTTCTTTGACGCTTCTCTATCTCTTGAATCACACCCAACTGGTAAGGGTCCCATATAGACGAACAATACTCTAAGACTGGACGAACTTATTGTAAACTATTTCCTTTGTTGAAGGGCTGCTTCACTTCAGGATTCAACCAATAAACAGCCAACCAGAGTTTGGCTTCCCCGTTACTTGTGTAATCTGATTATTCCACTCGAGATCATTTCGAATAGTCATGATGTTACGACCTCCGACAGAACCATGTATAACACTGTAATATTCAAATGAAGATTTTGGTTAGTCATAGATTTATTTCTCAATTGCAACTATACATTATTCCTTCTGATTACTTTGGTAGAATAATAGAGTGATGTGTTGACAACTGGCGAACATCCTTCTGTTCAATACTTATTTCTTTTTCAAAATCAGGTGTCACCTCTTAAGGCCATAATAATTTTCAGTCACTGAAAAATCTACGAAACTATACTTTTATGTTGGATGATAAATATACAGTACTTAGACTTCGGCATATGGAATTAGTACCTTTTCCTTGGTTCCTGCTTATTACAAAATTGTGGCATAATCTGTATTACCACATAACATAATGAGTTTATATTGGTTCTTATAGACTGTACTCATTGACTTATGAGTTGGTAGTCATAGAAGGGAAGGATACTGTTCCGAACCACACTGGGAAGTATAAAGTATATATACAATCTCTACGTCCACTAAAACGAAATGTACAAAAATTTGTTCTATGTACGGTCAAACGCACCACACACTGGAGTGAACGGTAGTAACCACAAAAGTGATGAAAGAACGTTAGGTTTGCGCAAATCCAACAGTAAAAATAATACTGGAAACTGATTCCGGCGTTCACTATAGCGAACACGATGAGCACTCACATGTCGCCAGGAGATGATAGTCTGCACCGCAAGTAGAGGGTGTCCGAGGAATAGGGACGAATATTGAAGTGTTGTGGAATATATAAAGTTTACTGAAAAGGTGTTTCGAACACATTAAATAAATTCACCCATTTATGTATGAAAAATTATATCCTCCATATGACCACCCAACAACACGTGGCAACGAGCAATGCGTTCATTGAAGTTCTCGATGACGCGTTCACAAACATCTGTTTGGATGCCGTTAATAACCCTTCTATTTTCATACTTCAATTGGTGTGCTATTTGTAGTTTGTTGACGTACGCTTTTGATTTCACAAATCTCCACAAAAAAAGTCACAAGATCGCATAATCTGGCAGGCCATTCCTGGTTGCCACACAAAGAGATAATTTTTTGAGGAAACTTCATCCAGCAGACCAATCGTTTCACGGAATGCGTGACATTTCGCACCATCTTGTTGAAACCAAAAATCGTTATTTTTCATCAATAAGAGGGAAAATCAATTAGAAAGGATGTTTCGCTGACGGTCACCGTTCACAGTGACGGTAACTCTCTCATTATTTACAAAAAAGTACGGGTTGATCACTCCTCCCGCCTAGAACTCACCACATAGTCGTGCGTTGTGGATACATTTCTATCTTCCACAGTCACCCGCGGATTTTCGTTACCTCAAATTCTGCTTATTGACATACCCACTGAGGTGGAAGTGCGCCTCATCTGAGAAAGGTTTGTGAAGTTCTAGTTCTCCACTTGTTGAGCGAAGACCCCTTGAGCAAATCGATGTCTCTTTCCATGACCTGCAGGTTTCAACTCTTGTGTAAATTGAATCTTGTACGCATGCATTTTCAGATCTTTTGAAAGGATTGCATGCAGTGGATTTGGCGATATATTAGTTGAGCTCGTCGCTGAACCGATTTTCTGTGGTTTATAGTCACACAGTCTCTCACGACAGCATTGTTTATCGTGTTCCAACAGGACGCGGTCGTCCTGTATTCTTAACGTTTGAAACATATCCCGTGGTCTAAAACTTCCGGATCAGCTTCCGAACTGACGATCCGTTTGGAACAATATTACGTCCGAGTGTCGCACACAATTCACGAACGGTTTCCGTCCCACTTACAATGTTTTTGCAATACTTTTTATCATTTAGATATGCTGCTCAGTTGTCATCTGCTCCATGACGGAAATAAATATCAAACAACAAGCTCAACACACAGAAGCTGTCAGGCTACTAATGGGAAGGATGGCAGATAACAAACGCGAAAAACACATGTTCCAACCATGATATGACAAAATTGCGCAAAATTCAAATTTGTCTTTACTTCCCGGAGACCCGTTACTTTCCACCGTACACCGTAAGGTGGCTCGGATGCACAGGACAATGATAGCTGCATTACAGGGTTATTACAAATGATTGAAGCGATTTCACAGCTCTACAATAACTTTATTGTTTGAGATATTTTCACAATGCTTTGCACACACATACAAAAACTCAAAAAGTTTTTTTAGGCATTCACAAATGTTCGATATGTGCCCCTTTAGTGATTCGGCAGACATCAAGCAGATAATCAAGTTCCTCCCACACTCGGCGCAGCATGTCCCCATCAATGAGTTCGAAAGCATCGTTGATGCGAGCTCGCAGTTCTGGCACGTTTCTTGGTAGAGGAGGTTTAAACACTGAACCTTTCACATAACCCCACAGAAAGAAATCGCATGGGGTTAAGTCGGGAGAGCGTGGAGGCCATGACACGAATTGCTGATCATGATCTCCACCACGACCGATCCATCGGTTTTCGAATCTCCTGTTTAAGAAATGCCGAACATCATGATGGAAGTGCAGTGAAAGATGAAGTCGGCGCTGTCGGTCTCCAGTTGTGCCATGAGCCAATTTTCCAGCATGTCCAGATACGCGTGTCCTGTAACGTTTTTTTCGCAGAACAAAAAGGGGCCGTAAACTTTAAACCGTGAGATTGCACAAAACACGTTAACTTTTGGTGAACTGCGAACTTGCTGCACGAATGCGTGAGGATTCTCTACCGCCCAGATTCGCACATTGTGTCTGTTCGCTTCACCATTGAGAAAAAATGTTGCTTCATCACTGAAAACAAGTTTCGCACTGAACGCATCCTCTTCCATGAGCTGTTGCAACCGCGCCGAAAATTCAAAGCGTTTGACTTTGTCATCGGGTGTCAGGGCTTGTAGCAATTGTAAACGGTAAGACTTCTGCTTTAGCCTTTTCCGTAAGATTTTCCAAACCGTCGGCTGTGGTACGTGTAGCTCCCTGCTTGCTGTATTCGTCGACTTCCGCGGGCTGCGCGTGAAACTTGCCCGCACGCGTTCAACCGTTTCTTCGCTCACTGCAGGCCGACCCGTTGATTTCCCCTTACAGAGGCATCCAGAAGCTTTAAACTGCGCATACCATCGCCGAATGGAGTTAGCAGTTGGTGGATCTTTGTTGAACTTCGTCCTGAAGTGTCGTTGCACTGTTATGACTGACTGATGTGAGTGCATTTCAAGCACGACATACGCTTTCTCGGCTCCTGTCGCCATTTTGTCTCACTGCGCTCTCGAGCGCTCTGGCGGCAGAAACCTGAAGTGCGGCTTCAGCCGAACAAAACTTTATGAGTTTTTCCACGTATCTGTAGTGTGTCGTGACCGGTATGACAATGAATGGAGCTACAGTGAATTTATGAAATCGCTTCAATCATTTGTAATAGCCCTGTATATGTTTTCTCATTTACGCTGCGCTATGTTATTTTGCTTATAGCATAACATATGAGGAATTAGTATTTAGTTCGAAGACCCCTCCCTGAAGTGTTTACTGTCTTTTCGTGACCGACATCCGACGTTGCTCGAAAGCTACTTCGAATGTCCCTACAAACGCTATACAAGTCCTATACAAGTCCTATAACCCATCGACAGTAACCAAACGATAACTGTCTGCTAGTTTTGATAGCTTTATTGTTCCAGTATCTCTGACAGTATCTGGTGCGGGCAGGACTGAATTACGACCTTTACTCCAGGCAAGCGCCGCTCTGTCCAGCCGGTGGCAGGTATAGAGCGGACAGGCACACGTAGCTCGGGCTGAACTGTTTCGCTGTTACCTCTGCGTGGCTGAAGCGTGCGGGGTGCGGGGTTCTCACTGTACGACGCAGCAACGCGGAAGCAGAGGCGAAAGCGCCGCGCAGCGCCGGCTGCGGTCTCGGCCGCCCCGTGGTCCCGACATCCGAAAAAGCCGCGAGGTTTCTCCGGTCGCGACCCCGCCAGCAGCCACCCGCTCAGTTTCCCCGCTCCACGAGGAAAAAAAAAAAAAAAAAAAAACGGCGAGGCTGGGCGGCCACAGTTCCTCCTCAGCCTCCGGACACTTGCTCTTCCCTTCAGTCCCGTACACGCTAAGGTGGACACGGAATTACAACATTTCACGGTAACCGTAACTGGACGACGACAGATCCACTGCTTTCGAGGTCGTGCGGAAAATAAACGGCGCGTTTCTCACGTGACATCCTAGGCCACGGATCAACGTAATCAATTAGATTAAGCATTTCTCTCTCCTCCCAAAAGAACTTGACTCAGTATTGCATCAACCATTAATAACGCAAGGAAGATCATATGTGATATGAAACGAAATTTGTGACTGGATAGACAGTTTCTTGGTAGGCGTTATGCAGCATTCATTGTGGATAGAGGTTCAGCGTTAGACTTAGATGTAAATTCAGACGAAAACCTGGACAGTGATGATTTTACGGTAATCTATACTTATGCTCATAAATTAAGGATAATGCTGATACTTGGTGAAACAATGCTCTGGTAGGCGTTTGCGGGTTTAATTCATCTCTGGGTATGACCATGCGGTGCATTTGACCTGCAGTCGTCGCACGGTGGCGCTGGCAGCAGTCCACATACGTAGAAGTGTGTTGGTGCATGTCAGAGTACGGTGCAGCGAGTAAGTGTAGACGTTTTCAGACGTGCTAATGGTGACTGTACGGCTGAAAGCAAGGGAAACTACAGCCGTAATTTTTCCCGAGGGCATGCAGCTTTACTGTATGGTTAAATGATGATGCCGTCCTCTTGGGTAAAATATTCTGGAGGTAAAATAGTCCCCCATTCGGGTCTCCGAGCGGGGACTACTCAAGAGGACGTCGTTATCACGAGAAAGAAAACTGGCGTTCTACGGATCGGAGCGTGGAATGTCAGATCCCGTAATAGGGCAGGTAGGTTAGAAAATTTAAAAAGGGAAACGGATAGGTAAAAGTTAGATATAGTAGGAATTAGTGAAGTTCGGTGTCAAGAGGAACAAGACTTTTGGTCAGGCGAATACAGGATCATAAATAAAAAATCAAATAGGGGTAATGCAGGAGTAGCTTTAATAATGAATAGGAAAATAGGTGTGCGGGTAAGCTACTACAAACAGCATAGTGAACGCATTATTGTCACCAAGATAGACACGAAGCCCACACCTACTACAGCAGTACAAGTTTATATACCAACTAGCTCTGCAGATGACGAAGAAATTGAAGAAATGTATGATGAAATCAAACAAATTATTCAGATAGTGAAGGGAGACGAAAATTTAATAGTCATGGGTGACAGGAATTCGGTAGTAGGAAAAGGGAGAGAGGGAAACGTAGTAGGTGAATATGGATTGGGGCTAAGAAATGAAAGAGGAAGCCGCTTGGTAGAATTTTGCACAGAGCACAACTTAATCATAGCTAACACTTGGTTCAAGAACCATGAAAGAAGGCTGTATACATGGAAGAATCCTGGAGATACTGACAGGTTTCAGATAGATTATATAATGGTAAGACAGAGATTTAGGAACCAGGTTTTAAATTGTAAGATATTTCCAGGGGCAGATGTGGAATCTGACCACAATCTATTGGTTATGAACTGTAGATTAAAATTGAAGAAACTGTAAAAAGGTGGGAATTTAAGGAGATGGGACCTGGATAAACTGAAAGAACCAGAGGTTGTACAGAGTTTCACGGAGAGCATAACGGAACAATTGACAGGAATGGGGGAAAGAAATACAGTAGAAGAAGAATGGGTAGCTTTGGGGGATGAAGTAGTGAAGGCAGCAGAGGATCAAGTAGGTAAAAAGACAAGGGCTAGTAGAAATATTGAATTTAATTGATGAAAGGAGAAAATGTATAAATGCAGTAAATGAAGCAGGCAAAAAGGAATACAAACGTCTCAAAAATGAGATCGACAGGAAGTGCAAAATGGCTAAGCAGGGATGGCTAGAGGACAAATGTAAGGACGTAGACGCTTATCTCACTAGGGCTAAGATAGATACTGCCTACAGGAAAATTAAAGAGACCTTTGGAGGAAAGAGAACCACTTGCATGAATATCAAGAGCTCAGATGGAAACCCAGTTCTAAGCAAAGAAGGGAAAGCAGAAAGGCGGAAGGAATATATAGAGGGTCTATACAGGGGCGATGTTCTTGAGGACAATATTATGGAAATAGAAGAGGAGATAGATGAAGATGAAGTGGGAGATATGATACTGCGTGAAGAGTTCGACAGAGCACTGAAAGACCTGAGTCGAAACAAGGCCCCGGGAGTAGACAACATTCCATTAGAACTACTGACAGCCTTGGGAGAGTCAGTCCTGACATAACTCTACCATCTGGTGAGCAAGATGTATGAGACAGGCGAAATTCCCTCAGACTTCAAGACGAATATAATAATTCCAATCCCAAAGAAAGCAGGCGTTGACAGATGTGAAAATTACCGAACTATCAGTTTAATAAGTCACAGCTGCAAAATACTAACGCGAATTCTTTACAGACGAATGGAAAAACTGGTAGAAGCCGACCTCGGGGAAGATCAGTTTGGGTTCCGCAGAAATGTTGGACCACGTGAGGCAATACTGACCCTACGACTTATCTTAGAAGCTAGATTAAGGAAAGGCAAACCTACGTTTCTAGCATTTGTAAACTTAGAGGAAGCGTTTGACAATGTTGAGTGGAATACACTCTTTCAAATTCTGAAGGTGGCAGGGGTAAAATTCAGGGAACGAAAGGCTATTTACAATTTGTACAGAAACCAGATGGCAGTTATAAGAGTCGAGGGGGATGAAAGGGAAGCAGTGGTTGGGAAAGGAGTGAGACAGGGCCGTAGCCTCTCCCCGATGTTATTCAATTTGTATATTGAGCAAGCAGTGAAAGAGACAAAAGAAAAATTCGGTGTAGGTATTAAGATCCATGGAGAAGTAACAAAAACTTTGAGGTTCGCCGATGACATTGTAATTCTGTCAGAGACAGCAAAGGACTTGGAAGAGCAGTTGAACGGAATGGATAGTGTCTTGAAAGGAGGGTGTAAGATGAACATCGACAGAAGCAAAACGAGGATAATGGAATGTGGTAGAATTAAGTCGGGTGATGCTGAGGGAATTAGATTAGGAAATGAGACACTTAAAGTAGTAAAGGAGTTTTGCTATTTGGGGAGCAAAATAACTGATGATGGTCGAAGTAGAGAGGATATAAAATGTAGACTGGCAACGGCAAGGAAAGCGTTTCTGAAGAAGAGAAATTTGTTAACATCGAGTATAGATTTAAGTGTCAGAAAGTCATTTCTGAAAGTATTTGTATGGAGTGTGGCCATGTATGGAAGTGAAACATGGACGATAACTAGTTTGGACAAGAAGAGCATAGAAGCTTTCGAAATGTGGTGCTACAGAAGAATGCTGAAGATTAGATGGGTAGATCATATAACTAATGAGGAGGTATTGAATAGGATTGGGGAGAAGAGGAGTTTGTGGCACAACTTGACTAGAAGAAGGGATCGGTTGGTAGGATATGTTCTGAGGCATCAAGGGATCACCAAATTAGTATTGGAGGGCAGCGTGGAGGGTAATAATCGTAGAGGGAGACCAAGGGATCAGTACATTAAGCAGGTTCGGAAGGATGTAGGCTGCAGTAGGTACTGGGAGATGAAGAAGCTTGCACAGGATAGAGTAGCATGGAGAGCTGTATCAAACCAGTCTCAGGACTGAAGACCACAACAACAACAACAGTGGTGACTGTGTGTTCAAAATGGCGCAAAGAACACATATTGATGACGTTATGAGGGGTGGAATACTAGGGCGACTGGAGGCTGGTCAAACACAGCAGGAAGTAGCACGGACCCTCCGCGCGCCACAAAATCATGGCAACGTTTCCAGCAGACAGGAAACGTGTCCAGGCGCTACAGTGCGGGACGTACATAGTGTACAACACGACATGAAGACCGATATCTTACCAGCAGTGCCCGCAGACGGACACGGAGTACTGCAGTTAGCCTTGCTAGGGACTTTACCGCAGCTACTGGAACAGTTGTCTCCAGACACACAGCCTACAGACGACTGAACAGACATGGTTTATTCACCCGGAGACCTGCATGGTGCATTCCACTTACCCCTGGTCACAGGAGAGCCCGTAAAGTCTGGTGTCAAGAACGCAGTAAATGGTCATTGGAACAGTGGTCCCAGGTTATGCTCACGGACGAGTCCAGGTATAGTGTGAATAGTTATTTTCGCCGGGTTTTTATCTGGCGTCAACCAGGAACCAGGTATCAACCCCTTAGTGTCCTTCAAAGGGACCTGTATGGAGGTCGTGGTTTGATAGTGTGGGGTGGGACTATGATTGGTGCACGTGCACAACTGCATGTTCAGATGTATCGGGACGTCATTTTGCACCAGCATGTCCGCCTTTTCAGGGGTTCAGTGGGTCCCACCTTCCTCCTGATGGATTATAACTCACGGCCCCACCGAGCTGCCATCGAGGAGGAGTACCTTTAAACAGAAGGTATCAGGCGAGCGGAGTGGCCTGCCTGTTCTCCAGACCTAAACTCCATCGAGTACGTCTGGGATGCTTTCGGTCGACGTATCGCTGCACGTCTTCAAACCCCTACGGCACTTCAGGAGCCCCGACAGGCACTTCTGTGAGAATGGGAGGCTATACCCCAGCGGCTGCTCGACCACCCGATCCAGAGTATGGCAACCCGTTGTGCGGCCTGTGTACGTGTGCACGGTGATCATATCCCATATTGATGTCGGGGTACATGCGCAGGAAACAGTGGCGTTTTGTAGCACATATGTTTCAGGACGATTTTCTCAACTTATCACCAATACCGTGGACTTACAGATCTGTATCGTGTGTGTTCCCTATGTGCCTATGCTATTAGTGCCAGTTTTGTGTATTGCCACGTTGTGTGGCACCACATTCTGCAATTATCCTTATTTTATGAGCCTGAGTGTATATTAATACTAACCTCAGAATTTTTATTTACAATAAAGAACTGTCTGAAAGAAAGCAAAATTATTAACGAACAGTGCATACACAAGAGCTGACAACTCTATCGTCCTACCTGCTATTTGCTCCTGAAACAATGTGAAATTATTCTGTTTTAAATTTCCGTATTTAAATTTAATTATACATACACAGGGTGGCTGACTTAAACGTTTCAGAACATATATCTCTGGAACAACAAGACATATTGAAACATGACTTTCGTGGCTATGAATGTCAGGTAGAGGCTAATGAAAGTAAATACTAGAAGACATCCTAAGACATAAGCAAATACTACTTTCAACACGAATTTACATTTTTTTAAAAAAATGGGTACACACTATTACTCCTTACGCAGTCAATGAAACGAAAAAATCACAAAAAGAATGGCGTTGGTTGCATCGCAGTACATAAATTACACACGAAGAGATGTACAACGAAGTTGACGCTTGAAATGAAAGAAACGTGCCGCTATTGTACATGTTGAGATGCAAGCGTGAACCCAATGTTACCCATAATCGCCATGTCATTGACGTACTACGATGCTACAAACGCTGTGCTTATTGCTGTTTACTGGAAATTTGCTTAATGGGGGGGGAGGGGAACCACATTTACAATATATGTCACGCAGCGCTCCTTTTAACGAAAGTGCTGGATGAGCTACAGCTGTACAGAACCTTCATGGGTTCCGTAGCAGATCTGTAACAAAAAAGAAGAAGCCATCATTAATATAATTAATATATAATCTAGAAATAAGAGAAAACGTTTGAGAATATGGAAACAGACGGAAAACCTTTGCTTAAAATCCTTGGTGAATAATACATGCAGGGTGTATCAAAAAGAATCATCTGATTTACAAAAAAAATCATAACTGTTATGTTATTTGAGATATGTGCGTGAACAACGCACTGTTGTAAAGAGTTTTCATGGTTGTCGCTAGGTAGCAGAAATGTTCTAGTAAACTTGGTGTTGGCACAACAGGAAGCGTTTTGTGTTCTATGTTTTGCGCACTGCAGGTCAGTAATAACTGTTCAGCGTGACTCCCTTACTAGGAATGGTGTGGACCCTACTGCAGCACAGAGCAGTAGGCGATGGCGAGAACAATTCCGAGAACAGGTTGTTCATGTCAAGGCAAATCGCCGGGCCTTCCCCGAGTGTCTGACAGACGGCGAACCCATCCGCCATAGTTTCACAAGGAGTCCACAGAAATCCATTCACCGTGCAGCTCGGGAGCTCAACATGACCACGACGTCCGTCTGGCGTGTGTTGCGTCGACGATTACACATGAAACCATACAAAATTCAGCAACTGCAAGCTCTTTGTGAAGGTGACAAACAACAACAACGTGTGGAGTTCTGTAATTTCGTTCTTGGGAAGATGAAGGATGATAGTTTTCTTGCATGCTTAGTGTTTAGTGACGAGGCCACATTCCATTCAAATGGAAAGGTGATTGGTCGTAATGTGAAAATATGGGGGTACGGAACAACCACATTAAGTTGTACAACATGAGAGGGACTCTCCCAGATTTAATGTGTATTGTGCAGTTTCACGGGAAAAGGTGTATGTTCCATTTTTCTTTGCCAAGAACACTATTACAAGAAGCACATGTCTCGATATGTTTGAGTACTTTCCTTTCCCACGATTGGAGACTAATTCGAACGACTTGATTTGAGAGATCGCAGGGCACTCTCACTTCTGATTTGGTGTAGGGAATACGATCTACATTGATTTAACTTCATACATTGTGATGAAATGGTGGGCAGCAGTTTATGGTCTTGTTTGCGTGCTCTAGGGAAAGAAATATGGTAAGCTTTACCCGCATTCAAAGGACCAGGATGCTGACTTAGCAACTGCAGTAAAAGCACGGCATTGGTGGGCCGACATAGCTCGTTTTTTTTTTTTTTTTTTTTTTTTTTTTGGGAAATGATGAGGAGACATTTCCAGACGTTAGCATGCAGCGGTGGCATTGTGCAAAACACATTGTCTTGGCGCCAGAGAGGGGGCAGACGTCCGGCTTAGCGCCGAAAAGTCGCCGACAGCGCATTGTAAGCCTTGTTAGCGAGCAAGCCACAAAATAAATGTAAACGTTCTGCAAATGTCCGTGGGACAGAGAAACTGACGTCCAGACATCCAGACTCTGTTTCAAAACATGTTTTGTCAATGAGAGTTTACGGCCATTTATTGCAAACTTTGAAATGGACGCGACAGGAGAGATAACAAGCTGTTTATGGAGAGCTGTGTTTCCACCCTGTATTGTGTTAGCAAAATACATGGCATACGTGTGGGAAAGAGGCTGCAAAGCTGAATTTTTTCCGTTTTCTGCCAATTAACTTTAAAGTCTCTGATTGGTCAAATGGGTTTGCAGTCCAAAGACCATTTTCCGAGCTTAGAATGCCGGGCTCCAGATCGTGATTGGCTTATGCGAAGTGGGGGAAGTAAAAAAAGAGAAATGTGCTTTTGCAACAAAGCTGAGGACGAAATGGGGAGAAAGCAAGAAAGGGTACTCTTGTACAAGTCTCTTGTATGGGCACTTCACTAGTAAAGAACTGCAGGTCTCTATCTAAACAGTGAGACTTGTGTCTTTTCCTAGTGTGCGACTTTGAGCCTGTGCCAGTCACCTTCTGAACCGTCAGAGGTACTGCTTATATCATCATGGTCACAACGAGTGACGCGTGCATGTACTTATTTGTGTTGAGTCAGCCGTGTAAACATTTGACGTAGTCCGACACACTCAGTTGTGGCACAGAGTCAAACTGGTTTGGCAGACCAGAAAACGTGTCCACCTGCGCACTGGAATTCATCGGGGTTTCAGAGGCTCTTAGGGAAGTACCTGCGTTCTGAATTAACCGAACGCGAGACCGCGTACTTGCATTTTTCGTTAACGTGCATTTAACAACAGATTGCCGCCGTCCGTGACTTCACTCGCTGAACGCATCGTGCTGTGCCGCCTTGACCAGCAGGGTGGTAAAGTATTCGCTGCTGCGACGAAGGGCTATAATATCTATTTCTCAGCACCCTGTTCTTTCGAACTATATTTTTCCTGTCTTTGTGTGGTACAATATAGATGCTTGCTGGTGGCGTAGTTTGATGCCATAACCTGGACTCTCATGTATGAAGTCAGATAGAGCGGTAGTGTTCTGGTTAGTGTCGTGTGACGATCCCTAGCAAATCACTTTGTCCACCATAGATCCCATGTTGGTAAGGTGTTTGTTAAATGAAAATGTTTGTGTGATGTTTATTTAATTATTTTGTCATGTTTAAGATCAATAAATCGATTGTCAATTAGACTACAACTTCTCCATGAGTTCTAATTAACAGTTCCTTCCCATTTTTTATGTTAGTCTAGATCTGAAACATAAGTAGTAGCTTTTTCATTTGGTGTCCACTGTGTCGATTTCATTATTATTATTATTATTATTATTATTATTATTATTATTTATTTTATGGCCTTCATTGGACCACTGTAGTAAAAAATACAAAGTTCTAAACAAGTTGTTACACATGGATACAATTTGGTTCGACAATAACTTAATGTATTTAGGTAATATAATCATTAGAGGCTATTCTTATATGAAATGTGTTTTGCTCTTCTGTCTGCCCAATATTTCTTCATTCTTTCAGATATTTTCTTCCTTTCTTCATCTGAGACAACTCTTCCTGTACTCCTTTTATTGATTTTCATTTGTAGTCTGGTTTGCGGGTCTTCCAGTATTCTGGTTTTCTCTGTCTTGTTTTTTAGGTCATCTACTGTAATTTGAAGTTCTTTTATATCTTCCTTAATTTCTGTGATCCATTTAATGTCGCTCTTGCTATTCCACAATTTTTGTATTATTTTTTTACTGATTCTGTTTTCTGGAGTTCTCATCAGATGTCCAAAGAATGAGATGCGTTTCTTCCTGATTGTGCTCATGACTGGTTCTATTTTCTTATATACTGTTTCATTTGATGCTATTCTCCAATGTCCATTTATTTTATACTGTTTATTTATACACGTCCTAATTATTATTCTTTCTATTTTTAGTATTCTGTCAATTTCTGCTGTATTAGTTGTTTTGAAGATAGTTTCAGCTGCATACGTTATTTCTGGTTGTGTAACTGTTTTATAGTGTTTTAATTTTGCATCTATAGATAGGCTTTTTTTGTTGTATGTAGTTTTGGTAATGTAATTTGCATAGTTCAGTTTTTTTATTCTATTTTGCCATGATGGCTTCTCATTTAGATTGTATGTTCTTTCGCCTAAATATTTAAATTTATCAACAATTTTGATTTCCTGTTCTCCTATTGTAATTTTGTTTGCAAGTGGTGGATCAGTTAGCATAATCTCCGTTTTTCAAATGATATTCTAAGGCCTACTTTCTCTGCTATTTCTTGTAGTGATTTCACTTGTTGCCTGGCTTCTTGAACGGTGTTGGCTAGGAGAGCAAGATCATCATTGAGTGTGGATTTCAACTTCATTAACATTAATCTTCTTTCATATTTAGCAGCAGGATGGGGCACCGCCACTCTGGCATCTGGAAGTGCCGGAATTTTTAAATAAAAGGATTACTGGACGATGGATCGGTCGTACTGGGCCAGATGATTCAGCCTTACATTATTGACCCCCCAGTGTCACCGGACCTGTCTGTATGTGATTATTCCTTGTGTGGGTCTATAAAAGACTCTATTTATGTGCCTCCGTTACCAACAACAATGCATGAACTGAGACATCGTGTATAGCAGCTGTGGAAGCTGTAACTCGAGACATGTCGCTGCAGGGTGGGAACAATTTGAACACCGCGCTGACATATGTCGTGCATCTCATGGGGGCTATATTGAACACCTATGAAAAGTTACGGAACAAACGTTTTGAGTTTCCCGTTCATCAAAAAACAAAACTGATCATGTATGTTTATTAGTTTCAGAAATACAGAAGCGCCAAATGGGACGATTCTTTTTGATACATCCTGCATTTTAATGAGTTAGATATCAGGCATTTCACCTGTTTCTGTTTGTCACGTGTGAGACAAGGACTGGCACTTATCAACAGCTTTTGAGTATGAGGTGACATGTTACTGAGTGGCGGGCGTTCCCTGGTGACCAGTATCAAGAACATAATCGGCGTGTGGAAGATGCCTGTGTCAGCACTGGACAACGTTCAAGGACACTAACCGAATGGTGATTCGCTTAGTAACAAATCTGGAGGCGCCGGCAGAATATCCTACGACACAATATCAGCGGTAGTATGTTGGCAACCCGCTGTAGTTCGATAAGGTCCTCAGTAACTTCATGCGCACTTGACCTCAGGATACAGTCACTGCAGTGAACATCAGTTTAGCGGTTCCGCGTGAATTATTTTGTCCCTAGGTGAATTCTGTTGTTCTGCAATGGATAACAGTAAAAAGTGATGTGTTCAAAAATGGTTCAAATGGCTCTGAGCACTATGGGACTCAACTGCTGAGGTCATCAGTCCCATAGAACTTAGAACTAGTTAAACCTAACTAACCTAAGGACATCACACACATCCATGCCCGAGGCAGGATTCGAACCTGTGACCGTAGCAGTCACGCGGTTCCAGACTGAAGCGCCTAAAACCGCACGGCCACACCGGCCGGCTAGATCAACAGTCGACCCCAGGTTGCTATTAATGTAAGATTTCAGTTTGCAAGATTTTAATGACCACAGTGGCTTACATTCTCCTTGGTAATGATGCTTGCTTTTATTGTTTGTGTCCGTGGAACGAACAGACTAAAAATAAAAAGTTAATTACCAATACGAGGGCAGTTCAATAAGTAATGCAACACATTTTTTTTCTGAAACAGGGGTTGTTTTATTCAGCATTGAAATACACCAGGTTATTCCCCAATCTTTTAGCTACACAACACTATTTTTCAACGTAATCTCCATTCAATGCTACGGCCTTACGCCACCTTGAAATGAGGGCCTGTATGCCTGCACGGTACCATTCCACTGGTCGATGTCGGAGCCAATGTCGTACTGCATCAATAACTTCTTCATCATCCGCGTAGTGCCTCCCACGGATTGCGTCCTTCATTGGGCCAAACATATGGAAATCCGACGGTGCGAGATCGGGGCTGTAGGGTGCATGAGGAAGAACAGTCCACTGAAGTTTTGTGAGCTCCTCTCGGGTGCGAAGACTTGTGTGAGGTCTTGCGTTGTCACGAAGAAGGAGAAGTTCGTTCAGATCTTTGTGCCTACGAACACGCTGAAGTCGTTTCTTCAATTTCTGAAGAGTAGCACAATACACTTCAGAGTTGATCGTTTGACCATGGGGATGGACATCGAACAGAATAACCCCTTCAGCATCCCAGAAGACTGTAACCATGACTTTACCGGCTGAGGGTATGGCTTTGAACTTTTTCTTGGTAGGGGAGTGGGTGTGGCGCCACTCCATTGATTGCCGTTTTGTTTCAGGTTCGAAGTGATGAACCCATGTTTCATCGCCTGTAACAATCTTTGACAAGAAATTGTCACCGTCAGCCACATGACGAGCAAGCAATTCCGCACAGATGGTTCTCCTTTGCTCTTTATGGTGTTCGGTTAGACAACGAGGGACCCAGCGGGAACAAACCTTTGAATATCCCAAATGGTGAACAATTGTGACAGCACTACCAACAGAGATGTCAAGTTGAGCACTGAGTTGTTTGATGGCGATCCGTCGATCATCTCGAACGAGTGTGTTCGCACGCTCCGCCATTGCAGGAGTCACAGCTGTGCACGGCCGGCCCGCACGCGGGAGATCAGACAGTCTTGCTTGACCTTGCGGCGATGATGACACACGCTTTGCCCAACGACTCACCGTGCTTTTGTCCACTGCCAGATCACCGTAGACATTCTGCAAGCGCCTATGAATATCTGAGATGCCCTGGTTTTCCGCCAAAAGAAACTCGATCACTGCCCGTTGTTTGCAACGCACATCCGTTACAGACGCCATTTTAACAGCTCCGTACAGCGCTGCCACCTGTCGGAAGTCAATGAAACTGTACGAGACGAAGCGGGAATGTTTGAAAATATTCCACAAGAAATTTCCGGTTTTTTCAACCAAAATTGGCCAAAAAAAATGTGTTGCATTACTTATTGAACTGCCCTCGTAATTAACTCACCTAATTTACAAACTTCTTTATCCACATCATTTTCCTATCGTGAATGCGTTCTCAGTACAATAAAACATTGGTGCAACATGTTACGAAGCAAAGGGACGGCGTGCTGGGATGGAACTGGTGATGAGAGAAGGAGCTATGTGATGTCACAGTATTGGTGGATCCGTTACAAGCTGGTTCACAAGGATGACCCGGCCGCTGCAGATTTAATTTCCCGCCATTCAGTTCAAACACCATAGTAACAAATACAATATATCCTCAAATGAGGCGGCTACGCGACGTATTAGATACTTACGTGATAGAACGGTGCTCACCACATTGAACAATGTGGATTAGATCCTTACTCTTGTAACTGATTTAAATTTAGTACAGAAAGATTATATTTATTACAATGAAAGTCTGTTTCTTTACAGCTGTACTTTGTACTTTTTTACATTTACATCAAATACGTAGAAACAATTTCGCTACAATAGTGGCTCATCCTCAGGTACCTGTTGGACGAGCTCCCTGAATTGAATGCTGAAGTACCACAGCTTGTCGTTCCGTAAAGGGAGGCATCTGTAGTGCGTCTGCCGAACAGCGTGATAATTCGTGCCAAATGCCCTCTACTTGCTGCGTCGGAACGAACAACGAGAGTTGTGTTGCAGATGCTTTATTCGTGCCTCCCTTGACGGGACGCTCGCTCTCCCGGTTTGAACCCCATAGGGCATGTCTGGGATGCACTAGGGACACGGCTTGCATCATGTCAGCACCCACCAACCACTCTTCAAGACTTGTGAGCAGCTCTGCAGGCAGAGTGGGCGTAATTGCCTCAACACGGCTTTTAAGACAACATTCCCACCACACCCCCGTCGTTGTCAGGCCTGTGTTGGTACCAGAGGTGGTCACACCCCAAGCTGAGAATGTTAATCAATTGTCGGAATATGTGTGCATGTCCGTTAAAGCGGGAACAACGAAGAACATTTTTGTCTACCATTGTGCATATTGCAGTCGTTAGCGTTCTGTATTCTTTACGATGTTTATACTTTACCATCGCCTGCTTACACTGTATTGTGGCAAAGTAAACGCAATCTTGCAAAATTTCCTTCTGTTGCTTTAATTTTGGACACCAGTGTAGTTTTAAACCATTGTGACGTGTATACTGCCATGCTATTAGGGAATAAGTCGTGCGTGCCTAGCAGATACCGTTGCGCAGCCGTCTTAAGCAGGTATGAACAATTTCAGTTCAAAATTCTGCTTCTTCCAACGTTTATTTCGTGAAACGAGTGTCAATATAAAACAAAGCACTTACTTGGGTACTGCGAACACGATGATACAAATGGCTAATTATCAGAGCTTGTTTTTTGACTTATTTGAAATCCACTGACGATGTTTGAACGATTTAATCCCGCCTGCAGCTGTAATTTTTTGTTGTACCACTGCACAATTTCGGTGTATACTATTGACAAGAATCTACATAAAATCAGTTTACATTCCATTCGGAAAGTGGGTGCACTCAGTGACTGTTATGTGGCTTATAAATTATAGAGTGCAGCAATCACTCGTCCTTTTTTAGATTTTATTACGCAAATCCAGATTTCGGCTAGTGGCTGGCTGTTCTCAATGCACTATTTTCTATTCTCGACGCATGTAAGTCCCTGTTGTTCGGGCATCAGTCATATTTCTTTGAATACTACTCAAAGTATTCAAAGAAATGTGACTGACGCCCGAACAACGGGGACTTACATGCATAGGGAATAGAAAATAGTGCATTGAGAATGGCCAGCCACTAGCCGAAATCTGGACTGTGTGTTACACTTTCTTGAACGCAACATTACTTTAGAGTCTTACAGTGTGAAACTGATGTAACTCTCATTAATCGTATCAATGAAGCGTGAAGCTGGCGATCATAGGATAGAAAGAGAGAGGTAAATGTTACTGCTAGTAATAAAAATAACAGTCACGGAAAATGTGACTAGCATTATTCTACGAAAATAGCACACCGGACCTGGAAAACGAGTGAGTTATTCAAAAAGATGCCTGCAAGAAGGTCAAAATGTCCTCCAGCTCCGTCCTGTCACATTAGTTCACTGATGGCCGAGACTCCAGCATTGTTTCCTGAAGGAAGGGTCGTTGCTCCATTCTAGCCATGAGGTCTCCAATCCATTTTACGACGTTTGTCTTGACACAGTTAAAATTTGTCGCTTCGTTCCAGAATGTGGATGGACTGCATAAAGTCGACTTGACCTCAGTCTGTTACAGTATAATATGTCGACAAAACTACCAGTGTCTTTCTAAGTTATCATTCTAGATCCCAGTGAAGATGCCTTAAAATAAAAGACGAAGCGCGTCTGGGAGAAATGAAGGACACTGCAGCAAGAAGAGGCGATTTTTATTTACAGCCGGCCGAGGTGGCCAAGCGGTTCTAGGCGCTACAGTCTGGAACCGCGCGACCGCTACGGTCGCAGGTTCGAATCCTGCCTCGGGCACGGATGTTGTGATGTCTTTAGGTTAGTTAGCTTTAAATAGTTCTGAGTTCTAGGGGACTGATGACCTCAGAAGTTAAGTCCCATAGTGCTCAGAGCCATATGAACCATTTTTGTTATTCACAAAACAAATACTATCCCAGAAAATTTATTCTGTGGTGAAAAACGCTTCCGTCCAGAAATAAGCGTGCATCTGGTGATCATTGCTCGTTAAAAAATTGCTCGTTCTTTTTTGTACAATTGTATGCGAACCCTGAATGGAAGTGAACAGGAGAGCCTATCTTCCTAAATTTCCGTAAAGTGTTCGAAAAAACACCACACTCTGTTAACAAGGGCCCGAGCATCCCAAATAGGTACTCAAATGTGTGACTAGCTCGAAGACTTTTCGAGTAATAGAACTCAGTACGTTGTCCTGGACGGTCAGTATTCATAAGAAACAAAGGAAACATCACGCCTAACACAGAGAAATTTCTAGTAGGATCACATCCGTTCTCCATGTACATTCGCGATATACGGGACGGGATGAGCAGCAATCTGATACTATAACAACGTCGTGTGACTGGGGCATCCCGTCGGGTGGACTGTTTGCCGGGTGCAAGTCTTTCGGTTCGACGCCACTTCGGCGACTTGCGCGTCGATGGGGATGAAACGATGATGATTAGGACAACACAACACCCAGTCCCTAAGCGGAGAGAAGCTCCGACCCGGCTGGGAATCGAACCCGGGCCCTTAGGACTGACATTATGTCGCGCTGACCACTCAGCTACCGGGGGCGGACAATCTGATACTGTTTGCTAATGACGCTGCTCTGTATGGAAACGCATAGTCAGCATTGAAAAATTAAGTTCGTAGTGACAAAAGGAGTGGAAAAAATACCTGTAGTATTACGTTCCCGTATTTTCTAGTTACCTTAAAAGCGTGGAGGACATTTTTGAACGCAATAAAGTGAGTACCATTCAAAAAGTTGCAGTAAAAGCCATGTTTTCCCTCAAGTTTAGTCACGGTAGGTTAGTGTCGACGCCACTTGTTGCTGAGCTACGTGTCGGCTCGGTGGATGGACGTGTGAAGTGGTGTATAGCGCGCCGCCGCATTCCGCCAGGTCCTCCCCCCCCCCCCCCCCCCCAACCCTGCGCACCGCTGCCCGCGGCGTGGGACAGCGCGGAGGCAAGGTGTGGCCGGGGGGCGGCCGACAAGGCGGACCGGACGCCGGGATTAATGCGCGCAGCCCGCCGGCCGCCAACTACATCTTCGTTAGCGTCCTTCAGATGTCGCCAGCCGGCAGCGAGGAAAAAGAAGCGGCCGCCCCCGGCGCCCGCCCCGCATTTGTTCCCGCGGTCGGCCGTCATAAAGCAACGTCTGCGCCGCGAATCGGGAGATGCATCTTGCATCTCGCCGCCGACTCAATGCGACGCGGCCGGGCTGCGCGAATATCCTCTAAATCTCGGCGCGCGGGCACATTCGTTTCCCCGCCCGCGCATGCGCCTGGGAATGACGCGCGCCGCTGCCTCGTAATGGCGCGCGCGCATGCGCACGAGCGCCCGCGCGCCGCTCTCGCGGACGAAAAAGCAATCGACGGCGGCGCGCGGAGATTTAGTGCTACAGGCGCGCCGAGACGCGCTCCAACTGAAATCCCGGCCGAGTCGTTACGCCATAACTCTCCATCAAAATTGCCGGTTGTGAGACGTCCCCGCGCATGTAATCAGCGTCCATTTCCCATTGAGATACCAATCAAAGCGTCCTGGGTAAACATCCCGGCGCGCTGCGCCGGCAGGTGGATTTTTTCGCCCCGGCATTAAGACGTCTGGCTCTGTCAGTCGGGTCACGAAGCCCGCAGCGTGGGGGGCGCCAGCTTCCGGTCGCCCAGGCAACTGGGGCCGCTCTGACGACGCGGCAATCGTCCGGGGCTTATGACCGCGGGAAACGCGTCACGCCGTCCACCCGCACCAAATTCTGTCATTAGCACTTTCTCGCCATTATAGAGGAGGTTATTTCTTCTATATGACTTTTCTTGTTCAAGATCCCACGGTGTCCGGTAGTTACAGACACATATCTCTCCGCTTGGGGCACCTTTAAACTGCGAGGTTTGGCCGGAAAATACGTAGAAAAGTTGAATAATATCTTCATGTTGCAGGTTGCAGTCACCGCCAGGTGGGACTACTGCTGTAATCAATCCCATCAACGCTCAGTTCGAGTCAGAGCTCTCTGCGTGAAGGTGGGAGTGTGCGGCAGCTTGTTGACAGTTACCCTTTTTCACCTGCCGTCGGCGTCGAGCTCTCTCTGATTGAGGAACAGCGCGTCAACAACATCAAGTTTCTTGCAAAGCTGGCCAAGAATGGCCGTGAGATTTTTGAGTGTTGAAACAGGTTTACTTAGACAATTCTCTGAAGGAACGAACCGTGAACAAGTGGTTAAAAAGGTTCCTGGGTGGCCGAGAAGAAGTGAACGATGACCCTCGCCCAGGACGCCCGTCGACATCGAGTTCCGATGCAAATGTTGAACGAATTCGGGCTTGTGTTCTCAAAGACCATAGACTGACAGTCAGAATGATTGCTGACGAGCTGTCAATCCTCAAAACAATCGTTCACGAAATCCTGACACAAAAACTTGAAATAAAGAAATTGTGTGCGAAAATCGTACCGAAGCTCTTGACGTCAGAACAGAAAGCAAAGAGGGTTGAGTGCTTTGAGGATTGGTTGGAAGCAGAGGAACGAGGGGACTTTCTCAACCGAGTCATCACTGGAGACGAGTCCTGGTTTTTACGAATTCGATGTCGAGCTCAAATCTCAAAGCAAGGAATGGAAACTAGCAGGAGAACCGAGAACAAAAAAGTCGCGAAAATCAAGGTCCAATGTGAAGACAGTGTTGATTGTTTTCTTTGATTCTAGGGGCATTGTTCACAAGGAATTTGTCCCTCCTGGCCAGAGAGTGAACGGAAATTTTTACATTGAAGTTCTGACACGTCTCAGAGCTGGTGTGGCCCGAGTTCGACCGGAGTTGGCAAAAGGGGGCAGGTGGATCCTTCATCACGACAATGCGCCAGCTCACATGTCGCTCGTTGTGCGCGAGTTTTTGCCCGAAGCTCAATCACCGTGACAGACCACCCGCCTTTTTCACCCGATTTAGCCCCGTGTGACTTCTTCATGTTCCCGAAATGCAAAATGGTGCTTCGGGGACGGCACTTGGGAGATGTGGAAGCCATCAAGACGGAAACGACACGGCAATTGAACAACATCACAACTGAAGACTTTCAGCAATGTTATCAACAGTGGAAACGGTGTTGGCTGAAGTGTATCGAGTCTCAGGGCGAGTACTTTGAAGGAGACCATATTGTAATACCTGAATAATTGTAAAATAAAGTTATTATTCAACTTTTATACGTATTTTCCGGACAAACCTCATATATGAAACACTAGTACTTGAAAGAATTCAGCCCCATGTCTAGCCACAACTAAAACAAACCCGGAAAAATGCTGCTCAGGTCAAGTTCTTAACCTCTTGGAACACATAGCTGAACGTTTCTGGAGGAATAGAGTTAATGGTGTTGCGGCAGTGGACCTAACGATTACACGTGACACTATAAACTTCGAAGTTTGCTTCCAAAGACATGTATAGAAATTCCCTGGATAACAATATGATTCGAATAATTCAGTCTGTATTTTGTAACTGACAACTTTATTTCTGTTTTGATAAGTATGTGATTAGGAGTGCGAGTGCACCCCTAATATCAAATTGCAAATAAAAATTTTCCCAACGTGTAATTAATCTATCGAACTTGGTTCTGTCACCAAATGAACAAAAAGTGCTTGAGAAAGATTTTAAATATGCTCCTTCCCAACCACCATCAGAAAACAACCGGATGTTATGAAAGTAGATATTGAATATTCTCTAATGAAAGATACCACTACAAGATATTTAGTTGCCAATGCACTAAAGAAAGTAACCAGATTTGAGTGCATCATCCCATGGGCTATTGATATCCACACCCTCAAGTTCTCAAAACAGAAATTACACAACAAGATATCATTCCCACATAATCAGATAAAGGCAACGCTATTGTTCTTTTGAACTAACGTGATTATGTGGATAAAGTTAATGATTTCCTGAATACCACATGCTTCCGAGTCCTTCCTACAGGCCCTATTAAATTATTCAAAGAGAATTTTAAATGTGCAATCAATTCATACAGAATCATATTCTCCGATTTTGAAGCAAAACTGTTAACTTATACGAACCAAGTGCCTCCTACAATGTATGGGCCTCCTAAACTGCTTAAACAAGATGTTACTATTGGTCCAGTTGTATCATCATTCACTGCTCCATCTTACAAACTAGCTAGTAAGCTAGACACCTTAAGTGAGAGCAAGACTAAATTCAAACCAAAGCATGGTATTTCAAACTCTGTCCGCCTTGTAAATAAGATAAATGTGTATCTGTCTCACACAGTGATAAATTAGTATCCTCTGACGTCTGCAGTTTGTTTTCCAACATACCAATAGTGGAATGCATTGATATTCTGACAGAGCTGATGTACAAGTCTATTGTCAACCCCAGACAGCCTACTCAGACATGCTTGGCATAGAACTATTTCCATTCCCAAGGGACTCTTTGCAAACAATTAGATGGCTTAGCTATGGGGTTCCCCTGTAAGTCCACTGTTGGCTGACATATTTATGGATCATTCTGAACAACATTTTCTGAAAAAAGAACCTTTGTGTGGAAATATCAAATACTGGTTTGGATATTCCGTATATGTGGACTGGTACTACATGACAACGCAACACATTTTTGAAAACTCTCAACCGTCAACATAAAAACATTCAGCTCACAATGGAAATTGACAACAAATCCATAAACTTCTTAGATCTCACCGTTGACATCAGTACTCAGACACATTATTTCAAAATTTATAGAAAAACTATAACTACAGACACAGTAATAACTTCTTTCTCGCCACACCTCATAGCTCACAAACATGTATCTTTCCACTCAATGGTGCACCGCCTCATATCTGTCTCCAAGTCCACAGATAATTGTATAACAGAGTTAGATGGAATGAAATTTATTGCCTCAGCCAGTGGATACAGTCAAGTCCCTAATGAGCACATCTTGCATAGGAAACAAAAACGGAAAATTCTATCCTTCCTCTAAGCTCCATCTGCTTCCCAATCCACTGCCTGCAAGAAATGGTGTACATTACCTTATCTAGGAGAGGTATCACAGAATGTAGCCAAAGCACTGAAAGCCATCAAGTATATGCTTTCCTACTATGTTAAGAATAGCACAGCCCAGTGTATTTTCAATAGCAAAGATAAGATCCAGTTTCTAGCCAACTGTAATGTATATAGAATTACCTGTTCTGATTGTGACAAGTTTTTCATTGGTCAGTCCGGCAGAGAAATATCAACTAGGCTGGCTGAACACAGCTGGAGGTTGCAGAATTCTGACTCCGCATTTGCTGAGCATGTACTGAGTGAGGGTCACAACTACCAGCCAGTGTCCCATGTGCTTCAGTTAACAAACAAAGGCCATAAACTCAACCTGCTGGAAGCCCTGGAAAATAACAAACATCTAGCTCCAGATCTGATCCTAAATGACCAGACACAGCTCAACACTTCACCCTCTCCTAAACTTCACATAATCCTCTCTGTTCATTACTTCCCACTGTGGGGCGGCGAATAATTTGTAAAAAAAAAAAAATCTAATTGCTGTATAAATCCTTGCATGTTGAATCAGTTTCTGGCTTTTAGAATGTTGTTAATGCTGTCTTTCGCCGTTCTCAACACTGGCTCTCTATTTACTTTTTAGCACCCAGAAAGTGATTTAACAAAACGTGGAGCCAGTAATTAGAGATCCTAGTGCCCACTTCATCTGAGAATACCATTATAGCTGCAGCTTATAGCTCTGAGGAATTAGGAGATTGTCCGGGATTTCTAATCAAAAACGGTTTTCCAAAATAGTTGAGTATATTCTGAAATTCACTGATAAAAAACACAAGTATCCCTATAACCTAACTAACAGAGCAGTTCAGAGTCTTATGCGCTGATGCAACTATAAGTGTCCAAATTAAATATTAAAAAGAATGCTCGCCATAATTTGATGAAAATATTTCATCAAACGCCACGCTAAATATTGGGTAGAATGTCTGTCCCGTGACGGCACGTGAAAATACGACAATACGCGAACTGAAGCTAGATAATGAAAATCATCCCAGAATTAACACTTCACTTGAAATGTTTTCATGGTTCCGCGTATCTCTAGTGACTTAATACGGCACCCGAGGCTGTTTGTAGCAGTGACACTGATGCGACGCGACTCCCGACACAGATGGCGTGTCATTCAGCGTCTGGAGAGAACTGGGGCCTTCCTTCCGCGCGCAACGTTCTTATATATAAAGCCGCGGTGCGGACGGCTAAGGGAACGCCTGATCAAATCGGCTCTCCCGACTAGCCGCTGGGCTAGTAACGCACCACTTCAAGTTACATAATAATTTATAGCTTCTTTTGCTGATGGCCGATGAAGCTCTTAGTTTAAACGTGCATTCAGCACGCAGGTAAGTATTGATAATAAAATTTTGACGTGGCTAAGTTAAATATTTTGGGCGAGAGAATTAATTTAATTACACTGCACGCAGTAGATGAGCTCTGAACTGGCCCTTTAGAGATCCGCTATCGCTATAATTTTATAGGTATTCAAAAGAAACTTTTCACATCTTCATAGTCATAGCGGACCTCCAACCTATTTAAATCTAAACATCCTAGCCTTATTTACTAGCCTACTTAATCTATCTTGCTTCCTTCAGTTTTGAGACGAAAACCACAAAATCATGAATTTCCACTAAAATCTTAATTTGTGAAATCCAAAGTACTGTTTTTATTAAATCATTCTGAAAGATGAATCTAAATATAAATTTTGAAGTCTCTAGCTCTTTTCTGTTGCGCCAATGATTTTTTTAGAAAAATGTCCAAATTTCGAAAATGGCTGAAGTTATCGAACTGATATTTAACACACATTAATTTAGTATTATTCCTGACATGCTAGAAAAGTTTTAGGTCATTTGCTTGATTTTTAAGGTATTGCGCAACATTTATGACGTCAGAGCTAGTTACAGCAGACTGGCTGGCACACAATGGAAATTGATGTGAATTTACTACAACGTGAGTAGGCTGCTTCCCTACACCACACTGTTTGTTCCTACATATTCCCCCATTTTCCTGTATTTACTGAGTTCTTCTATTTTATTGAAACAGTCTGTGTAATCCATATAGACTTTAGTTTCATTTGTTAAGGCTTTCTTTTAACTGGTACTTGCATTTTTAATATCTCTTGTAGTTGTCTCATTAAGTATTGTTTTATTTTACTTGGTTAATTTATTTAATTTAAACTGTTACATTGTCACTGTATTGAGTATAAGTTAATGTTTTTCCAGTTTGCTCATTTTGTATTTGTGTATTGTTGAGCCTTTTTTACATTTTAAAACGCAGTACCACCACACTCTCAAAGACTGCATTTACTGTACGTTCCCTCACACTCCTCCATTTTCCTGCATTTATTCATTTTTGTTTATGTTATTGATACTGCTAAAGTTCCTTATATATTCTGTAGTTACATTGCTAAGTCTTTCTTCTTTTAATTGTTTGTGTGTCACTCTTCATCTTTTATAATTCCTGAAGTAGCCTTGTCAGATACTAATTTTATTTTATTGGTTTTGTTTATTAATATAAACTGTTATGTGGGCTTGCTGTCCCTGTAACGTGTTAAAGTTTTATCCTGTTTACTCCATTTTTATTTATTAACTATTCAACTTTTTACTTTTTACATTGCATTACCACCACATTGTAAAAGATGTTATTTACTGTACGTTTCTGCTTCAGTCTAGACATGTAACATATCTTCTAATGTTCTTCACAAACATCGTAACTTCTAGGGTGACAGTACTCAGTAAGTGTCTGAAGATGGCGTTGCAAGCCGAAAACCGTTTAACACAATAAAAGTAATACTGTAGAACAAAAGTAACCTAACGCTTTTCTTTTATTATAAGAAGAAAACAAAATGTAGAAACGAAACGAATAGTTTGCCACAAGATAGTGAACTAGCAACACTGTTCTGTGATGAGCCTATTCTTCAAGATCTCTGGCATTTTTTTACTGAAGACAGTTTTTAAGATATTTGGGACGCAAATAAATGTGCCAGTGATGTAGCCCAGTATTGAGTCTAAAGGCTATGGAAAGATTACTATTTCCAGAAACGAAAAAAAAGAAAGGAAGATTTCTTTCATTTCACATAAAATGTCAATGTCGCCGTCAGAATGTGCAATATTTCACAGAATCAGCAATGTACGACACCTATGCGTCAGAAAAATATTTCTCTCGAATTCATCCAGCCTCGCTTTCTCATGTAACAGTCCTCTCAGTTGTGCGACACTTACCTGCATATGTGTCTTCATCTATGTACCGTCAGTCACTGTCACGTGTGGGACAGGAGGTACTTTTATTGTACAGTATATTAAGGTTCCTTCCTGTTTTGTTTCTTGGGATGGAGCGTGGAAAGATAACAGCTTGTATGCCTCCATGCGCTCTGTTTACTTGTTTAACGTTATCTCTGTGGGACAGATCCGTAGATGGTTAAGAATATTTGTCGTTTGCTTCCTGAAAAAGTATTCTTACAGTTTCATAGGTGGATTCTCAACAGATGCACGGCGTGTTTCTTCAGTTGTCTGCCGGATTAAGACTTTTTTAACATATCTGAGTGCGAATTCGCTTGCTAACCAAACAAGCACGTGACCATTCTCACCACCTTTACTTCTACGCACTTCATGTCCCATGTTATCCCGACCTGACATGTAACAATGATAGTTAAGATCAAAACTGGGGTCCCCATGAAGGAAATTCACAATGTAACAACAAAACAGCAATGTTCACCAAGGGCATAACCCGTGATGAGCAACATATACAGTCGCCACTGGCAGCCTCCCAACACATCCGTGAACATAACTGAAGTGGATGAGGAGTCACATCCTCAGGTGCATAATTCAACAAGGTAAGGTTAGCCACAGCCTGCCCTCCCAGGCTGGTCAAGAAATGGAGCAAGGGCGAAATCGTTAAAGATGTTAATCTCTTGTAATACAGTCATGATACTGATATGCGACAGAAATTATTGCAAGAATATAACGACTATGTAGACAAAGCCAAAAGTAATGTGCTAGCAGAAATCAAAGAAATGGTAGGCACTATCCCTGCAGTTGTTGTTCTCAATACAGACGCAAGTATCAGTGTCCAGAATGAGATTTTCACTCTGCAGCGGAGTGTGCGCTGATATGAAACTTCCTGGCAGATTAAAACTGTGTGCCCGACCGAGACTCGAACTCGGGGAGTTCGAGTCTCGGTCGGGCACACAGTTTTAATCTGCCAGGAAGTTTCATATCAGCGCACACTCCGCTGCAGAGTGAAAATCTCATTCTGGAAACATCCCCCAGGCTGTGGCTAAGCCATGTCTCCGCTGTATCCTTTCTTTCAGGAGTGCTAGTTCTGCAAGGTTCGCAGAAGAGCTTCTGTAAAGTTTGGAAGGTAGGAGACGAGATACTGGCAGAAGTGAAGCTGTGAGTACCGGGCGTGAGTCGTGCTTCGGTAGCTCAGATGGTAGAGCACTTGCCCGCGAAAGGCAAAGGTCCCGAGTTCGAGTCTCGGTCGGGCACACAGTTTTAATCTGCCAGGAAGTTTCAAGTATCAGTGTGATTACCCAGGACTTATTTGACCAGATAAATAATAGTAATGAAGTTCCTAAGTATTCAGTGCAGAACTGTCAAGTTGTTGGGGTTTTTGGCAAGAGGTCACAATCTGTAAAGTGGCAAACCTGGATCAAATTAGAAATTGGAGTAATTGAATGCTTGTTCCTTGTAGTAGGTTAACTGATTACAGGCTGCATTTTTGGGAATGATTTTCTTAGAGAAAGGGACTTAAAGATTGACCTTTCTTTGGTTAAGGGTCAAGAAAATATAGTAGCTCTTTTATCTACTAAGGCTTTACATTGGAAATATTACCGAGGAATAAAGATTAAATTTGTAAAAATTGAAACAATATCCTATGGGGATATAGCTCGTAGCAGCAGTGAGGTAGAGGACATAAAAATGACATTGAATAAAAAGTATCAGAGGCTATAGGGAATGATAGGACCCAACAGAATGATCTAGAGCAAGTGTTGTTGCAATATCTGCACATGTTTGAGAAACAAATTAGATACCATCAAAATTTGTGTGTATTATGGATATGTAATTCCACACCAGAGCTATTTCAAAACAAACTCCTTTCCTTGGTCAAAATGTGAAGAAGTAGGTAAAGAAATTAAACCAATAATTCAATGAGCAGTTACTGAACCATCTCTGTCCCCTTATTATGGTCCTTTACTGGCAGTAGCAAAACCAGAAGGTAAAATCTGACTTGTCTTGGACGCTGGGGACATCAATACATCTATAGTACATGTCTGTACTAGGCCTCAGAGATTAGAGGAGTGCTTGCAAAAGCTACATGACATACAATTTTTGTCCTCCTGCTGGCAGGTAGCCCTGTCGGCTGAGTCTAGGAAATATATCACCTTTATCTTTTCTGGAAAGTTACCAATTTCGGGTACTTCCTATCGGACTAATGTCAGTGCAGGAGTTTTCATCAACACATTAGATACTGTGTTAGGTCCTGTTTTGTTAGGCAAAGTAAATACTTTTGTGGATGATTTACTGATAGGCACCCAGACTTGGGAAGAAAATCATGAATTACCGATAAGAACCTTAGAAAATTTTTCACAAACAGGAGTGACAGCCAACATAATGAAACCTGATTTTGGCAAGGATAAAATAAATTTCTTGGTCATATCTTTTCCCCTGAGGACCTTACATCTGACCAAGAATCAACCTTATAAAAAATTTTCTGAGTCCAACATCTAAAAAGTAATTGAAAGCATTTTAGGTTTAGCTTTCTTTTGTAGAAGAGTTTTATGTGACTAGATACTGAATTCTAATGCTCTGCTGAACTTGTTAAAGAAAATTTGTTGCTGGTTATGGAATAATCAATACCAGAGGATTATAAGAAAATTCTGTGATACTACATAACCCTGATATGTCCAAGTAATTTTGAATTGCCTCTGATGTTTCCTCCACAAGCCTGGGGGCTTATTTGTTCCAGTGAAATCAAATTAACAAATCCATAACTTTTGCAAACAGAACATTGTCAGAATGTGAACGACCTTACTCAGTCACAGAATTAGAGATGTCAGCTATAGTTTGATCCTTTAAGAAATTCATTTATTATGTATGTGGAAAACACATTAAAGTGTATTCTGACCATCAGGCCCTTAATTTCCTGGCACCTTGTAATGACTTGCTCGATGGTCCTTACTACTCGAAGAGTATGACTATGGAATCTCAATAGGAAAGGCAACTTTGTGGCGGATGCCCTATCCTGTCTGCCTCAAGACCTTCCTGAATTCTTTAATTCTTTAGAACAAGTTTCTGAAATCCTCATATTGTTAACGCCAGATACCAGGAATGGAGAGTATTTTTTGGACATGTGTCACAATGTGGCTGAGTTACAGGATTCTGACAGTAAATGGTGTAAGGTAAAACTCAAGTTAACTCAGGAACCAGATGGTAAAATTACGAAATATTTGTTAATACAGCAGGTTGCTGTATTCTATAGATGTAATGTTCTTTCTCCCAGTTGGTGTTACTGTATACCAGAGGTCTGTTAAGATAATCTGATTTGGCATATTGACTTTGTTTGGAGCCATTAAAGGGTGAACAAGAGTACAAAGAAAATGATCTTATATTGATATTCCCCACAGATGAGAAGGTACATGCATAAACCGTTGATAGCCTGTCTGTTGTGTCAAAAGACCAAACTCAACAGTGTCGGTAGGCAGAATGAACTGCACCCCAGAATGAACTGCACCCTATTCTCCACACAAAAGCTCTAAATACAGTGTCAGTAGGACTCGGGGTACATTCACCATAAGTAGGAGTTGCGTCAAATATATCGTAACCATTTATGATATTTTCTCTAAATATGTTAAACTTTGTGACATGAGGACCTCAGCAGCAGCTTCCATTAATAGGCGCTTGACAAATAACTAATTTTTAACTCTTGGGAACCCTACATGCTACTGTCAGACAATGTGGCCAATTTCACCAGAGGAAACTGGAAGAAACTTTTAAAAGAATGAGGAATCAGGCATGCGCTAATCTCAAAATTTCGGTTTTTCAGTGAACCCAGTTTGCAGGGTATTTAAGGAATTTAACTGTTTTATCAGAACTTAAGCAGCCTATCACAGAAAGAATTAGTTAATTATCTTGGTGTGTTTGAAGAGATAGTAAACCAACCACCGATTAGCTCAACCATATAGACTCCAGCTGAAACCATAGAAAAGGTAAAAGAGAGCAATGAATGGGTAGACCCAATTCTGAAACTTCTTAGGGATTACATACCTTGGGAAGACAAAGAAGGCCATCTCTAGTTGCACCCATTGATGCAGCAAAGTTGGGCAAGGAATTTCATGACAAACATCTTGCTCAAGCCCATAAATGCTGTAGATGACATTGCACTCTTAAACACATGTTTAAATCTTCCTTATGGTATCAAAAAATTAGGAATTGGAAATTATTACATGGGTCCATATGAAATCACACAAATACCACATGATAATATCTACATGCTGGCTTTACCAAAAACCAAGAAAATGAAAGTACTATATCCCTTTAAGAATCTTAAGAGATATTACTCATAATGTAGTGTTAAGCAGCCAATGTTTCTTAAGATTATGCATAATATGTGTATTTTTTCAGCGATTTTCATTATTACATGTTAACTGTTTACCTAATCTAGTAAAGAATGATGAAGCCTTAATATGTAAATATTACATGTAGAATAGATTTTTCATTAAGCATATAATGGCATTCTCTTTAGCTTTAAGATTTTTTTCGTAATATTAGAGGACGAATGGGAGAAGTTATGATTCTCACTGGACGCTGTATATAGTAATTTGAAGAGGAAGTCATAGATTTGAACCTAACTCAAACTATGTTGTAGGAACTAATGTTCCATGAAAAATATGAAATAACAGGTTGTTACATATGCTTGGACCTGATTCTTAGCTATACAGTAAAAGATAAATACTTGAGACACTTAGGAAAAGAGCACTATACTATTACAGAGATGCAAGTAGATATTTTGTAAATGTATATGTGACCAGGAGAGTATTTTCTTTAGCTGTAAATGTATGTGAGGTAGATGAAGAGGTGTCTCTTGTTCCAAGGAACTTCTAACGCTGACTGCAGAGGTTTGCAGTAATTTCCCTTAGTAGAACCTGATAGAGGTGACAGCCTTATGTTCACTGATGAATTTAGCAATCTGCGGTTCATGCTTAGCACAATTGTGCTTGTGGTAGGTAGTTTATGTTTGTAAGTAAATATCTGATGGCAAAAGAGTGACAGGTGAATGCATGTATACTCTCAGGGATACCAAGATGAAGTTATCCTCACCTGTCTGCAGGACAGCCCGTGATGAGTAATACATAAATGATATGTAAAAATGGCATTCAATATACCAAGTCAGCTGATGAGTTTGATGATCATTTATGTCCTCTGCAAAGCAGATGCGATAGAGAAAATGACCAGACACAGCTCAACACTTCACCCTCTCCTAAACTTCACATAATCCTCTCTGTTCATTACTTCCCACACTGTTTGTTCCTACATATTCCCCCATTTTCCTTTATTCACTGAGTTCTTCTATTTTATTGAAACAGTCTGTGTAATCCATATAGACTTTAGTTTCATTTGTTAAGGCTTTCTTTTAACTGGTACTTGCATTACTTTGCAGTTTTAATATCTCTTGTAATTGTCTCATTAAGTATTGTTTTATTTTACTTGGTTAATTTATTTAATGCAAACTGTTACATTGTCACAGTATTGAGTATAAGATAGAGAAAAATGAATATCCACTAATCACTATGTATAGCAAGAAATTGTTAATACGTAGGCTTAAGCCTGCTGCTTGGTCACAAGTATACAGGCGGTGAACTAGAACGATACTGAACAGCAAACGATCTGGACCACTTTATAAGGGTGAGTGAAGTGGGGCACTGTGAACATGCTAAACAGAAAGTAATAGATGAACAATGGACATGCACTGTTAATCCACCATGGGATAAAGTTATTAAACAGAAGGTGACAAAGTGCAGTGAAGTTAAAGTGATTGTTGGCAGACTGTTTTTGGAGAGTGCCAGCAAGAGTAATTCAACCTTCATGGCCAGCCTGCTGGGGGCCAACTCACAATGTGCCATACTGTATAACCTGGCCTGTGTACATGTCTTGATAAGCATGCATGTAAGCATGAAATGAACTTTTCTTGATGCATAATTATATTTATGATGCAGTATTAATGAACTGATAATACCTTACATGTACTACATGTACTCTACAGCTGATGGCGAGTGGTGATGGCATCTAGTCATAATCTCCTTTGATAAGATAAGCTACCAGTGGAGGAAAACCTGTCCTAACCCATAGTATATGCAGATTGCTGAGTGTTTACCACATGTGACTTCTGACACCAGTTCCCACAGTGCAGAGCCTAAATGATCATCCACTTGCTCCATCAGTTTGCCTGACAAGCCCTCCACCAAAAACAATCCATTTCATAAATGTAAGGTCTTAAATTTATTATGTTAACATTATGTTCTGATAACTGTATATACCTGAATAGAAACTATTAGAGAATCGCTGAAATCTGTGTGAATGCCTTATTGTAATATAAATTTGATCCATTTTCTGAGCGAAAATTTTAAACATCTCTGATAAATTTGGTCTTGCATAACCATCTTATTAAAGTAAATTAATTAACCTTTAATTTCAGAGAATTTTGATCAAAACAGACCAATGAGATAAATTTACATGACTCTATCTTTATCAAGGTAAAATGATGAATATATGACGAATGACAATAGTACTATTATATCAGGAAAGCTTCATTGCTCTATAAAACTTCATTGCTCTATTTCGTCATTGGTAAAAGCCCAAACTGTAAAATGTTCCTTCAATAAACAAGAATAACTGCTGTGTAAAAACAGGCCAAAATTCTCTAATTTCTGTATGTTGCATTTATTATAAATACACTAACATACCCTATGTAATCTAATAATTGGTAATGCATAATTTCTTAGTCGGAGATAGAAACAAACTAAAAGCAAAAAACCATTGTAGATTTTTTAAACGATTTTGGATAACAAAGATACTTGCTTATAAAACTGAGCTACAGTTACGTTTCCAGTATAGTATTATACATTACTTTGAACTCAGTTTTACGGGACTATACTTCTATATAAAACTGTAGTACTGGTATCTGTATACTATTTTGAGCGAACTTATCTCAAATTAGAGTAATTGTCCCCTGTAAAAGTGTACTATGTGTTACAGAAACTTTTATGCCCCAAACACTATCAGAGATATGGTGATATGTTTAATTATGTATTCATTTGGTGTTTCACACTGTGAATAAGAAGCAGTTATCTAATTGTGAATCATATGATAACTATAATGTAACATGATACATGTATATGGCAGCACCAAAGACACTAAGATAATGCATTGCCGCTGCCAATCAGGGAGGTGTGTAACGTCTCCAAATGGACTTAGAACCTCTCTACAAAATCATTGGGCGGTGATAATTATTAGTTTTACCATTTTTCCAAACATGAATTGTAATTCTATGACAAATCAAAGATCGAAAAACATATATGATGCATAATGTGACTGATCTAACGTCAATGAACTCTATAATATCTTTGATGGGCGATAAAAATCTAGCGCTGGCTATTGTTCTATTCCCTTCGGTATATTCAACTAAGCATGTAAGCATCCGCTTTCATCCACCAGTGTAATTTCATTAGTTGAATAAAATATTACTCAGGCAATAAATTGTTTTATTGCAAGGAATTTGACATTTTATACTACTAATAAATGTTAATAAGAATCTCTTTGTAGCTCATCAGAATTTGGTATCATAACGTTGACTATAACATTCCATCAGACGCCGACAGCCACAGATCGAACCTGTTTAAAGCATAAATCTTGTTCTAAAAGTAAATTTATTTTTAGTGCAGCAGATAAAAATAAAATGTTTTTTAAGCCAGTGTTCATTCAGCACGGCAGTTTAAATTTCTCGTGAGTACTCACTTATTGATGTGCTGCCAACGATATATTTTAGGCCTGGGGAGGACAAGCTGGATAAAGTTATACGAGTCTTCCTTCTAGCTTTCAATGAAAATGTTGTTGTTGTTGTTGTTGTTGTGGTCTTCAGTCCTGAGACTGGTTTGATGAAGCTCTCCATACTACTCTATCCTGTGCAAGCTTCTTCATCTCCCAGTACCTACTGCAACCTACATCCTTCTGAATCTGCTTAGTGTATTCATCTCTAGGTCTCCCCCTACAATTTTTACCCTCCACACTACCCTCCAATACTAAATTGGTGATCCCTTGATGCCTCAGAACATGTCCTACCAACCGATCCCTTCTACTGGTCAAGTTGTGCCACAAGCTTCTCTTCTCCCCAATCCTATTCAATACTTCCTCATTAGTTATGTGAGCTACCCATCTAATCTTCAGCATTCTTCTGTAGCACCACATTTCGAAAGCTTCTATTCTCTTCTTGTCCAAACTATTTACCGTCCATGTTACACTTCCATACATGGCTACACTCCATACAAATACTTTCAGAAACGACTTCCTGACACTTAAATCTATACTCGAAGTTAACAAATTTCTCTTCTTCAGAAACGCTTTCCTTGCCATTGCCAGTCTACATTTTATATCCTCGCTACTTCGACCATCATCAGTTATTTTGCTCCCCAAATAGCAAAACTCCTTTACTATTTCAAGTGTCTTATTTCCTAATCTAATATTCTCAACATCACCCGACTTAATTCGGCTACATTCCATTACACTCGTTTTGCTTTTGTTGATGTTCATCTTATATCCTCCCTTCAAGACACTGTCCATTCCGTTCAACTGCTCTTCCAAGTCCTTTGCTGTCTCTGACAGAATTACAATGTCATCGGCGAACCTCAAAGTTTTTATTTCTTCTCCATGGATTTTAATACCTACTCCGAATTTTTCTTTTGTTTCATTTACTGCTTGCTCAATATACAGATTGAACAGCATTGGGGAGAGGCTACAACCCTGTCTTACTCCCTTCCCAACCACTGCTTCCCTTTCATGTCCCTCGACTCTTATAACTGCCATCTGGTTTCTGTACAAATTGTAAATAGCCTTTCGCTCCCTGTATTTTACCCCTGCCACCTTTAGAATTTGAAAGAGAGTATTCCAATCAACATTGTCAAAAGCTTTCTCTAAGTCTACAAATGCTAGAAACGTAGGTTTGCCTTTCCTTAATCTTTCTTCTAAGATAAGTCGTAAGGTCAGTATTGCCTCACGTGTTCCAGTATTTCTACGGAATGCAAACTGATCTTCCCCGAGGTCGGCTTCTACTAATTTTTCCATTCGTCTGTAAAGAATTCGTGTTAGTATTTTGCAGCTGTGGCTTATTAAACTGATTATTCGGTAATTTTCACATCTGTCAACACCTGCTTTCTTTGGGATTGGTATTATTATATTCTTCTTGAAGTCTGGGGTACTTCGCCTGTTTCATACATCTTGCTCACCAGATGGTAGAGTTTTGTCAGGACTGGCTCTCCCAAGACTGTCAATGAAAATTATCAACTCAGAAATCATTTTAATCTTTAGCAGCTCTGTGTCTTGCTGAAGCCAAATTAAGTACTTCGTAGTTACGTAACAGGACTGCTAATTATAACGTTTCCACCCTCCCGTACCTTAAATACAAATTCAAACATTAATCGAAGAAAATTTTGTTTCCCCTTTCTCCTCTTTACGGGAACGTTGTATGTGGACCTCAGTCTCGGGAGAAGAGATCACAGTCAATGTCTAAGAGGATTTTCGCGGTTATTAAGAACATTGGAGGTTCGACTAAATACTTGGCCATTATCGTGATCTCCTTACAGTAATGTATATGTTAGGTTATTCTGACAACGATTCCTGAGTGCCTTTGTATCAATTTGCACCCGTAAGCTTTTATTGTTTCGTTAAATTTCTTAAGTAGCAAAGCTAATGATAAAATGATAATGCACTGTTTTCTTTTTCTTTGATGCAAACTGTACGAGAAAAATGCGTGCAGTACCAAGTGCGTAAGTAAACATGTTTTTTTTTTTTCACAAATAGTCACGTGCCCTTATAAACTGAAGCGCCAAAGACACTGGTATAGGCATGCGTCGTCAAATACAGAGATGTATAAACAGACAGAACATGGCGCTGCGGTCGGCAAAGCCTACATAAGACAAAAAGTATCTGGGGCATTTGATAGATAGGTTACTGCTGCTACGATGGCAGGTTATCAAGATTTAAGCGAGTATGAGCGTGGTGTTATAGGCTAGGCGCAAATTGAGACGCGCATAGCACGTGTGACGTGACACGAGGCTACAGCGCGACACGCACGTGCCGCACGGGTCGCGCGGGTCCGGCGCATATTGCGACGCGTACTCCACACTTCGCACGCGCCGACTGGCGACGCTCTGCGCTGACTGAACCGAAGCGCGCCCAACCTGTTATCTTCCTCAAACGATTTCACAGACACTGTTCTCTGAAAATATATGATTTTTGCCTTACTTGTAGCGTTATATGCCAGCTTCGTGACGAAGTGCCCATTACCTCGCTAATGACCATTCTTATTGTGATGTACACATTTTAGTAAGACACTATGCAAAACTCAAAAAGTTTGCAACGAAAATTAGGGGTTGCTATGATTTTGCGTTTGGTGCGTATTACACCATATGTTGCTATGTATGAAATTTAGCTAATATGCTGAATTTTTGTTTAGATTTGGGAGGAGGTCTCTATCTGCCTCCGATCTCGAGAAAATGGATTCCATGTAGCGCGCTCACTTCCGATCTCACGCCTGCGAGAATGAAATACTCACAACATCTCTCGTATCTCCTAAACCGCTCGAGACATCGAAAGTTTGGCGAATGATAGCACACAAGGAAGAGAGTGATTTGTCAATTCTTAAACACACGGAACTTTCTTATCTATGACGATATATCAGTACTTATACTTCCCTTTTTATTTATTTCACTCCAGTGACTGTAATTTTTTAGGAGTTATCGACAGCTAGCGAAACAAGAGCTTCCTAGTATGAAAATGAACATTAAATTTCTTCTTTTATGTTACTGCAAACCGACACTATGAGGTTTTTCGTAAGCTATTGAGCTCTGTGATTGCCAATTACTTGTTTAATGTGGCACTCCGTTTCGGAATTCTGTCTCAATAGCTGCTGTGAGATGAGTTTGGCAAATTACACTGCGACAAAGGAAGTACAATTAAACCAGTCACCGAGAGAAATGTGGCCTTTACTCATAAATGGTGATGCTTCTTCGAATGAGAAAAGGTTAACAACTCACACAAAAATAGATTGCCAATTCCGTTGGAATTTTGGTGGAATCCACGTAACCCATCGTATTCTTAACACTGAGCGACTGGAATGGAAATTTACCAAAGGATTTTATTCCTTCTCTTGATGTGAGCAGTATTAAAATAAAGACGAGCGTTCCTTCAGGCGGAATGATAGGCACATGCCAGATACTGGTTACTCACCTACGGCATGCCAAACTGACCATGTGTGATCGCGAATAAAATAGTTGTTATTGAGAAAAATAAACAACTGATCTGTCGCACAACACAATGGTCAGTGTATTGTCAGCAGCGGAGGATAATTCGCGCGACAGAAATGCACAACCTAGCCATGTGCGCCTTGTGAGTTGGAGTTCGAAAAACATTGTCATGAAAGTAGATCTGCCTTTGTCAGCAGCACATTTCAACAAATTAAATATATCTAATCATAACACTCTTTTAGGATATTCCTACTTTCGTAATAATACCGACCATTTTCTTTATTTGTATAGCCTGTTGTATAATTAGTTTATTAATGCTAATAATGTGCATGCAACAATTGAAATGCTTTTTCTCATCACGGCGAACCAATTAAAACATTGTTATTTGTGACTGCTTTTCGACTGTTTCTAGCTTGCAGTGGAAATATGTTGTTCACAAGCATGTAGTACAGTGTGTCGTATTACATTATTACATCCATATCAGAGTCATCACAGTGAAACTTCTATACTTCAGCTATTGGACGCTTTTTACCAGGAGCACAAAGGGATCACACCTGTGGCGATTATCCCTTTCTAAATTTTTGTTCTGATACGCCAGCATACTAGGCAGCGAGAAGATAACCTTATTTTACTTTCCTATCTTGATTGTTAATCACATGATTTTATAATAGTCCTTGCTTCCTTATTCACTACCCTCTGTCCCTTCTTGCGATCTCAAAACATCTCGGAGGCATATGATACAATTCCAGCGGCTACTGGCTCATCAGTTACTGAAGTATGCATTTTTCTTGACAGAAGAAAAACAAAACAAAACTATAAAGATATAAGTAACAGAAAAGTATAATGTACTAACGAACAAAGATGGAGCGTTTAAATGGCGAAAAACGAAACACTACCCAAAGGCAATGAAATTTAGTGCACAGTAAGGCAAAATTTATCGTACGGGCAATACTACCACTGCTCGTGTGCACCGTTCCGATGTGAGCATATGGCCGGGCTACTTTTCCGCTCCCCGCCTCAGATTTCCCATGGTGCTAGCGAGGCACGCGCAACGCTGACAATGTTGAGTGTTTATGGAAAAAGTTCAAGGCAATCGCAAAATGCGTTTCAGACGGGTACGTGCCAAGTAAAACTGTGAGGGACGGGAAAAACCCACCGTGGTACAACAACAAAGTTAGGAAACTATTGCGAAAGCAAAGAGAGCTTCACTCCAAGTTTAAACGCAGCCAAAACCTCTCAGACAAACAGAAGCTAAACGATGTCAAAGTTAGCGTAAGGAGGGCTATGCGTGAAGCGTTCAGTGAATTCGAAAGTAAAATTCTATGTACCGACTTGACAGAAAATCCTAGGAAGTTCTGGTCTTACGTTAAATCAGTAAGTGGCTCGAAACAGCACATCCAGACACTCCGGGATGATGATGGCATTGAAACAGAGGATGACACGCGTAAAGCTGAAATACTAAACACCTTTTTCCAAAGCTGTTTTACAGAGGAAGACCGCACTGCAGTTCCTTCTCTAAATCCTCGCACAAATGGAAAAATGGCTGACATCGAAATAAGTGTCCAAGAAATAGAAAAGCAACTGGAATCACTCAATAGAGGAAAGTCCACTGGACCTGACGGGATACGAATTCGATTCTACACAGAGTACGCGAAAGAACTTGCCCCCCTTCTAACAGCCGTGTACCGCAAGTCTCTAGAGGAACGGAGGGTTCCAAATGATTGGAAAAGAGCACAGGTAGTCCCAGTCTTCAAGAAGGGTCGTCGAGCAGATGCGCAAAACTATAGACCTATATCTCTGACGTCGATCTGTTGTAGAATTTTAGAACATGTTTTTTGCTCGAGTATCATGACGTTTTTGGAAACCCAGAATCTACTATGTAGGAATCAACATGGATTCCGGAAACAGCGATCGTGTGAGATCCAGCTCGCTTTATTTGTTCATGAGACCCAGAAAATATTAGATACAGGCTCCCAGGTAGATGCTATTTTTCTTGACTTCCGGAAGGCGTTCGATACAGTTCCGCACTGTCGCCTGATAAACAAAGTAAGAGCCTACGGAATATCAGACCAACTGTGTGGCTGGATTGAAGAGTTTTTAGCAAACAGAACACAGCATGTTGTTATCAATGGAGAGACGTCTACAGACATTAAAGTAACCTTTGGCGTGCCACAGGGGAGTGTTATGGGACCATTGCTTTTCACAATATATATAAATGACCTAGTAGAAGTGTCGGAAGTTCCATGCGGCTTTTCGCGGATGATGCTGTAGTATACAGAGAAGTTGCAGCATTAGAAGATTGTAGCGAAATGCAGGAAGATCTGCAGCGGATAGGCACTTGGTGCAGGGAGTGGCAACTGTCCCTTAACATAGACAAATGTAATGTATTGCGAATACATGGAAAGAAGGATCCTTTATTGTATGATTATATGATAGCGGAACAAACACTGGTAGCAGTTACTTCTGCAAAATATCTGGGAGTATGCGTGCGGAACGATTTGAAGTGGAATGATCATATAAAATCAATTGTTGGTAAGGCGGGTACCAGGTTGAGATTCATTGGGAGAGTGCTTAGAAAATGTAGTCCATCAACAAAGGAGGTGGCTTACAAAACACTCGTTCGACCTATACTTGAGTATTGCTCATCAGTGTGGGATCCGTACCAGATCGGTTTGACGGAGGAGATAGAGAAGATCCAAAGAAGAGCGGCGCGTTTCGTCACAGGGTTATTTGGTAACCGTGATAGCGTTACGGAGATGTTAAATAAACTCAAGTGCCAGACTCTGCAAGAGAGGCGCTCTGCATCGCGGTGTAGCTTGCTCGCCAGGTTTCGAGAGGGTGCGTTTCTGGATGAGGTATCGAATATATTGCTTCCCCCTACTTATACCTCCCGAGGAGATCACGAATGTAAAATTAGAGAGATTAGAGCGCGCACGGAGGCTTTCCGGCAGTCGTTCTTCCCGCGAACCATACGCGAGTGGAACAGGAAAGGGAGGTAATGACAGTGGCACGTAAAGTGCCCTCCACCACACACCGTTGGGTGGCTTGCGGAGTATAAATGTAGATGTAGATGTAGAACGCGCGGCGCGAGAAACTGTGCCGCAACCACAACGCCGCGCGACCTGCCGCAGGCGCGTGTCGCGTCCCAGTCGCGTCGCGTCGCAGTTTGCGCGGTCCCATTTGAACCTGTGATGTTACAAAAACACGCGCTGCGCTGCGTCGCGCCACACGCGCTATACGCGTCTCAATTTTGCGCCTAGCCTAGATAGTCGGTGCACGAGCGATGGGACTCAGCATCTCCGAGGAAGCGATGAACTAGGTATTTTCCCGTACTACTATTTCGCGGGTGTACCGTGAGTATCAGGAATCCGGTAAACCATCGCTGCGGCCGGAAAGAGATCCTGCAAGAACGGGACCAACGATGACTGAAGAGAACCTTCAACGTGACAGGTGCAACCCTTCCGAAAATTGTTGCAGATTTCAATGCTGGGCCATTTACAAGTGTCAGTGGGCGAACCATTGAACGAAACATCATCTGAATGAGCTCTCAGAGCCGAAGGCCCACTCGTGTACCCTTGATAATTGCACGACACAAAGCTTTACGGCTCGCTTGGGCCCGGCAACACCGACACTGGACTGCTGGTGACAGGAAACATGTTGCCTGGTCGGACGAGTCTCGTTTCAGATTGCATCGGGCGGATGGATGTGTACGGGTATGGAGACACCCTCATGAATCCGTGGGCCCTGAATGTCAGCAGGGGACTGTTCACGCTGGTGAAGGCTCTGTAATGGTGTGGGATGTGTGCAGTTGGAGTGATATGGGATCCCTAATACGTCTGGACACGACTCTGACAAGTGACACTTACGTAAGGATCCTGTCTGATCACCTCCATCCATTCATGTCCATTGTGCATTCCGACGGACTGGGGCAATTCCAGCAGTACAATGCGACACCCCACACGTCCAGAATTGCTACAGAGTGGCTCCAGGAACACTCTTCTGAGTTTAAACGCTTCCGTTGGACACCAACCCCCCCCCCCCCACTCCGAGATGAACATTATTCAGCATATCTGGGATGTGTAACAACGTGCTTTTCACAAGAGATCTCCACCCCCTTGTACTTCAAATCGCTCTGAGCACTACGGGACTTAACATCTGAGGTCATCAGTCCCCTAGAACTTAGAACTACTTAAACCCAAGGACACCACACACATCCATACCCGAAGAAGGGTTCGAACCTGTGACGGCAGCGCTCGCGCGGTTCCGGACTGTAGCGCCTAGAACCGCTCGGCCACCGCGGCCGGCACCCCCTTGTGCTCTTACTGGTTTATGGACAGTCCTGCAGGATTCATGGCGATAGTTCCATCCAGCACTACTTCAGACGTCAGTCGAGTCCATGCCACGTCGGATGCGGCCTATTTGGCAGGTGTACCAGTATCTTTGGCTCTTCGGTCAACTAATTTCCACGATTGTAGATCACACATTGCAATATCAGCCAGCTAAAGGGGACTAGTTCGTACAGTGTCCATGTGGCGAGTGGGATATAGGCCTACTCTGCGCTAGTCGAAATCTGATATCATGTAGGTAGTATATTAAGCACAGTATAATTAATCATTGCTCTGGAGAACTGTAAGTCTACCCCCACCTATATTCTCACCGTTAAAAAAGCTATGTCTGCTACAGTAGTCATAAAGAAGATTAGGGTACGTAGATCCAGGCATATAGACAATCATTTTTTAATCGATCAGTGCTTGAGAGTGGAATCGAAGGGAAATCGGTAATACTGTCACGATGTACGCTGGTTTGGTACCGAGCGAGGTGGCGCAGTGGTTAAACACTGGACTCGCATTCGGGAGGACGACGGTTCAATCCCGCGTCCGGCCATCCTGATTTAGGTTTTCCGTGATTTCCCTAAATCACTCCAGGCAAATGCCGGGATGGTTCCTCTGAAAGGGCACGGCCGACTTCCTTCGCCATCCTTCCCTCATTCGATGAGACCGATGACCACGCTGTCTGGTCTCCTTCCCCAAGCAACCAACCAACCAACCAACCAACGCTGGTTTGCAGAATATGTGTTTAGATGTTGGCTGTCCTCTCTGTAGGTGGGTGCAACAATAAAAGGCTGTTCCATAGATCTCAAGAAACGTGCGTCATAAAATGCTACTGTTATTCCACAGATCTTATGATGTATACCTCTAAATCGGTGTTTGGTAGCCTAAAGTTTGCACCCGATGCTGCCATGAGAAGAAGGCCACGTTTCCTTAAGAACAGATTCCATTACGATGCTTTCAATAAGTATGCTGCTGGGCTTGTTATAATCTTGCCGCTTCTGCACACAACAACTTTATCGGCCTGAAATACGTTGTTGTTTGTGCTTTCTTTTTCTTGGAGACAAGTGCGGTAATTCTGGGTTCTTTTTTCAGAGTGTAAATTGCGACAGAGTTATTTCTCCCACGCTATTTCCGTGAACTCTTTTTTCATGATTGGCCAGAAAATTTTATAAAATGCATAGTATACCGTCTACTTCAGGGCTTCTGTGTTTTGGTATAATTTTTATCAGTCTTCTGTTTCTTCTTTCGATTTTAATTCCGGGAAAGTAGCAGTACTTTCGTATGATAAATATACGTGCCATTTTTAACAGCTGTGCTGTTTTTGTGTCAGATGGTTGTTCTCTCGGAACGGTCTTAGGAAATGATCTTTTATCCCATCACGGCTAAAATATTCGTCTCGTTTGCAAACAGGAGATTACCTATATATCTCTCTTTATATCGTTTTCGTTCTCTTGTAGGGTGGTAAGTGCTTCACTGTCCATCTGTTATGTGGCCACAGTCCTTTCATCTGATGGTTTTCTCTTGTAGTTCGCTTTCCTGCAGCTCTACAATTTTCTCTTTTAATTTTTTTAAAAGCTCTTACTTGATCTTCACCGTTTTATACATTTGCTTGCAGTTGGCACAGCGATATGCACAGAAAATGATCAATTTCTTTTTGAGGTTACTTCATATTAATTCAGTAGGTAACATTTCAATGCGGTTTTCTTCACTAACTGTACTAAGATCATGTCTAACACGTTAGTTTTCTAATACGAAAGCTTGATATTCCATCCTTTGAAAAAGTCCTACGGTAATAATCTGTCCTTTCATACAGTGATAACACTATATTTTCGATTTCTGTGTTGCTTCACAGTGCTCAGTGGTGCAAACTGCTGTACAACTCAAATACTGGATCTCAGCTTCGGACTGCTGTATCCTACGTTTTATGGATTACGATTTGTGGTGAAGTATTGTTAAGTCTCTGAAATGTCCAATGTTACTTTTACCAATAGTTTCATTCTGTTTACGGTTCTTAGTAGATATGCCACTTGGTGTGTCAGACTCTATCTTGAGGGAGTTTACGCAGAATTTTTTAAGTTCATGGAGGCACTCTGTAGGGAGGAGAACATACTGTCTGCATTAATTCCAAAGAGGACCTATTTGTCCTATCGAAGATAACGAATATTCCACCCAATATCTGTCATGATTTAGCTGTAGCAATCTTTCCTTCCAAATGCTGTTGTTTAGGTAAGTCTGAGATAGCTCCTAAATACGGCAAATTTCTGGTTTTTTTTGTCGTGGTTGGTAACACTGTTAGAATTGCCAACTGCTGGTTCTTATAATGGAGAATTAAGTCTCTTTCGGAGCTATGACGTCCATTATTTTGTATGATTTACTTTATGATATGAATTGTTTTGTAGTCTACAGTACTCTTTGGAAAGTTACGTGGCATGCTAAGAATGTTTCGAATGTATCCTATGTTGTGGACTGGCAAGACAGCCAATCCACAGTGACGGGTAACCGAAAGGCACGCGCTTAAACTCACGCAGGCTGGCGTGAAGTCTGAAACAGGATACATAATGAATGCTATAAAGAAAAGTACGTAGCTGCTGGAATACTTAACTCTAATCCACAATTGGTGAACATTGGTCTTGTTACTGTACATGCTTCATTAGATACATAGCAAAGGATAAATGGCGCCTTGCTAGGTCGTAGCAATTGACTTAGCTGAAGGCTATGCTAACTATCGTCTCGGCAAACGAGAGCGTAATTCTCAGTGAACCTTTCCTAGCAACGTCGGCTGTACAACTGGGGCGAGTGCTAGTAAGTCTCTCTAGACCTGCCGTGTGGTGGCGCTCGGTCTGCTATCGCTGACAGTGGCGACACGCGGGTCATACGTATACTAGCGGACCGCGGCCGATTTAAAAGCTACCACCTAGCAAGTGTGGTGTCTGGCGGTGACACCACATCCTACAGTAGTGTTTTAGAAACACTATTCTGTGACTGTTTTTGTATACGTAGGTTTCCTGTATGTATTTATCGTCAATCCCTACTTCCTATCAGTTTTCATTATGACCAAAAATTTTATTTTTTTGTGTCTTGATTATCTATGACAAACAGGATAATTTAATGTAAAGTATTGACCCACACAATAAATTTTCTGTTAAATTCATAGTTTATAGTGCATCTGCTATGATACTAATCAGGGTAGCGGTTACTATAAAATGTGTTTGTTAATTTTGATAATGAATGGCAAAATTCAACCAATATTTTTTACAATGAGCCTGATTATCGTTTTCCCATGTAATTATTTTGACTGTTTCTATAGTTCGCATCTTATGGACGTATAATGTGCACTTGCTCGCCAAAAGTGATACCTTAACCACGGAATGTGTAGAAGTGTATATACGAGCGATACGTAAAAATGACGCATTTGTTCTTTGCACACTGGTGACAGGACTTACAGCATAACATGCTGATCTTTATGTGCTCATTCCACTTCAAATGACAGTCAATAATGATCTCTCAGAATGTTGTGTTTATTAGAGGATCTACGTCATAATAACCAGCACTTAATGTGATAGTTTTATTTTCGGTCTTAAGAGTGAGAAGTGCTGCTCAGGAAGCAGGAGTTGTTAACTCTGCAGAGCGACAAAGCGCTTCCGGCGTGCCGCACAGCCGCCACTTTGTGTCCTGTACACGTGCTCATTACGCGTGATGGTTCGCGATATTTTCGTTAGGCTCGGCTTCGCATCACGACGTCATTAGCGCGGCAGTAAAGCGCTCCCACCTGGCTGCGACAGAAAGAAAAAGACAAACCCACCGTGTGTGATCTGGCGTCTGGGGCAATTTCCGCTCTCTACCTGCAGTCTCACGGGAGTTCTCCATTACCAAAGCTTGAAGGTACGACAAATTGAAACACAAAAAAACTTTATGCGTTTGAACTTTCGTTCCCTGTTACTGCGTTTGATACTTCCACGATGCATGATTGTGACCTTTCGCTACGGTGTGTAACGAGTCAATATGTACGCAACTGTGATACACTGCCTCACTAAAACACATGGCATCGTACGCGTCATTTAAGTTGCCTTTTACAGGAAGTCTACGCTGCCCCTTTTTTATATTATGATTTATAACGAACTCTTTCTACACTCTCTCTTTCCCTCCTCTTTTCTCTCCCTACCTCTCTCTTTCCTTCTCTGTCTTTCACACACACACACACACACACACAGACACACACACACTACTGGTCATTAAAAACGCTACACCAAGAAGAAATGCAGGTGATAAACGGGTATCCATGATTACATTTTCACGCAATTTGGTTGCATAGACCCTGAGAAATCAGTACCCATAACAACCATCTCTGGCTCTAATAACGGTCTTGATATGCCTGGGCATTGAGTCAAACAGAGCTTGGATGGCGTGTACAGGTACAGCTGCCCATGCAGGCTCAACACGATACCACACTTCATGAAGAGTAGTGACTGAGGTATCGTGACGAGCCAGTTACTCGGCCACCATTGACCAGACATTTTCAATTGGTGAGAGATCTGGAGAATGTGCTGGCCAGGCCAGCACTCGAACATTTTCTGTATCCAGAATGGCCCGTACAGGACCTGCAACATGGGGTCGTGCATTATCCTGCTGAAATGTAGGGTTTCGCATGGATCGAATGAAGGGTAGAGCCAGGGGTAGTAATACATCTGAAATGTAACATACACTGTTCAAAGTGCCGTCAATGCGAACAAGAGGTGACGGAGACGTGTAACCAATGGCACTCCATACCATCACGCCGTGTGATACGCCAGTATGGCAATGACAAGTACACGCTGATAGTCCATGCTGCTGCAAACGTCGCCGAACTGTTCGTGCAGGTGGTTGTTGTCTTGCAAACGTCCCCATCTGTTGACTCAGGGATCGAGACGTGGCTGCACGATCCGTTACAGCCATGCGGATAAGATGCCTGTCATCTCGACTGCTAGTGATACGAGGCCGTTGGGATCCAGCACGGCGTTCCGTATTACCCTCCTGAACCCACCGATTCAATATTCTGCCACAAGTGATCGGTTCTCGACCAACGCGAGCAGCAGTGTCGCGATACGATAAACCGCAATCGCGATAGGCTGCAATCCGACCTTTATCAAAGTCGGAAACGTGATGGTACGCATTTCTCCTCCTTACACGAGGCATCACAACAACGTGTCACCAGACAACGCCGGTCAACTGCTGTTTGTGTATGAGAAATCGGTTGGAAACTTTCCTCATGTCAGGACGTTGTAGGTGTCGCTATCGGTGCCAACCTTGTTGTGAATGCTCTGAAAAGCTAATCATTTGTACGTCACAGCATCTTCTTCCTGTCGGTTAAATTTCGCGTCTGTAGCACGTCATTTTCGTGGTGTAGCAATTTTAATGGCCAGTAGTGAATGTACATACAATGGTCCTTGTGACTTTGATTTGATTCCGAATATGAAGGAACCACTTCAGAACTGTTGCAGAGATTCGACAGGCAGTAGACCGCTCCATTCGCATCACCAACAGAACAGGCTCTGCTAAGGCAACGGGTTCTACACAACGCTGGTGGCTACTTTGAAGGACAGTAACGGATGCAAACATGTAACTCTTTTGTATTGGTTGTGAATAAATAGTTGCCCCTATTTAAGTTCCAGCCCTCGTATATTACACTGATGCTTTCTTTTATGGAATAACGTTTGTTAGGCACATACAAGGTCCGGTGACATTAATGTGACCACCGTCTATATTGAACGTCAGTGTGCAGTAACCATTCGCAGATGGCAAGTGGAAACACAAACAGTGGAGGCTATACGAAGCGTGTCGGGAGGATGTGGAGAACAGTGCAGCTGTTTGTCTTAATGCGGAAACTGAGTGATTTATCTGGCGTCCAGGAGGACCTGATGACTGGCTTTCAGGCCGAGGGTGGAATCGTTTCCTACACAGATAAGTTTGTAAACTGTTCGCTTGCCTCCGTGGTTAAAGTATACAGCGCATGTCAAAATGGCGCCATCCGAAATCGGCGCTGAGGCAGCTGTGGTCCATAACAGGGGTTAGCGACGACTGCAGAGATGCGTACGGGCGGACAGACCCGCAGCTATTGAAAAACTGACAGCCCAGATGAACCGAGGTGCTGCCAACAGCGCCTCCTCAACGTCCATTTAGCGAACGTCGCTGCGTCCGGGCGTCCGATGCAGGCGCCTGGTTCACGGACTGTAACCTCCCCCTCACTTATCGACCCTAATGACAGTGAAAAATTAAACCGCGTGAACCTAATGGAAATTTGGGAAAAGCAATCGTCACCGAAGTTAATCTGTCGGTAAAGAGGGAGGAAAGGGTTACATCTTAATGAAAGGAAAAATGCAAATGAAACTGGCGGAAATTAATTTTGAGAAAAGGGTAAAATTAATAAAGAAAAGTAATTGTGCGGTCGTCACGTTAACAATTAATTGGCGTTAATTAGATATTTGAGATTTGGGGAAAATTACGGTCGCCAGTGCTATGGACAACTACTATAATAACTGAAAAAGAAAGGTTATTGCACATATAATTAGCACTAAAAGCGTGGCAACTGAAGGTTGACACAAGTTGTGTGAAAACTGAAAGTTTGTCAGAAGTAATAAATTTCGCTACACTCTGACTTAATTTAGCAAAAGAATTAATAAAACCGGAAAATCGAAAGTTAATTTAGTGACTGAAGTTAACAGTGAGCTTTCTTTCTGAAGCACATCGAAATTCAGTAAGATACGGTTAGTCTTGGACTACCTCAACAATCATTTCAAAAGCTACTTGAATCTACGCAATTTAGAAATAATTGATTTAACTTTGATCTTGAATTAAATGGTTTTGGGCACTTAACAATAGTAACATTTAGTACGTACCAAGCTGAGCTGCAGTCACAGTTAAGCTAAAATATGGTAACAAAACTCGCACTCTTAATTTGTGCTTGTGTAATCTAAATATTGTAGCCAGCTATGAATACCTTAACTGAGCTTTGAAATTAAAGCAGTGAAATGGAATGATATTACTTTAATGCTGGCGTCTGAATTTCAACGACACTCGGGTTCATTTCCGAAAAGGAAGGGACCCTGCTTGGTAATGCAATTGGGACAATGAGCAACAAAGGTTCATGGTTCGAATGGCTCTGAGCACTATGGGACTTAACAGCTACGGTCATCAGTCCCCTAGAACTTAGAACTACTTAAACCTAACCTAAGGACAGCACACAACACCCAGCCATCACGAGGCAGAGAAAATCCCTGACCCCGCCGGGAATCGAACCCGGGAACCCGGGCGTGGGAAGCGAGAACGCTACCGCACGACCACGAGATGCGGGCAAAGGTTAATGCTAAGTTGCTATAATTTTGTGAGGCAAATGGAACAATTTTAAAAGCTGAGGTCTGCAATACAGTTCTAAAGCTTTACGTGCTTCCAGTCTTCCTTGTTGGCTGATTGAAGGTTTGAAGGCGTCGATCGAGGAGGTGGCGACAGTCACTCATTGTCGGCCGTCGCTGTTGCAGAAGCTGGATGTTGGCGCGCCTTCTTCTCGACACGGTCACCAGGCGAAACGGGCTCTTGGTGTGCGCCAGCTAATGCTTCCCGTCTGCGACACCGTGTCAGAAACTAACATAGCAAGTCGAGCGCAATTACATGCTGCCAAACCCCGAAAGCGCGGCAACTCGCGGGAGCGTCACACAACACACCTGCTCCACTGCACTACTCCAGCCAGACTCTCTCTGCTCTGTCCGCGCTCCACGCAGCAGAGTTAACACTACCAAAGATCCTAAACACTTTTGTTCTCTACACGACCTCTCGATGTAATCGTTCGATAGCATAGTTTTCCCTAGGCCAGACCCAGCTTAAAAATACAAACAATATTCACAAAACAAACCAATTATACATCGACATATATACACTCCTGGAAATGGAAAAAAGAACACATTGACACCGGTGTGTCAGACCCACCATACTTGCTCCGGACACTGCGAGAGGGCTGTACAAGCAATTATCACACGCACGGCACAGCGGACACACCAGGAACCGCGGTGTTGGCCGTCGAATGGCGCTAGCTGCGCAGCATTTGTGCACCGCCGCCGTCAGTGTCAGCCAGTTTGCCGTGGCATACGGAGCTCCATCGCAGTCTTTAACACTGGTAGCATGCCGCGACAGCGTGGACGTGAACCGTATGTGCAGTTGACGGACTTTGAGCGAGGGCGTATAGTGGGCATGCGGGAGGCCGGGTGGACGTACCGCCGAATTGCTCAACACATGGGGCGTGAGGTCTCCACAGTACATCGATGTTGTCGCCAGTGGTCGGCGGAAGGTGCACGTGCCCGTCGACCTGGGACCGGACCGCAGCGACGCACGGATGCACGCAAAGACCGTAGGATCCTACGCAGTGCCGTAGGGGACCGCACCGCCACTTCCCAGCAAATTAGGGACACTGTTGCTCCTGGGGTATCGGCAAGGACCATTCGCAACCGTCTCCATGAAGCTGGGCTACGGTCCCGCACACCGTTAGGCCGTCTTCCGCTCACGCCCCAACATCGTGCAGCCCGCCTCCAGTGGTGTCGCGACAGGCGTGAATGGAGGGACGAATGGAGACGTGTCGTCTTCAGCGATGAGAGTCGCTTCTGCCTTGGTGCCAATGATGGTCGTATGCGTGTTTGGCGCCGTGCAGGTGAGCGCCACAATCAGGACTGCATACGACCGAGGCACACAGGGCCAACACCCAGCATCATGGTGTGGGGAGCGATCTCCTACACTGGCCGTACACCACTGGTGATCGTCGAGGGGACACTGAATAGTGCACGATACATCCAAACCGTCATCGAACCCATCGTTCTACCATTCCTAGACCGGCAAGGGAACTTGCTGTTCCCACAGGACAATGCACGTCCGCATGTATCCCGTGCCACCCAACGTGCTCTAGAAGGTGTAAGTCAACTACCCTGGCCAGCAAGATCTCCGGATCTGTCCCCCATTGAGCATGTTTGGGACTGGATGAAGCGTCGTCTCACGCGGTCTGCACGTCCAGCACGAACGCTGGTCCAACTGAGGCGCCAGGTGGAAATGGCATGGCAAGCCGTTCCACAGGACTACATCCAGCATCTCTACGATCGTCTCCATGGGAGAATAGCAGCCTGCATTGCTGCGAAAGGTGGATATACACTGTACTAGTGCCAACATTGTGCATGCTCTGTTGCCTGTTCTATGTGCCTGTGGTTCTGTCAGTGTGATCATGTGATGTATCTGACCCCAGGAATGTGTCAATAAAGTTTCCCCCTCCTGGGACAATGAATTCACGGTGTTCTTATTTCAATTTCCAGGAGTATATATATATATATATATATATATATATATATATATATATATATATATATATATATGTATAGTAAAACAATTACAATATATAAAGACACAGAAATGTCATTTCTTCAGGTAACAAAATAAGGAAAAAAATTAATAGTACATTAGATGGAAATAGGAGGATATGCATTTCCGGCGTTACAGGACCTATGCTGACTGCTGCTCATTCGCGACGATGGATGGTGTCTGGACGCCAGTACCGAAACTGGATGTCCACTGAGTCAATAACGCTTTGTGCTCCACCGGACTGTTGGCCGTTGCCGCGTACGACGTGAACCGTCTGAAAGCAAACAATCGTCGGAGCGTTACGATCAGGGGGAATTTTTCGTGGTATTCCCTGGGTGATCCCGTAATTCTGGAAGGTACAGTGGATTAACAAAAGTGTGCATACATCGCTGGAGATCTTGACCAGCAGGCCAACGCAACACGTCACACAGCTCACAGTGTACGTGCGTGGTTCTAAAAGCATCAAGATGAGTTTACCATACTCCACTGGAAACCAAACACATCGAGTTTAAACCCAATCGAGAGTCTGTGGGACCACCTTGTTCGCTCAATGGATCCTCAACTGAGAAATCTAGAGCGAGCGGCCGTGGGACTGGAGTCGATGTGATTCCGCATCCCTGTCTGTACCTTCCAGAAATCGCTTGGTTCTCTTCCTGCTCGTCTCGCAGCGGGCCTCATTGCAAATGGATGTTATTCAAGTTTTTGACAGATGGTCACATTAATCTGACAGGACAGTGTATTACTTCTATTCTGTCCCATACTAGTTTCATTATCTATTAGATTCTTCGTATCACTGGTTAAGTGCTCGAAGATTTTTATGACGTTATACCTCACTCACCTCATGTGTCACACTAAGTCCAAATGATGTACACTGTACGTTATTTCCCCTCGAGCATTATATTTATGAGAAATACTCCGACTAATTCTTGAGACAAAAATTAATAAATGTACTGTGAGTCTGTTGGCCGTATGCCTTACTGTTTAAACAGCTGCCTAAAAGAGCTACGAGGCTGGCACTGGGCATTAACCTTATTACACGGTCCTTATGACAAGAACTTTCTTTCTTACTCCTCTCCCAAAATCCCATAACGCGTTGCTTTTAGATGTTGGTCAGTGAAATGGGGAAAGAAAGACCACTTTGTGACATTTTCATCTCCCAATTCAGCTATTATCCACAATGTAAAAGTTGCGAGCATACACGCTCCGGTCTATAACGTGTGAAACTCAATTCAGATTCTTGTCAATACTAACACAAAAAATTCAGAATACACTTTTTCGTTCACAGATTTTCCCTCGTGGACTATTTTTAACGGCGTGGTCCGGACTTGTGCAGTACAGGGTTGTATATATTGTGACTTAACTACGTTAAATGACAGGTAATTTGCAGTTAATTAGTTCACAATTTTCTAGGACATTTTGTTGATGTTTTCGAATCTTGAAATTTCGAATTCATGAAAACTGTGCCCAGTGGAAGTTGCGTGCAACCAAAAATCCGTGAGATCTGCACCCAACACGTTCTCCCTTTGTGTCACGGCTCCCCTACGCCCGGATCGTTGTAATTATTCTAAACTACCTGCTCCCCAGACACGGCCGAACTGCGCCCCGACAGACCATCTGTATCACGGTAGCCGGCTGTTTGCACAGCAGGATTAGTACCGTTCCCTTAGTACCGTTCTTTCTGTTGTAGAGTTGATATCATGCGACTCGTGCATTTCTGTCACAATAGCTCAAACATGGAAGTGTCAACGACCATTTGTCGTAAGCCATGTTGCCACTAAGAAGGTTATTCTTACATAGTGAAGAAACCGAAAAAAGACGGGACTGTAACATGGCACTGTACAAGACAGAAAGCAAAGCCGAGGAATGACAAAAGCCAAGGATTCTACAGTGCTGTTTTCACTCGAGAATCGAAATGCAGCTCCGGATGACGCTCGATTCGAAGTAAGGAAGACTTTGAACCGGGCAGAGAGAAGGGCATGAAAGGAAGAGACTTCCATTTCCAAAATACATATCTTCAGAGGAACTGGGCTTCCTGCATAACCGAGGGTATGATTTTGTCACTGAAATGCTAGAGCAGCAAGCAACGAAGTGTTTATACTACCAGCGACGGCAGATTAGGAGAAAGTATAATAGATTTTAACGGAAGAGCAGGCTGTAAGAGGCTCTAAGAAGTAAAAAAAAAAGATTTTTTTTATGGATGATACGTTCAAGTGCTGCAGCAAACAGTTTTCACAAAAATGCACCGTTCAACCCGACCGAGTACGAATGATGATACAATCATCTATCCAGTTGCCTTTGCGTCATTGCTAAACGAAAGAAAAGAGAAATACACCCCTCTTTTCTGAAATCTTTTTGTGGAAAATATCCGAGAATGGAAACGTGACCGTATATTTAGAATCAGCAGAGATTTCTGCTATTGAAATAGTACTACCGACAGCCGAAGTGCATAGATGTTACTTCCACATGAAAAAGTCTCTCTGAACGCAAGTTCAACTTACTCATGAATACAAATAAAATGAAGAAGTGAACCTACAAATACAAATTTGTGCTGCGCTGGCGTTTCTACATTCACAGGCACTAGATATCCCCATGCTCTCTGAGTTTTTTGACTACTTTGTAGTAAACCCTATCAGCCTTCGGAGTTGCTACAAACGGCGCCATTGAACGACCAACGCTGTGGAAGGCTATCACCACAAAATTAATAACATGTTTGCTAAACCAAATCCTAAAATCAATGGCGTAATTAAGCGTATGAGAAGAGAGTACGGAAGGTAAACGGAAGGCTGGTTCAAATGGCTCTGAGCACTATGGGACTTAACTTCTGAGGTCATCAGTCCCCTAGAACTTAGAACTACTTAAACCTAACTAACCTAAGGATATCACACACAACCATGCCCGAGACAGAATTCGAACCTGCGACCGTAGCAGTCACGCGGTTCCAGACTGTAGCACCTGCAACCGCTCGGTCACTCAGGCCGGCTAAACGGAAGGAAAGCGGTGTGGATGAAACAGGATGAAAGTTTGAAAAAGAAAGGCAAAAAAAAAAAAAAAATGACGAAGATGGTGAAACGAAGGCTTGCTTGAAAGCTATCTCCTACCTACAAAAATTTGACTAAATTTATTAGAAGATATATATAGATAGAAAAATGTACAAACTGTGAATAGCAACTTATAAATAAAAAAATAAAAAAGGTATGTTGATGATAAAACTGCTTTTAAAAACGCCTAAATGACAATAATATAGCCGGCCGCGGTGGCCGTGCGGTTCTAGGCGCTCCAGTCCGGAGCCGCGCTGCTGCTACGGTCGCAGGTTCGAATCCTGCCTCGGGCATGGGTGTGTGTGATGTGCTTAGGTTAGTTAGGTTTAAGTAGTTCTAAGTTCTAGGGGACTGATGACCACAGCAGTTGATGCCCATAGTGCTCAGAGCCATTTGAACAGTAATATACTTTTGCCATTTAGCCAGCACAAAGCCTGAATAAAGTGTGCTGGAAATATCTTAAACCTGGGCCCAGTCCTATGGCCGGCAATACCGAATTTGGTTTTCTGTGGTTTCTCAGATCGTCCTAGGCAAATTCTGGGATAGTGAAAGCTACACCTGTAACGATAATAATAATCGATTCAATGTAAAACACCAAACGCAAAATTTGTTTTTGGTAGGTTGTTATGACGATGAACTAAGATATTAAGAATTAAACATATCAGTGGAATGTAAACTTTGTTTCTGTGTGTTAACTTGTCATTCACTGTATAAAACTTGTAAGACCGTAAAGGTAAGACCCATGAGCTATTTAAATGTTACTGAATGTCTTGACGATATTTAATGTGATAATTTTCGAACTTGTACAGAACCGTACAAAGGATTTCCTATTTGGTTACCTAAATATCAAAAATTTTACTCTCTTTCGGACGGACGTTTACGCAGTGGCGTAATACGTAGTTTGGTACGCGGTGTAGACTTGTCACTCCCCACTCCAAATTGCTAGCCTCACAGAAGGATAAAATACAAATTTATGAAAACGAGCAGGTGAAACGCATTTTAAAAAAATAACAGTTTAACTGACTGTTAAGGAATAGAACTAGTAACCAAAGATCTCAATGGTGGCACGTGACTAGCACGTAGCTTAGAATTTTTGTCTTGGCTTTCGGCTGCAAATTTTGAAATTGTCTCATCAGTAACAATATTATTAGCTAGGTCATTTTTAATGAGTAACTGCTAAATAAGATAGTCGTTGACTCATAGTGGACCGAAAGTAATTCTTAATTAACTTTGTTTTTGAAAAGAAGAAAAGGATTCTCTTGCATAACGCTACCGAAGCACACAAAGTTAAGAAAAATTTTAACACCAAAATGAAGTTATGGACACTTTCGGAAAAAAATCTTCTTAACTGTGAAATTTATACACGGATACCTTCTTCAAGAATCTCATGATAATTGTCAACTGATTTTCGTATAATGACCAGGATCTGAAATAGCATCTGATATACGTTCCATGGTTTTGCAATTTTGCAAAGTGTGTCTATTTCTTGCAGAAAGCTGTCCACGCACTCTTAACATTGACCTCCTCAGTTCGCAGCGTTCTGTATAGTATCGCTTAAAAATCCGAGCTCAGAAACCTCAGCGTTCCTCAGATCTTCTTCCCGCCGGGCAAGGAGATAACCGGACCCTCCTCGACCCTCTCTGGGCGTAAATTTCACTAGACGCAAATTTCAGTTGGCGCACCTTTTAGTATACCGAAATTTCTCCATTAGACTTGTTTGTAAACCGTTAGTGAGGAAAGAGAATCATTTTATCTTCTTGCATATACCATGTCAGATTATTTCTCTGTAACAAGAACAATAGCGGAACCAAAATCGACCCCTGTGGTAGCTGCGAACTGATTATTTCCCATTCAAAATATTCCAGTAACCAGCAAGAGTTTTGATAACATAACGTATCGGCTCGTCTAGAAAGAATACTGTAAACTATACACTCAGCGTCACAGAAAATATGATCTAGCAGTATTTTCCTCAGTATGAGTCGTGAAAAGGGGAAACAACTTGTTCTTTGAAGTGATCCTACTGAATTGCAAACTGAGATTGCCTGTCCCTATCGTAAAGGCGTCGGACATTAATATATTTGATCGTATCTACGCTGCGCAACAGAGCTAAAGGATTACTATTTCGAAACTCAATAATTACTACCCATTGCGACGCTTAAGTTTGAAATTTGGCTCAAAGGTGTGTACAGATTTGCTATGCAGTGGTGCAAAAGTGCGGCGCTCTGCGATGTCATGCAAGGACTCGACGGCGCTTCAAACAGCAAGATGTCGAAACTTGTGAAAAAGACGGCACAGCTCAGAAATTCCGCCCGCAGCTCGTGGTCGTGCGGTAGCGTTCTCGCTTCCCACGCCCGGGTTCCCGGGTTCGATTCCCGGCGGGGTCAGGGATTTTCTCTGCCTCGTGATGACTGGGTGTTGTGTGATGTCCTTAGGTTAGTTAGGTTTAAGTAGGGGGACTGAGGACCATAGATATTAAGTCCCATAGTGCTCAGCGCCATTTGAACCATTTCAGAAATTCGTGTTACGGATAAGGTGGGTTAACGATGTCACACTGGCACTCAACTGATAGCACTGGCGTGCCCAATGCAACCGTGGACGTGTTGCACGACCGGATGGTCGTCATAGCCCCTCTAACCCTAGTTTCTATTGACACCTCTGCAATGGAGGTTATAACTGCGAAGCTTAGCGTGCAAATCAAGGGTAGTCTTACGAGTGACCGAGGAAAACTTTACAGACACGCTGCCAGTCAGAACAGCCGCGAAAAGGGGGCAGTAGGTATCCTAAACCATCCAACTGAGTCCCACACCGCAAGCCATCTAATGGTGTGTGGCAGAGGGTACTTTCGGCAGCTCTATCTGATCCCTCCAACCCTGTTCCACCCGCGAATAGTGCGTGGGAAAAATGATTTGTCGGTAAGCCTCTGTATTGGCTCTAATTTCTCGAATTTTCTCCTCGTGGTCAATTCGCGAGATGTATGTGGGGGCAAGTAATATGTTGTCTGACTCCTCCTAAAAAGTGCTGTCCCGAAATTTCAACAGTAAATCTCTCCGCGATGCACAACGCCTCTCTTGTAACGTCTGCCAGTGGAGTTTGTTTAGCATCTCCGTAACGCTCTCTCGCCAGCTAAACGACCCGGTGACGAAATGCGCCGCTCTTCGTTGGATCTTCCTTATCTGCTCTATCAGTCCTACCTGATAGTGATCTCAGATAGATGAACAATACTAAGGAATCGGGCGAATAAGCGCGTTATAAGCCAATTCTTTCGTGGATGAGTTACATTTCCATAAGATTCTTCCTATGAATCTGAGTCTGGTGTCTGCTTTTCCCACTGTTTTATGTGGTCATTCCACTTAAGGTCGCTCTGGATAGTTACGCCTAGATATTTTACTGCAGACGCTGTCTCCAGCTGTTTGTCATCAGTAGTGTAGTTGTACAGTAGTGGATTTCTTTTCCTATGTTAGCGCAATGTGTTACATTTATTTATGTTCAGGGTCAACTGCCAGAGAATAGCATTCATCAATTCTCTGCAGCTCGTTCTGCAAATTCTTACTATTCTGGCGTTGGTACTCTGGTGCAAACAATTGCATAATCTTCAAATAGCCCTAGAGAGCATCCGATGCTCTCTACTGGATCATATATGTATAATCTGAACAGCAACGGTCCTATCACACTTTTCTGTGGTACTCTGGATATTACCTTTACATACGTCGATTTAGTTCCGGTAAGACCAACGTGATGAGTTCCATCTGCAAGAAAGCCTTGAATCCAATCGCAGGTCTGGTCCGATACTCCGTAAACTCGTATTTTTTTTCATTAAAGGGCAGTGTGGGACGGTGTCGAATGCCTTACCGAAGTCAAGGAACACGGCATCAGCCTGAGGGACGTTGTCCACTGCTCTGTGGATCTCATGGAGGAACACAGCGAGCTGAGTTTCGCAGGATCCCTGTTTGCGGATTCCATGTTGATTCTTATAGAAGAAACGTTCATTTTACAAGAACGTCATAGTTCTTGAACATAAAGCATGTTCCATAATTCTACAACAGATTGACGTCAACGATATAGGTCTATAATTGTGTGGATCTGTCTTACGGCCTTTCATAAAAACGGGAATGACCTGCGCTTTTTTCCAGTCGTTAGGTACTTTTCGTTGCTCAAGCGATCTACGATAAATTGCTACTAGAAGGGGAGCAAGTTCTTTCGAGAAATATTTATAGAATCTTACGGGTATCTTATCTGGTCCTGAAGCCTTTCCACTACTAAGCGATTGTAACTGTTTTTCAGTTCCGCTTTCGGTTATCTCAATATCTGACATTTCGACGTTCGCACGACGATTGAAAGGAAGGACAGTGTTACGATATTCCGCTGTGAAACAACTTCGGAAGATCGAATTCAGTATTTCGGACTTCTCTCTGTTATCCTCCGTTTCGGTGCAGGTGTGGTAGCAGAGAGAATCAATAGATGATTTTGACCCACTTACTGAATTTACATACGACCAAAATCTCTTAGGGCTTTTACTCAGGTCGGTTGGCAACGTCTTCCTTCCGAAATCATTGTACGCTATTCTCATTGCTCTCCTTACGCTCATTTTCACTTCGTTCAGGTTTTGTTTGTCAGCTAGGTTTTTACTTCTCTTGAATCTGAGATGAAGTGCTCTTTGTTTACGTAACGCTTTTCTAAGACGGCTATTACACCATGGTGCATCTTTCCCATCCCTTATGCACTTGTCTAGGGCATATTGAAAGATGCCTTTGAATTTTTTCCATTTGTTCTCCACATCTTCGTCCTCATCACCGAATAGTTGATGCTGACTGCTGAAATTTGTATCCTGTCACCATTGATGAGCATATATATCTTCCTACCTTTCTTAACATTCCTTGTAGGACCTATCGTCATAGATGCTGTCACAGCCTTATGATCACTGATACCTTGCTCTACGTTAACTGATTTGAAAAGTTCAGGTCTGTTTGTTGCCTGGAGGTCTAATATGTTACCCTCCAGAGTTGGTTCTCCAACTATCTGTTCAACGTAATTTCTGGACAATACATCCAGAACAAAGCCACACGATTCCCTGTCGCTGCCACCAGTTGATGGCATAACAGTCCCAATCTATACCTGACAAGTTGAAGTCGCCCCCTATTACAACGGCATGATCAGGACAATTACTAATGACATTCTGCAAGTTTTGCCTGAAGCGCTCTACAACTACAGATCCAAACCCAGGTTATCTATAAAAGCATCCGGTCACCATATTTGACCGTTCTTTGATACTCAGATTCACCCAGATTAATTCACATTCGCAATCCGTGATAACTTTGCTAGATTTTATCGAATTTCAGCAACAGGGAGACGATTTTGACAATCCTTGGCTCTGCTGACACCTTCGGGAGTTTAACATTTTCCAAGGACATAATGGAGCTTCAAACCCATCGAACGTGATCGCACCTATTTAGAGCGAAGCGAGATGGCCATTTTTGCTCTCGTTAATAGGTGAGGAGCGCTAGGGACAACCATTCGTTACATTCTGAGTGTGATCCGAAGCAGCTAAGGATGCCTATGATTTTCAGCTGTCCTACTTTGTGTCCTCCTTTGGTGTGACCATAAAGGAATGCGACACTGACACATGCGGCAATAAGACGCCAAAGAGTCCCTCTCAGACTCTCCCACGTGTATTGAGAATTTTGAAAAAGTACCTGCACAGAGAAACCTCGTGAAAAAGTTCTAGGCGCTTGTACACCAGCAACGCTTTAACACTTTCCGATTCTTGGTGGCCTGCTATCAGGCACAAGAGCAACAGTGTTGTCCCGGGTTCGATTCCCGGCGGGGTCAGGGATTTTCTCTGCCTCGTGATGACTGGGTGTGATGTCCTTAGGTTAGTAAGGTTTAAGTAGTTCTAAGTTGTAGGGGACTGTTGACCGTAGATGTTAAGTCCCATAGCGCTCAGAGCCATTTGAACCAGCAACAGTGATGCGGCGAAAGAGCAGCGGTGTAGGTAGCCTAGCAGCAGGCGCCTGGTACGCCCAACGGTGAGAGCAAAAAAAGTTTTGCATCACCCCCGTTCCCAGAACTGCTGAAGACTGACGTTGACTGTGGATATTGTATCACAGACACAGTCCCTTTGACTGTTTAGAGATGTCACTAAACCAGCTCAAAGATGTAAACAATCCTGCATGAGCAGCACCTATTAGACGGAGGGGGTCGGACAGCCGATCAGTTCCGGTCATTCCACCACGAAGGAGGTACACGGCTCGTGTTGTCTGTAGTTCAACCATGCCTAGACGGTCAATACCCCGGATCGATAGTGTCCACATTGTTACTTTGCGCCAGGAAGGGCTCTCAACAAGGGAAGTGTCAAGGCGTCTCGGAGTGAACCAAAGCCATGTTGTTCGGACATGGAGGAGATACAGAGAGACAGGAACTGCCTATGACATGCCTCTCTTAGGCCGCCCAACGGCGACTACTAGAGTGGAAGACCGCTACCTACGAATTATGGCCAGCAATGCCACCATGTTGAATAATGCGTTTCGTACAGCCACAGGACGTCGTGTTACGACTCAAACTGTGCGCAATAGGCTGCATGATGCGCAGATTCACTCCCGACTTCCATGGCGAGGTCCATTTTGCAACAACGACACCAGGCAGCGCGATACAGATGGGCCCAACAACATGCCGAATAGACCGCTCAGGACTGCCATCATGTTCTCTTCACCGAAGAGTGTCGCATATGTCTTCAACCAGACAATCGTCGGAGACGTGTTTGGGGGCAACACGGTCAGGCTGAACGCCTTAGACACACTGTCCAGCGAGAGCAGCAAGGTGGAGGTTCACTGCTGTTTTAGGTGGGCATTACGTAGGGCCGACGTACACCGCTGCTGGTCATGGAAGCCGCCGTAACGGCTGTACGATACGTGAATGCCATCCTCCGACCAATAGCTCAACTGTAACGGCAGTATATTGGCAAGGCATTCTCCTTCAAGGGCGACAATTCGCGCCCCCTTCGTGCACATCTTGTGAATGACTTCCTTCAGTATAACGACATCGCTCGACTAGAGTGGCCAGCATGTTCTCCAGACAAGAACCCTATCGACCATGCCTGGGACAGATTGAAAAGGGCTGTTTATGGACGATGAGACCTACCAACCCGCAGTGGTTAGCACACTGGATTCGCATTCGGGAGGACGACGGTTCAATCCCGTCTCCAGCCATCCTGATTTGGGTTTTCCGTGATTTCCCTAAATCGTTTCAGGCAAATGCCGGGATGGTTCCTTTGAAAGGGCACGGCCGATTTCCTTCCACATCCTTCCCTAACCCGAGCTTGCGCTCCGTCTCTAATGACCTCGTTGTCGACGGGACGTTAAACACTAACCACCACCACCATCTGCCAACCACTCTGAGGGATCTACGCCGAAACGCTGTTGAGGAGTGGAACAATCTGGACCAACAGTGCCCTGATGAACTTGTGGATAGTATGCCACGACGAAGACAGGAATGCATCAATGCAAGAGGACGTGCTACTGCATACTATAGGTACCAGTGTGTACAGCAGTCTGAACCACCACCTCTGAAGGTCTCGCTGTATGGTGGTACAACATGCAGTGTGTGGTTTTCATGAGCAGAGAAAGAGTGGAAATGATGTTTATGTACAGGTTCCCGAACTCTCGGAACCTATGTGATCGCAATTTTTTTTTATGTGTGTATTTGTAAGGTGGTCATCAAAGGCGAGTTTTTAGCAACAAAGGTTTTTGGATAACTGGGAACCTCAAGAGCACCCTTTGTCGTTTTATTCAAGCATGTGTGAATGTCGCACCTGCCTTCACAGGAGGATGCGGGATACGAGGGATGAAAAAGTACAAGCGCGCTTTGCTGCTTCGGATCACGTTCGAATTTCGTCGAATGATTCCCAGTGGTTCCAACCTATACATGAGAGAAAAAACTGCAGTCGCGCTTCGCTCCAAACGGGTGTGATCACATTCGATGGGGAAACAGCTCCACAATGTACTTAGAGAAAGGTTGAAACGTCCGAGGGTGCCCGCAGTATCAAAAGTTGTGTCTTCTTGTCGCTCATCGCACTGCAAACTGTGACTTTCGGTCGCGAAATGTGTGGGAAACAATGCTGCGGGGATGGGGTGGTTTCATTGACGTACTTTATGCCATCCTTGAGACCTTTTCGTGCCGATTATCAGCAGTGGAGTGTCTGGAATACTTCCCTCGCATTCATTAGATAACAGCGTGCTTCCAACACTGAGTATCTCGATTCTAGCCTCCTTTGCAGGGACGTCAAAAGAAGGGGTGAAAGTTGAGAAAGAGCGACTTGACGACCCTCGCGTCGTGTGACACGTCCACGGAGGCGCTGGGCGGAATTGTGGTGACGTTTGGTGCCAGAGTGACGTCATTAGCTCACCTTAAAGAACCCGTCATGTAAACTTCTGAGCTCTGCCCTTTCTTTCGGACTTGTCAACACCTTGCTGTTTGAAGAGTCCTCGAGCCTCAAGGTGACATTGCAGGGCGCCACACTTTTGCACCATTGCAGAGGAAGGTTGTAGTACCTTCGTGTCAAATTTCAAACCAGAGCGTTGCAAACGGATGGTAATTACTGGTTTCGAAAAAGTAATCCTTTAATTCTGATGCGCAATGTAGAAACACAGGGTGTAACGAAAAGGTATGGCCAGACTTTCAGGAAACGCTCCTCACACAAAAGAATGAAATGTATTAAATGGGTATCGGTTTGGAAACACTATTTCCATATCTGGGTTCATTTTCTACTTCTTTTCATAACCATATTAATCTTGGGAAACACAACAGGTTTGAATCATACAGAATGCAAAAAGTTATACTGAATAAATCAACAAAGTTGGAATGAGAAAACATACAAAGAGGTGGGAGAAATCACCAGCTGAGTCCAACAACGTTCATCTTTGTATGTACTCCTACTCCTTATTGTAGGATCTCGAGAAACTTCAAGAAATTGTGCAATCACGTCACCAAACAAGATATTCTGTCAACGGTCGGGACGGTATTATGCGTGACTGCTTCGTATGACATGTTCTTCCACCCAGGCTCAACAGAGAAACCTACAATGTTTCCTTAAGGAATGCTCTACCTGTGCTTTTCGAGTGCGAAAAAAAATGTACTTCATCCACGTCATCGGGCATTCTCCTCCCCACTGGATGGGAGACGTTCTGAAATACCCAGGAATCATCAATTTGTAGAGGGAGAGCAAGAGATGAGAACAATAAGTAGGTACAAATGGATGTAGGTTGTAGTAATTATTCGGCGATGAAATAGCTAGCACAGGATACACATGAGTGGAAAGGAGCATCAGACCAGTCTTACAACTCAAAAAAATGGTTCAGATGGCTCTGACCACTACGAGACTTAACATCTGAGTCCGTAGAACTTAGAACTAGTGAAACCTAACTAACCTAAGGACATCACACACATCCATGCCCGAGACAGGATTCGAACCAGCGACCGTAGCGGTCGCGCGGTTCCAGACTGTAGCGCCTAGAACTGCTCGGCCACCTTGGCCGACCTTGCAACTCAAGACCACCACAACGACAACAATTTAACTGTATCATTTTCAGAAAGTTCAGTTGCGTGCCAACCGAAACATAACCGTCAATACTAGGGTAGCTAACATTTTTGCCAGAGTAGAGAAGTTTGGGGTAGGCAGACGAACAGGAGCCTGTTGCTCTCGAGGAAACGTAACGCGATAGTCGCGATACACGCAGGTAACAGCAGAGTAGCAGAACAAAGTCGCAGGCACACGAGCGCCCCGTGTACCATGACACCGAGCCACACAATGGCGCGGGCCGCCCGCTGGACGCGCGCTGACGTCACGGTCACGGCGATCCGCCTATCTGGTTGCTTTCCGGTGCCTTCTCTTCCCTTCCCGTCCCTCCGCTTTGTGCCGCCCAGCGCTGACACTCCCTGCCTCCCTCTGGCGCCTGGCAGTCTCCTCTCCTCTGTCCTCTCCCAGCAGCCACCACCTGTTGCTGCATTCCATCTCGTCGCTCGGTGGTACACCCCGACGTTCAGGACAAACAGCCTACACAATGTGTCTGAGTACATCAAGCCATCATATTGGGACCACTTCTTTTAATGTCTAATTTTTATATAATGTCACGGAGGAAGAGTGCGATCATATTGCAAATTAACAGGAGTATTGCACAGCTGCCTTATTAGTCACTGAATAAGAAGACACCAACTGGTAAGGACTCTCTTTGACGCATTTCGGATAGAACTCATTATGAGATTGCCTGCAAACCAAAATTGCACAGAAAATATAACTATACAAAGAATATAGAAGAGTATTAAACTACAAGTATCATCAAAACTAAACAGCTGAAGCAACGATCACATATAAAAAGGCAGTATGCAACACACGAAACTCTCATGCGAGACTAACTGAATAGCTGTAACATGATAGCCAGGAAGTCAATTTAAGCCCCCAGAGGGCGGAGATGAATACCGAAGTAGTGCCACATAGCGACAAAAGCAGAAAAAATTACAAAACTAAACATTTACAAAATTCTTTTACAAAGTGTGAACAATAGAAAGAACAGTTGCGTAAAACATAACATCGACAAGAAAGATATACATATACACTGACAGATAAACAGATTAAAAATTACAGAACAAAATGGTTCAAATGGCTCCGAGCACTATGGGACTTAACTTCTGAGGTCATCAGTCCCCTAGGACTTAGAACTACTTAAACCTAACTAACCTAAGGACATTACACACACCCACGCCCGAGGCAGGATTCGAACCTGCGACCGTAGCGGTCGCGCGGTACCAGACTGTAGCGCCTAGAACCGCTCGGCCATCCAGGCCGGCAATTCCAAAACGCTTATGTAAATTCAAACCTTCCTAAAAATTAATTGAATGAAACATATCGAGGAAAACAGTTTTAAAAAGGTACAATAAAGTCGAAATAATGACAGCAGTCGTAAGATAGGAGAAGGACTCAGACCCTCGCGAGAGTACCTGAGGCAGAACGTGTAAGTAAAATTCATTGAAAGATAAGGTATATAATGTATTAATAAAAGACCATAAGACATCAAAGAAAAATATTGGTTTATTTATTATAATTTATGATGTCAAGGATGCCGGAGACTCGAACACTCAAGAAATGCTTATAACAAAAGCGATAAGTGTGGGAAGCAGCTGCATGGAGGTAGAGATGTAAAAAACAGAATAATACAAGCGGGCATGCTTGAAGTTACAGGCCCAGTGCTTCAGTGAATATTTTAAAGAACTACTAGTGTCTACAAGACATATGGTCATACAAAATTAACAGTTGTATTCATTCAAACCTTCATATAAAATTACATTTACTTTAACCATAACCCAGCCACATACGCTGCTGATAAAGCTGGTTTGGAACAGGACTGAAAACCATCAAATATGAAATCACGCCTACAGACGGCACTCACGTTCGTTGAGCCACAGCTGGAGACGGGGTGTGTCAAACGTCGATAAACGCGAAACAGTTCCGTTCCCGCATAGACAGAAATAACTCACAAGGATCAACACTGTAGACAAATAACACTACACACGCGAGCCTCACGTTTCGGGGGGAAAGACAGGCGAGGAGTAGAAACTGACCTTTGGTAAGGGAGGGCGGAGGGGGGGGGGGGGACAATTATTTCATAGTCAACTGAGCTCACGTAATGCTCAAGAAAATGATCTAACGCTTATCATGGAAAGCACTCAAAACAACAGAGTATCGAGGTCAATGTACATGGCTTTCATTAGACTGCTGATGACATATGCAACTCTAGTTTGGGCATAGCTCTATAATATCTGCACTACCTGCAGGTCATACATAGCGATGGGAACAACCAAATGAAAGCAATCTATTCAGTCGGTTGTGGAAAAACAATGGGCTCATTTGGTTGTAGTTTTAAGTGTTGGCTAATTCATTCATTCACTTTTTTGAATGAAACCAGCCTACGGGAGCAACCAATTGAAAATAGTCGCTTCAGTCGGTTGCGGTTTTTACATGTAGGTTAGATTATTCACTCGTTCATTTCAATGAGACCAATGTGTAGGAGTAACCGGATTAAAACAGTTAATTAAGTCTGTTGTGGTTCTACGTGTTGGTTGGATTATTATGCTTCATTTCTTTCGAGTGGGAGCAATCAAATGAAAACAGATGACGCAGTCCATTTTAGTTCCGGAAATTGAGTGAATTATTGATCTTCCTTTTCAACTGAAAACAGTCTGTAGTTTTTCTGTCGATTGACCTTTTTATTCATTCTTTCAAATGAAACCACTCTTTCGTGTTTTAGTTGATTTAACTATCCACTCACTCTTCTGAGTGAAACCACTCTTGTTATCATTTAAAACTGATTAACATATTGTAGTTGATTAAATTCTTCCATATTCATTTAAGAACAACTAATTAAGCTGATGTATCGTTGGGGGCAAAAAGATGAGTATAAAAAAATGACTTTGACAACATATATGGACTAAGAACGATTGAAATTTAATTATAATAGAATAATTAGTCTTTATGCCAGAACAGAAGATGATGATCATTTTAAGCCTATGAAAGTCATCAACAGACCATAAGGCACCGGTTCGAAGTGACGCTGAGCGGAGGCGAACTGTAACCACCTGATCGCAGCGTTCTTCTCCGCTCAGGTCTTCACGGATCACTGAAGAAGGTATCTTATAGCCTGAAGATGATATGCACAGACTGAAACCGATGACCATTAACAAAACATCTTCTGTTTTGCGATCTAGACTGATTATTTTGTTACTTACAAGTTGAGTATCTGGCATTGACCGGAAATTTATTTATTCCAGTCTTCTATTATCGTGACAAGAAATAAAAACACCTACAGTCATCCTTATGGTTTTATTTTATTTTGTCGCTACCAGTTTCAACGTTTCATTGCGTCATCTTCAGGCCTGTATGCATAAAACATTAAAGATAGCATTATCAACTTATCAGTCAAGTTACATAAGAAGAGATTAAAACAGAGTGAAACAATGGCAAGACTCTACAAAGGAATTTACAACGAACATCTGACAGAAAGAACAGATACGTCCATTGCACATATCTAAAGGACTCGAACCTCCGACGGGGGGAGCCGCTCGAACCGTGACAAGGCGCCATCACTAAATTCTTTTCTGTTCAGTGTATGTTTTTTCCAAAGCATTCCTTTTGAACGTTCACACATTAGTATTTTAATTTCACAGTTAAGCCTTACTGTAGCCATCACCACAAACACTCTGAAACCACGTTCGCACTCTCCTTGACCCCTGGGCGGGAGAATTGGTGTCGCATGATTCTCGGTGTGTTCGGTTTTGAGCGGAAGCATTCGATCATTTTGACACAGTACTTTTGAGTGCATTCTGTTATTGTCTGTCATCACTGCTATTGTCGTTTTGATATTTCTTTTTTATTAAGTGCCAGTACTCGCTTTTAGTTCAAATTTTCGTGTATGTTTGTGAACTTAATTGCGACTTTGTGTCTGGATGAAAATGCCGAACCGCTCAGTGGCGTGGGAATGTAAGACTGCATAAAAAGTGGTCCTGAAGATAAATTCAATGAGATATGCAGTATCTGGAAAGATGACTCATATTCTGAAATTATATTAAAGAAACTGAAAGCAAATTAACGAATAACGACAAACATTTCCGGAGAAAGAATCACTTCAGACAAGGGACAGTATATGCTTTAAAAATTTGAAAAGAAATGTAATAACGAATGACATATTAAGATGAGATTTTCCGGAACTATTCTATTTTTTAAAATATTTATTGTACGTCTTCACCTGCAAATAGTCAGTCATACTTAAAAACTAGTTTCCATGGCATAATGATCATCTTCGGATCTCATCAATCACGACATCTACATCTACATCTACATCCATACTCCGCAAGCCACCTGACGGTGTGTGGCGGAGAGTACCTTGAGTACCTCTATCGGTTCTCCCTTCCCTGACGGTGTGTGGCGGAGGGTACTTTGAGTACCTCTATCGGTTCTGCCTTCTGTTCCAGTCTCGTATTGTTCGTGAAAAGAAAGATCGTCGGTATGCCTCTGTGTGGGCTCTAATGTCTCTGATTTTAGCCTCATGGTCTCTTCGCGAGATATACGTAGGAGGGAGCAATATACTGCTTGACTCCTTGGTGAAGGTATGTTCTCGAAACTTCAACAAAAGCCCGTACCGAGCTACTGAGCGTCTCTCCTGCAGAATCTTACACTGGAGTTTATCTATCATCTCCGTAACGCTTTCCCGATTACTAAATGATCCTGTAACGAAGCACGCTGGTCTCCGTTGGATCTTCACTATTTCCTCTATCAACCCCACCTGGTACGGATCCCACACTGGTGAGCAATATTCAAGCAGTGGTCGAACAAGTGTTCTGTAAGCTACTTCCTTTGTTTTCGAATTGCATTTCCTTAGGATTCTTCCAATGAACCTCAGTCTGGCATCTGCTTTACCGACGATCAACTTTATATGATCATTCCATTTTAAATCACTCCTGATGCCTACTCCCAGTTAATTTCTGGTATTAACTGCTTCCAGTTGCTGACCTACTATATTGTAGCTAAATGATAAAGGATCTTTCTTTCTATGTATTCGCAGCACATTACACTTGCCTACATTGAGATTCAATTGCCATTCCCTGCACCATGCGTCAATTCGTTGCAGATCCTCCTGCATTTCAGTACAATTTTCCATTGTTACGGCCGGCCGCTGGTGGCCGAGCGGTTCTGGCGCTTCAGTCTAGAACCGCGCGACTGCTACGGTCGCAGGTTCGAATCCTGCCTCGGGCATGGATGTGTGTGTTGTCCTTAAGTTAGTTAGGTTTAAGTAGTTCTAAGTTCTAGGGGACGTATGACCTCAGCAGTTGAGTCCTATAGTGCTCAGAGCAATTTGAACCATTTTTTCCATTGTTACAACCTCTCGATATACCACAGCAGAGTTATGAAAAGGTGAAATTCTTTAAAAAGAACGTAGTCAGAGCTATAAAATAAAAGTAACATCACAATAGTGTGCTTGCGACAACATTCCATGTCATCTACCATAGGCTTTTCTCCATGGTTTGCTCTAATTAATTATCCTTCTGAAGCCACTGTCTACTACCTCCCAGAGGGGACCATATTAATGAGTGATCGCACCCTGTCGTATGGACAACATCGCAGACACGTATCCCGTGAATCCAAGATAACAAACTAACTTTCCACAGAGAAAGCAGTATAATTTTTTGCGATGGTCATCATGCAAGTGAGAACTTTTTTTGGTTCGGGTGCTGTCCAGTACTCTGACGACAACAGAACACCATTCTGATTCAAGTCCCACGCGAAGGGAATGTGCAGTACGAGGCAGGCAGCCTCCGATGGCTGCATTCATTCAAGCCCGTTCCTCGGACTTTTCCAGGTGACGTCTCAGTTTTAGCTGAATAAGATCGGCCTCGGCAAGAAGTTCGAGGAAAACGCTGTGCCATTCAGCACGTCAGGCTGTTGTAATAGTGGCATCTGCTTACATAGCTGTGGAGAATCTCACATTGAAACATTGGTGTTACTACGGGCTATTGCGGCCTTTGTATTCTGCGGAGGTTGATCCTAAAGTGCTCTTTTGTTCTGGTTAAGCATGGGTGTATTTATCGGGATACGTGAACACACAGAACAGTCTGTATTGGAATCCCTAAAGTATGAAAGAATTACATCGAGAGACTCTGCTTGATCAAAAGAAACACCAAATAAAGGTGTCAACAGACGCGCTACTTCTGAGTTCTTTGCATTGCCCAGCAAGCAATAACTATATTTCTCTGACAAAAAGGCTGCAGTATATTTGAAGTGATGGTTTTGTAGAAAGAGTAGTTCAGCAATTCGTGTAGCACTGGTTGCAGCCTACACTACTGCTTCCACGCCTCGCAGAGCCTCTTGATATAGCTAATGACGATTTCCAGTAGTCGAGTCACTGTGAAGTGCGTGGAAAATGATGCCGTACGCCAACGAGAGTACTGGATTCGCTTATTGACCAACGTACATACATTACCTAATCAAAAATATGTCTGGAACCGCGAGACCGCTACGGTCGCAGGTTCGAATCCTGCCTCGGGCATGGATGTGTGTGATGTCCTTAGGTTAGTTAGGTTTAAATAGTTCTAAGTCTTGGGGACTGATGACCTCAGGTGTTAAGTCCCATAGTGCTCAGAGCCATTTGAACCACTTTTTTTTTTTTTTTTTTTTTTTTTCAAAAGTATCCTGATACCCCTATGTACAGCGAAATTGACCACCATACATAACGAGAGGCAACACGCCAGTAAAAAAAGGAGAGAGGAGGGGATGTATGTGATAACGGCAGAATGGGTCTGTCGGTGACTTCGAACATGGACTAGTCATTGGATGTAACCTAAGTAACAAATAACATCAGGGACATTTCAGTCTTTCTAAAGTTGCGCAAGCAGACTATTAGCGATGTTACTGACAAGTGGAAAGGCGAAGGAACAATCACCGCTAAACTAAGACAAGGTTGATCTTATGTACTGACAGACCACGTGTCGTTGCTGTTTTCGGAGGGTGGCTGTAAAGAATGGCATTAAACCAATGGAAGAAATCACTCAGCAGTTCCAAAGTGCTACCAGAAGTACGGTTTGGACAACGGCTGTGTTTGAGTATTAAAAGGAAAGGCTTACAATGATCGGGAAGCTCCTTATAAACCACAAACTTCTGTAGTCAGTCTCAAATGACTCTTGGGGTGGCGTGAAGGGCGGCGTCACTGGAGGAGTAGATTAGTGTTTAACGTCCCGTCGACAACGACGTCATTAGAGACGGAGTACAAGCTCGGGTTAGGGAAGGATGGACAAGGAAATCGGCCGTGCCCTTTCAAAGGAATCATCCAGGCAGTTGCCGGAAGCGATTTAAGGGAATCATGGAAATCAGGATGGCCGGACGCGTGTTTGAACTTTTTTTTTTTTTTTGCATTTTGTTCGTTGTTGATCGTTGTGTTTGGTCGTTGCGGACGTCACATGACATCCGTTCAAGTTCGTTTTGTTGATCCTTTCACTCGGTTTTTTTATTACAGAGGCCAACCAGCTCTCTGACCGAACACGCTGAGCTACCGTGACAGCTACCATCGTAATGCCGAAAGCGAGTCCAGTGTGCTAACCACTGCGCCACCTCGCTCGGTGACGTCACTGGACAGAGGGAGACTGGAAACGAGTGGTTTGGATTGATGGATGACGCCACACCCTGTGCCAATTGTATGAAAGAGTTTGGTTTTGCCGAATGCTTGGAGATTTTTACCAGGCGACATGTGTATTGACAACATTGAAGTATGGAAAAGGTGATGTCGTGGTAAGGGGCTGGTTAGGAGGTTGTACCCGTATTGTGTTTACAAAAACGCTAAGTATTGAAGGCTGTTAATACTTTTTACAGCGCTGTGTACCGAGTACTCCAGAGAAACTTTTCGGAGACGATGGATGCATCAACATGGGATGACTTAGAACTTTGAATTCATTCCAGACCCACCAGTACCGATTTCGGCTCTTGAGGAGAAATGGGCTACAATTCATACACAGGCATTCAGAAACGTCACTGAGAGTGTCCCCAGCAGATCTGAAGCCATCATAAAGGCGAAACGTTGACACGTCCCTTTTAATATCGACTGATGGGTATCCTTCTTATGAAATATACTATGACTGTCTGCATGCTTCTTTACGCGGTCTGACATTTTTTACCTTCTTCTCATGGGCTCTGCACGAGGTATACGTTGGTCACAACAGTACAGGTGCGCAGTCTTCCACAGAACCCTATTCTCTAAAGTTACTGAAGAAGTTTTCGTGGATACAGAAATTCTCATTTACGTTCTCAAAGAGTCACAGTTACATCTTTCGTTTGATTGGTTATACCGACCTGTTAAGATCGCAGCAGCGTGTGTCTGAAATTCTTCGAGAGCTCCCACCACCGCTACTTGATAAGGACTCCTAACACTGGAACAGTTCTGGAAAACTGATCGCACTATCGTCTTGTAAGCAATTCCCTTTACAAATGTACCACACTTTCTCCTAAAAAATCAAGTCTTCGATTAGCGTCCCCTGCTGTACGGTTTACAAGATCATGAGATTTCATATCGTTTCTTAGTATCGTCACTAAACCACCTCAGTAGCCGAAGTAGCTGACGCACCATCAGTATTTGGTTGACAAAGGAAAGATAGGGCTAACACAAAGTTGCTGAGTACCAGACTTCAAGCAAAGCCCTATGCCAACTTGATGCTATTCTGGAGGTGTAGCCTGTGTTCCAGAACCGGGTTTCATCCCCTCCCTTCTCACATCGTCACAACACAAGCATGGCACCATACTACGCACACATCCATTGCAGTCACCTACACCCAGGAGATGTACTTAAGACACGCCGCCCTCACTGAAAGGAACCATTGTGCTTGGAAAATGTTTTCCGATTAGGCGACTAAGCAACCCCTATAAGTCTTCGAACCAACGACGCCGTACCAGACTTTTATACTGTAGTACGCCTAAATATTTCAACGAGATGGCATACTCCAGACTTTCACCGCAAATTTGATACTGCTGTGTTCTTCCAATCTGTTATAGGAATTATTTATGAGAATTAACTCTCATGTACCCACATTTAAAGTGGCACAGACCGAAGTTAACCACCATAGTGTTCATGGCCGTCCACCGAAGAACAGTTTACTAATTTGGTTCTTCAGTTTCCAAAAGGTTTAGCCTATTTATTGGGTATAATGATGTATGCAAGCCGGCCGCTGGTGGCCGAGCGGTTCTAGGCGCTTCAGTCCGGAACCGCGCGACTGCTACGGTCGCAGGTTCGAATCCTGCCTCGGGCATGGATGTGTGTGATGTCCTTAGGTTAGTTAGGTTTAAGTAGTTCTAAGTTCTAGGGGACTGATGACCTCAGTTGTTAAGTCCCATAGTGCTCAGAGCCATTTGAACCATTTTTGATGTATGGAAACCAAGGATATTGATAACAGAAAGGCAATTCACTTTATCTCGGTTTGCTCGATGGGCTTGCAGCTTGACTGGGCGCAAAAAACATTCGAGTCAGACAGTGCACAAGCTGACCATACCTCCTGCCCACAACAAACACACGTTCTGAGTCCATGGAAGTTGAGTAAAGCAAGAAAGATAGGACATGGTCTTTCACTAAATGAATAGTAACAGAAAGATTTCACCTTTCCAGATAAATGTAGGAACGATCAAGCTTACTTACCATTGGAACGTTTGATAAGCAACCATCTGCAGATGTGTATTCGAGATCGCAGTACTAAATCATATGCTTCGATTTTTGCATCGTGTAAATTATGACTTTGCCAAAGGAGCGAAAGTTTTCTGCTATTAGACTTCTTAAATCACTGCACGACGCATGAATGTGTCAAATTTTGTGACCAGTACTTTTCAGAAGATGTATTTCTCTGAATTTAAATTTCTTTAAAAGTCCGTCCGAACAGGCCATAAGAACCAAACAGCACCAATCGACCGCCGTGTTATCCTCGCCCATACGCATCACTGGGTGCAGATATGGAGGGGCATGTGGGTAGCACACCGCTCTACCGGCCGTTCCAAGTTTTCGTGAACAGAAAAAAAAAATTCTTCGAAGTATAACCTTGTTCTCAGCATTGGCGGAAATATATGATCATATATAAACATTTTGTGTACTTGACTGTTATTGTTATCATAATTAAAATCCTAAGCATCTTTGGCGTATTAAAACTTGGGGTAGAGGCAACTTATATCTCACAGGTGGGGAGGAGAGGGGAGAGGTAGAAATTGGGGGTATGGATAATCAACATTAATCTGCAGTGAAAGTAGGTGCCGCAGTAAACGAAATCTGGGAGGCTAAACTCCCATTCCCCCTCCTATCAACAAGGACACTAAAGATAAAATATTTTGAAAATCCCTATGAATCACAAGCAAAGTGCGACCTCTACCAAAACCGATCCACGCCTTCATTTAAAGAGAGCTGCCATTCTTTCATTCTTTATCACTACTGCACCTCGATCGATGAATGCGATTAGAAAAACAATCATTACGTAGTTAACAGAAATTCGATTTCTACAATTTACGTAACGAAGCACAACTGAAGTTCTAAAAGCTGATTCTTTTAGCACAAACTCTAAAGAGCATTCAGTGTTGATATCCGTGCAAGGCAGCGGTGGAATGCCACGACTCCAGGTGGAAGGAGGTGCGAGAGAATCGCGTCGGCACGGGGCGGCGCGCTAACTAATCACCTTTCGTTTTGAGCCCGAACAGAACGAGATATGACGTAGGAACCGAGCGGGCGGGCAGCCGGTATCTCTCGGCCCATCGGCGATTCCAGTATTTAGAGAGCCTTTCCTTCTCCCCATTAATCTCGCGGGGCCCGTCGGCGCGGGTTATTAGTACGGTACACTGGGGGGGGGGGGGGGAGGGAGGTGAGTGTGGGGGAGGGAGCGACTTATCTGCCGGCATGGCGGGGCTTTCTCCGTGGTCGCCTCGGGTGCGCCAAAAGCGGGCAGATGCCATCTGCGCATGCGCGCCCAAATGCCAAAACGCGAGCCCTTGCTCTTGTGGAACTGTTTGTTACGCAGACTGCTTACAGGTCGATGTTGCGTAAAAGCAGGGAAGGAAGCGAAGGAAGGATCATCAGAGGGTTCCATCAAGAAGTAATCAAATATAGTTTGGAAAGCTAGAGAGGCGAAAGAAAGCATAAAACAGGAAATTCGATATGCATATATAAAACGCAAAGGAAGACATTACTACTCAGGATACTTGCAAGTAGCCTCTATCAGCCGGAAATATTATCTATAAGAGTTGTTTTGAAAATACTGTACGGTATTAACGAGAAATAACGAAGTAGTTCAATACATAAATTATAACGGGTACATAAGACAGATGAGGACGGAACATCAACAAAAAGAATCGCTAAAGGCAAACTGGTACATTAATTGCGGTGGAAACATCACCAAATGGAACCTTCAAGCTACGCCTCCGTTATTTATGAAGTCTCATGATAACGTCATAAGCCATTGCCATATCTATGACATAGTAATCATAACATCGCAAACCACGTCGCATTTAGATGACGTGACATTGGCGAGAAATCCAAAAAATACTGACGAAACAGGCTAAACAGTACGCAGCCGACATATTTAAAAGAATCCAAACCATTTGAATTTAGCTCCATGGTTAAAAGTGTTTGAATGAATAGTTATTTATCAAAGATAGCGTAAAACGTGGCCGTTTTCAAAAGTATCCAAACGGCCTGAACTATTTATAAAAAAAGTGATACATACACTCCTGGAAATTGAAATAAGAACACCGTGAATTCATTGTCCCAGGAAGGGGAAACTTTATTGACACATTCCTGGGGTCAGATACATCACATTATCACACTGACAGAACCACAGGCACATAGACACAGGCAACAGAGCATGCACAATGTCGGCACTAGTACAGTGTATATCCACATTTCGCAGCAATGCAGGCTGCTATTCTCCCATGGAGACGATCGTAGAGATGCTGGATGTAGTCCTGTGGAACGGCTTGCCATGCCATTTCCACCTGGCGCCTCAGTTGGACCAGCGTTCGTGCTGGACGTGCAGACCGCGTGAGACGACGCTTCATCCAGTCCCAAACATGCTCAATGGGGGACAGATCCGAAGATCTTGCTGGCCAGGGTAGTTGACTTACACCTTCTAGAGCACGTTGGGTGGCACGGGATACATGCGGACGTGCATTGTCCTGTTGGAACAGCAAGTTCCCTTGCCGGTCTAAGAATGGTAGAACGATGGGTTCGATGACGGTTTGGATGTACCGTGCACTATTCAGTGTCCCCTCGACGATCACCAGTGGTGTACGGCCAGTGTAGGAGATCGCTCCCCACACCATGATGCCGGGTGTTGGCCCTGTGTGCCTCGGTCGTATGCAGTCCTGATTGTGGCGCTCACCTGCACGGCGCCAAACACGCATACGACCATCATTGGCACCAAGGCAGAAGCGACTCTCATCGCTGAAGACGACACGTCTCCATTCGTCCCTCCATTCACGCCTGTCGCGACACCACTGGAGGCGGGCTGCACGATGTTGGGGCGTGAGCGGAAGACGGCCTAACGGTGTGCGGGACCGTAGCCCAGCTTCATGGAGACGGTTGCGAATGGTCCTCGCCGATACCCCAGGAGCAACAGTGTCCCTAATTTGCTGGTAAGTGGCGGTGTGGTCCCCTACGGCACTGCGTAGGATCCTACGGTCTTGGCGTGCATCCGTGCGTCGCTGCGGTCCGGTCCCAAGTCGACGGGCACGTGCACCTTCCGCCGACCACTGGCGACAACATCGATGTACTGTGGAGATCTAACGCCCCACGTGTTGAGCAATTCGGCGGTACGTCCACCCGGCCTCCCGCATGCCCACTATACGCCCTCGCTCAAAGTCCGTCAACTGCAGATACGGTTCACGTCCACGCTGTCGCGGCATGCTACCAGTGTTAAAGACTGCGATGGAGCTCCGTATGCCACGGCAAATTGGCTGACACTGACGGCGGCGGTGCACAAATGCTGCGCAGCTAGCGCCATTCGACGGCCAACACCGCGGTTCCTGGTGTGTCCGCTGTGCCGTGCGTGTGATCATTGCTTGTACAGCCCTCTCGCAGTGTCCGGAGCAAGTATGGTGGGTCTGACACACCGGTGTCAATGTGTTCTTTTTTCCATTTCCAGGAGTGTATATGTACACACATACACACATACTAACACAAACACACACAAACAACTTTGATTTTAAGCCTGCTTGAGGCTATCTTACCCATTTCACAAAGATCAAACTATGATCTGAAAAAAGTTTTTCAGATACCGCTTCCAGGCACAAGATTCGTTGACTTATTAAATTATTTAATTAGCAACCTGTTTCGGCGTTAGAACTCATCATTAGGCTCCATCGGCGGTACGAAAACGTTTCACACAACATCTAACACAATCTTCTCGTGCCGCCACTGTAGCCTGATGAAGATGTCTATCCTCAAAACATGTTACTAATTAAATAATTTTAGGTGTCAACGAATTTTCTGAGTGTAGCGCTGTTTGAAGGACCTCTTTATTTTTTGAATCAGTACGGTCGATTTACAGTCAGTGTGGCTTTAAATTGTGAATCTATGATCGCTTGACATTCTTAGAAGTTTTTCAGTAATGCTTCAATTCGCCGAGCAACATTTTTGTCTTCTACATTAGAAAAATGTAACCGAACTGTACAAAAGACATGTTGCTAAAATAATAGTGTAATCAGGCAGCTGACTTTTCATCCTAACTCTAATTGAGGCTAAGCAGTTAGTGGCACTTCATTTTTATGCAGAAATGAGGCTGTATACAAAAACGAAACTGTACAGTCTAGAAGTCTACAGAAAACATTTACTAAAATACTGTGCTAAGCAGGCAAGCAATGATAGCTGACATAAAAAAAATGGTTCAAATGGCTCTGAGCACTATGGGACTCAACTGCTGAGGTCATTAGTCCCCTAGAACTTAGAACTAGTTAAACCTAACTAACCTAAGGACATCACAAACATCCATGCCCGAGGCAGGATTCGAACCTGCGACCGTAGAGGTCTTGCGGTTCCAGACTGCAGCGCCTTTAACCGCACGGCCACTTCGGCCGGCTAGCTGACATAAAGAAATAGTCTAAACTATTATTCTATACCTATCAGCAACTGGAAGCGTCAAGTGCCATACTGTTATTCGCACATCTCACTAGGGCCTACAACATGATTGTTAATACTCAAATTAAGTGCCACAATGCTAGTTCAGTGTTCAAAGTATCTGTAAATTACGAACATACTGGCATTTTGATCTTAAGCCTATCTGTGACTTTGCTGTTGATGGTAAATTTGGCAGACTTTGATTACCTGACGTTTTTAGAAGTTTTTCAGTAATGCTTCTCCTCACCAAGTTGCATTTTGGGGAAGGAAAATGTTCTGCAGTAGAAAAATACGGTTGACTCCATTACCTGGCTAAAATAGCTTTTTTAATTACTTTCGACCCTAAACATACCTGCAGTTTTGTCTCAATGATGTTCTTTACACCAGCGTCACATTTTCTGACACTTTAGCACAACAAACTGTCCCGCAATGACGTATTTTGACAAGACATTCAATGCATTGTATCACTTAAACTAAACATTCATAATATGCAAATAGAACTCTGTAATACTGCAGGTACGAGATGTAAATACACAAAATTGCCGCACAGCACAACACAGTCAAAACAATGATTGACAAGGTTTCACATACACGGAGGAATGTTTGATACCTCAAAAACGTGATCTTTCCACCAAAATGACACTGTTTATTCAAACACACACAGGTCGCTCATTGTAATACACAACTATAATTACAAATGTCAAATGAAACACATTTCAGCCGTCTAGTTTCCAAGTTTATTTCATTTGCCTACCAGTTTCAGCGTTTTACTACACGATCGTCAGGCCCCTGACCGACGTGTAGGAAGGTTCTACGTCGGTTCTGATTGAATCAGAGGCCAGCAATGCTGGTATTAGCTTAGCGATCAAGTCAGCCATCATCTACCACTGTCAGATAAACACCTAACAGTGGGCAGACGATGGCTGACGTGGTCGCTAAAGCAAAATCTGCTAATACCAGCATTGCTGGTCTCTGTTTCAATCATAACCGACGTAGAACCTTCCTACACGTCGGTCAGGGGCCTGAAGATCGTATAGTAAAACGCTGAAACTGTTAGGCAAATAAAATAAGCTTGGAAACTAGACGGCTGAAAGGTGTTTCACATCCTGTATCGAACAGCCGAGTCCCGCAACTATCTATAAAACGATGGACATACAGATAATTACAGATCTCTGACCATGAACGAAAATACGCTCTTGCACCGAAATAAAATTGTGTATCAAAATATGTAAGATTTCGAGTACGAAACATATGTGGCGCTACCAACGTTAATTGTTGAAAATAAGAGTATGTGGCTCATGTATTGGCAAGACTGATATAACTTAGAAGTTAAGCTACACCTGTTGATTTCTCAAGTTTGATATTTGTAGCACACTAACCAAGGCACTGTACACCCTCAACTCAAATATTTCCACTTCTAAATTGTCTCTACTACTTTTTAAAATACACATTACTCAGTTATTGGCTTTGCTGATAAAACTTGCACATTAGTTGACGAGCTTTGTTTGTTCTCTGTACCACAGTTTCAAGAATTCAGAATTATGTGATTATTTATTAAAATTGTAAAGATTTGTTCTATAACATTACAGTACATGCAAGGACGCTACTGCTGATCTAAGTAACATGTTAAAGTGCACTTGTCGACCAGAATAGTTTGATCATTGTACTACATTTTAACGAAATAAAAGAGACTTTTGTTATTTATCAGAATAAATGTACCACGCCTAACCTAACTTCCAGATTACCAGTCTGTTCACGTCTAAGTTCCGGGATGTCTACCCCTCGACATGGCACGTCAGCTGTACCTGCTCCTCTCCTCCGTATGGTTTTGCGAAGGCTGGTGGGCCCACGGCTCCCCGTGCGTCGTATCGCTGGGCCTGGCTACAAGTCGCCTGCCTCATGTTGACAGCATTCGTCACTCTGAAAACTTGCCCCTAAAGCAAATTGATACAAACAGTACCGTGTTAGCTAACACAAGATTAAGAAGAGGAAATGAAATCAGCTCATACAGCCACTGTGCTCTCATGAATCTCAAACCAATTCAACTCCAGTACATTTGCATAAGTAAAGGTGAATAAATAAAAAAAGAGACAAGGCGAAGGGATTGCAGCCTTTCTCAAGTGGAACATAACTGCAGGGACGTTCAGGATCAAAATTAATTAAAAAATAGTTTAGTCATGCAGTAGTGTCAGTTATATTTTTCCGGTGTAGAACATGATGCATTATCTTCTTCCATCTCCCTCGAGGACGGTACTTGGTGAGAGGAAGCGTTATTGAAAAACTTCTGAAAACATGAGGTAAGGGAAGTTCGATCAATGTACAACCAATAAGATACTCTCAGACAGAGTGAAGATCGAAAAGTCAATCTCTTTTCATATTTAGAGGCTATACACAGAATTAGCATCGTGGCACTTAATTTTAGAATTCTCAGTCACGGTTTAGGGGTGTGGCGAGATGTGGCAACGACACTGTGATACTTGGCTCTTCCGGAAGCTGACAATCATTCAGTAGCAATTCACACTGTCTGTTGCATTCTGTCAGCTATCATTACTTGTCTGATTAGTGTTTTGTACAGTTACAGGCTGAACAGGTTCCTTTTTGTACATAGCCTCAATATGCCTAAAAATGAAGAGTCAGCTGCTTGAATAGCACGTTATTTTTAGTCACATTTATTTTGTATTGTTATAAAACAATTCACAAATGGAAATAGCATTTTGACAGTCAATTTGAGAGTCCACAGTCATTTTTACGCGTGAAGTGCAAGTTACATGTTAATTACACTCACCCTGCAGCTGACAGTCATAGGACAGTAATTCAGACTGCCTGTCAAATCTGCCATCACCGCTTTGCTTCCTAGTGTAGTACTTTGCCCAAGCTTTTTGATTTTGTTTTTGCGCACGGCTTCAAACCTGGGATGAAGTGTCAATTGCCTGCTTAGCATATTACCGTTAGCCACAATAGTTTTGTTCAATTCGGCTATATTTTTTTCAGCCTGCAACATGATGCATTATCTTTTCCCCATGAAATGGTGCTTGGTGATCTAAGACATTACTCAAAAACTTCTAAAAAGTCATGCGATCATAGTTTGATTTTTGTACTATGAGTAACATAGCCTGAAGTAGGCACAAGAATAAAATATGTGTGTGTGACTTTTTTCTTTCATTTATTATTCAGGTCGCAATGATATTTTTGAACATGACGCCATTTTAAGCATTTCAGGTGAAGATTACATATGTTTGCTTCGTATCAGACTTGAACATGGCGCAACTATGACGTATCAATACTATTTGGCCTGTTTCGTCAGTATTTATTGAGTTTCCCGCCAAGGTGACTTTACATAAGGTTGTCGCTTGTGACGTCGTCATTATGACTTCATAGATAACGAAGGCGTAGCTTGAGGACTCCACTTCTTGATTTTTATATCCGCAGTAAATGGACCAAGTTCCCCGTAGTCATTCTAATCATACAGAATGGCTGACAAAAGGTTGACAACGCAGGTCTGTAGGTAATCAACCCAAAAATATTATATATTATCTAAGAAGATACTCAGTAATTAGTACTGAATAATTTAAGAAATGAGCAAAGTAAAGTGGTACTGTCCTAAACTCCAAAAAATAAACTAGTAATTGGTTGGAGACGTAAGAAAAAAGAAATAAGCACTACTGAAATATACTGAGAATATTAAACAGCAAATCACATCTGACAGAGGATGGTGCGCTCTTAGAATTCCGAGGGAGTAGGTTCCAAGAGGAGTAAGGCGACATATTGTTGGACTGTCAGCTGCACCAAGCCGAAGACGCCCTTTTACGCTTCTGTGGGAAATAATGACGCTACACTATTCATTTTTGCTATGCCAGTATAGAAGGTGTCGTTAAAGAAGCTAAGTGCGAAATCCGTGCTATGACCACGTTTATTTGTTAATATTTACGTACAAGCCCATTTCCAGATGTTCTGGCGTAACCACAAGCGCCGGAACGAAGACGAAGAACGGAAATCCAGAGAAGGCGGTGAGGAAACGTCATCCAAAAGACCGCTGACAGGGACCTCGCTGAGCCTGGAGCGCCCCCTGCAAGAAGTAAACATAAGCGCCGCTCCTGCCAGCCTCCATACCGTATCGCGGTCGGCAGTTATCAGTGACGTGTGACAACTAGCCGATACTTTGCCTATAGCGATGACTATTACTGTTTGCATGTTACCTGCGACACCTTTGTAAATACAAGTTAAATATTGTCAATTTGCTTTATAGAAATAAAACTACTAATTTTATTTGTTTGAATTGTCCTATAGCATTCCGAGAATGCAGCATCCTTTAGGCACCCTATAAGCGACGAGTGGGCAAGATCCAACACCGGATTTCCTCCGTGTCCGTCTAAAATCACGTGTGTCAGAAAAATTCGCTTCGATAACCTAGGTCCAGAAACTTCACATCAAATTTAAAGCTGTTTTCTCGTGTTGTTTGTCTCAAAACTCGTACTCTGAGTACCGCGGAAAACGTATTTATTTCTGTGGCATCAGCTGTAAACAACATTTGTGCGTTTGTACAATTTTAGCAGTAGTATTCTCGCTCAAAAACAAAATAATTCATTTCGAGTTTCAATGTGTATGTATTAGAATACACCGACGTTATTGAGAATTTTCGATAGTTACGGAAGTTGTGGCGCATAACCTATTTCGTAGCAAACCTGCGTTTGTGGTTTATTTACTATAGCAAGTATTATAACTAACATAGCATATATTCAATTATTCAGTTTTTCATTTCAACAGGGCTGTATATTGTCTGCATTTATAGTAAATTAGTAACTTTTATGCTAGGTTTTTCTATTGCTTTCAAAGAAATCTCTTTTTGTGCGTTAGTTGCTTCAGTTCTTAAAGGGAATCAATAAAACTTTTAGCTTACCAGATCCAGAAATTGAAATAGAACCAAGCAGCTACTTTAAATACATTTTTTTGTTTTTTTTAAGTCAAATAGTCGAAGACTACAATGTGATTGTATGCACTAAGAAAACGGAACGGACCCCATAAGGACAAAGTCGTGAAGAATACAGTAGTAGAACAGGTGAGTTATTTTAATTATTTGGGATGTGACATCACATAGGAGTACAGCAACGATGTAGAGAAAAACAGGTGGCAAATTAGGATATATATATAAATGGAGAACTGAAGACATAAGTTAGAAACAAGACAAAAAACTAGTGGCCTTACCCACACTACGGAATTAAATCGTCAGTCATTTACAAGCGATAAAAAAGAAAAGTATAGACAGCTCAAATAAGATTTCTTAGGTATTTTCTATAAGTTTGGCTTTACACATAGCTGGTTTGAATCATACTTGAGAAACAGAATGCAAAATGTTGTTCTGAAAAATTGATACAATGTCGGAAAGGTAGAAAATTTTAGTGATTGGAGGAAAAAAGAGTCACAAAGGTAGTCCCACAGGGTTTAATGGTGGGTCCACACCTATTTCTTATAAATGTGAATGACCTACCACTTGCAATTCAACAAGCAAAATTGGTACTTTTTGCAGACGATATTAGTGTTATAATAAAACCCAATAGAGAGAAAGCAACAGATTAGTTGGTAAATTATATTTTCCGAAGAATTATTCACTGGTTCTCTGAAAATGGACTCTAAACTTTGAAAAAAAGGAAAAAAAAACACTACACTCAGTTCTGTATAATAAATAGAGACATACCAACAACTGATGTAGTAGATGAGCAGGAGTCAGCAAGCCGGGTAGAATGCTTCAAATTTTTGTGTGTACACATTGATGAAAACTTGAATTGGAAGAAACACATTTGTGAACTTCTGAAACAGTTAAGTTTAGATACTTGTATAATTGCTAATCTTGGAAATAAATGTTTCCAACTCCTGAGGTATTTTGCATATTTCGACTGAATCACGTCGTACGGAATAATTTACTGGAGTAACTCATCACTTAGAAAGAAAGTACTGATCGCAAAAAAGAGAGCAGTAAAATTTATATGTTGACACGTGAACATCATGTTACCTCTTCAGGTAGCTAGGCAATTTAAATGCTCCTTAACAATACATATATTTGATAATCAAATTCTTCTTCAATAATCCATCACAATCTGAGAAAAATGATGTACATACCTACTACACTACAAGGGAAAATGACTTATAATAACCTACTGTTAATGCTGTCAGTGGCTCAGAGAGGAGTTCAGTATGTAGTAGGGAAAAGTTTTGGTAGTTTGCCCATTGATATAAAAAAAGCAAATTTTAAATATAATTTAAAATCATTTCTCCTGGACAACTCAATTTATTCCGTTGACAAATTTCTGCATAAAATCTGGTAGCCAGAAAAAAAAAAGGTAGTTAACATAATCATGTAAACATGTCATGTATACTGAGTCTTTTCACACCATTTCAGTAAAAGAGTCATTAAAATGATCTATGGAAAATGTAAGTAAGTAACTAGGTCTGTGAGAGCCTGTACAATCAGTAAATAAATGTCGTGTGACTAGGGCCTCCCGTCGGGTAGACCGCTCGCCGGGTGCAAGTCTTTCGATTTGACGCCACTTCGGCGACTTGCGCGTCGATAGGGATGAAATGATGATGGTTAGGACAACCCAACACCCAGTCCGTGAGCGGAGAATATCTCCGACCCATCCGGGAATCGAACCTGGGCCCTTAGGATTGACATTCTGTCGCGCTGACCACGCAGCTATCGGGGCCGGACGTTGATAGATTAAGAAATAGGGACATTGCGAAGGAAGTAAACATATTTAATGTAAGAACCAAAATCCAAGGCAACAGAAGAAAGTGGAGTGAACATCCCAACAAAGTGAACTGTACCAGACAACCTTACAAAATAGAAAATCATGCTGTGGTATGCTGAAGATGTCTGGGAAAGTGAAGAAAGGTAACAGGCAAAGGCTTCATACCTAAAGTGCAGAAGAAGAAGAAGGAGGAGTGTTATAACGTACCTGGCGTACGATACGATATTGTCAAGTTTGTTTGTTGCACCACAATAATGTGATATCTGGTAAAAATACAAGAAGTTCCTCATATCCAGTATTTAGCACCATTAAATTAAAGAGAAATTTTGCGTATGAGGATGTCCACATTCGCTCCAGGAGTGAAGTACAGGGTTATTACAAATGATTGAAGCGATTTCACAGCTCTACAATAACTTTATTATCTGAGATATTTTCACAATGCTTTGCACACACATACAAAAACTCAAAGAGTTTTCTTAGGCATTCACAAATGTTCGATATGTACCCCTTTAGTGATTCGGCAGACATCAAGCCGATAATCAAGTTCCTCCCACACTCGGCGCAGCATGTCCCCATCAATGAGTTCGAAAGCATCGTTGATGCGAGCTCGCAGTTCTGGCACGTTTCTTGGTAGAGGAGGCTTAAACACTGAATCTTTCACATAACCCCACAGAAAGAAATCGCATGGGGTTAAGTCGGGAGAGCGTGGAGGCCATGACATGAATTGCTGATCATGATCTCCACCACGGCCGATCCATCGGTTTTCGAATCTCCTGTTTAAGAAATGCCGAACATCATGATGGAAGTGCGCTGGAGCACCATCCTGTTGAAAGATGAAGTCGGCGCTGTCGGTCTCCAGTTGTGGCATGAGCCAATTTTCCAGCATGTCCAGATACACGTGTCCTGTAACGTTTTTTTCGCAGAAGAAAAAGGGGCCGTAAACTTTAAACCGTGAGATTGCACAAAACACATTAACTTTTGGTGAATTGCGAATTTGCTGCACGAATGCGTGAGGATTCTCTACCGTCCAGATTCGCACATTGTGTCTGTTCACTTCACCATTAAGAAAAAATGTTGCTTCATCACTGAAAACAAGTTTCGCACTGAACGCATCCTCTTCCATGAGCTGTTGCAACCGCGCCGAAAATTCAAAGCGTTTGACTTTGTCATCGGGTGTCAGGGCTTGTAGCAATTGTAAACGGTAAGGCTTCTGCTTTAGCCTTTTCCGTAAGATTTTCAAAACCGTCGGCTGTGGTACGTTTAGCTCCCTGCTTGCTGTATTCGTCGACTTCCGCGGGCTACGCGTGAAACTTGCCCGCACGCGTTCAACCGTTTCTTCGCTCACTGCAGTCCGACCCGTTGATTTCCCCTCACAGAGGCATCCAGAAGCTTTAAACTGCGCATACCATCGCCGAATGGAGTTAGCAGTTGGTGGATCTTTGTTGAACTTCGTCCTGAAGTGTCGTTGCACTGTTATGACTGACTGATGTGAGTGCATTTCAAGCACGACATACGCTTTCTCGGCTCCTGTCGCCATTTTGTCTCACTGCGCTCTCGAGCGCTCTGGCGGCAGAAACCTGAAGTGCGGCTTCAGCCGAACAAAACTTTATGAGTTTTTCTACGTATCTATAGTGTGTCGGGACCATATGTCAATGAATGGAGCTACAGTGAATTTATGAAATCGCTTCAATCATTTGTAATAGCCCTGTAGAATTTTATCGTCTGAAGGGAGCAGAATGGCGAGTGAAAGGGTTGAAGACACGTAGCTGCAATTTTCGTGTTGAAAACGAATCGTCGGTGAGAGGACTCACTAATTACTTCTTAGCTGTGTCTGCATTTCGAAATCAGGCTCCGACTTACAGTTTTAGCCCGAACGTCTGGTGCGCGACGTGCCTGCTCGCAGTTTCAAGGCGTACTGGCATGGGCGCAGCACGGTCACGCGGCGTCCCCATACTGGCCGCGCCAGAGCGGGCCGGGTATTTCCGTGGCGGGTACCGGAGGAGGGGTGGGGTGGGATGGGGAGCATAAATCAGTGTTATCTGCGCTTCTTTGCGCCGTAATAAGGCGCGTAATTTGTCCATCCATCACGAGCGGCGCCCGCGGCCTGGCCGGCCACGGCGGCCCGGGCCGGCAGCCTTCAGCCAGACAGAGCTCGGAGCAAGTGGACGCCGGTGCACCGGTGATCCCCACACCTTGTGTAGGGACGGCGTCCGGACCAGCCCACCGGCAGTCTGCCGGACCACGTCCGTCTCTGTGTGGGTGCGTGTGAGCGGCGGCGAGCGCCTCGTCAACTGTGCCGCACTCTTGTCTTGCGCTACAAATAATTACACTTCGGAAACCACTGCCGAGTGCGAGGAAGAGGGTACTTTCTCATCTAAGAACCAGTAGGGCTTCGTCCAGTTGCATTCAGAGATGGAACACTGGGGGAACGACTTCTTGCGAATGTCTGTACGACTTGTTATTTGTCTAATTGTATCTGCAAGGGTAAAATATATTGAGCACTTACAACTTGTACAGAAACCAGACTGCAACCGTGAGGTGAGTAAGCCGTAAAGGGAAGGTACGAGCATATGGAATAAATCCACAGACATGTGAGTGGCTCGAAGACTTCTTAAACAACAGAACCCAGAATGTTGTCGTCGACGGCGAGTGTTCATCAGACACAAGTGTATCGTCTGGAGTGCCCCAGCGAAATGTGATAGCACCTCTGTTGTTCTCTGTAGCCCGGCCAGTGTGGTCGAGCGGCTCTAGGCGCTACAGTCTCGAACCGCGCGACCGATACGGTCGCAGGTTCGAATCCTACCTCGGGTATGGATGTGTGTGATGTCCTTAGGTTTGTTAGGTTTAAGTAGTTCTAAGTTCTGGGGGAATGATGACCTCAGAAGTTAAGTGCCATAGTGCTGAGAGCCATTTGAACCATTTTTGTTGTTGTTGTTGTTGTTCTCTGTAACATAAATAATTGGTGGACAGGTTGGGCAGCAATCTGAGGTTGTTCGCTGATGATGCCGTGGTGTGTGGTAAGGTGTCGAAGTTGAGTGACTGTAGGAAGATGCAAGACGACTTAGAAAAAATTTCCAGTTGGTGTGATCAATCGCAGCTAGCCCTACATGTGGAAAAATGTAAGTTAATGCGGATGAGGAGAAAGATCAAATATGTTATGTTCGGATACACTGTTTCTTCTGTCCTGCTTGACACAGTAACCTCGTTTAAATAGCTGGGTGTAAAGTTGCAAAGCGATATGGGATGGAACGAGCAAACGAGAACTGTAGTGGAGAGGGCGGATGGTCGACTTCGGTTTATTGGGACAATTTTATAAAAGAGTGGTTCACCTACAAAGGGTACTGCATAGAGGACGCTGGTGGGACCTATTCTTGAGTACTGGTCGAGTGAATGAGATCTATATCAGATCGGATTGAAGGAAGATGAAGAAAGCATTTCAGAGGAGGGCTGCTGGATTTGTTACCGGTACCTTCGAACAACGCGTAAGTGTTACGGAGATGCTTCGGGAACTCGAATGATAATCCCTGGAGAGAAGGTGCCGTTCTTTTCGAGAAACCCTATTGAGAAAATGTAGAGAACCGGCATTTGAAGCTGACTGCCAAATGATTGTACTGCCGCCAACATATATTGCGCTTAAGGACCACGAAGATAAGATACGAGAAATTAAGGGGTCATACGGAGGCATATAGATAATCGTTTTTCCGTGGCTCTGTTTGGGAGTGGAACAGCAGCGGAAATGACAAGTAGTGTTACAGGGTACGCTCCGCCATACACCGTACGGTGGCTTGCCAAGTATCGATGTAGATGTAGACGAAATTCGGAAAGCTTACTACAGTTCGTGCGGAATAAATTAAAACTCATTGCTTACAGTTCAGGGTGAGTAAAAGTCTGAGCGGGGTTCGCATCCCAGTCCGGCACAAATTTTCATCTTTCCCCAGTGAGTTACACCAATTCTCGCTCGCAACCAATGTCTGTAATTATTTCTTGCCTTAAAAGTTTGAGGTTTGCCTGTGACACTGTAATTTGTCAGAGGCAGCAAAAGACTTTAAAAAAGATTTGAACGGAACGGATACTGTCTTGAGAAGAGGTTATGAGAATAACATCATCAAAAGGGAAACAAACGGAATCCAGGCGCAATGGATTAGGAAATGAGACGCTAAAAGTAATAAACGAGTTTTTCTATTTCGGTAGCAAAGCGACTGATGGTGGCCGACATGGAGAGAGAATGTAACATGTAGACTGGCAAAGCGCGAAAACTATTTCTGAAAAAAAGGCATTTATCAACACCTAACACTAAATTAAAGTTAGGAAGTAATTTCTGAGGGTATTTGTGTTGAGTGGTGCCTTGCACAGAAGTGAAACGTGAACAGTACTACAATCCAGACAAAAAAAGTCATCTTAAATTAAATTTTCACTGAGACACTTCTACATCTACATCTACATCGATACTCCGCAAGCCACCTGACGGTGTGTGGCGGAGGGTACCCTGAGTACCTCTATCGGTTCTCCCTTCTATTCGAGTCTCCTATCGTTCGCGGAAAGAAGGATTGTCGGTATGCTTCTGTGTGGGCTCTAATCTCTCTGATTTTATCCTCACGGTCTCTTCGCGAGATATACGTAGAAGGGAGCAATATACTGCTTGACTCTTCGGTGAAGGTATGTTCTCGAAACTTCAACAAAAGCCCGTACCGAGCTACTTAGCGTCTCTCCTGCAGAGTCTTCCACTGGAGTTTATCTATCATCTCCGTAACGCTTTCGCGATTACTAAATGATCCTGTAACGAAGCGCGCTGCTCTCCGTTGGATCTTCTCTATCTCTTCTATCAACTCTATCTGGTACGGATCCCACACTGCTGAGCAGTATTCAAGCAGTGGGCGAACAAGCGTACTGTAACCTACTTCCTTTGTTTTCGGATTGCATTTCCTTAGGATTCTTCCAATGAATCTCATTCTGGCATCTGCTTTACCGACGATCATCTTTATATGATCATTCCATTTTAAATCACTCCTAATGCGTACTCCCAGATAATTTATGGAATTAACTGCTTCCAGTTGCTGACCTGCTGTGTTGTAGCTAAATGATAAGGGATCTATCTTTCTTTGTATTCGCAGCACAAAACACTTGTCTACATTGAGATTTAATTGCCATTCCCTGCACCATGCGTCAATTCGCTGCAGATCCTCCTGCATTTCAGTACAATTTTCCATTATTACAACCTCTCGATACACCACAGCATCATCTGCAAAAAGCCTCATTGAACTTCCGATGTCATCCACAAGTCTACGATAACGCTGAAAGCTGAAGAAGTGAATTAAAATCCGTGGTAGAGTAGGCTTTTACCAGAAATATTGACCCTTAGACAGTGTGTCTAGTAGTGTATTTTAAATACGACAGTACGCCATCCTAGGCACTGTATAACGTTAAAACACTTGATAATGGCAATTTAAGGCCGAAATCATGATCGTGTAAATGTAACACTGCAAATAAAAAACAGTCTAATGGCGGTACTGACATTAAAGAAATATATGACTGTGGTCCCACATTACGAAAAAATTATTAAACATGAGACAAGATATCATTCAGCGAGCACAGTTACCGATTCATGATGCCATATGCCATACATTTCAGTAAGATTCCATCAAAAGAACGTAGCAAGCACGAGTAAAGAAAGCAACACATTCATTCATTCGTGTTAGTGCAAACGCACTTCAATTTAGTTTTGGAATCGTACAACCTGAATACGTGGTACAGTAAGGGCAACGATCTCTCGCACCTTTACGAATAGTTACCCATAATAATGGCACTAAAAGGGGCAGTTCTTATTAAAGTAAGCTTCACCACTGAAATAACCTTTATTTCTTTCGAAATGAATCCTGACAGATAACAAATACAGCAATACGGCTGAAGGGAAACTGGTCGCAGTACCACAATGTTAACGCATTAAGTTTACAGTAACAAGCTCACGAAAATTTGATGAATCAATAGCGAAGGGTCACTCGAGGCCTCCACGAGGTCGGCCCAGGCAAATTTCTAGTGTGTGGGATAGCCACACGGTCTCAGGCGCCTTGTCACGGTTCGCGCGGCTCACTCCCCTCCTCCCCCCTCCCCCACCCCTCCCTCCTTCGTCGGTGGTTCGAGTCCTCCCTCGGATTTGGATGTTTCTGTTGTCCTTAGACTAAGTTAGTTTAAGTTAGATTTAGTAGTGTGTAAGCTTATGGACCGATGACCTCAGCAGTTTGGTCCCATAGGATCTTACCACAAATTTCCAATTTGTACCGTCGCCCCAGAATTGGCCAAAACACCGTCCTGGTGCAGATTAGGTCTCCATCCGCCGTGGCGAAGTTTAATATGTCAGGGGTGAACGTCAGTAGCCACTGCTCGCGCCCCCAAGTGCTGCTTCCGCCTTCGCGAACAGTCCCCAACTGCATAGCCACTAGCCGGTCAGAGCGCCCGGCGCGGCGAACCGTCAAAGGTTCCGCGCTGCTATCGGTATCGAGCGATCGTTCCGAGCCGGCACGGTTAAGCAAGCACAGCAGACAGTACCAATTACGTATGCGCATTGAACTACTAAGTCAGTTCCTACTGAAGCCATTTATGTGACCTGGCTAGGCGTAATCGAACCTGCAGTACTCGGTCGCCACGTTACGCCGTAGCAGCTGTGAAGTTGAAGCCGCTGCCGGCGCCTGCAGCTCCACGTACGAGAGCGCCCACGCTCGCCCAGTCACCTGGCACGCGTGCTAATGCTGGTTGGTGTTGGCACATTCCTCTTCATCTCGTTAATATTAAAAAACTGTTCAAATGTGTGTGAAATCTTATGGGACTTAACTGCTAGCTTACACACTGCTTAACCTAAACTATCCTAAAGACAATCACACACACCCATGCCCGAGGGAGGACTCGAACCTCCGCCGGGACCAGCAGCACAGTACATGTCTGCAGCGCCTGAGACCATTCGGCTAATCCCGCGCGGTCGTTAATATTACTTCCACAGTTCATTACTGACGTGTGTCAGTTAAAATTAAATAATAAAAAAGGGCGACGCAAGGAGCCGCTCATGTCGCTCTGGCGTGAAGGGCAGCAGCATTCACAGTGACACACACGGTCATTTACTGTCTAAACCAAGTAACGTTTGCACGTAAGGTCAAGAATAGCCCACCCGGTAGGCCGTGCGGTCTAACGCACGGCTTTCCGGACGGGAAGGAGCGCCTGGTCCCCGGCACGAGGTCCGGTGAACCGGCCAGTCTGTGGATGGTTTTTAGGCGGTTTTCCATCTGCCTTGGCGAATGCCGGCCGGTTCCCCTTATTCCACCTCAGTTACACTATGTCGGCGATTGCTCTGCAAACAAGTTCTCTACGTACGCGTACACCACCATTACTCTACCACACAAACTCGTGTGGTATGAGACGTTCCCTGGGGGGGGGGGGGGGGGTCCATCGGGAGCCGAACCGCACAATAACACTGGGTTCGGTGTGGGGCGGCGGAGGGGTGAAGTGGACTGCGGTAGTCGTCGTGAGGTTGTGCACCACTGTGGCAGCGGCGGGGACGGAGCCTCTCCGTCGTATCTAGGTCTCCGGTTCACATAATGCAAGGTCAAGAATCATGCCCTCACGCCACTCAATTCTGAACAATTAAATGACCTACAAGTATTCAAATTCCAACTCATTTTTGAGCTTTAATACAAACATTTCACAAATAAGCAAGTCAGTCCTGTTCGCTGAAAATAACAACAATGATCACTACCAGAGGGCTGCAAATTCACGGCAGTACAGAATTTTAATGAAGCCGTTAACTAAGATTGCAATAATCTTGCACCCAAAATGGCATTCATAACAAAGATCATGAGTTGTTGGACTCTAAATTTAAACAACTGAACATTTGTAATCTACTTCAGTTACAGTAACTGATTTACAGTAATAAGGATTATGTGCCCAAATGGTGATAAAAGTTGGACAAGAAGCCCCATTTGAAGCAGGTTCGAATCCTGCCTCGGGCATGGATGTGCGTAGTGTCCTTAGCTTAGTTAGGTTTAAGTAGTTCTACGTTCTAGGGGACTGATGACCTCAGAAGTTAAGTCCCATAATGCTCAGAGCCATTTTTACCATTTGAACCTCATTTGAAACAGTAAATAATAGAAACAGAAACACAAATGTCAGGTAACTCCAGCATAAATATCAGATTTCACTTCCAAAATGATTAACCTTGAGAGCGATAGAATTTTACACCCAAATGGCTTTGATAGTAAGACCAAAACCTCTCATATTAAACAGCAATAATTAATGAAACGAAATTCTGAGCAACCATTCGAACAAACAATATAAAATATATTAAAATCACAGCTGTTAGTCAACGGTTTTTCTCGCCATCCTGTCACGCTTGTAACAGAAACATGCTCATAACAGGGATCTTTGGCTGGACTTAAATCTGGAACCTTCTAATCAGATGGGCACAGAGTTCCAAATGTCGACGTAGCAAACATCAGCACAACGTGGCGTGCGTGAGATAGTCCGTGCAGTCGCGCTATCCTCTGTACCGTGGGTGGCTCAGATGGATAGACCGTCTGCCATGTAAGCAAGAGATCTCGGGTTAGAGTCCCGGTCGGGGCACACATTTTCACCTGTCACCGTTGATATATATCAACCCTCGTTAGCAGCTGAAAGTATTAATATAATCCTAATTTCGTTCTAGACGGCTGCAGGTCATCAATGGTGTCTGTTCTTTCCAACATGTTCGAAAGAACAGACACCATATCCATATAAGTCAGCACAACGTAGTCGACAACCACTTCTTGTGTTCTTCATCCACGATTGGGCCTTTGATCCCTGTGCCCTCCTTGACACACACTGTTTCACAGAGGAAGACCGCACTCCAGTTCCTTCTCTAAATCCTCGCACAAACGAAAGAATGGCTGACATCGAAATAAGTGTCCAAGGAATAGAAAAGCAACTGGAATCACTCAACAGAGGAAAGTCCAGTAGACCTGACGGGATACCAATTCGATTCTACACAGAGTACGCGAAAGAACTTGCCCCCCTTCTAACAGCCGTGTACCGCAAGTCTCTAGAGGAACGGAGGGTTCCAAATGATTGGAAAAGAGCACAGGTGGTCCCAGTCTTCAAGAAGGGTCGTCGAGCAGATGCGCAAAACTATAGACCTATATCTCTGACGTCGATCTGTTGCAGAATTTTAGAACATGTTTTTTGCTCGAGTATCATGACGTTTTTGGAAACCCAGAATCTGCTATGTAGGAATCAACATGGATTCCGGAAACAGCGATCGTGTGAAACCCAGCTCGCTGTATTTGTTCATGAGACCCAGAAAATATTAGATACAGGCTCCCAGGTAGATGCTATTTTTCTTGACTTCCGGAAGGCGTTCGATACAGTTCCGCACTGTCGCCTGATAAACAAAGTAAGAGCCTACGGAACATCAGACCAGCTGTGTGGCTGGATTGAAGAGTTTTTAGCAAACAAAACACAGCATGTTGTTATCAATGGAGAGACGTCTACAGACATTAAAGTAACCTCTGGCGTGCCACAGGGGAGTGTTATGGGACCATTGCTTTTCACAATATATATAAATGACCTAGTAGATAGTGTCGGAAGTTCCATGCGGCTTTTCGCGGATGATGTTGTAGAATACAGAGAAGTTGCAGCATTAGAAAACTGTAGCGAAATGCAGGAAGATCTGCAGCGGATGGGCGCTTGGTGCAGGAGTGGCAACTGACCCTTAACATAGACAAATGTAATGTATTGCGAATACATAGAAAGAAGGATCCTTTATTGTATGATTATATGATAGCGGAACAAACACTGGTGGCAGTTACTTCTGTAAAATGTCTGGGAGTATGCGTGCGGAACGCTTTGAAGTGGAATGATCATGTAAAATTAATTGTTGGTAAGGCGGGTACCAGGTTGAGATTCAATAGGAGAGTCCTTAGAAAATGTAGTCCATCAACAAAGGAGGTGGCTTACAAAACACTCGTTCGACCTATACTTGAGTATTGCTCATCAGTGTGGGATCCGTACCAGATCGGTTTGACGGAGGAGATAGAGAGGATCCAAAGAAGAGCGGCGCGTTTCGTCACAGGGTTATTTGGTAAGCGTGATAGCGTTACGGAGATGTTTAGCAAACTCGATTGACAGACTCTGCAAGAGAGGCGCTCTGCATCGTGGTGTAGCTTGCTGTCCAGGTTTCGAGAGGGTGCGTTTCTGGATGAGGTATTGAATATATTGCTTCCCCCTACTTATACCTCCCGAGGAGATCACGAATGTAAAATTAGAGAGATTAGAGCGCGCACGGAGGCTTTCCGGCAGTCGTTCTTCCCGCGAACCATACGCGACTGGAACAGGAAAGGGAGGTAATGACAGTGGAAAGTAAAGTGCCCTCCACCACACACCGTTGGGTGGCATGCGGAGTATAAATGTAGATGTAGATGTAGGACCCGCTGTCGCACCCACGCTCAGTCCAAACACTGTCTCGTCTCGCCCATCTCGACCTGCCGGCCCACACCCCACACTTCGTCCACCTTGCGTGCACAGCAGCACCCGCTGACGCTGACAGGAAGCCGTTCTTTAATCAAACAGACTCACCTCTCCCTTCGTTCGAGGCTTAATCCAGCAGTAATGCAGCAGTTACTTTCTGCACTCCACAGTAAATGTCTTTGGGATGATGTCGTTGGGGACGCCTCAGATATGATAAAAAATAATCGATCATGTGACATGTTTGATTGTTACTAGATAAAATAGACAAACTCACCAATTTAAGTACTACATAAAATACTATTCACGAATCGAGCCAGCGTATTATAGTTTGCGCCACATGATTTCAGATGTGGTCATTAATTGTACAAGCAAGTGGTAATAATTTCTTATAGTGTGTAAAGCTCAGTTGTTCACATTCTCTCTAGTGTGAGTATGTAGCCCGTCATTATATCATGCTCACAGTGGGTCTATATCTAAATCAACAGCTAAAAACAAGTTTCACACCAGTAGCTTCTGAGCGAATATCTGTAGGTTTACATTACAGGGTAGCAGGAAATGAGAGAATAAGCCTTATGAAAAGAATAACACTTCTGTGAAATAAAACCGAAACAAAAACCAAAATAAAGGCAGTCCGTTGGAAAGCGCACATCTCTACTTTTCTGTGAAGTCAAGAACTGTTGATGTGTGCCGGCCGCGGTGGTCTCGCGGTTCTAGGCGCGCAGTCCGGAACCGTGCGACTGCTACGGTCGCAGGTTCGAATCTTGCCTCGGGCATGGATGTGTGTGATGTCCTTAGGTTAGTTAGGTTTAAGTAGTTCTAAGTTCTAGGGGACTGATGACCACAGCTGTTAAGTCCCATAGTGCTCAGAGCCATTTGAACCATTTGTTGCTGTGTAACACAGTAGCGTACACTCACCATTAAATTGACATGATAAAACCTGAAACATAAACCAGCTACCACCGGTCAAATACACACACACAGCACAATATAACACAAACGGCGCCGACGAGGACACACTCAGTGACAATCTTTACTACACGAATGGATGAAATAAACAGACCACCAGCTGCTGGATAGTAGAACTACGCAGCTCCGCACGGGGAGCACATGTACTCCGCAAATGCAACCAGGGTGCAGCGACAGTGTAATGAAAGCTGTACAGACCTTCCTGCATTGCTCTGACCGACGCTCCCTTCCGGACAACGGATACATGATCAGAAAGCGAAGACACCGTTCAGCGTCAACGCGTCTACAAATACTATAACAGTCCGACCAGCGAGCACTTGAATCCAGAAGAGGTGGTTCTTTTCAAACAAACGGCCCTCAACCCCAACGAGGCCGCGCTGTCATCTGAGGTCCAGACTATAAGTTTTCCGACACAGACCTTCCTCGTGCCGCTGCTAACGCAAAACCTCTTCGCTGACCCGAACGTGCTGCCTAGCGGACCACGTTCACACAAAAAGTTACTCGCTGGCAAAGAGAATCTATACCATCACCGACTCCACCAGAGGGGCAAAAAGTCAGGAAAACACAAAATAAATTTCGGGAGGGTTCCTCGCACGGCACAGCAACATAAAATGCCGTTCTGCACCACCCCGCACGTAATAACTATGTTAGCTGTCCACGAGGTGGCTGAGGCGTTGCTGCTCAGGCAAATATTGCACTGCTCAGTGGTGGACCTCCTGATGCCCTCCATTACACGATGTGGGTCCCTGTGACGCCACAAGGCACGTTGATACCTTGTACGCTCAATCGGGTTTTTGTCAGGAGATACCGTAGGATATTCCATTCGGTTACGAGCTGTGGGCGCTGTGTTCGTGAATTATCATACTGAAAGACGAACCCATAGCCGAAATGCTGCTGTAGGGCTGAACAAGAGAGTGGAGGCTACTGTCTCAATACTGCACTCTCGGAAAATTACGGCGATATGTCCAGTATATGCACATTTGATATATACATACGTAGGTGACCGCCTCCACACTTCTCTACGACGATCATCAGGGAAATAATGCAGCCGTCGGTGAATCCACCGCGACGCCACTGCTCCAGATTCCTCTCCAGGTGTCACCTACGCCACCTTCTTCGTGTAAAGCGTTGTTCATAAAGGACAGCTAGACGAAAAACTGATCGTGTGTAGACGGCTGCATAATGTCAGGCTCAACATAACTTTCCAAGTTGTCTCCAGATGGGCACCGTGAAGCTTTGTTACATACTTGTAGAGGTACCTAGCGGTGTTGTTCCTGGTTCCATGTTCTGTGTCTCACTTTGGCGGCCCAGCTTTCACATAACGTCGCTGTGGTGTATCCCAATTCGACTGACCACCTTGCTTGGCGTAAATTGACAATCCGCGCAAGTTTTAAATAGCTCGTGGAGCCATTCTGACTGAACAGCGCACACGAGCTTCAATTATCCATTCGCGGTAGGAGACACTGCGCACTCTACCCAACTGTGCTATTCACTGTAGGAGATACAGTGCGCTGTGCGCAATTACACCTGAGACTGCAGGTTTACACATTTCACAAATGATTGGATGTAGACAATGTTCTGTCAGCTAGTCAGTTAGAAAGAGGAAAACAACTTGGATAGTTCTGAAATGTGGTTGTGGAGAAACTTGTTTACAATCAAATGGACTGACTGAAAAATGAAGTATTTCTATGAAGAGGAGAGGAAAGACAACGCATGAGTAGTTTAAGAATATGAAACAAGTAGAATCCTTGAAACGCTGGATGAAATTAAAAATGGAAAAAGTCAAAAGAGTATTGAGAACAAGGTTTCCCTTCAAAACCGCTCATACTCTGCAATTCCTGGGGGGCGGTGCAAAACGTCTTTGAACAGTTTTGATATGACCGACATATATCGCTGAGCGCTCATTTCTTGTCCAGTTTCGAGGAAACTAGAAGGCTTTAAGTTACCTTGTTAAGAAACGAGCTGGACCAGGTATTCGTCACTTGGTCTGCGTTGAGGACAAGGAGAGCTGTCACGGAAGCTCTGGAGGAAGGAACTGGATCTCGAGGGCGTCGCAGTTCACAGAAGCGATTGCGATACGCTTCTCCCCCTTGGTTTGGTCGCAAATGTGACTTTCTCCTCTGAAGGCAGCCACTGCAAGACCCCGGAACATAACTGGCTATAAGGAATTCATTTCCTGAACGCTGATCTAACAACAGGCCGACATGACTCTGTTCGCCCACTGAGAACATTCGTTGCCTTTCCCAATCCGAATCTTGTTCTACAGCCAAATGGGTCTTGCCTGCCACCGGGATCAGGCACGTAGGACTCGACCAACGAGTGGAAAATGGTTAACAGCTGATGCCAAGATGTAAATGAAGCGAAATTCTCCCTCTTCACTGTGACAGTGGCTGCGTGTCATTTCCTTTTTCAAAAAGCTGGGAGTTAGTCTTAGGAGAGGAGATTTTGGCCACTCGTCGCGGGGAAGATATGTGGGGCACTCGTTGTCCAGAGGTCGTCGATGGCAGTGTTTTTGTACCACCACTTCGGCCATCTTTTGAGTAAGTTTCGCATTTCGGATTGTCGCTCTCCACTTTCTGAGCAGCCCACAATTTGCGGGATTTGCTACGCAACTTGAATTGCCTATTTAGTTGTATCATTACGTGGTTCTTGGACTTGTTTTCTCTGCATTTGGGAGTTGCACGGACTAAGATAGCTTGCACCGTTTGCCATTCAGTCGTCCACGTACATGAAGTACCACACCACAGTATTACTGGGACATGCAAGACTAAACTGAGATTCTAGAGAGCTTTGTGTTTTAATATTTTAGATGGTTTTGTGCTAGTTGCACTGCACCAATTTCTAAGTCAACATTACGAGACTTTATATTCATTTAGTTGGATAGTTCTTTGGTGTCATTTTAACTTGGTAAACGTACAGATTTTGAATAAATAAATAATTTATTAAATTCATATTTGCTTTGAAACTTAGACCCAAAGTACGGTCCTGAAACTGATCCTGATTAGGTGACCCTTTAAAAATAACACCTGCATCTCTAATTTGTTTGTACCACTGTAACGGTGTTCCACTGCAAAGCAGCTACCACACTCATTTGTTTAAATATTGAAATTGATACATTCTTATCTGTGATTATGATTTTACAAACATTGCTCTGAGCTCGTGTTAGATTTGCTAAAGCCAGATTCCTTGAGAGACCAGAAAAAAACGAGCAAAACGCAATTTTTTCACGCTTTGACATTACCATTATTTTTATCGGATTTCTTTGTTGTTAAGTGAATTAACTATGTGAAAGCTTGTGATTATAACTAATATTACCTTCTAAGTCATTCAAGTATAAGTTCCCAATGTACTCCACTGGGACGCACCGGATACTCGTTCACTGTAAGTATACCGACTCTCCATCCACGGTATTGTGGTGCGTCCTGCCTAAGCGAGCAGGTCCAAATCTCAGTCCGACCATATACGTTTGGGTTTTTCATTGTTTTCAAATTCGCTTGATCCTCGTCCAGTACGAGCTTGCGTTCCCTCTCCAATGATGGATAATGGGTTATCAAACCATGATCCTTTCATCGTTTGTATCTCTCTTCCGATTAGACTGGATACAGCCTTTTGCATGCTGGGTACATGGCCGGCACGAATTTCTCTTATTTGCACACATCTCGTAGTGAAAGTTAACCGCCAAGCAGACTTCAGCATGTTATTCTGGATGAAGAGTCCTCTATTGACTGTGAAATAATGTCTCGTGAGCATCAGGGCTTCTCTGCTGTTCAAGCCACAAATTAATGAGTTAGATAATAATATTATTTACAACCTCAGGAAATACACGAGCCGCGCGGGATTAGCCGAGCGGTCTAAGGCGCTGCAGTCACGGACTGTGGGGCTGGTCCCCGCGGAGGTTCGAGTCCTCCCTCGGGCATGGGTGTGTGTGTTTGTCCTTAGGATAATTTAGGTTAAGTAGTGTGTAAGTTTAGGGACTGATGACTTTAGCAGTTAAGTCCCATAAGCTTTCACACACATTCGAACATTCTTTTTTTTTTTTTTTTTGTAGAAATACACGATCCGGTCACATTAAGAAGGTCTCCCCTATGATCGACGCCAACGTATAGTAACCACTATAAGACGGTAGGTATCAGCAATAGCAGTGGAGCGTGTGCAGAGCGATTCAATTGCCCCTGCCAGTGCCCTTTTATGCAGTCCGCAATGTTCTAGCTGGCCTTCATAAAGATTTTCACAATATCTCGCTCGTTAGGGGCAATCTATTAGTCCTGCACATAAGGTGAGCATGATATTTTTGTAGTAAATTCAACGTATTTAAACTTCGTATTGAGATATATTTTCTCTGGGGGCTAAGGTTTCCGAGTTAATAGCGAAAAAGTCATCTTCAAATACACCGCCACCCTACATTCAACCCTCTCCAGTCACGCTTTCTCGTACGTTGTTCGTGACACACCTCCCTACTGCTATACAAAAATTTCCGACTACATGGACCGCTCCCGATATTCGACCTTCTTTGATTTCCATTGACTTAAGTATTACGCCATCAGCATGGTCGGCTACTTATTTAACACTGTTAATTAAATCGTTTCCACGAGGGTAATGAATGAAAAAAAGACTTTCTTAAAGTTACGCTAAAACTAATTACATTGACAATTCGATGCAAAATTAAGCCCTGCAAGCACAGTAGTTACGTACTTTGAAGGCTTGAGGACTTCAACGATGTGATCGTTTATTTTACGCCGTTAAAATTCAGAAAACTGTTAGGCAAAATTTAGATCAACGCAAATTTTACAATTTTTAAGTGCTCGTCCAAGCCGATGGAATAATAAATGAGGTCAGTCAATGAAGAGCAAAGAAGATAGAATATGGGAAATAATTCGTGCAGTCGCAAATATTTCTACAGTATCAGTAGGAATACCGTGAACTACATACTAGAAATCCTGACTGTAGGACGGGGGAGGGGCAGGGGGTAGCTGAGTGTGGGACTGTCGAGTCGGGATGCATTTGAAGGTGACGGGGTGGGGGTGGGGGGGGGGGGGGAGGGCAGGAGGTAGCTTAGTGTGACAGTGTGGAGTCGGGATGCATTTGAAGGTGACTTTTGAACGTTTTTCTTGAATCACTCGTAACATACGACCTCTAGCGAAACGTGTCCCAGTATAAAATTAAAATACATTAAATTTACTACAAGAAGGTCCCATGTTTTCTGTATGACAAATAGTTTTCGCGTAGCGAGCGAAAGAGTATGAAAATCTCGCACGTTGTTTATGAAGGCCAGGTATAAAATCGTGGCCTTCATAAACCACGAGCGAGATTTTCGTATTCTCTCGCTGTAAAAAGCGTGTCGGGGAAAGGGGGGGGGGGGGCGCAGATCGGTGCAGTCGTTGTCGTAATGTGGAAACGGAGTGATTTATCGTCCATGCAAATGGGCATAATTATTGGCCTTCGGGACAAAGGTGAAGCCATTTCCGAGACGGCTAAGTTTGTAATCAGTTCGCGTACTGCTATAGTTAAGATATATCGTGCTTGGCAAAATGGCGCTATCCGAAACTGGCGCCGAGGTAACTGTGGTGTACCACGGGCCATAAGTGACAGGGGTTAACGGAACGACGGCTGCAGAGCTGTGCACGGGCGAGTTGACGTGTAAATTTTGAGCAACTGACAGCCCAGATGAACCGAGGGGCTACCAACAGTGTCTTCACAACGACAGTTCAGCGAACGTCGCTGCGTATGGGCCTTCACAGTAACGCCAGGTTCATGCATCTATACTGACAGCTGTTTATCGCCAACGAAGGCTGGAATCTATAGGCCAGTAACGCAGCTGGACGTCCACTGAGTAGCCTTTTCTGATGTATCTCGATTTATGCTCCATCGGCGTGAAACGTCTGAAAGCAAACACCTACCGTCAATCGCCGGATGTGTCCACGCCGGAGGAGGGAGCATTAAGGCCTGGGAAATGTTTTTGTAACATTACCCGTGTGATCTTGTCATTCTGGAAGGCACAATGGTTCAACAGAAGTATGCATCTAGCCTTGGGACCACGTCCATCTCCAAATGTAGTATATCTATGACATCTAACAGCTGGGCAATGCAACGTCTCAGACAGACCGCAGTGTACACTCGTGGTTCGAAAAGCACCAGGATGAGTTTACCATGTCCTTTGGGCAGCAAACTTCCCAGATTTAAACTTAATCGATAATCTGTGGGAGCGTCTCGACTGTGCTGTTCGCGACATGGACCCTCGATCGAGGAAGCTACAGCAACTGGCCACTCCATTGGAGTCATCATGACTCCACGTCCCTGTCAGTAGCTTCCACACCTTCACTGACTTTCTTCCTTGGCGCCTCACGGCGGCCCGCAGTGCAATAAGTGGTTGTTCAGCTTTGTGACAGGTGGTCACTTTAATGTGACTGGACAGTGCAACATCCATGTACATTCTCAACCTATCGCGAGCTGTTGCAAAAGACTGGAAATAATCCCGTAATGTAGATTATCCTACAGATCTACACTTCATAAAACCTGCAATACTATAATAACATTGGACAATATCACTAGTACGTAACAACTAGACTCAGTCGGGTAAAGTACGTGCACCGACCACGCACATTCAGTTGTAGGTAAATAAAGAAGTAGATTTTCTTTTACTCTTAGTATACTCCGACTCTGCCCTTTTGTCCTTGCAGATCAGTGCTACGCCCAATCTTGAATACTTCATGTGTGCATGGGGCCATATTAGACCGAACTACCTGGATACAACAATCGCATGCAACAGTAGGGTGCAGAAAGTAGTCGCGTTATCCTAACCTCGCGAGAGAGGGTAACAGAAATGGTAACAAATCTAACGTGCGAATTATCGAAAAAAAACGACATATGTCTAGAAAAGCTCCATAGAAAATATCAGGGCAGATACAGTGAATATTTTTCAGCTCCCTATTAGTCAACGTGAAAGCCCAATGTGACTATAACCGTTCAAGCAGTCATACTTGTAAACATAGTGATATAATTCGTATAATGTGCTATCATTATGTTTAATAAATCGTTAGCTTGTAAACCACGAATAACTGATTTGTTCATACAGATATATATATATATATATATATATATATATATATATATATATATATATATATATATATATATATATTGCATGGGGGCTTAATTATAATACAATAAAAGTAATTTTAGTAGCTGTGTGTCCGGTTACGAAGTCTCGCAACCGGTTGGCCCTGAGTAGTATTAGTACGCAATCTGACTGCATAGAATAACAATAAAGAATGAAAGAAAAATTTCCGTTAACACAATTGATTAATTAAGTCCCCAGCAAATATAAAAGCTACGAAACAACAAGCACAAGTGTAACTGTTCTGTGTGTGGTAGTGTGATTCAACGTACACATCTGGCACGGTTCTTCCTCAATATGACAAGATATTTTAAACACCATTTACAATGAAGTAATTAAAAAAAACAGAAATACTATAATTGCACATAGAAACCAGAATTACAGTCTAATACATGAACACAAGCCAGATGCTTTGTTGACCGAACCTGTGACCAAGAGGCATTGTTATTTAGGAAATTTGAAATAAAAATTTTTTTTGTTAGCTTCATATATATTGACGAAAAATACACTGTGATCATTCCAACATCCCCAATCAAATGGCATCTGCTGTCTCGCCCAACAGAACAATTGCACACGACATGCCCTCAACTAGTACTGCTATCGACATCCTCTCAACAAGCACTGCCTACGGCAACCTCTGAACTATTACTGCCCCAGTGGAGGTGGTGCAATAATAATCTTTGGCGCAATCACTGGCGCTATATATATATAAGTGTGTGTGTGTGTGTTTGTGTGTGTGTGTGTGTGTGTGTGTGTGTGCGTGTGTGTGTGTCTGTAATTCTACAGTCAACCTGAGGACTTTCAACCCTGGATGGCTGTCGCGAATAGTAGAAGATAGAATTAAAATCACGTAGGCTGTAGGCTGGAAAATTATCGCAACAGATCAAGCGAGGCGGACGTGACCAGACTATCTCATGTGTAATGTGTAATGTGTACTCGACTAACAAGAGCGGAGTATGCAGTATCACGAGGCTCAAGCACAGTTAGTGGCAACCCGTGGACACAGCAAACAGTGGAGAATGGCTAGTTCATCACGTAGGCATCACATGCTGCCGCGTGACTAGCCTACTCAGGGCTCAAAGTTCGGGGGTGCTAGAACTTTCTAGAACAAGTGGTGCCGGGTGCACTACCCCCTATAAAAGCGGATAGCCGCTAGATCGAAGGACAGTGATGGAGTGAGGTACTTAGAACGCCGGTCCACGTTAGTCTGCGTCGGGATGCTGCAAGAGTTGCAGGAGGATATTGAGCACAGCAACAAGTAGGGACTTAAGCTGAATCGACACAGCTGACACTTAGTCTGGTGCGCTCGCCTCTGCTGTATTAGGACTTAGGTTTGGGAAGTTAGGAATGGCAACTGCATAGCCAGATAGACAATCATTGGAGACTGTATATAGAATCTTATTTAAATCACAAGTGCTAGGGGTACTTCCAGTATAATCGTTCTATGCATCGAGTGTTCATACATGAAAGCTTCCCTAAGATCCTATCCGAGTTCCGTACTCTAGCTCACCTTGCAGCCTTCTCTACAACGGAGCAGTGAGGAGTTGGCGGCCCACACCACCGAGACCTCATGCCAAGTAAGTTCCCTGACGCGCACCAACGCAGTCCTTCCACTCCCTCTCAGGACACGTCAGTGGGACACGACATGGCGCTATGGAGCAAGAGTCACATGTTGCAATTTACTTGCAGATATACACTACAGTTCTTGTGGCGCTGCCATGTATATTCAGCCAGAAAAAAGATGTCGGAACTGTCTACAACATCACAAGCTTCATCATAGAACGAAATCGGAAGAATGCAAGTTATACGGTACAATAACATGAACCCTTTGCCACACACTTTTCTGAGAGTCTCAGAGCATAGATTTAAACAGAAAAATATTTTTGAGTTGTACATCGTAGGTGAATTTCTCGCTGTGTTAATTAGATTTTTTCCTGGTAGTTTTCCTTCTTCCCGTTTTATCCCAGGACAACAGACAGTGTCGGAGTGTCTCCGAAGTTGCAGAGGGTACAGAATATTGTTTCATCTAACATAATGTTTACGACAATCGTAAGGTGCGAAATAAGAAAAAAGAATATTATATTTACGAGTAACAGAGATTCTGGAAAGGTGAAAGGTTTTAGGAAGAATTCCGACAGAACTAAGAAAGAGATTCACGAAATCGTCGAATAGAAGGACGAAGATTACTTGGATAATTTGAAATTGTAGTTCCACAGAAAAATGCATAAAGTGAAATGGTGTGAGAGAATGAGTAATGAAGGAATATCTTTACGAATTGCAGAGAAAAGACAACTAGTAGAAATGATGGGGAAGAGGAGGAAGAGAATTGGAATGCTGAGTGATATTAAAAATGTACGAATTTAGCAACAGTTTAAGGAAGAGGTACAGAACAAGGGGAAGTGGAGGACGTTCGGTCGATGCCTGACATAAGACCAAGGTCTGAAAAGAGACGACTGTCTGCGACAACATGCAGTTAGCGGGCCCGCAGGAGCCTTTCATGTGAGCTGAGCGGTGGATTGCCAGCATTTCGTCTGTGACCTGACAACGAGGATAAACAGTGGCACCGAAGCTTGCATTATTTGTAGTGGTACGTGCTGCACCGATGGAAGGCGTCGCCACGGCGTGAGCCCGTCGGCAGCGTTTTCGGTGTGCAGAGCTGGCTGCTGGCTGCTGTCTGCTGGCTGCTGGCTGCTGGCCCACGGCACCTGCTTCCAGGCCGTGGTTCGGCGGCGCTGCAGCCACGGGCCTCGCTCCACGTCCCGCACATAAATTATGGTCCCGCACGCTCGGCCGCCCACTCACTTCATTTGGCTCCCAGAAACGCGATTTACGGGCCTAATTGCCGCTTAATTTGACTCCGACAGTTTGTTTTCCTCCCGATAGCTTCCTGGGCCCCGCTCGTAACTTACCGCCGACATCTCTGTGCCCCGCTAACAGCCCCCTGGACTGTCGCTCTCACTTCTTCCGCAAGAAAAAAATATAAAAAGTAAAAGACGTTTTATACTCCGGATGACTGCCGAAGCTCTGATACCTTACAACCGGCACACCTGGGGGGCACGCTTAACGTACGTCGTCAGCAGGCCTCAGTGATACATCCTCATTCCGGCCATGTTAAACGAAGGCGCAGTTGCACGTTTAAACACTTTCTCGCTACCCAATGTCACAACGACGAGGTTCGTTTGTGGCACACGAATATATACTATGCAACGGCACAATATTCCCATGCATTCGTTGCAATTAGAGTTAACAGCGGGACGATACGCGAAATGGGTGAAAGCTTATGTTCAGTACACCGGGTGAAGGTATCGTATTGTGTTGTATGAATCCGGGGACCTAGAAACGACAGAGAGGCTGTAAGTAGACTTTAGGTTTTTATGTTGGTAACGTCACGTAGCGCTCTATATGAAAATCACTGACTGTGCTGTGTGAAGGCTGTTGTTGGCTTGCATTGTTGGAGTATATGCTATTGTAGTGTTGGGCAGTTGGCTGTTAACAGCGCGTAGCGTTGCGCAGTTGGAGGTGAGCCGCCAGCAGTGATGGATGTGGGGCGAGAAATGGCGTAGTTTTGAGAGCGGATGATCTCGACGTGTGTCCATCACAGACAGTAAATTTGTAAGACTGGATGTCATCAACTGCTAAATATATTATGACTTTTGAACACTATTAAGGTAAATACATTGTTTGTTCTCTATCAAAATCTTTCATTTGCTAACTATGCCTATCAGTAGTTAGTGCCTTCAGTAGTTACAATCTTTTATTTAGCTGGCAGTATTGGCGCTCTTTGTATTGCAGTAGTTCGAGTAACAAAGATTTTTGTGAGGTAATTGATTTCTGAAAGCTACAGGTTTAAGTTAGTCAGGGCCATTCTTTTGTAGGGATTATTGAAACTCAGATTGTGTTCCGCTAAAAATATTGTGTGTCAGTTTAGTGTTGATCATAATAGGTATACAGCGAAATGTCTGAGTACGTTCGGTTCTGCTCAGCTGTTTGAAAATCAAATAATGTAAGAGGTTTATCAGCACAGTAGTTCATTAATTTTTCTAAGGAGACGTTTCAAGGCTTCCTCCCCGCCGTAGCCCGCAGACGTACACAACCCCATAACAGGCTACAGCAGTCCACTCATCCCACCGCCGCCCCACACCGAACCCAGGGTTATTGTGCGGTTCGGCCCCCGGTGGACCCCCCGGGAATGTCTCACACCAGACAAGTCTAACCACAATGTTTGCGTGGTAGAGTAATTATGGTGTACGCGTACGTGGAGAAAGTGTTTGCGCAGCAATCTCCGACATAGTGTAACTAAGACGGATTAAGGGGAAGCAGCCGGCATTCGCCGAGGCAGATGGAAAACCGCCTTAAAAACCATCCACAGGCTGGCCGGCAGACCGGACCTAGACACATATCCGCCGGGCGGATTTGTGCCGGGGACCAGGCACGCCTTCCCGCTCGGGAAACAGCGCGTTACAGCGCGCGGCTAGCCGGGCGGCCAATAACATGTTTGCTAAAGCAAATCCTAAAATCAAGAGCGTAATGAGGCGTACGAAAAGAGAAGCAGAAAGGTGAAATTCACGGGCCGTCATTCTCGCAATTATTCTGAGAACTCACGCGAGAGTCAGACTTCTGGCGCCAACATGTACTTGAATCTGCAGGACGCCCTGTAATGGTTCTGCAGAGGACGTTGAGGGCGAAACCATCCCAGCAACTCAGCTGTTTCTGCCGTTAGATACAGCATACGGAGAGGGCGCTACACACCTAGACCAGTCTCCAGCGTAGAGCCACAGTTACAATCAGTCGTCGCAAAGGTGACGCACATAACAGGAACCACGTTATGCTTCCGCCACACAATTTACAAATAGTCTGACCCACCTGCCGATAGGTCTGAGGCTACTCGGGTCACTGATACCAGCGACTACTTCCTCCATCCGCCAAACAGTTCGCAGATGAAGATTTATCCGCCGACTGCAGACTTATGCATCCGTACCGCCTCATCGAACCAGTTCCAGCGGCATTTATCACCCAGCAGCTATCAATGGCTCACCACCGGACAGTCAAAGCCGAGTGTCACTGTGTTTATCTACACTGTCGGAAAACAAATGCAACAAAAAATGGCTCTGAGCACTATGCGACTTAACTTCTGAGGTCATCAGTCCCCTAGAACTTAGAACTACTTAAACCTAACTAACCTAAGGACATGACACACACCCATGCCAGATGCACGAATCGAACCTGCGGCCGTAGCGGTCGCGCGGTTCCAGACTCTAACGCCTAGAACCGGAAATGCAGCATCTTCAAGGTTGTTGGTACGGGAATAATTACAGCTGCTGATGTGAAGTATGTCCGTGTACCAACATCCATTCCTACTATGAATATATGGTCTGCTCATACAATAAATCCTATTAATCCAATTGATGGTATGGCATAAATTATACCTAATGTTCCAAATGATTCAATTTTCCCTCTTTCTTGGCATACAATATGTGAGATAATACCAAATCCTGGTAGAATTAGAATGTAAGGCTCTGGGTGTCCAGAGAACCAAAATAAGTGTTGATATAGAGTTGGGCCTCCCCCTCCTGCTGGGTCAAATAATTATGTGTTTAGGATTCGATCTGTTAGTAATATAGTAATAGTACCTGATAAAACGGGAAGTGAAAGAAGAAGGTCTGTAATAGCAACAGACCAAACAAATTTGAGGATTGTGTTCGGTGGCACCAGGGTTGAATATATGCCTGCTGAGTGATTGAAGTGTTAGTGGTTCATTCAGCAAGGTCAGCGGCGAACAGATGGCACTTTGGAGGCCTGTTTGTGCACCCTCCGTTTTGACTCTGCAGGCTGTTCTGAGTTTCAAGGTGAGCAGTGTTAGCATCCTTCTATGGTACAACCATGCCCCACCGACGACTACGTACTCCTGTCGAACAGCTTCAGCCATTTGGAAGGAGTTGGTTGGTTGGTTCATTGGTTCGGGGGAGGGAACCAAATAGCGAGGTCATCGATCCCAACGGATGAGGGAAGGATATGGAAGGAAGTCGGCCGCGCACTTTCAGAGTAACTAATCCGGAATTTGCCCGAAGCACTTTAGGGAAATCACGGGAAACCTAAATCAGGGTGGCCGGACACGGGCTTGAATTGTCGTCCTCCAGAATGCGAGTCCAGAGTTCTAACCACTGCGCCACCTAGCTCTGTTTGAACGGAGTCGCATTGTGGACCTGCGGGAAGCTAGATGGACATGGTGATGTGTCGGTGCTTTCTGCTTTCAATAGTGGTCTGTGGAACATTCCCACACCTGTAGACTTGGTTCTGGAAGTCCACATAATCGAGATCGACGCAAGCAGCGATGGCAGAGCGACCATCATCCACGGACAAAGTCCGGGAACATGTTGCCCCTGTTGTGTGATCAGTGGCGACTGGTAATCATCTGCTTGCAGAAGGATTAAGATCGTAAGTGCCTCTGGCCAGGTTACCACCGCCACCACATCACCTTGAAGCATGGCTAATCTGGAGTTGCGAAAGGGGACTGGAGAGTCGAATGGCGCTCTATTGTCTTCAGCGATGGGAGTGGGATCCGTCTGTATGCGAGTGATGGACGTACACGTGTATGGCATAGACCTGGTGAGCTCCCTGTGCCTGTGTGGGAGGGTGGGGGGGAGTTGGGGGGGGGAGGACGTTGGAGGCTGTTTCTGCAGGGCAAAGTAACCAGTGCCCGTTACATTCCACAGATCATTATGCCCATGCTCCTGCTATTTCTTCTACAGAAAGGTGATTTGCTTTTCTCAGCAGAACAATGCATGTAAGGCTGCTGCGATGCTACGTACTTTTCCAGTTGTACAGCAACTTCCTTGGCCCACAGGATCAGCAAATCTCTTGTCAAGTGAACACGCATGTACTCGGGAAAATCTATCGCAGGATGCTATTCGCCACCTTTATGGTCATTTGTATGCGCAATTGCACGCCTGCGTTGTCGGCAGAGAGGGGTAGACTGTGTGTTGATGCCACTGTTTGGGCACCCTTTACGGTGACATGTGTGTTTCATCTTGCTTTTGGTTCATTTGGTTTGAATTTGTTATCATGTACTCCTACAATGATGAGCTACCTGTCACCCCACTTGCCACTGAAATGACCTCGTTCTTGAGTATGTTGCATTTATTTATTTGTCGCAGTGTTTTACCAGCGGCTGAACTTATGAAGTGTCATCGACATCAGTGCAGGCTGAACTAATATTCCATTAGCTGGATATCGCCTACTATGGTATGCTGGACCTGTGCACAGAACTTTTAGTTCAGTGGAATGCCTTTTCACCACACTGAAGTCGAGTATTTATAGTGTACATTCTTTTAGTAAATGACTGTTTGGGTTTCATTGTGTTGGGTCTGCTTTTGTTATAGACTTAACTGCCCTGCGAGCAGATTGCTGCAGCATGCCACCTCTATGCAGCAACTACTTACTGTGGTAGGGAGTTCGCTTCCTGTTACCATCATGTTGGACATCAAACTTATTTGGTGAACACAACAGTAATTAATAAGTAAAACAAACGAAATAGCAAAAATCCGATTAGTTAAAGACCTGTACCAATAACCTTGATCTAGTGTAGGTGTCTGGAACTATACAGTATTTCACATTATGAATTACTTCGAAGATATAGATACACAGTACAGGTTCAGAAGATGTGGTTCCGTGTTACACAACTGGCTCTTTATTCGCACGAAGTAATGAGTGCTATCGACGGGCGATCTAAATTTGATTCGATATTTCTACATTTCCAGGAAGGCTTTTGACACCGTTCCGCACAGTGTACTTCTAATGAAATTGCTTGCCTGTGGAGTGTCGGTTCAGTTGTGCGACTAGATTCATGATTTTGCGTTAGAAACGTCACAGTAAGTAGTAATCGACGGAAAGTCACGAGTAAAGCAGGAAGGACATGTGGCTTTCCCCAGTGAAATGCTACTGTACAAGCCGTCTGCTGTTCCTAATACACACACATCAAAAACGTTTTTCGTCACCTCGGTCCCGATAATTTCGGAACCTGTACAGCAAAATAGGAATAGAGATCAACAAACATCATTTCCGCCCCTTTTTATTGCTCATGAAAACCACACATTGCATATGTACCACAATACATCGAGACCCTCAGAGCTGGTGGTCCAGATTGCTGTACACGCCAGTAGCTCTAAAACCCAGTGTCATGTCCTCTTCCACTGATGCATGCCTCCATTTGTCGTGCCATACTAACCACAAGTTCATCAAGGCACTGCTGGTGCAGATTATCCCACTCCTCAACATCGATTCGGCGTGGATCCCTCAGAGTGACTGGTGGGCCACGTCGGCCATAAACGGCCCTTTTCAATATATCCCAGGCATGTTCGATATGGTTCATGTCTGGAGAACATGCTGGCTACTCTAGTCGAGCGATGTCGTTATCATGAAGGAAGTCATTCACAAGATCTGCACGATGGGGGTGCGAATTGTCGACCATGAAGACGAATGCCTCGCCAATAGGCTGCCGATATGGTTGCACGGTCGGTAGGAGGATGGCATCCACGTATCGTACAGCCGTTACGGCGGCTTCCATGACCACCAGCGACGTACGTCAGCCCCACATAATACCATCCCAAAACAGCGGGGAACTTCTACCTTGATGCTCCCACTGGACAGTGTGTCTAAGGTGTTCAGCCTGACCGTGTTGCAACCGAACAAGTCTCCACGGATTATCTGATTGAAGCCATATGCGACACTCATCGGCGAAGAGAACGTGATGACAATCCTGATCTGTCCATTCGAAATGTTTTTGGGCTCATGTGTACCCCGCTACATGGTGCTGTGGTTTCAAAGATGGACCTCGCCATGAACGTCGGGAATGAAGTTGCGCATCATGCATCATGTAGCCTACTGCGCACGGTTTGAGTCGTAACACGACGTCCTCTGGCTGCACGAAAAGCATTATTAAAAACATGGTGGCTTTGCTGTCAGCGTTCCCCCGAGGCATAATACGTAGTTAGGAGACATCCACAGCAATAGTAGCCCTTGGGCGGCCTGAGCGAGGCATGTCATCGACAGTTCCTGTCTCTCTGTATCTCCTCCACGTCCGAACAACATCGCTTTGGTTCACTCCGAGACGCCTGGACACATCCCTTGTTGAGAGCCCATCCTGACACAAAGTAACAATGCGGACGCGATCTAACCGCGGTATTGACCGTCTAGGCGTGGTTGAACTACAGACAACACGAGCCGTGTACCTCCTTCCTGGTGGAATGACTGGAACTGATCGACTGTCGGAACCCCTCCATCGAATAGGCGCCGCTCACGCATGGTTGTTTACATCTGTGGGCGGGTTTAGTGAGATCTCTGAACAGTCAAAGGGATTGTGTCTGTGATACAATATCCAGAGTCAAAGCCATTCTTCAGGAGTTCTGAGAAATGGGGTGACGCAATTTTTATTTTTTTTATGTGTGTGTATAAGCACTTTAGAAGATAATGTGAGGAGCGCTCTTAGTTTCTTTGCAGATTATGCTGTGATTACCGTCTATTAAAGTCATCAAAAGGTCAAAACCAATTACAAAATTACATACACACAATATTTGTACTGTGCGAATTAAAAACTTGAGGCCAGTCACGAGAGCTCCAAAAGAATCCGTTAAATTTCGGTTACTCGATAAACTATACGAATTTAAGGGCTGACAATTCAACTAAACACCTAATGACTACAATTACGAAAAATTTAGATTTGAACGATGACATAGATAATATTGTGGGGAAGGCAAACCGAAGGCTGTGATTTATTGGCAGAACACTTAGCAAGTACAACAGGTCTAATAAAGAGGCTGCCTACACAACGCTTTTCAGTTCTCTGCTTGAGTACTGCCGTGCGCTATGGGATTTTTACCAGACAGGATTGATGAAGGACATCAGAAAGGTCCAAAGAAGGCTAGCTGATTTTTTTTATCATCGCGAATTATGGGGGAGTGCATCACGGATACAACAATCGAGTTGGGGTCGTTAATCATTAGACAAAGGCGTTTTTCGTTATGGCGAGGTCCTTTCACGAAATTTCGATCACCAACTTCCTCTTATGAATGCGAAAATATTTTATTTTCGCCAACCTACATACGGAGAAATGATCATCGTAAAAAGAGAGAGAGAGAGGGAGAGAGAAAGAGAGAAAGAGAGAGAGAGAGAGAAATCAATGGCCGCACGGAAAGATTTAGCTGTTCAGTTTCCCCACACGCTGCTGGAGTGTGGAACGGTAGAGAAATAGTCTGAAGATGGTTCGAAGAACTCTCTGCCAGGCACTGAAGTCGGAACTGCAGAGTAATTATGTAGATGTAGATGACCATGGTAGAGACGAATTAAAGTGGGTAATTATGAAATAATAACAGCTAGTTAACATCTAGACAAGGCTGCTATAAAGGCTCCTCTGAAAAAAATTAAATTTGTTTACTACTACTACTGCTACTACTACTAGGCTAATTACTTTTTAGCTCTACAGGACCTTTATACTGAAATGTTTCCCACACCACCTTGTATTATCTTTGTATGTGTGTGAGTAACTGTATGTTCACTGTTGTGGGTAAATACATACAGCGCACACAGGGAAATGTGTGAAACTGATAGCGATTACACGCTTCCAGTGTTGTAGAAATCTGCTAAAGTGCTGCAGATACCGTGTTGAGTTGAAAGTAGCAACCAAAGTACGGACAAATATTCTTCGGGGTTCTGTTGCATAGCAATCAGATTGCTTTCAGTTCTGAGAAATGTCCAGGTAGAATTGTGAATTTGCATGATCCATGAAGTGACTTTTTTTCCGAAGTTCAAATGGTTCAAATGGCTCTGAGCACTATGGGACTTAACATCTATGGTTATCAGTCCCCTAGAACTTAGAACTACTTAAACCTAACTAACCTAAGGACATCACACAACACCCAGTCATCACAAGGCAGAGAAAATCCCTGACTCCGCCGGGAATCGATCCCGGGAACCCGTGCGTGGGAAGCGAGAACGCTACCGCACGACCACGAGCTGCGGACTTCTTTCCGAAGAAAGCATCGAACTATTTCACTAGAACTGAACGCTCCCGTCGGAACTGTTCTCAAGCTGTTATTTATTATTAAATCGCAATAGAAGTATACGCTGGCTGTAGAATAACACGTACCTTCTTGAAATGAACAATATCTTATTGTTCTATTAACTGATTTCCTTCCATATACACATATATTTTACAATGTGAATCAAAATCTCGCAATGGCGTCGAGTTTTACATCACAAGAATGGCTCTCCTCTTGTAAAATTACTCTTAACAAGAACAAAAGCTCTATATCCTAAGAATAATTATGTGAGCGCTGACCGCCACAGAGTAATAAACAATATCTTTGTCTCTCTTTCTCTCTCACTCGCACTGTCACAGCAAGTTACGCTGCATGATACATCATACTGCGTGACATATGAGAATAGAAAATGTGTGATCTAAACGGCGCAGAAACGGTACCCTGCGTATAAAGTTTGAGGGGGGGGCAATTATGGGGAGAGACGTTCTATGATTATTGGATGGTGCTGCCCTCACGGACGTGCTCCGGGCAGAGACACTGGCCACTCTGCAGCCGTCGCAGACGGATGCGCCAGCAAGTGGTCGCGTGCTGCTGCTGCATCACGGCGCGTAACGAAGCCAGCCGGGGCAGAGCAGACGCCGCCGCCTCATTATACAGCGGCGCAGGAGCTGCGGGCCAGCCGGAGACACCGGAAGTGCAGATACCATCTGCAGCGCCAGCGAAGCAAAGCGCGTTCACATTGCCAGATTTCTTTCGTCTCCACCTTTCAGCTTCCTCATGTTGGACAGGTTTGTCGGGACGTTCTTGCCGCCAATGGAAATTCCGAAATACTGAGAGTTTTTAGCGGAACTGGGAAGTCTGATATGTTAAAGAAGAAAGGCAAAAATTCCTAAATTATTTGAACTGGTTCAGTTCGTTGTAGTTTCTGAGACACTGTAGGAGCAATCATTACAGTCGCCCACAGTGCACAGTAGCCAGGCTCCACGGAATTTCTAAATCAGGCGACCCTGTATCTGACGATTCTACCCTTAGTCATGTGATGGAGTCCATAGACCTGTCGCACAATGTACCTCGAGGTAGCTTTCCGAATGGGGCTTTAGTATTCACGTTGCAGATCTTTGCAGTATTTTCTTATGAGCTACTAGCTGCAGTGCCTGGTGTCGCCCGGGATGTTTAGCATCTGCCACATAAAGTGATTGGCCTGAGCTTTGCAACGAATACAAGCCGAATGGGGAAATGCAATCGCTTTAAAGTGAAGGGCACATTGAAATCATTGGGTAACAACGGAAAGCAAGAAATGGATACGTCTTCACCTGCGTCATACCCCTTGATGATTGTGGTCTCTATTTGGCAATAGGTTCGTGAAGAATCTTTTTCGGTTGCATATGTAACAACGGCAAATCTTCAACAAATAAGAGCCTGCATTCATGTTTCTGTCACGTTCTCAAGCTTTCGCTTGTCCAACGATCTAGCGGCGTCTGCTGGTACTGTCTCCAAGACGGGTACTGCCGTTGTTAACTTAATCTCGCGATAGGAGTTACAGGCAGTTTGCCACAGAATATACCGTTTGTTAGGCATATAATTTTTCATTAATTTTCTTTATTAATTCATTTGAATGTAGAAATTTGAAGAAGTAAGTCGGCAAAGAACTCTGAAGTAAATCGTCCAAGTAGTTTTCGAGAATATATATGACGGTAGTATCTGTTCCCGAAAGAACAGTTACCGTGGATGACCATGCAGCTTTGCTAGAAATGAAATGGACACCCTAGCTGCAAACAGGCGTTGATGAACTTCATTGGGGACATGCTGAAAATGTGTGTGCTGACCGGGACTCGCACCCGGGATCTCCTGCTTACATGGCAGACGCTCTACCCATCTGAGCCACCGCGGGCACAGAGGATAGTGCGTCTGCAGGGACTTATCCCTTGCACGCTCCCCGTGAGATCCACATTCCCAACATGTCCACACCACTACATTCGTAGTGCGCCTAATAGATGTTTGCCCATCATACTCATTACTCGTGGCAGATTAATCTACCAAGTCCCTTACGAGTTCGGGCATGGCGTGTGAGTTCGCACAAGAAGGTCAAAGGCCGGGAAGCCATATTTTAACTATATATGACGGTAGTACCTGTTCCCGAAAGAACAGTTACCGTGGATGACCATGCAGCTTTGCTAGAAATGAAATGATAATTAAATGGACACCCTAGCTGCAAACAGGCGTTGATGTACTTCAGTGGAAAAATGTTTTCGAGAAATTTGGTAACAACGTTCCTCGTTCATTACATAATTCCGGCTACAGTATTCCACTCCAACTGAAATTATACAGCTCATTCGTAAACCGGCCTACAACTCGCCGGGACACGAATTAGTTACCAATGAAGTCTTAAAACATCTCCCCAGGAAGCCGCTGGTCCTAATGACAAGTCTTCTTAATAGTTGTCTGCGCCATGCATACTTCCCAGAGGCGTGGAAGACGGCGAGGGTGGTCTCACTGCCGAAACCCGGGAGGATCTCTCCCTTCCGAACAATTACTGCCCGATCAGTCTTCTACCGACGCTGGGGAAGCTCCTCGAACGGGTATTACTCAAAAGGCTACTAGACACTATGGTACGGGACAACGTGTCCGACCGAAACAGTTCGGATCCCAAAGTAAACTCTCCGCCGAACTTCAGCTCCTCTGGATTACCGAAAGCGTACAAGACAACTTTAATAAACGATATTCGACAATTGGAGAATTCTTGGACCTCGAGAAAGGTTACCATAAAATATGGCGTGAAGACTTAATTGTCAAGCTGAACCAAAACACTACCATAAACGAGTGCTATGTAAAACCGTAACTTCCTTCAAACAGGAAATTGTACGTATGCATAGATGACAAGAACAGTGCCAAGAAACCTGTCCATGCTGGTATCGCACAGGGATCTGTAATCTCGCCAGCACTTTTCAACGTCTGTATCAACGTCTCACCTACAGTTACACATGTTTCAGTTAGCCTCTATGCTAACGATACAGCATTTTTATAAGGGACATTAAAATGAGGAACAAAAAATTAGGTCGAGGGATTGCGAGATTGCAACGAAAACTGGATCTCATGCAGCGATTGTCACAACTACACAGGATTACCATCAACCCGGATAAAACAGTGGCCATTATTTTCGCAAGATGCTGGGCGGTCTTCCGTACGAGGCTCCACATCGGAAACCAACCTATTCCTTGGTCACTCATGGTAAAATATCTGGGCGTTTACCTGGACAGGAAACTACTCTTCACCCATCATGCCGCAGAAAAGAAGAAAGCCGCACTAAGAATGTTGAGACCTCTCATCCTCTTCTTTAGTAGCAAAGATCAGGATGTTACCACGAAGATGAGACTATACCGAGCCACTGTGGCGCCCACATGGAGCGATTTCCTGGGGCACATCATTCGACTCAGATTTCAAGAAGTTCCAGGTCATTCAAAACTAACGCCTCCAAAGGACCCCCAGAGTACACTGGAGGTTAAGGACAAAGGAACTACACGATGCACTCCACGAAAAACACCTGCGCCAAAAAGTGCTGGAAAAGGGCCAAAATCTGTTTCACAATTAACAACAGAAGGCACAATCCTTCCCTAATGATGCCACAAATAGTAAAGTGCCACAGTCCTTCCTGGCAGACGATAGAGTTGCACCTGCTGGACACAAAATAATGTAAATTGAAGTACGAATAAATTTTATGTCTATGGGCGGTACCGTAGAAATTTGAAGTAAATTGGCCGAGAACTTTTAGAGATCTTTGGTAACAACCTTTCCCATTTATGTATTACATACATACATGTTTCAAGTCAGATTACGAAATCTTAGCAGACAGTCTTGAAGATAAGATATGCAAAATTTCAAATAGACTGGAAGAAAACTGTACATTTGTATGAATTACAGACAAAGAAGAAGAAGGCAACTAACGGCTACGCTGCACCAGTTTATCTCTAAATTCGTGGACGTCAGTTACCACATCTGCATGATCTGATCTTCAAATCTGGAGCTGCTCCAAAGAGAGAGCTGTGCTAGTGTAGCGGATGCATGTTTATTAACAGATGGATTGCACTATCTGTGAACACTCCCATCCAAGTCTATCATTCACCTTCCTTGTTAGCGATTTGAAATTTGTTCGATCTATTTAATCCCCATCTATTGTACTTCCATTAGATGAACTGCTCAAGGACCGTTGTTCACCGTTCTCGTGATCTCAACGAGAGTCATTTTTTTTTTTTTTTTTTTTTTTTTTTTTACTTCATCGTCAGTACTCTTTTGACAACAGGAGATCGACACCTGGGTAATGGAAGTAAAGTAAACCTTCATTTTCAGACCAGTAGAGCGCGCTGCTGCTTCAATCATTTGCGGATAACCTGTGGACATACCAGTATCGCCTCCATCTCCCGATCTTTTAAACAATCGAACTCCCATGTATAAAACACTTTGAGACACATCATTAACTTACAGGTGAGTAGATTTGTTAAGTATTTGATCCTCAGTACGCAAAACTTAATTATGGTGGTTTTATTAGTTTTGGATTATTCAGCCGTGATATAACATTGTAAGTATTTTTAGTAGTATATATGGGTGCTATCTGCAAACTGGGTAGCGAATAGAGTTTGTTGTAAAGAAACAATGCCTTGAAACGTTGTGCTCGATGCTGAAGGTTTACCGCTTAAACGACTAACATTTAGTAAGCGATAAATTGTCTTCCTTTCATTATTTTGTAGGGCTGTAAGCGAGACGTTTTGGTAACGTTTGACATTGTGTCCAAAGCTTGTTGGAAGTCGATAAATGCTTTCGTTATCAAACACTGCATGAGTATACACTGGGTAATTTGCACTCCGTTTGAAGAAAACTTTCGTGTTTCATGCATCTCAGCGCTCTCTAGCGGCAGTTGTCGGCTTCATTTGGTCTGCAAAGCGTACAGTTCGTTCACGAAAACGGGCACCCATAGAGTCCCTGCGTTAGACCTATTGAAACGCACCTTTTCTCAGTGTTCGTGTGTTTACTGCCTGTGGTACACAAAGATGAATATGTAATAAGACAAAATGAAAGATAAATGCCGGCGTGAGTGGCCGAGCGGTTCTAGGCGCTACAGTTTGGAACCGCGCGACCGCTACGGTCGCAGGTTCGAATCCTGCCTCGGGCATGGATGTGTGTGATGTCCTTAGGTTAGTTAGGTTTAAGTAGTTCTAAGTTCTGGGGGACTGATGACCTCAGAAGTTAAGTCCCATAGTGCTCAGAGCCATTTGAACCATTTTGAAAGATAAATGTCTAGTCAGTAGGGAGAGTAGTTTATATAATTTCACCAAATCAAACGAACTCACACCTGTCAGAGCGTGCACTTATATTTACATAATATCAAATACTACAGAAATCATTTCTATGAACACAGCCTTTTAGCAAATGCGAAGGTGAAAACAAAAAATGTGAGGAGCAGGTTGCGAATCCCTACCGATCTACCATGCGTTTCATTCTGTGATATCTCAGCCAACTACGCTATCTTGATACTCCTTCAGTAGCGACCTTGTACTTTATGTTACAGATATCGCTGCAATATTTTTAGTTGGTATTTTATTATAAGTTTCTAGCAAGAACAACATGTTTTGAAGAATCTTCAACAGCAGGTTGCCTTAAAAGGGCTTGCTCTCATAACACGCGAGTTATAACACTAAAATAATAAGTAAGAAAATCCTTTAGTCACCAATATACGTTTCCCGTCATCATATTACAACAAACATTACCAATAACAATTCGTTGTCGGGACATTTAATGTCCTGGTACTTAGAAGCAGCATGTTTATTCATAAGCACTCCGTCTTCAGGCGACAAGTGGCCCATCGGGACCATCCAACCGCCGTGTCGTCCTCAGCTGATAATGCGGATAGTAGGGGCGTGTGCTCAGCATACCGCTCTCCCGGTCGTTATGATCGTTTTCTTTGACCGGAGCCGCTACTGTAGTCTAGTAGCTCCTCAGATGGTATCACGAGGCTGAGTGCACCCCGAAAAACGGCACCACTGCATGGTGGCCCGGATGGTCACCCATCCAAGTGCCGGCCACGCCCGACAGCGCTTAACTTCAGTGATCTGATGGGAACCGGTGTAACCACTGCGGCAAGGCCGTTGCCCAAGTATATTCATAAACTCCGTCCGAATTCGCCTCGGAAGGCCTAACGGTACCGACTGACCGCCATGTCATCCTTGCCCGGTAGGCGTCACTGGATGCGTATATGCAGGGGGCATATGGTCAGCGCACCGCCCTCCCGGCTGCTGTCAGTTTCTGCAACCGGCGCCGGTACTCCTCAATTAAGTAGCTCCTCAACTGGCCTCACAAGGGTTGTTTGCTTGATAACAGCGCACGGCAGACGATGACTGATACAAGTACTAGCCAAGCACGACAGCGCTTTACTCCTGTGGACTGACGGGAACCCGTGTTACCGCTGCAGGAAGGCCGTTGGCTATAATTATAGAGGGTAGCGTGTAAAACCCATCGAAAATCGGCTTCTATTGGACAAGACAAATACAGTATGGTGTCTTGCTTTCTGCTTGTGAGTTGGGGAGCGTTCTTGCTGCTTATTGGTTGTACACTACTGGCCATTAAAATTGCTGCACGAAGAAGAAATGCAGATGATAAACGGGTATTCATTGGAGAAATATATTATACTAGAACTGACATGCGATTGCATTTTCACGCAGTTTGGGTGCATAGATCCTGAGAAATCAGTACCCAGGACAACCACCTCTGGCCGTAATAACGGCCTTGATACGGCTGGGCATTAAGTCAAACAGAGCTTGGATGGCGTGTACAGGTACAGCTACCCATGCAGCTTCAACACGATACCACAGTTCATCAAGAGTAGTGACTGGCGTATAGTGACGAGCCAGTTGCTGGGCTACCATTAACCAGATGTTGTCAACTGGTGAGAGACCATCATGATGCTGTAAACGCAACCTGGATTCATCCGAAAAAATGACGTTTTCCCATTCGTGCACCCAGATTCATCGTTGAGTACACCATCGCAGGCGCTCCTGTCTGTGATGCAGCCACGGTCTTCGAGCTGATAGTGCATGCTGCTGCAAACGTCGTCGAACTGTTCGTGCAGATGGTTGTTGTCTTCCAAACGTCCCGATCTGTTGACTCAGGGATCGAGACGTGGCTGCACGATCAGTTACAGCCGTGTGGATAAGATGCCTGTCATCTCGACTGCTAGTGATACAAGGCCGTTGGGATCCAGCGCGGCGTTCCGTATTACCTTCATGAACCCACCGATTCCATATTCTGCTAACAGTCATTGGATCTCAACCAACGCGAGCAGCAGTGTCACGATACGATAAACCGCAATAGCGATAGGCTACAATCAGACCTTTATCAAAGTCGGAAACGTGATGGTACGCATTTCTCCTCCTTACCACGAGGCATCACAACAAGGTTTCACCAGGCAACACCGGTCAACAGCTGTTTGTGGATGAGAAATCAGTTGGAAACTTTCCTCATGTCAGCACGGTTTAGGTGTCGCCACCGGCGCCAACCTTGTGTGAATGCTCTGAAAAGCTAATCATCTGCATATCAGAGCAACTTCTTCCTGAGCCGGCCGCGGTGGTCTCGCGGTTCTAGGCGCGCAGTCCGGAACCGTGCGACTGCTACGGTCGCAGGTTCGAATCCTGCCTCGGGCATGGATGTGTGTGATGTCCTTAGGTTAGTTAGGTTTAAGTAGTTCTAAGTTCTAGGGGACTGATGGCCACAATAGTGATCAGAGCCATTTGAACCATATAGCCATCTTCTTCCTGCCGGTTAAAATGGTTCATATGGCTCTGAGCACTATGGGACTTAACTTCTGAGGTCATCAGTCCCCTAGAACTTAGAACTAATTAAACCTAAGTAACCTGAGAACATCATCCATGCCCGAGGCAGGATTCGAACCTGCGACCGTAGCCGTCGCGCGGTTCCAGACTGTAGCGCCTAGAATCGCTCGGCCACTCCGGCCGGCCCTGTCGGTTAAATTTCGCGTCTGTAGCACGTCAGTTTCGTGGTGTAGCGTTTTTATTGGCCATTAGTGTACTTTACACGACACGTTGTCAAAATACTGCAGAACGTGTTTCGCGATTGGCGTGACGAAATAGCTCGTCAAGGTGAAACAGGAAGAAGGGACGTCACAGATCTCGTTCCGTGTGCCGAAGGCTTCAGCTTGGCCCACAGGTAAGTTCACGAGTGTATGAACTTCGCGATGGGATCTCACAGCTGGATCTCAAACAGTTCATCTTAGGAATCAGCGCAACGAACGAAACGTATAAAAGAGGTGATCCTGATGACGGGAGACACGCTACCGAGTGGCGCACCGAGCCGTCGGCATTCCTGCGCGTGCTGACTGGCCCGGCTGCAGTGGCGCCTGGCCGGGTTGACGAAAGCGCGAAAAGCGTGGGCGGGGGCGGGGGACGGATCTCCCTGGATCGGCCCCCGCATGCTTGCGTATGCGCGCCGGCAGGCCCGGAGGCCGTGTAAATCAGCGGCGGTGGATGCGACTCCAGGCACGCCCCCGATCACGACGGAAAGCCCATCAGCAGGCAGCGGGCGGGCGGCGGCGGCGTTCCCACAGCGCAGACGGATGACATGACGGGCTCGGGGCGGCGCGCCGCCGGCCGTCCCACGCCGCTGTGTGCGGACTCGGCTGTCAGGCTCTCGCACTGGATACGGTCGGGCTTTCACCAACTACTGCAAGGACGGCTTCTGGTTAGCCATCCTACCTGTTGTTTCCCCATTTCAATCAACGTAAGAAGCACTAAATGGCACGGATTGGGATAAGTGACTGTGGAACAGTAATTAAAGTGAAATCGCCGGGCACTGGTGGAAAGGTACCTGGATCTCACGACGTACTTGTGGTGTTCTAAGGAGAACACGAGGAAGAACTTTACTCCTTTCCCAGCAGCAACTTAATCAAGGTCTCTGTAGCGCCGCAGTGTATCAAATGATCGGAAAAGAAAAACACGTCATTGCCGCATTCAAGAACAGTCGTCCGACAGAAGCGCATAATTACTGGTTCTCATCACTGGTGTCTAACTGAGGTAGAATTATGGAATAAGTTGAATAATGATATATTGTGTCCGTTCCATTGTCGTCCAATTGTTTTGATTGTAATTATTTCATCTACTGAATCATCGAGCAAATACAGTAGACGTTATGAAGGCAATGCAACAAAAAGAAACCAAATCTTCTATACGGAGATCATTATGGTTTCCGAAAACAGACACCTTGTCAAACTTTCCCCGCTCTGTTCGTCCGCTAAATCCAGAGCGCTATAGACAACGATGCCCGGGTTGATCCAGATGTTGGCTCTTCAGTTAAACGATAATTTAAAAAGTGTAGAATTTTGTGTACATATTCTTAATATACAAACGTAAGGATATAGAGGCGCCTATCACTAGGGGCAAGATAGATACTGCCTACAGGAAAATTAAAGAGACCTTAGGGGTAAAGAGAACCCCTTGTATGAATATCAGTGGCTCAGATGGAAACCCAGTTCTAAGCAAAGAGGGGAAAGCAGAAAGGTGGGAGTATATAGAGGGTCTATACGAGGGCTATGTACTTGAGGACAATATTATGGAAATGGAAGAGGATGTAGATGAAGATGAAATGGGACATATGATACTGCGTGAAGAGTTTGACAGAGCACTGAAAGACCTAAGACGAAACAAGGCCCTGGGAGTAGACCACATTCCATTAGAACTACTGATAGCCTTGGGAGAGTCAGCCATGACAAAACTCTACCATCTGGTGAGCAAGATGTATGAGGCAGGCGAAATACCCTCAGACTTCAAGAAGACTATAGTAATTTTAATCTCAAAGAAAGCAGGTGTTGATAGCTCTGAAAATTACCGAACTATCAGTTTAATAAGCCACGGCTGCAAAATACTAACGCGAATTCACTACTGACGAATGGAAAAACTGGTAGAAACCGACCTCGAGGAAGATCAGTTTGGATTCCGTAGAAATGTTGGAACACGTGAGGCAATACTGACCCTACGAGTTATCTTAGAAAATAGATTAACGAAAGGCAAACCTACGTTTCTAGCATTTGTAGACTTAGAGAAAGCTTTGGACAATGTTGACTGGAATACTCTCTTTCAAATTCTGAAGTGTCAGGGGTAAAATACAGGGAGCGAAAAGCTATTTACAATTTGCACAGAAACCAGGTGGCAGTTATAAGAGTCTAGGGGCATGAAAGGGAAGCAGTGGTTGGGAAGGGAGTGAAACAGGGTTGTAGCCTATCCCCGATGTTATTCAATCTGCATATTGAGCAAGCAGTGAAGGAAACAAAAGAAAAATTCGGAGTAGGAATTAAAATCCATGGAGAAGATATTAAAACTTTGAGGTTCGCCGATGACACTGTAATTCTGTCAGAGACAACAAAGGACCTGGAAGAGCAGCTGAACGGAATGGACAGTGTTTTGAAAGGAGGATACAAGATGAACATCAATAAAAGCAAAACGGAGATAATGGAATGTAGTCGAATTAAATCGGGTGATGCTGCGGGAATTAGATTAAGAAATGAGACACTTAAAGTAGTAAATGAGTTTTGCTACTTGCGTTGTAAAATAACTGATGATGGCCGAAGTAGAGAGGATATAATATGTAGACTGGCAATGGCAAGGAAAGCGTTTCTGAAGAAGAGAAATTTGTTAACATCGAGTATAGATTTAAGTGTCAGGAACTCTTTTCTGAAAGTATTTGTATGGAGTATAGGCACGTATGGAAGTGAAACGTGGACGACAAATAGTTTAGACAAGAAGAGAATAGAAGCTTTCGAAATGTGGTGCTACAGAAGAATGCTGAGTTTTAGATGGGTAGATCATATAACTAATGAGGAGGTATTGAATAGAATAGGAGAGAACAGAAATTTGTGGCACAACTTGACTAGAAGAAGGGATCGGTTGGTAGGACACATTCTGAGGCATCAAAGGATCACCAATTTAGTATTGGTGGGCAGCGTGGAGGGTAAAAATCGTAGAGGGAGACCAAGAGATGAATACACTAAGCAGATTCAGAAGGATGTAGGTTGCAGTAGGTACTGGGAGATGAAGAAGCTTGCACAGTAAAGAGTAGCATGGAGAGCTGCATCAAACCAGTCTCTGCACTAAAGACCACAACAACAACGACATTAGTTTAACAAATTGTCTTGAAGTAATTAAAAGATTAAATAATAAACCCATGGACAAAAACAGTTGTAGGCTACGTGAGATTTATGCCGCCTAGTCTCCCTCCACTAACGTGGTAGTCCATAGGGCAAGAGTTCACCTTTTGGATTTATAAAATATCCGTATAACACGCCACAGTCATTTCAGCTTGGAAGGTGTCTGTGTTACTGCTAAACGAAATTCGTGCATCTTTCTCTTTAGGGTTCCGTTCTTCAATTCGTAAACAGTCGAACCCTTACAGGAAAACTTTGGTGCCCGTCTGTCTGCCTGTCAGACGTTTCAATCCCTTTTTCTCCGTAAAGGCTAGACGCATCAGGATGAAATTTATGTCGCATATTAAGGTCTATGGTCCTTTGGTGGAGAAATAAAAATTAGCTTCTAAGTCTATGCAATCAAAAGATACGACCATTTATATCACATTATCTGATGCTCACAAACTCATTCATTAAAAACTGTACTGTACTTCCGCTTGACGTAGAAACATGAAATTAGGCAAGAAGAAAGATTTCGCAGTATAAGTAAAGGAAAAAAGTTATAAGACTACTAAATAGGAATTATATCACACAAAGAAATTCTTTTATCAATTGTTATCCAACTTCGAACTTGAAATCAAGCGATTCTCGACAATCTTGGAATCCCTGGGATCGATATCTTGCCAGTATCGATGTTTGTAAAAGGAAAAAATCGTCGAGATTCTCAATTTTCGGTATGGATGAACTGTCTGTATACATAAATAAGTTTGTACGGAACCCTAAATGCTCAAGTCCTCTCGTATCTGGCCAATTTTTATTTAAAAATGTTACGTTATATGCGTAGTGTATCTCACCATTCTGAGAAATCTGTTCTTTCCTAAAATGAATGATAATTTTCGACGAATTCTCAATTAATCTCTTCCTCGACGACGGATAGGTCGCACCAACGATTGACTTACGTCCTGCTGCAAACGTCTTCTGATAGCTCAACCTGCGACTTCTTCCTGTTGGGAACAATAAACCAATCCGTTTATGTGGCTTATCTATTGGAACATGCTTTCACGTGGCGAAGCTGAGTGAGCAACGCTGAGTCCCCGTCATTTCAATACTCGCCGAGCGCGTTCCCAAATCCACGCGTACACTGAAATTTTGTGTCTTATTCGCATTCTCTTATTGCCTGTACAAGCGGCACAAACGGCTCTGCCATTGGCTGAAGAAGTGTCGGTGATCTTCGGCTACTTCCACCAAGCTGGGCGAAGTGTATTCACCCTCTCTCTCGCACACCGCAGCCGACTGGACTCCATGCTGAAAGGGGACAACATCGGATGAACCAAAATTCCCTGTCACAGCGCTGGTGAAAGTGACGCCCTGCTGGCAACTTCACTGGGGTTTGATAGCAATAACTTGAAATTAATCATCAGTGAGCATTAATTCGTTGATACTAAGCACCAGAGAAAAATTCACGACATTAGATTTTAATGTGTCTCATCGGATCAAAAGGGGTTCGGTCATGAACAGTTACTTCAAGCCCTTAGAGAAGTATGGGTTATTCATTAAGTATCTTAAGTAGCACTGTCAAATAGTGATATGATCAAACAAATCAGTATATGGACTATGATCATTGAAAGGGGACATTCAGAAAGAATACTGTAGGTGATGTGTGAGCTACAGACGAATGATTAATCTTTGACTATTTATATGTTAAAATAACACACAAAATTATTTATATAGATCAAGATAGCATAAAATGACCCTTTCTTCAGTGCAAGCAGAGTATTCGTAGACAGTAACGAACGGACAAAATCACTATAACTGCAATGAAATCACGAAGTTCAACAGCTGCATACAAGGCTTTATACAGTAACAAATTCACCGAGGTCGAAATATACAATCACTGTTAAAATGACTGTGAGTCTAGGTACCTGCAGTTACAAATATGCACGTACAAATATTTCTAATTTGGGGGTAATACTTAAGCCCAAGAGACTCTCTGGGCCTACAATGCTTTAGTAAAACTAACGTCAACGACCAAAAGACGATGACCAATGACCTTGAGCGATGCTCTGTCTGGCTATTTGAAAAGTATGTCGTGTAACCACTACCTTACTCATGGCAGCGACATACACAGAAGCGCCAAAGAAACTGGTATAGGTATGCGTGTTCAAATACAGAGATACGTAAACAGGCAGAATACGGAGCTGCGGTCGACAACGCCTATGTAGGACAACAAGTTGTAAGGTGTCAGGCAAATCCAACACCTTCCATGAAAACCCTGACATGATAAGCAAATCCAGTAGTATGTCACATAGCTCCGAATAAATCGCGACACTAAATTAAACAAAGTAATACGAGTAACGAGTGAGCAAATGGAATACCACAGACTAACACAAGAATGCCTAAATGCATGTCATACCTTCCCACCGTGAGACAGACGCAGTTCCGAGGGCAGAAACGAGAACAGAAGCCGAGAGCAGAACCGTCCCAACGATAAGGGACGGACACCCATGTCGCTAGCTAACCACCAGGACCCCCCCCCCCCAGCCTATGTTGAAAGCTAGAGCCCTCCAGAAGAACAGTATAGATCTTACGATAACACTAAAAGGGCCACACCAGCCGCAAGTTTTAGTGTGAGACTTTTTCCCGTCTCTGTTACGTTGCAAACGTTAAAAACATTGCGCCACCACGAAAAGTATAACGTTTCTCATTGGATAGGCAGAATTTTTGTAGGCGGAGCTTAAGGTTAACATTGAGACCCTGATTGGTCAGATGAAAACACAGCCAGATAGTTTTTTTAAACCAACTTCGGTAAATTGTAGTAAGGAGAAGTTAGGAGGGAGTTGCTTCCGAGACGGCGAGCTGTATGGAGCTGCGTCGCCCGCCGCCCTCTGACGCTGCATAACCAACGAGAAGGTAATGAACGCACGCGATGCCGCATAACAGCGCATAGAGCTTCACTCAGAACTGCAGAAGCCTCATCTGTTACACCCCCTTTTTACGTAATACTAGTGTCGATCGTCAATTGAAGCTCTTGGTATTCACATTTGTTACGTAAGTTAAGATCTGAAACGCGATGATTTTTCTGTTATATAATTATTGAGAAGCCACATCAGCCACTGTAATTTACAAGTTAGACAAGTAATTAAAGATAATTGAGGGTCACTGTAGACCATTTTGATAGTTTTCTCTTTTGTGAAACTTAATTTAAACCTAGATTATAGATGTGATATGGCATAGGTCACCCTTCGATCCATTGTAGGACTTGGAAACCCATCCAGGGAATATTCGTTCACATTTTTGCTGAACGCAGTTGGTTTTTATCATCCTGTATTAAGACATTTCCTTTTATCAATAGTGCAATTTATAAACAATGTTTTGTGAGTAGAATAAAATTTCCAATGGTAAACTGAACTGCTTTTTCGACGTTATTTTACCAGCTAACTAAAAAATAGGAAAGCCTTGAACGCCTTCCACTAAATTTAGTTAGTATTAAGATTCTTTTACAGGGAGTGCAGTGCAGCTGACGCTGAAATCATTAAGTATTTGGTTATATCATCGCTAGTCTCACTGAACTCTTCTGAACTCTACATGTCATGTGTGGTCTGGCGTCTCCTTACCAGCAACAGGTCCCAGGTTCAAACTAGTCAATTCCCTAAAAAACACGCTCAGAGCGTCGTTGCGCAAAAGTGGTAGGGAGACACGACATAGAACAACAGATACCACGCATAATGTTAGAAAGTCTGTGGCACAGTTGTTAAATCCTGCTCCTGCAGTGGCAGGTTATAAAGATTTAAGTGAGTTTGAACGTGGTGTTATAGTCGGCGCACAAGTGATGGGACACAGCATCTCCGATTTTAGGGATGAAGTGGGGACTTTGGGAAACGACCATTTCACGACTGTCCGTGAAATCAGTAAATCGCTAAAACATAAAATCTCCGACATCACAGCGGCCGGAAGAAGATCCTGAAAGAACGGGACGAACGTCGGCTAAAGAGAATCATTCAACGTGACAGAAGTGCAATCTTTCGGCAAATTGCTGCAGTATTCAATGCTGTGACATCAGCAAGTGTCAGCCTGCGAACCATTCAAGAAAAATCATCGATATGGGCTTTCGGAGCCGGAGGCCAAGTCGTGTACTCTTGATGACTGCACGACACAAAGCCTTACGCCTCGCCTGGCTGAATCAACACTGACACTGGACTGTTGACGAATGGAAACGTGTTGCCTGGTCGGACGAGTCTCGTTTCAAATTGCATCGAGCGGATGGATGTGTACGGGTATGGAGACAACCTCATGAATCCATGGACCGAGCCTGTCAGCAGGGGACTCTTCAAGGTGGTGGAGGATCTGTAATGGTGTGGGGCGTGTGCATCTGGAGTGATATAGGACCCCTGATACATGTAGATACGACTCTGACAGGTGATACTTACGTAAGCATCCTGTCTGATAACCTGCATCCATTCATGTCCGATGCGCATTCCGAAGGACTTAGAAATGCAATTCTAGCGAGATAACGTGACGCCCCACACGTACAGAATTGCTACAGAGTGCCTTCATGAACATTCTTCTGAGTTTAAACACTTCCGCTGGCCACCAAACCCCAGACATGAACATTACTGAGTATATCTGGGATGCCTCGCAACGTGCTGTTCAGAAGAGATCTCCACCCCCTCGTACTCTTACGGATTTATGGACAGCCCTGCAGGATTCATGGTGTCAGTTCCCTCCAGCACTCCTTCAGACATTAGTCGAGTGCATGCCACGTCCTGTTGCGGAACTTCTGAGTGCTTCCGGGGGCCCTACACGATATTAGGCGGGTGTAACAATTTCTTTGGCTCTTCAGTGTACAACTCGACCACCATTCGTAAGATCAGACATATTACAACATTGATGCATTTCAAATATAAGCTAGAAATACTCTTCGTTGCTTAGTAACCTCATATCACATTATTTAATTTTAAAAATTCAATTCTATTCGCCAAAAACGGAACTGCAAGAAACCTTACCAACGTAGCAGACTTTATTTACCTTGAAGCTGCCGTCCTACGTTAGTCAAATGACAATCTGCATAAAAAATTCGCGGTTCGCTTGCCGCGTCAAATTCGTATAAAATTCCAAACTTTTGATGATACCCTCCATCATCATAGTCATATGGACAGTTACCGATCGTTGCGTCGAGCATTAGCGTCACCTGAAACACAGGTATCTGGATAAATCTGCGGTGGCATTTATTTTTCTTTATTGTCATTTCATTCCCCTCACCCCATATGGGTGGCAGTAGTCTGTAAAGGGATACAAGTCGCCGCTCTTCAGCCGTATGAGAGTGAAAAGTTTAAAACGTATTTTAAAACTGGAGACGGCAGTTGACAAAATGAATTTTTTACGTAATAAAAAAATATAGATTCAGGTGCATAATTTAAAATATAAAATGTTAATTTGTTGATTAATAAAAGACTGACACACATGAAAGGATAAATTCATGCTTCAGGAAAGATAAAAGCGAAGGGGCAGTTGCATAAGTTAAAAAAGCAAAAGGTCACTGTGCTGACCGATTAAAACAGATACATAGATTAGTGGGTCTAGGCTGCCAGGAAGAGGGTTAGTGAATAACAGGCTATTTGTGTGGGCGGAAGTTTGGAGGAGAAATTCGGGAGAGTGAAGACGGATGCTGTTCCGGATTGAGGCTCAGGCTATGGGTGGAGAGGAGTGGACAGAAAGAGACCCCTCGCTGGGGGACGTGGGATGGGTTCTGTTTAGATCTGGTAGCACAGGCACACATCAGGGTCGGATTCATTGTCTTGTAAAGGAAGGCGATTAAAGTTGAGTTGGGAGAGGGTAGAGGCGAAGCAGAGTACCAGGAGCAGTGGATAGGGCGTAGGAGGTAGAGGAGACTAGGTCATGGGTTGTGTTGAGTTTAAGTGTAACGTAGGAAATATCGACTGTGGGAAAGCCGGAACAGAGGAGAATCAAATTGGGATCTGCGCAAAATCGGAGAGGAAGACAATATGTGGAAAACACTGACAAGGAGAAGGGACAGGATCATAAAACAGGATGTTAAGTCATCAGGTACTTCCTTGGTACAAGAGGGAGCGGAAGAGGAAGACAGAGATTGGAATACATCCAGCAAATAATTGAGGACGTCGGTTGCAAGTGCTACTCTGAGATGAAGAGGTTGGCACAGGAAAGGAATTTGTGGCGGGTTGCATCAAACCAGTCAGGACACTAAAGGGAAAAAGGAAGGATATTCGAGGGTGTTCAAAATGGAAGAGGAGGAAGGCGAATTATGAGTTGGTAGAAGATGTAGGAGGAAGGGGGGAGGGGGGGGGCGGACAGACCACAGCTTGTCAAATAAGTACAAGAATTCGTCCGAACAAGCCAGAATACTTGCTCACGCATCGTGCTATTGGGACTCAGTGATTAGAGAAGCAATTGAAATTAGATTCTGCGAAAAAAACTTCAACGGAGACATCAGCTATGTACTTTTCAATGCATGGAAGCGTGCAGTTGACAAGCAAAAAACACAGAGGACTACTTCTCACAGTTCAGCGCCTGGTGCGATGGATGGTGCTGCAAGCAAAGCTAGGTACAGAGTGTTGTGGTTGGCAGGAGAGCCAACACCGGGTTACAAGAGGAAGCCGAAAGGCACGCGTTTTAGCTCACGCAGGCTGGCGTGAAGTCTGGAACAGGACAAGGAAATTAGAATTTTGAAAAACGGACGTAGCTGGTGAAATACTTAACTTTAATCCATTAATGATGAGCGTCGCTCTTGACTGTACATTATTCACAGTATCAATAGTAACTGGTACTGGCGCCTTGCTAGGTCGTAGCAAATGGCGTAGCTGAAGGCTATGCTAACTATCGTCTCGGCAAATGAGGGCGTATTTTGTCAGTGAACCATCGCTAGCAAAGTCGGCTGTACAACTGGGGCGAGTGCTAGGAAGTTTCTCTAGACCTGACGTGTGGTGGCGCTCGGTCTGCAATCACTGATAGTGGCGACACGCGGGTCCGACGTATACTAACGGACCGCGGCCGATTTAAAGGCTACCACACAGAGTGTAAGCAAAATCTATGAACGTAGAGGGTACCACCTCTGCAAGCGCCGTGATGGCGTAATCCAGCCAATCGGATTCCGTCCTTTGGGAATAAAATATTGATCCTTGCCTGTTCACGAGACACCGGCTGCAACACAGAACAGCTCATTGCTCACCTCCAGCGGCAGGTGGACGCAACAGTGACCTGGTGTCGTTCCAACATGATTGCCCTCAATGCCGCCAAAACTCCGCCGTCGCATCAGAATTGATGGCGTCCAGGTCCCATGGCACTGGCGCTCTGATACCAAGTAGCCAGGCGTCGGGATAGACAATAAGCTGCTCTTCCATCGACATGCAGAACACGTCACCCAAAAGGGACACAAGCTTATAAAAGTGTTCACTACCAGGGAACTGAACCTCGACACCAAGCTCCAGGCCAGCCGCTGTGGCCGAGCGGTTTTAGGCGCTTCAGTCCGGGAACCGCGCTGCTGCTACGGTAGCAGGTTAGAATACTGCCTCGGGCATGGATGTGTGTGTTACCCTTAGGTTTAAGTAGTTCTAAGTCTAGGGGACTGATGACCTCAGATGTTAAGTCCCGTAGTGCTTAGAGCCATTGGAACCATTTGAACCAAGCTCCGGCTGTACCGGATGGTTGTCCACCCTTCCCACACATATGGCTCCACTACTTGGGCTACGATTAACGCCTCTCGGATGCAGACCCTCCAGCGCCAGCTAACGACAGCCCTATTACGGCCACTCATGAAGCATTAGTGTTGACTTGACCACTCGATGGGTGTCGACCATCGTAAACCACCAATATTAATGCCTAATGTAGTCAGTATTTATGTTACCGCTTGCCTGCAACTTCGGCGTCGGAGGGTGGTATGGGACTGCCACATCTTCAACGTGCACTCCGGTGATGTCTTTGGGATGACTTCATTGTAGAATGGAACAGTTTTACCACCCACCAAGACAACAGGACCGTCAGCCACTGGGGTGACGCTGTATTGAAACCTCCACACACAAAAAAAGTTCAAAACAGCCAGTTTTAAACCGTAACGACGATGATGGAGGGTATCATCTAACGCTTGGAATTTTAGCCGAATTTGGTGCAGCAAGAGAACTCAGAATTTTTTGGGCAAGGACACCGTAGCGAAAAACTTCGTGGCTATAAATGACAATATTACACAAATTAAGTCACCAAAATCTCATTAAATAAAGATTAGCGTAATTGTGAATAAATCTTTGTTTTAGCATCCTTATTGTGTAATAAATAATTTATAAGTATTTGTTTAACAATAAAAGGGGTATGATCATTCACTAGCTGACATGAAATTCACATAATCGTGCGTATATTGTGTATATCTGTTTCATAAATAATTTTAGCGGAAAGTGTTAACAACTTTCTTCATAATACTTGTATACATGTGTTAATAACTTCAAAGAGCTCATCTCTCGATCGCAAATTCTACGATGTCTTTAGATTTTTTATGGCACTCCTGTAAGCAGTTTCAGTGTTTTCAGTGAATATATTAGGTTTCAGTTTTAACATACTCAGTTCCAGTCCACTAGCGTGGCTTCCTGAAGCACATCATGGCATGCTCTCCCTTTACCACTTTGTAACCTTCGCCCATCAATCCCTGGCCACTCACAGCTCACTGTAATATCCAGGGTGCTCCGACCAGACCAGTCACATCACGGCAAACTTCTAGCCGCACACTGCCCAGCTAAATATTCTGCATGTACGAAAAATTCTTAACGGTCATGCCACTCATAATGCCACAGTCTGAATAGTGTCTGAGTTGCTGAAAGAGGCCACGTCGAACAGACACACATTTTTCATGTCAGCGTAAGGAGATGTAAATTTCATTACACGTATCATGTGCACTAAGCAGGGACATTCAATAAGTGATGTAAATTCTTTTTTTCTCGGCCACTTTAGGTCTAATTCTCATTCGCTTATTGGCTGTACAAGCCGCACAAGCAACTCTGCCATTGGCTGAAGAAGTTTCGGTGATCTTCGGCGACTTCCACCAAGCTGGGCGAAGTGTATTCACCCTCTCTCTCGCACATCGCAGCCGACTGAACCCCATTAGAAAAGGTCCAAAAATGGCTCAAATGGCTCTGAGCACTATGGGACTCAACTGCTGTGGTCATTAGTCCCATAGAACTTAGAACTAGTTAAACCTAACTAACCTAAGGACATCACAAACATCCATGCCCGAGGCAGGATTCGAACCTGCGACCGTAGCGGTCTTGCTGTTCCAGACTGCAGCGCCTTTAACCGCACGGCCACTTCGGCCGGCCATTAGAAAAGGGGACGCACTACGGTGCAGACGACATCGGATGAACATAAAATTCCCTGTCACAGCGCTGGTGAAAGTGACACAGGGCATTCTTAACAGCCGGCCGGAGTGGCCGAGCGGTTCTAGGCGCTTCAGTCGGGAACCGCGCAACCGCTACGGTCGCAGGTTCGAATTCTGCCTCGGGCATGGATGTGTGTGTTTTCCTTAAGTTAGTCAGGTTTAAGTAGTTCTAAGTTCTAGGGGACTGATGACCTCTGCTGTTAAGTCCCATAGTGCTCAGAGCCATTTGAACCATTCTTAGTAAGTCTGACAACTTCACTGGGGTTGGGTAGCAACAACTTGAAATTAATCACCAGTGAGCATTAATTCGTTGATACTAACCACCAGACGAAGAATGCACGACATTAGATGTTAACATGATTTATCGGATCAAAAGGGGTTCGGTCATGCACAGTTACTTTAAGCCCTTAGAGAAGTATGGGGACTGTGCGGCTGGTCCCGGCGGAGGTTCGAGTCCTCCCTCGGGCATGGGTGTGTGTGTTTGTCCTTAGGATAATTTAGGTTCAGTAGTGTGTAAGCTTAGGGACTGATGACCTTAGCAGTTAAGTCCCATAAGATTTCACACACATTTGAACAAGTAGTATGGACAAGGTGAAACACAGGTCAAACATAATGAAAAAATAAAATAAAAATCAGTCAACTCGATCGCCAGCGAGATCCTACTCACTGGCATGACTACATGACCAAAATGATCCCAGAGAAAAATTCCTCTGCTGAGCTCACTCAAATTGCATTACCCATAATAGCATGAGATGTGAATCAGCTGTCACATATCACGTTACTGTGTTGCAAGCGTGATCCTCAGCAGAGTTACGGATGCGCTTAAGCGGATGTGCAGGTTCCTGTATCACTCTCCATTGGGAGACTATTGCTGTTCCATTTCATCCGATGTGAACATCCCCCACGCGAGAATGCCGTTGAACTGTAACATACGAAGGTCAGTGACACACTTTTCACTGAATGGAATTTGTACCCTTAGCGAGGATGTGGTTCAATATGGTATTGCTCCTTACTGATTATTGCTGTTGCTGTCCGGAGCTGAACTGAGAGTGATTTGTTACACTACGGTCCATATATACGCCTTTACAGTCCGCGATAGTTGACGGTGACGCTTGCACTTTGTTACACGCTGCAGCTGACCCTGGCGTTGGCGGTTTTCCCCGTATTGAGGTACTCCCGGTACTCCCTCGGCAGGACGGGACGTGGAAAGCGTGCGCGATCTCGGAGACGTAGTGTCGCGTGTGCCGGGCTCCCACGATGCGGCCGCTTGCAGCCGCAACAGCGCTGGTGCAGCGCACACCTCTCGGCCGTCCTGCGGGCCTGTGCTACGCAGACGGCCAGTGCAAGCTCTGGTCACGTGGGGCGCCTGTTTCCATTCCCTGTGACGAAGCAAGCACTCTCTCGCAAATTCAGCAACTATCTTTGGTTTTGGTGCTACAAGATGCCATCAACGATTTGATAAACAATAAGGCCGCTGGCTTCGACGATCTGAGATCTGAGCAAATTAAACATTTTGGACCGGGAGTACAAGCATGGATCCTAGCGCTAATGAATAACTGTATTACAACAATGCAAATTCCTAAACTGTGGAGGAAAGCTCGGGTTATTGCGTTACTAAAACCGGGGAAAGACCCAGCTGAAGCTAAAAATTTCCGGCCTGTCTCACTGCTTTGTCATTTATTTAAAGTGCTGGAGCGAATGATCCTCAAACGCATAGCTGATTATGTGGACAAAGCCCTCATTAACGAACAAGCTGGATTTCGACCAGGAAAATCACGCTGTGGCCAAATCCTTAATCTCACACAGTACATCGAAGACGGCTATCAGAGAGGAGAAGTAACTGGATCTCAGTGCTGCATGTGACACGGTTAACCATAAGTTGCTTACCCAGAAAGTGTATAATGTCACTAAGGACTACACCCTTTCTATGTTAGTGCAATGCATGCTACAGAACAGACGCTACTATGTAACCTTACAATCTAAAAACAGCCGATGGAGGACACAGAAAAATGGACTTGCACAGGGTAGTGTCTTGGCTCCAATATTATTTAACATCTATACCAATGATCTTCCCATCAGCCACCAGACACGAATGTTCATATATGCTGATGATGCAGCAGTGGCCACACAGGATAAAACCTTTCAACAAGTGAAGGAGAATCTCACAGAAGCTTTAACAGAACTTGCTACCTATTACGACGGCAATAATCTCAAACCAAACCCTAATAAATCTCAAGAATCCGCCTTCCATCTTAGGAACAAACAAGCCAAACGGAAACTCCGAGTCATGTGGCAAGGGGAAGAGCTGAAACATACAAACAGCCCAAAACACCTGGGAGTAACATTGGACAGAGCACTTACTTTTAAGCAGCACTGTCACAACACTAAAAAAAAGGTCTGTGCCAGGAACAACATACTGCGGAAGCTAACAGGTTCATCGTGGGGAGCTCAACCACACGTTTTGCGCACCACGGGTCTGGTGCTGAGTATCTCAGCAGCGGAATATGCGGCGCCAGTTTGGAGGAACTCTGCCCACACTAAGCACGTTGACGTCGCCGTAAACGAAAGTGTACGTATTGCCACAGGATGCCTCAAACCAACTCCCACAGACATCATTTATCCCATCATAGGCATAGCACCACCCACTATCCGCAGACAAGTAGCCGCCGAAATCGAAAGATCAAAACAAAAGAATGATCCTCGACAGCCGATGCATATGCACCGAGAACAACGTGTCCGGCTGAAATACCGCAGGAGTTTCATCGAAACTACTGAAGAGCTCGCCACCAAGCCCGTCGCAAGGCGGCTATCTCTCTCTCTCTCTGGGAAGAAATGGTGCTACACTCCACAATGGAACTACTTGAGGAGGGATCTGCAGGATTTCAACTACCTTTTACAACTTGGAGGTCATTAAACCGGCTGCGGACTGGAGTAACTGGGTGCAAATAAAACCTGTTTAAATGGGGTTACAGTGATGGCGATAGGTGTGAATGCGGAGCAATGCAGGACTTGGACCACCTAATGATTTGCCCCGATATGTCTGTAACATGCACTAAAGATGATATTTTGAAAGTCAATGACAAAGCAAACTACGTTGCTAATTACTGGGAAGGGAAGATATAATTGGTGCATCCAAATACGGAAGAAGAAGAAGCAACTATCTCTGATGTAGTTGGTAGTGAGTGCTCGCTTAGTGAAATACACTGCGTGGTCAAAAGTATTCGAAAACCTGGCTGAAAATGACAAGTCCTTGTCGCCCTCCACAGATAATGGTGGAATTCAGTATGGTATTGGCCCCCACTTAGCCTTGATCACAGCTTCCACTCTCGCAGGCATACGTTCAAACAGGTGCTGGAAGGTTTCTTGGGGAATGGCAGACCAATCTTCACGGAATGCTGCACTGCGGAGAGGTATCGATGTCGGTCGATGAGGCCCGGCACGAAGTCGGCGTTCCAAAACATCCCAAAGGTGTTCTATAGGATTCAGATGAGGACTCTGTGCAGGCCAGTCCATTACAGGGCTGTTATCCTCGTGTAACCACTCCGCCACAGGCCGCGCTTTACGAACAGGTGCTCGACCGAGTTGAAAGATGTAATTATCATCCTCGAATTGCTCTTCAATAATGGCAAACAATAAGGAGCTTAGAATGTCAATGTAGGCTAGTACTGTGATAGTGCCACGCAAAACAACAAGGGGTGCAAGCCTCCTCCACGAAAAACACGACCACACCATAACACCACCGCCTCCGAATTTTACTGTTGGCACTACACACGCTGACAGATGACGTTCACCGGGCATTCGCCATACCCACACCCTGCCATCCGATCGCCACGTTGTGTACCGCGATTCGTCACTCCACACAATGTTTTTCCACTGTTCAATCGTCCTATGTTTACTCCCCTTACACCAAACGAGGCGTCGTTTGGCATTTACCGGTGTGATGTGTTCCTTATGATCAGCCGCTCGAATACGAAATCCAAGTTTTCTCATCTCCCACTTAACTGCCATAGTACTTTCAGTGCATCGTGATACAGTTTCGAATTCCTGTGTTATGGTCTGGATAGATGTCTGCCTATTACACATTACTACCCTCTTCAACTGTCGGCAGTCTCTGTCAGTCAACAGACGAGGTCGGCCTGTAAGTTTTTGTTGTGTACGTGTCCCTTCAGGTTTCCACTTCACAATCACATCGGAAACAGTGGACCTAGGGACGTTTAGGAATGTGGAAATCTGACGTACAGACATATGACACAAGTGACACCCAATCACCTGAGCACGTTCGAAGTCCGTGATTTCCTCAAAGCGCCCCATACTGCTCTCTCACGATGTCTAATGACTACTGAGGCCGCTGCTATGGAGTACCTGGCAGAAGGTGGCAGCAGAATGCACCTAAGATGGAAAACGTATGTTGTTGGGGTGTCCGGAAACTTTTGATCACATAGTACACAATGTCGAAAAAAGTCGCAAGGATAAAAAATAATTAATGTAGAGTAATGAAATTTTGGAAATAAATTTGCCCAGGTAACACATTTAAGTGACTTAACATTGCAGGATCACAGGTTGATGGAAGAGTGAGACAAGCCATTGCAATTGTGAAATGTTGCTACATTAGTAACCGCTGAAGCCGACACGATGTTGAATGTAAATATGCAAACCTGCATGCCTTGTGTTGTCAAGGTGCCGGATGTCAGTTTTTGGGATGGAGTTCCATGCCTGTTGCACTTGGTCGGCCAATGCAGTGACGGTTACTGCTGTTTGTGGGTGACGCTGGAGCTGTCATTCGATGATGTCCCATATGTGCTCGATTGGAGACAGATCTGGTGATCGAGCAGGCCAAGACAACACGTCGACACTCTGTAGAGCACGTTGGGTTACAGAAGCGATATGTGGGAGAGCTTTATCCGGTTGGAAAACACCCACTGAAATGCTGGCAGCACAACGGGTCGAATTGCCAGACTGACGTACAAATTTGCAGTCAAGGTGCTTTTGATAATCGTGCTCCTGCTGTCATGCGAAATCGCATCCCAGACGGTAATTCTAGTTGTAGGTCTCATGTGTCCAGCACGCAGACAGGTTGGCCTCGTTCTAACCAACACACGGCCATCACTGGCACCGAAACAGAACCAGCTTTCTCAGCAGACACAACAGACCTCGAGCTTGCCTTCCAGTGAGCTCTGGCTTGGCACCAGTGAAGTCGCAAATGTCGGTGGTTTGGGGGTCAGTGGAATGCGCGGTACAGAGCGTCTGACTCGGACCTGTCCTTGAAGTAACTGGTTTGTAACAGCTCGTTGAGCCACTGTGGTGCCAACCGCAGCTCAGATTTGTGCTGCAGATGCAGTGCGATGCGCAAGAGCCAAACGCCGACACACGTGGCTGTCCGGAGCTCGGTCTTCTTGCGACTGTACATTCTCGTAACCGCCACTGCCACAAATAATGTACAATGACTACATTGCTGTCTAGTCTTTCTGCAGTACCGCAGAAAGAATACCCAGCTTCTCGTAGTCCTATTAAGCGACCTCATTGTAACTCAGTGAGGTATTGATAATAGTGTCTTTGTCGCCTTAAAGGCATTCTTGACTAACATCAACCCACCTTTTCAATCTCAAAAGTAAGGAATGCTCACGACCGTTACAGCTTGTATTTACAGCAAACGTGATTCGGATACTCATAGAGGCGCTACTAGCGCAACTCTCATGTCAGTGGAGTGAAATTTGCATAGACATCATTTTTGAGATGTAGAAACACTCCTACAAACCTATAAACTTTATTATGCACAACTCCTTCTTCGTGTTGCGATTCTCTCCCTCTCTCTCTCTTTGTGCGTGTGTGTGTGTGTGTGTGTGTGTGTGTGTGTGTGTGTGTGTGTGTGTGTTGTAGTGGGACGCGAAATTGAAGCGTCACCCCTCCACCAGTGTCAGCCCAGTTTGCAGGTGAATATAGGTTTAATTTAGTTTTTTGTTTATGTATTTTTTGTAATATTTGTAATGGTTGTGAATTGTCTAAAGTTTGTATTTATTTTTTGTGTTTCATGTACGGAGAGGGCGGCGCAACGAACGGAGACAACATCTTCGTTGCCGGGACCAGAGAGAAAATTGCTGGCCACTATACGTCGCGGGTCGACAGCCAGAGAGCAACAGAAGATCCTGAAACCGAATTGTTGCGTCGTGCTCCTAAAAATTAAAAAAATTGAGATTTCGTAATGTTTTGTACAACAATGACGTCATAGAAAGTTTAATCATGTGTAAATGTTCAGTCCTATCTTGTCAAGGCTCAGGTTCACGTCTATATGTATGAAGATAATAAAGTAGTGTATACTACAAAAGTTTAAATACGTGTTCCGAGAATTTATTTATGAAGAATTATATTAAGGAAGAAGGATGACTGATTTATTTGACATGATTATTAATTTTTGACAATATTCATCGCGAGTTTGAGTCTTGAAAGTTTATTCAATGTGGTTCTAATATTTGTTAAATCAGATAACTTGCATTAATATAACTCCTGAGAAGAAACAAAACGGCATCCAAATTGAAAAAGTTTACGCAAACCAATAGGACTGAGTGACGAAATTCTGCGCATGCGACTCAAGTGATGATGTTTTACAGTTTCGTTCAAGAACCATTCTGAGACAATTTAAAAAGAATTTAAATAATTTTGAAGTGTGTTGTAACTGACGTAGGTGACGAAGTCTGCACGTGGTCATATATCAAAAGAAAACCATTCATACAAAACTATACGTCGTTACACTACAGTGTGTGTGTGTGTGTGTGTGTGTGTGTGTGTGTGTGTGTGTGTGTGTGTGGGTGGGTGGGTGGGTGGGTGGGTGCGTGTGTGAGTAATCACTGTATAAAAGGGTCCAAATTACTTCGACAATTTTAATTGACTCCGAATTTCGTTTTGAAAAATATGCTACTACTAACCAACTACTAACGAAAATGTGAAATTAGTGTTGGTGTTCAGAGACAGCTGAGTCGTGTAGACGGATGTCCAGCACCTTATGTCAGTGTAGCGTGGCCAGTGGAACAGTTACCTGATGCACTTAATTGGAATTAGAGTGAGACAGTTACTTTTGCTTCTCATATAGCCAATTGTCTTCACTGACTGGCAATCTGTTACAGCTCCTTCTTATATTAACATGCACTTTTGGTCATTTAAGTTACAACACTAGAAATTACAGGAATTAACGAAACTGACGTTTGTCACTTGCCGATTTGTGGTTTGAAATTTCTCCATCATACTGGGATCTGCGGAGCAAGTTTGAGTAAGCGGCAAATGCAATTCTTCAATATCACTTTTACACCCTAAGACAAAAAAGACGACGTACCACGAAGGAATTATCAAAATGGGACGGAAATCGGTAGATGTGATGTGCATGTACAGACAAAAAAATAATGACATTCAGAAAAATCGGATGAAAGAGCTTTACAAATGGAACAAGTCAATAACGCTTTGGTCCACCTCTGGCCCTCATGCAAGCAGTTATTCGGCTTGGCATTGATTGACAGCTTTGTTGGATGTTCTCCTGATTGATATCGTGCCTTATTCTAAGTGAAAGGTTCGTTAGATCGTCAAAATCCCGATATGGTTTGGAGGGCCCTCCCCATAATGGCCCAAACGTTCTCAGTTGGCCAGAGATCCGGCGAACTCGGTTGCCAAGATAGGGTTTGGCAAGCAGGAAGACAAACAGTAGAAACTCTCGCCGTGTGTGGGCGGGCATTATTTTGATGAAATGTAAGCCCAGGATGGCTTACCATGAAGGGCAACAGACCGTGGCTTAGAATGTCATCGACGTGCCACTGTGTTCTAAGGATAACGCAGTTGACAACTAAGGGGTCCCGCTATGAAAAGTAATGGCACACCAGACCATCACTCCTGACTCTCGGGCCGTACCGTGGGCGACTTTGAAGTCGGTACCCCACCGCCGCCCGGGGAGTGTTCACTGGTGATCGGGGCTCAGTTTGAAGACTGTTCTACTCAAGTCATCGAGATTCCAGGCCGTCTGCAGACGTCCTGGAGAGCGGTGCGATACCAACCTGATTGTCGCCTGCCATATAGCCAGACGACCAGGCAGTGATGGTCTGGGGTGCCATTTCTTTTCATGTCAGGAACAACTTTATTGTCATCCGCGGTTCCCTTACCGCACAGCGGTACGTCGACGACATTTGACGCCCCGTTTTGTTACCCTTCATCGCAAACCAACCTCGCCTCACATTTCCGTAAGGTCATGCTCATCCACACACGGAGAGAGTTTCGATTGTCTGTCTTCATGCTTGCCAAACCATAACTTGGCCAGGAAGGTCACTGGATCTCTCTCATATTGAGGTGCATTATGGGCAGAACCCTCCAACCATCTCGGGATTTTGACCATCTAACGCGCTAGTTCGACAGAATTTGGCATGATATGCAACAGCCCTGTCAATCAATGCCAAGGCGATTAATTGCCCGCATAAGAGCCAAAGGTGAACCAACGCGTTACTGATTTCATCAATATGCAAAGCTCTTTTTCTTGAACAAATCATCATTTTCTTCTGAAATTGTAATCATTTGTCTGTGTGTACATGTACATCACATCTACTGATTTCAATCTAATTTAGATAATTTCTTCGTGATGTGTATGTTTTTTATTTATTCTGCGAGTGTATTATGCAGCACAGCAGTCATCAGTATTTGTAGTTTAATTTCTACTTGTTGTTGTGCTCTTCATTATGAAGACTTATTTGCTGCAATTCTCCACGACAGCTATACTGTGCAAGCCTCCTCATCTCTACTATGACCTGCATCTACTAGAACCTGCTTACCTACTCCCTCTAGAATTCTTACCCCTCACACTTCCCTTCATAAACAAACTGACGATTCCTTGAGACAATAAAATGCGTCCTATCGTCGTATCACTTTTTTAAAAAAATCTGTAATTGATATAAAGGTTTTTTTTCTCGTCTATTCGACTCCGTATCTCCTCATTAGGTTCCGAACTACACACCTAATCTTCAACACATTCTGGTCACTTTTTGACATACTGCCTGTTGACTTTCGTCTCGGATCTTCGGCCGACGGTTCATCAGCACACAAAACAATGTCGGCCTAAGATTCCGAGATCAAAACCAACAGCCAACACTTTGCTTAAATTTCTATTTTGTGTTATCGCATTTTTCAGAAAATATTTCCTTGCTATTGCCTGTCTAAATTTTATTTCCTCTTTACTTCCATCAGCGTCGATTATAGTGCTCTGCACATAGCAAAACTGCTCTGCTACTTTTCGAGTCCCATTTGGCGCTGTAATTCCTTTAACATCACATGACTTAACACGGTTAATTGTTTTTTGTACAGGTTTCTTGCTGCGTCAACATTTGTGTTTTCTTTTTTCTTGGATTTTCAAAAAACGTTTTCTCTTGCGGGTTTGAAAAAAATTCCACTGGGAGGATGTAACGAATACTGTTATCTTTGATATTGTAACGTATCGATATTGTGCTCCTTACTTACCGCTGGCTTCTGGAACTCTGAGGGAGCATTGTCTCGCTGTATAATGACGACGCCCCACCGCTAGTGGTCACGTGCAGTCATCGTGTGTGAAGAAGACAGTCGGTGTTGATGTCCCATTCGGAGCGCTCGCACGCAACCGTATCGTGGATGGATAGTATGAATCTCGGAGTAGAAGAAAAGTCTCTGTGTAAATCCGTTATTCTGCGGAAAGGCGCACGGGGTTAGTTATCAAATTTATGGTCGAAACAGGCAGATTTTTTAAATTAAAATACAGAACGTAGGTACGTCTGAAGATTTTATTTCGGTTGTTCCAATGTCATACGTGTACCTTTGTGAACTTGTCATTTCTGAGAACGCATGCTGTTACAGCGTGATTACCTGTAAATACCACATTAATGCAATAAATGCTCAAAATGATGTCCGTCAACCTCAATGCATTTGGCAATACGTTTAACGACATTCCTCTCGACAGCGAGTAGTTCGCCTTCCGTAATGTTCGCACATGCATTGACAATGCGCTGACGCAAGTTATCAGGCGTTATCGGTGGATCACGATAACAAATATCCTCCAACTTTCTCCAGAGACGTCAGATCCGGTGAACGTGCGGGCCATGGTATGGCGCTTCGACGACCAATCCACCTGTCATAAAATATGCTATTGAATACCGCTTCAACGGCACGCGAGCTATGCGCCGGACATCCATCAGGTTGGAAGTACATCGCCATTGTGTCATGCAGTGAAACATCTTGTAGTAACATCGGTGCAACATTACGTAGGAAATCAGCATACATTGCACCATTTAGATTGCCATCGATAAAATGGGGGCCAATTATCCTTCGCCCCATAATGCCGCACCGTACATTAACCCGCCAAGGTCACTGATGTGCCACTTGTCGCAGCCATCGTGGATTTTCCGTTGCACAATAGTGCATATTATGCCGGTTTCGTTACCGCTATTAGGGAATGACGCTTCGTCGCTAAACAGAACGCGTGCAAAAAATATGTCATCGTCCCGTAATTTCTCTTGTGCCCGGTGGCAGAACCGTACACGACGTTCAAAGTCGTCGCCATGCAATTGCTGGTGCATAGAAATATGGCACGGGTGCAATAGATGTTGATGTAGCATTCTCAACACCGACGTTTTTGAGATTCCCGATTCTCGCGCAATTTGTCTGCTACTGATGTGCGGATAGCTGCGACAGTATTCGACTAGTATTTACACAAGTCACCTGTCGAAATGTGCTGAGATTTTTCTTTTGGTAGAATTTATTTATAGCTTAGACATTATGAAGGTATAGTGATGCTGAAAAGGCTTTGATGATGTGTATTGGTGAAGATGGAGATTAATTTCAGTATTTGTCAAATAGTCGTGTAATAAAAAAAAAAAGGGTATATGTAAAGTAGCTGTAACAAGCCTGTCTTTGGCATATTAAGGAAGGAAACAAATGGCACGAGGGGAGAGTGCACAACGCAGTTTGCGGCGAACTTGACGGAGAGAAGCGAGGGCCCTAGTTCGAGACCTGGTCCAGCGCACAGTGTTAACCTCTGCCCGTGGCTCCAGGTCCTCCGCAGCCTCCCGTTACCCCGGCAGCTGCCGCCGCCGCGCCGCCGCTACTCTGTATTCGCAACCGCGCGCCCGCGCAGCCGGCCTTTGCGGATTCTGCGCGGACCTCGTCTGCGGCTCTCGCTGCTACGTGGCGTGACTCGGACTGTGGCCGCCTACTCTCTGCCCTCCAGTGTCGGCAGGCGGCGCTGCCCGCCGCCGTGACCCCCCGAGTCAGTTCGCACCGGCGCACCCTATACGGTACCTTGTCTCCGTGGCTCTTCACGTGATGGTGCGTATGATGAAGAAACGGCAGAGGCGGTGCTGTAACTGAGGGAAGCTGGCACGTCAGAATTACCGGTGCCTTTCGATAAGTAATGCAGCGTATTGTTTTTTTCGTTCAGCTTCGATTGAAAAATGCAGAGCTTGCTGTGGGACATTGTGGAGTATTCCCGCTAGAGGCTGTATACTTTTATGAAGTTGCAGTAGGAGGCGGCGCTGTATGTAGCCTTCAAGACGGCGTCTGTAACGGAGGTGCGCTCGAAAAATATCGCAGATCTTCATAGGTGTTTGCAGAATGTGTAAGGAGACCTGGCAGTGAACAAAAGCACGGTGACTCGTTGGGCGAGTCGCATGTCATCATCGCAACAGGGTCTCACAAGCCCATCCGATCTCTCACGTGCCGTCCGGCCGCATACAGTAGAGATTTCTGCAATTCTGGGACGTGTGGACACTCCCATTCGAGGTGATGCAGACGACCTTCTCCTCCTCTGTGACTACGCAACGCCTCATACAAGCCAGAGAGAAGACCTGGTGGTTAATCTGACTCATTACCTATTTCCATCATTATAACCACTGTCTCCTACACCCTACACAGCGTACAAGCACAAAACATGAATAAAAATATTAATTACCTAAGTTCATGTACTAAAATACCTGTCAATTTTACAATAGAAAACAACACACCCAAACAACAGAATACAACACAAATGAAGACAACGCTGAATTCAACACAAGCAGATTTGTGCTATGCTATTAAAGGAAAACAATTATTGGTACACAAAAATTTTGTTACAATTAGTACATCCTAGTTACTGATCAGAAGGACCTACGACTCGAAATCCTTGCAGGGTCGCCTCGTGCAACGCAAACTTACTATGGGTGGTACTGGTAAAACTCGACCTAGTAGCTAGATTACCTTCTCTTATGTCCTACAGCTTCTGTAAGTTACCCTCAGTAGTACTGGTTTAACAAATTCGTGTGGTCCGTCAAATTCCAGGCTCCTGCGAGTTACTGCTGGGGTAGGTATTAATAATTTATAGCAGCTGGGTTTAACCAACAGGTAAAAATTTGGAGGCAATTTTTAATGCAATATTTAGATCCACTACAGAAGGCACCTATGCACACATTGTTGGTTAGGTATGCCAACTGGCTGGTTTTGTTGCTGTTGTGTAGAGAAGCCTCTATTGTTGCCAAAATGTGTTTGCTGTTGCTGATAATTTTGATGATACTGCTAATTAAAATTTTGTTTGTTATTAAAATTATGTTGGTAGTTATTATCATTTCGGGAGTTGTTGTTGTTGTGGTCTTCAGTCCTGAGACTGGTTTGATGCAGCTTTCCATGCTACTCTGTCCTGTGCAAGCTTCTTCATCTCCCAGTACCTACTGCAACCTACATCCTTCTGAATCTGCTTAGTGTATTCATCTATTGGTCTCCCTCTACGATTTTTACCCTCCACGCTGCCCTCCAATGCTAAATTTGTGATCCCTTGATGCCTCAAAACATGTCCTACCAATCGATCCCTTCTTCTAGTCAAGTTGTGCCACAAACTTCTCTTCTCCCCAATCCTATTCAATACCTCCTCATTAGTAACGTGATCTACCCACCTTATCTTCAGCATTCTTCTGTAGCACCACATTTCGAAAGCTTCTATTCTCTTCTATAAACTATTTATCGTCCACGTTTCACTTCCATACATGGCTACACTCCATACAAATACTTTCAGAAAAGACTTCCTGACACTTAAATCTATACTCGATGTTAACAAATTTCTCTTCTTCAGAAACGATTTCCTTGCCATTGCCAGTCTACGTTTCATATCCTCTCTACATCGACCATCATCAGTTATTTTACTCCACAAATAGCAAAACTCCTTTACTACTTTAAGTGTCTCATTTCCTAATCTAACTCCCTCAGCATCACCCGATTTAATTTGACTACATTCCATTATCCTCGTTTTGCTTTTGTTGATGTTCATCTGATATCCTCCTTTCAAGACACTGTCCATTCCGTTCAACTGCTCTTCCAAGTCCTTTGCTGTCTCTGACAGAATTACAATGTCATCGGCGAACCTCAAAGTTTTTACTTCTTCTCCATGAATTTTAATACCTACTCAAAAATTTTCTTTTGTTTCCTTTACTGCTTGCTCAATATACAGATTGAATAACATCGGGGAGAGGATACAACCTTGTCTCACTCCTTTCTCAACCACTGTTTCCCTTTCATGCCGCTCGACTCTTATAATTGCCATCTGGTTTCTGTACAAATTGTAAATAGCCTTTCGCTCCCTGTGTTTTACCCCTGCCACCTTCAGAATTTGAAAGAGAGTATTCCAGTTAACATTGTCAAAAGCTTTCTCTAAGTCTACAAATGCTAGAAACGTAGGTTTGCCTTTTCTTAATCTTTCTTCTAAGATAAGTCGTAAGGTTAGTATTGCCTCACGTGTTCCAACATTTCTACGGAATCGAAACTGATCTTCCCCGAGGTCCGCTTCTACGTTTTTCCATTCGTCTGTAAAGAATTCGCGTTAGTATTCTGCAGCTGTGACTTATTAAACTGATAGTTCGGTAATTTTCACATCTGTCAACACCTGCTTTCTTTGGGATTGGAATTATTAAATTCTTCTTGAAGTCTGAGGGTATTTCGCCTGTCTCATACATCTTGCTCACCAGATGGTAGAGTTTTGTCATGACTGGCTCTCCCAAGGCCACCAGTAGTTCTAATGGAATGTTGTCTACTCCCGGGGCCTTGTTTCGACTCAGGTCTTACAGTGCTCTGTCAAACTCGTCACGCAGTATCTCCCATTTCGTCTTCATCTACATCCTCTTCCATTTCCATAATATTGTCCTCAAGTACATCGCCCGTGTATAAACCCTCTATATACTCCTTCCACCTTACTGCCTTCCCTTCTTTGCTTAGAACTGGGTTGCCATCTGAGCTCTTGATATTCATACAAGTGGTTCTCTTCTCTCCAAAGGTCTCTTTAATTTTCCTGTAGGCTGTATCTATCTTACCCCTAGTGATACAAGCCTCTATATCCTTACATTTGTCCTCTACCCATCCCTGCTTAGCCATTTTGCACTTCCTGTCGATCTCATTTTTGAGACGTTTGTATTCCTTTTTGCCTGCTTCATTCACAGCATTTTTATATATTCTTCTTTCATCAATTAAATTCAATATTTCTTCTGTTACCCAAGAATTTCTATTAGCCCTCGTCTTTTTACCTACTTGATCGTCTGCTGCCTTCACTACTTCATCCCTCAGAGCTACCCATTCTCCTTCTACTGTATTTCTTTCCCCCATTCCTGTCAATTGTTTTCTTATGCTCTCCCTGAAACTCTGTACAACCTCTGGTTCTTTCAGTTTTTCCATGTCCCATCTCCTTAAATTCCCACCTTTTTTCAATTTCTGCAGTTTCAATCTGCAGTTCATAACCAATAGATTGTGGTCAGAATCCACATCTGCCCCTGGAAATGTCTTACAATTTAAAACCTGGTTCCTAAATCTCTGTCTTACCATTATATAATCTATCTGATACCTTTTAGTATCTCCATAATTCTTCCAGATATACAACCTTCTTTTATGATTCTTGAAACAAGTGTTAGCAATGATTAAGTTATGCTCTGTGCAAAATTCTACAAGGCGGCTTCCTCTTTCATTTCTTCCCCCCAATCCATATTCACCTACTATGTTTCCTTCTCTCCCTTTTCCTACTGACGAATTCCAGTCACCCGTGACTATTAAATTTTCGTCTCCCTTCACTACCTGAATAATGTCTCTTATCTCGTCATACATTTCATCAATTTCTTCATCATCTGCAGAGCTAGTTGGCATATAAACTTGTACTACTGTAGTAGGCATGGGCTTTGTGTCTATCTTGGCCACAATAATGTGTTCACTGTGCTGTTTGTAGTAGCTAACCCGCACTCCTATTTTTTTATTCATTATTAATCCTACCCCTGCATTACCCCTATTTGATTTTGTGTTTATAACCCTGTAATCACCTTACCAAAAGTCTTGTTCCTCCTGCCACCGAACTTCACTAATTCCCACTATATCTAACTTTAACCTATCCATTTCCGTTTTTAAATTTTCTAACCTACCTGCCCGATTAAGGGATCTGACATTCCACGCTCCGATCCGTAGAACCCCAGTTTTCTTTCTCCTGATAACGACGTCCTCTTGAGTAGTCCCCGCCCGGAGATCCGAATGGGGGACTATTTTACCTCCGGAATATTTTATCCAAGAGGGTGCCATCATCATTTAATCATACAGTAAAGATGCATGTCCTCGGGAAAAATTACGGCTGTAGTTTCCCCTTGCTTTCAGCCGTTCGCAGTACGAGCACAACAAGGCCGTTTTGGTTAATGTTACAAGGCCAGATCAGTCAATCATCCAGACTGTTGCCCCTGCAACTACTGAAAAGGCTGCTGCCCCTCTTCAGGAACCACATGTTTGTCTGGCCTCTCAACAGATAACCCTCCGTTGTGGTTGCACCTACGGTACGGCCATCTGTATCGCTGAGGCACGCAAGCCTCCCCACCAACAGCAAGGTCCATGGTTCATGGGGGGATCATTTCTGGAGTGTCTAACGAAAACAGTCACTTTCAGGTAAAACGTGTCGTATCAGGTTTTCCTTACTCATTCCTAATCCTAGATAGATCGATAGTTGAAGAGTTGTTTTGATAGATATAAAGGATAGTAAAATAGTAAGCAGCAGTGCAGAAAACTAAAGAAGAAATAGCACTACTACGGCTCAGGGCCCTGTGCACGCTACGGCACATATTCATCGAAGTGTAATGAATCCCCTGAGGTCAAAAGCTGCAAATAAATTTTAGTTTCTGCGTTAGAGGCCAAGACAGTGGAAATGCAGAAGCAAATTGTTGTATCCAGTCCAAAGGGTGAATCTGTGTTCTATCATTTTTAAATACCTTAAATTTCCTAACGGATAGAAAGTGCTTGTAATCAAAATTATCGTCTGAATGTCTGAGCAGGTTTAGGACTGTATGACAATGTGTTTGTCTGTGTCTGTTCGGAATCTAAGTCACGTACTCTCTGTAAATTACCTACGTTATACTGGCTGTGTGAGTGTGACAAATGTTCAGAATGTGGCGTATGCTGCGACGTGTTAGAGGCTGAAACATTTTTTATTTCTGTCACTTCTTGCTGTAAAGATGACAGTAATGTATGATTGGACATACCTATTTCACTGGCTGTCTGCTTTACATTATGAAATTCAGGTGTTTGGTTGAACAAAACTGGTGACGTATCATCTGATTTGGTGTCATTGTTATTTTCGATAACGTCAATACGACTGGACAATTCATCAAATTTTTCAGTCAGTGCTTCTACCTGATCGTCATTTTTAGTGTCACAAGCATCAATTTGTTTTGTTATTTTTCGTGTGGTTTTGTTAAATTTCTTAACGTCTGCTTTAATGGCATCGGGATCCTGTATTAACTCCAATTGTTCAAGTCTGCTGGTCACTGTCTGAAAGTCTACTGTGTACTTATTTTCCAGAGTCTCTCATTCGAGGTGATGCAGACGACCTTCTCCTTCTCTGTGACTGCGCAAGGTCTCACACAAGCCAGAGAGAAGCTCGCGAAACTTTATTGGTCTGATCTTCCTTATCCACCCCACAACCTCTCCCACCCTCCGACTTCCGTCTGTTTGGGCAAGTGAAGGACGTACTCTGCGGGGATTGGTGGATGATGGGGTGGTTATTGATGCACTGAGACGTTGGGTCTGACGTCAACCAGTAAATCGGTACCATTCAGTCGTACACATCCTGTCTATGAGGTGACGTAAGGCCTTCACATTGAACGGAGAGTATGTTGATACATATGGTCTACTGGAGTCACGAATAAAGCCAACCTGCTTTCAGGACAAAAGTCTTGCATTACCCATTGAACACCCCTCTTCGTGACGTCTATTCCAGGCTGCTGCTTCTCGTGAACGACGCTCTGTCATCACAGCTCCTCTGGGCAAAAACTGTGGGTACGTAACGAGGACACAGTATGGAAGCTGTGACGGCGGAAATTTTAAGCAAGCTTTCTCTCCTCCATGTAACGACAATAATCGTCGTACAAGTAAAGTGGTCTCAGTTTCGGCGCTCGAAATACATCGCATCTCTTATCGTCTCTCATGCCAGCTATGCCAGTCCCTGTTCAGTAGAGGAAAGCGGCTGCCCTGTTCTAGACTTCGCGTGTGAACGCGTGTTTGCTCAGTCGCTGTGGCTTGGTTTGGTTGAGACACTGAACTGCGTTACTTGTCTTGTGTGAACCAGACCTTAAGCCTTCCTCATACGGAATGTGAAAGATAATTTGGACGGCCATCAGCACAGCTGTTGTGACACTGCTATCAAACGTTGCTGCTTTCTATGTGATGAGATAAACCGAGCAGACTGCATGTTGGTGTACATTTTATTAAAACTTATGCGACGTGTTCGGTACTTTCTGTATTTGAATTTCCGTGCTACAAAATTATCCTGTTTCCAGACACCAGCATATTAAAGGTATATGAAGGACGTGTATTTATATTATACCTTGTTGTAATACACGGTGTAACGGAACGACACCGACAATCTCGGAGAGGTTGTATAGGGTTTGTTAGATAAGAACCATCTTTCAGAAACGTCATCCGGCCGGGGCAAAGGGTCTCAAGCGTCCCGGCAAACGTGACGGCAAACGGAAACTCTACGATTGAAGCTGACAGCACTGAGGACGTTACATGACGTCGACAGCGACCACACTTTTGAGAGCGACACTGACTGCCGTCCGTCAGCGCATAAACTCACTTGCGCCGCCAAGCAGCAGGCGTGGATCCCTGTACCTTCGACGTTTAGTAGCATCGCTGGACAATGCTGCTGCATGTAGGCTCCTATCCAAGACATCCTTTAGAGCTCTTTTAAGGCTGTCGATATTTTCGTCACTTGCCCAGTTGCCGATATGCGGCATGCAAGACATACTTGGCGACACACTGCTCCATGGATTTACTCGTAAACTGTAAAATAAAAATAAATAAATAAAAAAAAATTGAACAAACGCTGAGCCGTGCGCGGCTCGTGTTCATGCCGTTTATTGCTTGGCATCGTGTCATTGCCGTTATGGCATCACGTTTCTTATTCGATTTACTGGCGTCACTAAGTTGCTGGCTTGCCTGCCCGTGCCGGCCGAAGTGGCCGTGCAGTTAAAGGCGCTGCAGTCTGGAACCGCAAGACAGCTGCGGTCGCAGGTTCGAATCCTACCTCGGGCATGGATGTTTGTGATCTCATTAGGTTAGCTAGGTTTAACTACTTCTAAGTTCTAGGGGACTAATGACCTCAGCGGTTGAGTCCCATAGTGCTCAGAGCCATTTGAACCATTTTGCCTGCCCGTGAGTGGCAGCAGCAGCGCTTGTTGTTACGAGCACTGTGGTATTCTCTTTGGAGCGACAGTATTTCCGGGTCACGTTGTGTGGAGTGGGCAGTGGCGAACGGACATCAGTTCGGCTGGGGCGCAACAGCGAGCGGGTCCATGCAGTTCAGGAGCAAGCTGGGTCAGCTGGCGGCGTGCTGCCGCTGCCTGATCGAAGAGGGGCAGCTGCGAGGGCGACGACTTCGTTGCACACCGAACCCTGGACGTTTGAGTGAAGAGATAACTGCTAATGCAACCTCGACTACTCTGAGATCTCGCCTTGGGCCGGCGGGTTGTTGCTCCCAGGGCCGCTGAGCCTGGCGGCAACGAGTGAAGTGCTTCGAGGCGGTGAAATATTGCAGCCGTCTTTTTCTATTTGTTATTCATCATTGAATGTAGCATTATTCTTATCAGTGAAGTGCAACCAGCGGTATTTTCTGCCTTGTGGCCGCTAACGCCCCAGTTACCTGCCCTGGAGGGTAGCGTACTTTTCCGGCAGTGTACCTTTCCTCGTCCTGTTGATGCTGTCCTACACAGCAGGTAGTTCGACAGCCTCTTGTATTCGACTATGCATATTTTTGGGGAGGTCTGCCTTGGTTCTAGTGTTTCCTTCGGCCTTGGGCGTTTCCTGAATACGTAGGGCTGTCTGTCTCTTCACTTTTGCCTAAAAATATTCCATCGTTGTGCTGGTGATCGGACGTTAGGTGGATTGGTTAATCGGGCGGTCGTCGCTTAAACTGCCCCTAGTTTGAGTTACCATCCTGTTACGTGAGTACTAGTTTTGGTTGCCTGTCTTGTAAGTTAGCTGTATAGGTTTTTTTATTGGTAACGCCACGTAGTGCTCTGTATGAAAATCACTGGCTGTGCTGTGTGCAGTCTGTGGCTGGTTTCCATTGTTGTTGGCTACTGTAGTGTTGGGCAGTTGGCTGTTAACAGCGCGTAGCGTTACGCAGTTGGAGGTGAGCCGCCAGCAGTGGTGGATGTGGGGAGAGAAATGGCGGAGTTTTGAGAGCGGATGATCTGGACGTGTGTCCATCAGAGACAGTACATTTGTAAGACTGGATGTCATGAACTGCTATATATATTACGACTTTTGAACACTGTTAAGGTAAATAAATTGTTTGTTCTTTATCAAAATCTTTCATTTGCTAACTATGCCTATCAGTAGTTAGTGCCTTCAGTAGTTAGAATCTTTTATTTAGCTGGCAGTATTGGCGCTCGCTGTATTGCAGTAGTTCGAGTAACGAAGATTTTTGTGAGGTAAGTGATTTGTGAAAGGTGTACGTTAATGTTAGTCAGGGCCATTCTTTTGTAGGGATTATTGAAAGTCAGACTGCGTTGCGCTAAAAATATTGTGTGTCAGTTTAGTGTTGATCAGAATAAGTAGAGTAATGTCTGAGTACGTTCACTTTTGCTCAGCTGTTTGAAAAGCAAATAATGTAAGAGGTTTATCAGAACAGTCATTCATTAATTTTTCTGAGGGGAAGTTTCAGTCTCACCTTACCTTATGTTTGAGCTACCTTCCCAGGCAGTCCCTTGGAACACTTGCCGAGAACCGGTTGTCATGATTCCTTAGATTGTGATGTTTGTTTTAAGGATATTTGTAAATTTCTAATTATTGTTGGTGTGGCCTTCAGCCGAGGAATAATTTCACTTCTTTCGTGATAAGGCCTTCAGCCGTGTCACACTAAGTTTTTTTAGCAAACTTGTTTTAAAAGCAAGGGATTTATTTTAAAGGTGCTATTTGGAACTGTTTTCCTGACTACTAATCCAGGCCTTCAGCCGTTTGTTATATGAAATGGCTTTTGGCCTTCAGCCGAGTAATGATTTCACTTCTTCTATAATAAGGCCTTCAGATGTGTTACAGTTTGTTTTAAAACGAAGTATTTATCTTAATACACTCCTGGAAATGGAAAAAAGAACACATTGACACCGGTGTGTCAGACCCACCGTACTTGCTCCGGACACTGCGAGAGGGCTGTACAAGCAATGATCATACGCACGGCACGGCGGACACACCAGGAACCGCGGTGTTGGCTGTCGAATGGCGCTAGCTGCGCAGCATTTGTGCACCGCCGCCGTCAGTGTCAGCCAGTTTGCCGTGGCATACGGAGCTCCATCGCAGTCTTTAATACTGGTAGCATGCCGCGACAGCGTGGACGTGAACCATATGTGCAGCTGACGGACTTTGAGCGAGGGCGTATAGTGGGCATGCGGGAGGCCGGGTGGACGTACCGCCGAATTGCTCAACACGTGGGGCGTGAGGTCTCCACAGTACATCGATGTTGTCGCCAGTGGTCGGCGGAAGGTGCACGTGCCCGTCGACCTGGGACCGGACCGCAGCGACGCACGGATGCACGCCAAGACCGTAGGATCCTACGCAGTGCCGTAGGGGACCGCACCGCCACTTCCCAGCAAATTAGGGACGCTGTTGCTCCTGGGGTATCGGCGAGGACCATTCGCAACCGTTTCCATGAAGCTGGGCTACGGTCCCGCACACCGTTAGGCCGTCTTCCGCTCACGCCCCAACATCGTGCAGCCCGCCTCCAGTGGTGTCGCGACAGGCGTGAATGGAGGGACGAATGGAGACGTGTCGTCTTCAGCGATGAGAGTCGCTTCTGCCTTGGTGCCAATGATGGTCGTATGCGTGTTTGGCGCCGTGCAGGTGAGCGCCACAATCAGGACTGCATACGACCGAGGCACACAGGGCCAACACCCGGCATCATGGTGTGGGGAGCGATCTCCTACACTGGCCGTACACCACTGGTGATCGTCGAGGGGACACTGAATAGTGCACGGTACATCCAAACCGTCATCGAACCCATCGTTCTACCATTCCTTGACCAGCAAGGGAACTTGTTGTTCCAACAGGACAATGCACGTCCGCATGTATCCCGTGCCACCCAACGTGCTCTAGAAGGTGTAAGTCAACTACCCTGGCCAGCAAGATCTTCGGATCTGTCCCCCATTGAGCATGTTTGGGACTGGATGAAGCGTCGTCTCACGCGGTCTGCACGTCCAGCACGAACGCTGGTCCAACTGAGACGCCAGGCGGAAATGGCATGGCAAGCCGTTCCACAGGACTACATCCAGCATCTCTACGATCGTCTCCATGGGAGAATAGCAGCCTGCATTGCTGCGAAAGGTGGATATACACTGTACTAGTGCCGACATTGTGCATGCTCTGTTGCCTGTGTCTATGTGCCTGTGGTTCTGTCAGTGTGATCATGTGATGTATCTGACCCCAGGAATGTGTCAATAAAGTTTCCCCTTCCTGGGACAATGAATTCACGGTGTTCTTATTTCAATTTCCAGGAGTGTATGTGCTATTTGGAATTGTTCTTCTGACTTCTAATTGCCGGCCGCGGTGGTCAAGCGGTTCTAGGCGCTCAGTCCGGAACCGCGCGACCGCTACGGTAGCACGTTCGAATCCTGCCTCGGGTATGGATGTGTGTGATGTCGTTAGGTTAGTTAGGTATAAGTAGTTCTAAGTTCTAGGGGACTGATGACCATAGATGTTAAGTCCCATAGTGCTCAGAGCCATTTGAACCATTTCAAATTCTAATTCAGGCCTTCAGCTGTTATACAGTCAGTTGTGTTTATTAGGAGATTGTTTTAAACTTTTAATTTCTTAAATAAAGTTTACGTTTTTGTTGTGCAACCGAGAGTAACTGATTACGGCCCGGCCCACAATGGTAACCTTATCCTGCCCCATCCTGAGAAACCAGCTCTCAAATGCAGTCCCTCAACTATCCCCTACAAAGATGGATTTACAGTTACTCTATTGAAGAGCCAGGATTCATTCTGTGCTCTGCTCCACTACTAAAGTCAGTTTAAACCTTCACAAGCCTCGCTTTGACCCGCGACACATGGCTACAATTCAGAACTTCAAATTTAATAATTAAAAACACTTCAGATAACTTTCAGTAACGGTTCCGAAATCTAACCACTGAACTGGAATAAATTCACCTTTAACAGTTCGGTACACCGCCTCCAAACTGGCCACTAACAACTCACGTCGATAATTTCCATACAACAAATCACCAATATAGATTAAAGTCAACAGGGGAGTGTTACGTCAAAATATAACTCTCAAATGCAAATGGAAAGAAATGAGACTTATTTGGTATCAGTTAAAGCCGGCCAAGGCCGTCACTTTAATCCATGTCTTAGGCTCTACTCTGAGGTCTCTTAGAACCTCTTGTGGCTTCCTTTGTACGCTGTGTAGTTCTTCAGTGGATACAGGAGACAGGAACAGATGCCGTTCGCGAAAAGAAAATTCAGATATTAATTTAGTCTGCATCTAATGTCAAAGGGTAAAAATAATTCAAAAGTTTGTTGCTGTAGTTACAGTGTCGGTTTCTAGCAGTAGCTCTGAATGCTGACACATATACCACAGATTTACAAATCAGTCAGTTTTCACTACAATAACTATTCAGTAGATCACGAAGCCATGGCCACTAATAAGGTCTGAAAATGTTATTCATCTGGCAAACACACAAAATGGAATCAGTGCATGAACGTTAGAACTAAATAGACCCGCCGCTGGAGCTCTGGAGAGAGGATGATTGCATCTCAATGGCAGCGACGGCGTAACTGGTGGCGCGCGTGCTTGAAGGTCCGCCCGCCCGGGTGGTGGCCAATAACGCAAAACCGAACAAGTTCAAGATCACTAGTCTGCAGCGCTAGCCGAGAGAAACAGTAAAATGCCTAAGTAGAATGTGACGCGTACACACAAGAAGGCACTTCCGAACGCTTTTTAGGATATCTGTAGTGAAAACAAACCCCTTTGAACACGAAGGATGACTGACTCCCGACTTCGGAAATGCTAACCACTTGAAAAAGAGTGGGCCCTCGCTTTGCCACCTTGTCCTCACGGAGAGCTGCTGGCCAACTCCTCGGTTTTGCGAGTTCCAGGTCGCGCCACGAAATCGACCAGAGGCCACATGCAAGCAATTTCATCAGTCATTTCCTGACTACTGGTACGACTTTCGGAACTCCCTCTGTGAGTGTTGGGAAACAAAGGCCGTCTCGGCAGTTCGTCGCCGACCACTACCCAAAGCCGGCCCATCAGCTACAGGCTGGAGAAAATCCCTCTCCCCCCGTGCAACCGGATACTGGCCCAAGCGATTACAAAAGTGGGCAGGCTAGCACACGCGGGTAGCTAGAAAATGACGTGCAGGATGTTTCAAAACTATACCCACAAACTTCGATGGGATGTAGAAGGTATCTTGAGGAAGGCACCTTTTTGTATTGAAAATTCGTCAGCCTGTCAGCTATTTATAGTTCTTAAAGCCAATACTGTCGCCTGATTCGTTTTATACCATACAACGGACTGAAGAGAAGGTTTCAGTCCGCAGCCACCTTGCCTCCACGCCGTGAACTGAAATAATGAAACCAAACAGAAATGTAGGGAGGCGGAACCGGGGCACCTAGCCCGCACGTCGCGGGCGTTACGTGCTGTGCGGGACACAAAGAGACCAGCGCTGCGCCTGCCCATCACATCGGCCGGGTTTCCCATCTCGCCCCCCCCCCTCCCCCCGCCCCCACCTTTGTTTCCGGTGGCTGCCAGGGCGGATGCCCATTGTGAGCCCCTCCCACCCCCCTCCCTCGCGTGGCAGGACGCATCACTCCCGCCCACGCACCGCGCGACACGCAGGAAGACCTGTTGAATGAATGGGGAGCGGAGCGCCGTGCGAGTGGACTGCCGCAGCCGCAGGAAGCACCCTCCGCCCACCACCACTGGTGTCACGCAACGGCTCTCAGCCTCGGCTGGACGCTCAGTGACCGCTGCTAATGACGAGGTGATGAATGGCGGCTGTATACCACTTCCTTAGCGCGAAAAAAGAAAAAACTGGTTTTCAGTTTAGTGTCTTTCATTATGGCTGACGAGTCTACTGTAATAGCGTGCTCCTACAGCCTGCAACACCAATGTAGATATTCTCTATGCTTCTCTCATATAACTTCTTTGTCTGCTGCACTTAATGTGATATCTGTATAACCAAGCTCTTTGATGTAAAATCTATGTAAATGTTTTATTCATTATTTATGCCCATTTATATAGTTGTAATTAAACTATGGATGTAATTTCTAAAGTAACGTTCTGTAAAAGAATGGAAATCAGGTTATCTTCCATTCGGAAAGTGGTTGCACTCAGCTACTGTTATATTGTCTTGTAAATTATAGATTGCAGCAATCAGTCGTCCTTTTTAAATTTTATTATGCAGATCTACATTTCGGCTATAAGTTAGCCATTCTCAATGCACTATTATTTTCGCTCGAAGGAGGTAAGTCCCTGTTGACCGGGCTTCACCCACAGTTCATTGAGTACTGAGTACTGCATATTGAGTATTGACTATTCATGGAAAACTGAGTATTCAATGAACTGTGAGTGAAGCCCGACAAAAGGGACTTACATGCTTCGAACGAAAATAGTAGTGTATTGAGAATGGCTAGCTTCTAGCCGATGTCTAGAACTGCGTAATAAAATTTAAAAAGGACGACTGATTGCTGCAATCTATAATTTAGAAGAATGGAAATGTTAAAACTTTACTTGTATTGCTGGTCATTGCATAGGGCATGTAGGTTTGTAATAATGTAAAACATGGAGGGAATTCCCTCTCCAACGGTACTGGGTTGACGGGAATAGAACAGGTGGATTTGGCGGTCGAACTGCAAGGCTCCTTTGAGGCTAGAGTTAGTCGGTGGCTAGCAGGCAAAGTGTTCGCATCTAGTGAACTGAACGAGGCAAAAATAGTATTTTAGTACCAAGTAAAGTAAATACCAATAGTTAAATTTCCTTATAAACAGTACTTGGTACAAATTTGCTTTTCGTGAAACGAAGTTCAGTCCGGTACCCTATCCATTAAGCACAGTCAGTGTCAAATTAAAATCCTTTCACAGGGATAACATTACCGGCGTATTGGTTCGAATGGCTCTAAGCACTATGGGTCTTAACATCTGAGATCATCAGTCCCCTGGACTTCGAAATACTTAAACGTAACTAACCTAACATCCATGCCCGAGGCAGGATTCGAACCTGCGACCGTAGCAGCAGCGTGGTTCCGAACTGAAACGCCTAGAACCGCTCTATCACCGCGGCCGGCCCGGCGTATTGCTAATTTAGTAGTAGCCGGTAGTGTTTTATACTTGGCTTTTTCTATAAAAGGACTATTGATTCTGTTAGGAGAAAGAGTGTTGTAAGCTGAGCTATTAATTCACTTAAATATTACGGATAAGACAATTCAAATGAAGAGGATTCAGAGATTAGCTGCTACCAGTGGGAACATTATTCTCAAACCGGCAGAAGACTTAACTGTTCGCTTGGCGTTCATCGCTCGTACATGTAAGAAATAACTGAACGTAATTACCTGATGTTACATATGCTTATGAGAATGCTTGAAGCATACTGATAAACGACAGTAAGTCGCTGAATCTCGTAGATAGCGTGTTGGTTCTAATTTGCTGCAATCAGTCTCTCACTATAAAATTATCTAAATGAATATGATTTACACTCTAATCTGACTTGAACTCGGCTTTACATGAATACACCGAAATTGTTCCTTGAAAATATGTAACTTTAATACACGTTTACTGATAGAATTACGCCATGAAACTGGAAACCTTTCTTTTTGGACCTTTGAATATAACCAACGGACTTTTGTGCTTTGTTTGTTCTGCATTTGGTACACTCGCACGGTGGCAAACTTGAGTTCGTGAGTTCAGTACAGTTTCTTACGCTGAACATTTCTGCTCGCAGTGTGCGTATCATTCACTGTAACCAACGTTTGTGCTTTCAAATCCGGGGAACCATTACAGCAAAGATTCGGAAAGCAAATGGCTTGGATAAATTGCTAAATTGTAAATCAAATTATGAAAAGCAGTGGTGGTATCAATCACGGACAGAATAGATATACACGAGATATAATACTGAGGCACACACTGCCATGTGTTACTGAACGTAACGAACTCGTATATTAATTATAAGTACAGAACACTCTACGGAAACACATTGATAGTAAGTATAAGAGGCTGTAAAACAAGAATGCTCGAAGTAAGGACGTCCGTGTGGGCTTGAACACCCGTTGACTTACTGACTGACGACTATATATTTTAAGGCTTAAGTGAGGGACCCGGAACGATCAAGCAGTCAAAGTTCCATAACCATAATTATGTTAAATTATGACTTTAATGTTGACTGATAACTAATCCATGTAATATGGGTGATTAAGGCAGGTACTGGGTCCGCGAAACATAGAGCAGTTCTGCAAAAGAAACAAACGTTTGGCCTGCGCCCAAACACTTTCTTGCTACAGGTACATCGACAGTGTCAGGCTCTTTCAGCTTTAGCAGACATTTCGCCTGATGAAGGTTGAAGTAGTACTGGCAGCGCAATGAAACTTAGTGCTATGAGGTTTCTTATCTTAACTTGCACCTAACAAAGTAAGGTTTCAGAACGAAGGTAGCGTCTATTGCGTCATTGAGAAAAAGATGTGGTTGGAAGAGGAAATCGGCTGGATCCGTTTTAAGGTGCTCATATAATTTTAAAATACTTTTGCCACAGAGCAAGTGAAACATCTTCAGTTTCTTACTTACGAGGCCTGTTTTTTATTTTAAGGTCTGATTAACAGCGAACCACAATGAAATCCAATGAAGCTTTGGGCAAATGTGTTGCACAGTTGATTAACATCTACAGTGTTGCACATTCTCTCCACTATGCCCGTCAATCACGTCGTGTTGCACTTTTCAGTTCTGAGTGCACACTGAGCACGTAAAGACGACTAGAATATTACAGTCTCCTGCCAAGTGCGAAGTGCATGCTGTCATTCGATTTCTTCGTGCTGAGGGGTTCCGCCTGATTTCAAACAGCCCACATAACGTCACTGTCATGCGTAACAGCAGAGTGCGGCAAATGTGCAGCGACTAAGAAGCGGGGCGTACAGAAGTTCTCGAGGCAGGCGGTCAGGGAAGGAAGCGAGTGACAAACGAGGTTTCTGTTCAACGAGTGAAGCAGGCGATTCGAGAAAATCGTCTACGAAGGCAGTTCTGAACAAGCGATGAGGAATGTTGTCATCAGACATTTTTCTCCTTCACGATAATCCTCGGCCGCACACTGCAGCTGCAACAAAAACTCTCCCGCAGTGTTTTCGATGGTTAGTGTTTGATTACCCACTGCAACACTCGGACTCGGCTCCCCCTGATATTCATGTCTCTGCTGACATGAACCGCTGGGTATAAGAAGAGCGATTTGAAACAGACAACTAGCTGCAGACCAGCGTAGAGACCTGGTGGAAAGCTTGGGCGGCTGCTTCTATAACGAGGGTATTGGAAATTTAGTATCACGCTAAGACAAATGTCTAAGTCGGAGTGGTGGCTATATTGCGAATTAGCTGGAAGGTGTAACTACATGTCGCAAATAAAATATTTTTGATTTTCACTGTGGATTGTGTTTTGAAAAGTAAAATATCTCCTGTACACCATCTTTCACTGTAGACGTTTGAATTCCGCTCTGGGTGGAATTTCTTTCATTTTCTGAAATTCTATTACTGTATATCGGTATAAGACAGCAGGAAACTGGTGGCCCTAGAATTCAAAAGGGAAATATTAGTGAGAAATGGAAATCAGGTGGCATAGGTATTTTCTGCAGGAGGATTCTGCCGGTGGAATATCTTCAGGAAATCGTAGGTGAGGTTGGTCAGAGGCAATGTTGAATTTCCATCCGACTTCCTGCAGAAGCTTGACGAGGGCTGGGTGTTCTGTTACCTGTATTGCAGGTAGCCTGTAATGGGGAACAGACTTAACACACAGTATGTACATTTTCCCACCACTGCGAAAATTCCGCGGTCACATATTGCAGGGTGTGGTCCAAATGTGGTGTCTTCCAAATTCTGCAGAGAAGGAGAACATGTACACCAGTCATAGAAGACTGTTAGTAACAGATCCACAGCAGTCTATCAGATGGTCTTACAGTAGGAAGTGGGAAGAAAGTGATTGCTCGTGAAGGGAGGAAAAAGGGTCCGGGATGCGAGGTGGTCCTGGGGGACGCACTACAAGCAGTAGCGATCTGGGTTAATCATCACAGTCGAAGACGTGAAACTGAACTTTAGTGTGCGAGATGAAGCCGCAATGGCTTGCGGAGGAGACCAGAGCCTTTTTACTTTTTCTATCTTCATAACGCCCCCCCCCCCCCCCCAAAAAAAGCCACCTGGGTGTCGCTGTTGTACCTGTTGCATCTGAAAATGGCTGTCAAGCCGAAATCGGTTAACTTCAATTAAATGAATTTTGATGAATCAGTACGAAACCAAGACATCGATTCCCATGATTAGATTCATAGTGCGGTTACACAGCAGGTAAGGTGCTCTTCTGTGGAAGACCACCTCCCGCCCTACCATATGGCCTGGAGAAACGTCAATCGCGTGACGGGCCGAAGTATAACATCCACTTGGTGACAGCAGCACCCTGTTTCGTCTCCAACACAGCACCCCTCTCTCTAAATATATTGCTCGTTCCTTGAAACTGTCGCCGAAATGCGCAGAGCAATGGTTGATTTAACTTTTCAATACATTCACTGCCGAAATTGGGATAGTTGTGTCATGGAAAACTGCTGCTTAAGATCATAAGCAGTGTTCCACATTCCTCTGCACAGTGTCACTACAGAATGACGTCAACTGAGTACAAATTTCTTCAGACATAAGAAGACATTGATATCATTGGGATCTAGGTCAGTACTGTAGGATGGATACTCCAGCGTCGCCTAAGTATGAAGCTTCTATTGTTGGAATTGTTGGCTGCAACATCCAGTGCGTGGATCTTCCTTTATCTTTATCCGTGGTCATCAGTCTTGTGACTGATATGATATGGAACACCATGTGCCAAATTATTTGTCTCAGAGTACGTTGTAGGAAGTACTGCTATTTTCGATGGTATGACATAGTGACATTGCACTCCTTACTTGCCAGTGGCTTCTGGAATTTTCGGAGATGAGTGCGTTTTGCTCTTAGACGGAGTATTGTCTTGCTGTATAACGTCAACACTGCCCCAGCGCGACTGGTCACGCGCCGAGTTAGTGTGTAGACACAGCCTTTGTTGGGTGTCAGCAAGGAGGGAGCGATCGCGCGCACCCACGTCGCAAGTAAATAGCATGAAGAAATTCCTAGAAACTATAACTGACAGTTGGAAGCGTTACATGATTCGTAGGAGAAAGGTAAGTCGTTTCCTGATTTGAAATGTTGGTTCGTCCCGTCCTCGAAGAGACGGGATCGTCTGCGAGGTCTCACTCGCGGTCGTGGCCGGCAACCACGCGTTCTTCGCACGCGGCACAAATTACGCGACGCAATTAACTGTGGAGACTTTTATGGGCTACGTGGACTTTCCGACCGTGTCATTGTCGACCCTATTGTAGGTGTCACAGGTACCATGGCATTTGCGTCCAACCAGATTTGCACTGTAAAAGTCGATATCGGAATCACACAAGAGAAGACGAAGCTTTTTCCTGTTTTATTTGTTTTGCCCCAACACAAAATTCAAAATATGTATGAAAGACTTCTTCCGAATTGAAAAATAAAATGCCTGGGTAGTCACCTATAACTGCAGTGTTATACTTTGAAATGACTACAATTAAAGCTACGATAAACGTTTCAACCATTCATATCACAAGACTCAAATGATATCTTTTTAGTTCTACTGCAGCAAGCAGGGGAAGATCTATGTAGACTGTTTAGGGTCGGCTCTAATCATTCCTAATGCTCGGAGGACAGTGTAGGTTGTTTTCATTACGATGTCAAGGAGAAATGATCAAACCAAGGATAAGGATATGAGACAGATCAGTCTGTGCTCCTTTCTCCTAAAGACATTAGAAAAACTGTTTGACTTGCACGTTAGGGAAAACAGGTTAACTAAGGTTTCTCTACATTCAAACCAGCACCTATATCGACAAGGCAAAGCATGTGAAACAGCACTTAACCAACTCGTTGGGAAGGTGTGAAAAGCTCTACACTTCCAGGAAATAGCTCTTTGCATCTTTCTGGATATCAGGGGGCTTTTAGCAATACGATCTTCGAATCCGTGGTTGGAGATGTAGAAGAGCATGAGACTGAGACCAGAATATGTATGTGGATTAAGACCACGTTAAGAACAACAAAGGTAGAAGCCACTAAGATGAATGAGAAAATGGTATCAACACCGCTAGGGGATGTCCACAAGGAGGGGTTTTGTTCTCACGTCTGTGAAGCCTATTGGTGAATGAACTCACTGAAGAGTTAAATACTAGCGGCAGCTTTTGTCACGGATACGCAGATGATTAAGTCGTACTAATACTTAACAAAATGTCTACTACTGTTAGAAAAATGGCGCAATACACCCTGAGTATTTTGGAAAACTGGAGTTCAGTTCCAAGAAAATCCGTGGAAGCATATCAAGCACGCATACTGGAATCTCAAGCTCCTTGACAAAACTCAACCAGCAGAGGGGCTAGTGAAGTATCTAGGCGTAACCATGGATGCGAAACTGACATAGCCCTCTCAGATCGAGAATATATGTTCGAAGTTGAGACAAGTTCTTATGAGCACCAGAAGGACCTTGGTAAAAACTCGGGTCTAGACCCCAAGAGTATGTACTCGATACACAACACTATAATAAGAGATATGATAATCTATGGGGGCTACAGCACGTTTGAATAAAGTAGAACAGAACGGGGATGCTCAGGAACTTAGCAAAGTGCTGAAATTGGACTGCTAAGCCATAACGGGAGGCACTGGCAGCTCACCTCCTGCTGGGATGGAGGGGGAAATGCGGTCTGACCAAATAATAACTTCCAGCTGCTTCAGTAAACCTGTCAGTGTAACAAATGGAAGAAGTGTGCAGTGTCAGTACAACCACGACACCATTCAGGATGCGGTTTACTGATGGGTCGAAAGCAGGTGAATGCTGTGGGCCGGGGTGTATAGGGTACATCCCAGACTAGAGAGATCTTTCTACACATTCAGGAAACAGCAGTCTGCATCTTGCTGGATATCGAGGAGTATGTTAGCAATAAGACCTTCGAATCCGTGGTACGAGCAGCAGATGAGCATGAGACTGAGGCTACCATATGCAGCTGGATTAAACCATATTAAACAGAAGAAAGGTAGAAAGCCACCACGACGAATGAGGGCGGAAATATCCGCTACCACCGTGTGAGCAGAGGAGAACTTGCGTAGGCGCTGCGATGATCGTAACATTTACATTCATTCAGACAGTCAAGCAGCTCTGAAAACTCTACCATCCCCTGAAATGAGGTCGCAGAATGCCGTGAAGACCTTGTGAGGACTGAGAAAGCAACAGCATCCATCAGGAATCAGAGATAATGAACAAGCTGATAGGCTGGCCAGGACAGATGCGACTTTTATCTTTTTTTTTTTCTTTTTTTGAGTCATCAGTCTTCTCACTGGTTTGATGCAGCCCATCACGAATTTATTTTCTGTGTCAACCTTTTCCTCTCACAGTAGCAGTTGTAACCGACGTCCTCGATTATTTGTTGGATGTATTCCAACTCTATTTTCTTCTACAGCTTTACTCTCTATAGCTCCCTCCAGCAAGTTATTCCCTGATGTCTCAACAAATGTCCTATCATACCATCCCTTCTTCTTGTCAATGTTTTCCATATATTCCTTTACTCACCGATTCTGTGGAGAACCTCCTCGTTCCTTATCTTACAGTCCACCAAACTTTCAGCATTCTATTGCATCACCATATCTCAAATGTCCCGATTTCCTTCCGTCTCACTACCATACAATGCTGGGCTCCAAACGCACGTTCTCAGACATTTCTTTTTCAGCATCCATTTTGCTCCCTCCATCATGGGCTATTTTGCTCTCTATATTGCGGAATTCCTTAACTGCACTCTACTTCGTGATGACCAGTCCTGATGTTAAGGTTCTCGCTCTCCTTGTTGTTCCTAATTCTAATTACTTAAGACTGTCTTTGGTTTACTCTCAATGCATATTTTGTACAAATCCAGTAATTCTGCTTCACTTTCACTCAGGATAACAATGTCATCATCGAATCTTATCACTGATATTCTTTCACCTCGAATTTTAAATCCAGTCTTCAACCTTTCTTTCATTTCCGTCAGTGCTTCTTTGATGTATAGATTGAACAGCAGGAACAAAATTACATCCCTGTCTGACTCCCTTCTTAACCCGAGAACTGTGTGGCCGAGAGTTCTAGGCGCTTCAGTCTGGAACCGTGTGACCGCTACGGTCGCAGGTTCGAATCCTGCCTCGGGCATGGGTGTGTGTGATGTCCTTAGGTTAGTTAGGTTTAAGTAGTTCTAAGTCTAGGGGACTGATGACCTCAGATGTTAAGTCCCATAGCGCTCAGAGCCATTTTTTGAACCCGAGAACTTCGTAATTGTAACTTCTCATTCTACCCTCTTGGTTCTTGTACACATCGTATATCACCAGTCTTTCCCTATAGCTTAACCCCATTTTCCTCAGATTTTCGAACATCTTGCACCATTTAATACTGTCGAAAGCTTTGCTCAGGTCAACAATGCCTATGAACGTGTGTTGATTTTTCTTCAGTCTTGCTTCCATCATCAACCGGAATGACAGAACTGCTTCCCTTCTGCCTTTCCCCTTCTTAAAGCCAACCTGATCGCAATCCAACAAATCGTCAATTTTCTTTTCCATTCTTCTGCATATTATTCTTGTCAGTAGCTCGGATGCATGAGCTATTAAGTAAAGTTTACTGGACCAGAACCTGTCCCAACCATCGCCAACGTCACCAATCAAAAGTACGTAGCCGGATCAGGAGGCAGGAGGAACAATATTGAAGTATGATGCAAAAAAACGAATCATGGAAAGCTAATCGGGCCAAAGCAGTGTTTCAAGAGAAGTTCTGTAATTCTGGCCTTGAGTTGGAGACAGATTAAACTCATGGTAGGAGTAATGGCTGGCCATCGGAACTTCAAGAAACACCTACACACGATGGGTACAGAAAAAGAAGCCCTAAGCGCAGACTAAGTGTTGAGGAAGATGAAAATGCTCCACACCCTTGCTTCCATTGAGAAGCTCTGGAAGTCCAAAGACACAGGATATTTAGGTGTTTTAAGGCTGAGTAAATCGCATCTAATAAGGAACTAGTAACGTGTCCCCCGCTACTTTTTAATGATACCGGTTACCTTTACTAAAATCACACGGAGCGAAACCCCACAACAAACTCAATTTCAGTCTTGTTTTTGCGTTCTTGCACTACTGAAAGCGAATGAAAACTAGGGAAACAATTTTCTCCGGAATCTGTTTACAGTTACAATTTTCACTTCCGTCCATGTCTGTGGAAGCAAATACAAGGACTGGGATTAACGGAGGAATACAGGGATAGAGGAAGAAACCGATTGTTTTACCGCGTGTGTGCTACGATGTACATCTTTCACTAAACAGTGTTAATAAAGGCAATGCCTTGTGGAGGAAAGGTCATGCAATTTACACAATGTATAGTCGATCAACGGCTGGAAAATCTTAGTACATCAGTTGTATGTGGAATGGTTTTGACCAGCTGCACAGGACAACGAACGATTTTGAAGGTTGCTACAGGAAACTAAACGCAGTAAATTAAAAACATCCAAACATATACTTTCTGATAAAGTAGTGGGAAGAAAAAAATAATATATTTGAAACTAAAAATTTTCCATTGGTCTGCTTCTTCAAACATAAAAGAAAAAAGTCTTAACGAAAAGTTGAAAGACATTTTAAAAATACAGGGACAACTAAATTCCTGGAAAACGGAGCATCGTACGTAAAAAAAGTATTCTAGGTGAATAGTGAATGTTAGGAAGGTGGCCTGTATGTGCTACAACTTGTCGACGCCTACCCACCCCCCTGTTTGGGTGGGGTCAGCCTTCTATTTTCATTTGTGAGCCTCCCATTTTTATTGCAAATTGGGATTCTGCGCCAAAAAATTAGAACGATGTACTCATCCATTGTTTCCCATTCTTAGCAGATGGCGCTGCAATCGACAAATATCAAGTGTTTCGCTTTTTGGAATCACGAAGCGACGCATTTGATTCTAGAGTCCACTTACAACGTAAATGTAAATCTTTATGTTCCAGCGGTTGATATTTGTGTTCGAAATTTACTTCAGCTCTACAGTACAATTTTTAGCCGTTTCAGTCTAGAAACTACGTGTAGCGTGATTCTTCTGTTCCCATCGGGATGCTTGATGTCGCTGAGTCCCCTGGCCTCTTATCATAGGGACGCTTGGTTTCGGTGAATATCCACAGCAGGTCCACCAGTCACGGTCACTTCACGGACACGTAGTGCCCAGCGCGAGATTTATGGCCGATGGACAGAAGCACACACCGAAATCAGTCACTACGACGGCGTGTTTCGAGGACGGTCGCCAAAATCAAGCATTCCGGTGGTTTGGTGACTCACCACAACCAACACCGCAGGGAAGTGAGAAATACATTACCACACGAGTATCTTATTTACCAAATATGTCAATGTCTAGCCATATTATTTGTACTGAAAAATCTGATTCGCAGCACTCAGATAACTTTTGAACGTCAGTATCAACTGTCAGAACACAAAGGTTTACATTTACATCGTAACTGAAATGCAGAATCAAGTGCAATGGTTGTTAACTGCAAAAAACCGGCACTCTTGATATTTGTCGATTATAGGCGCCACTTACCGGGAATGGGAAACAATGGTTGAGTAAGCCGTAGAATCCGAATGCGCTATAAAAATGGGGGATTTCAATTTGAAAATAAAATTTGACCCCACCCACGCAGGAGGTGTGGGCAGGCAGGTGGCAGCAGCAATACAGACAGATGCCCCTTTACTAATATTAACTTCCTACCTGGAACACGTTTTTTGTACGCTACGTGGCTTTCGAGACATTTAGTTGTCTAAAATTAAAACCAACATCCTGTGTGTAACAGCTCTTGGGGGCTTAAGAAGTTGTTTAAATCACTTGTTTTCTTACAAAATGTCACAGAAAGGAAAAAAGTGAATAAAAGAATACATTTTTTAAAAAAAGTTCAAATGTGTGTGAAATCTTATGGGACTTAACTGCTAAGGTCATCACTCCCTAAGCTTACACACTACTTAACCTAAATTATCCTAAGGACAAACACACACACCCATGCCCGAGGGAGGACTCGAACCTCCGCCGGGACCAGCCGAAAAACATTTCCACATGCCTGCATATAACGTGTTTAGCCAGTTATAAGCCTGGATAAAATGTGAGGGGATGTTCTTACTAGCATAATGGACGGAAAATCCACGACTAAAATATAGCGGAGCCATAAAGCGCAGTGTCGGTAGCGCACTATCCCGCCGCTGTCGATCCCGACACGTGCTGTTAGAGGTTTCTCTTCATCTTTCGTGAAGCACTACACGATCGTCTCACAAACAGACAGCATTCTAATCCGGTCTATGCATGAAAAAACCACCGAAAAAAATTGTCTTGGAGGGGTTCCTAGCAGGAATGGTCAATGTACAGGCACGATCATTCGAAGCAAAAAAAGTAAACATGGGCCTTAAACTGGGTACCTTAAGAGCAATCAGCACTTCTTCATCTTCAATATTGTGAAACAAATTCCTTCTACTGAAAGCTCTTTTGCTTTCCATATTTTGAGGGAGAGATACTATGAACCATAACGAGAAAAAATTGCCTAGTAAACATGGGCTCTAAAATTCATATCTTAAGATCTATGAGCACTTGTTTGGTAGAAGAGATGTGTTTCAAAGTATCGAAGAGGAACAATTACCCATAGTTCATAGTGTGCGTATTTTATAGCTCGCGTTTAGTGGACTTTTTTCTTGTTTTGGTCCATGTTACTACGTCGAAAAATACCGAAACCAAATCGTTGCTGTAAAAGAGATTTGTTTCACAATATCGAAGAAGAAGAAATCCTCACTGTTCTTAAGGTATTCATTTTATAGCCCATGTTTACTGGACTCTTTGCTTTGAATAATCGTTCCTGTCATATCCCTGAATATTGTCCGTTTCTCCTGGCTCACGCTGAATACGTTTTGTTACAGTTTTGTGACTGTTACTGAAATCCTATTGGACTGCCCAGACCTCCTTTTCTAGCACCTATTTTCAATACTTTGTGAGTAGGACTCCCGTTTTCTGTGGTGATTAACGTTTGCTTTGGGGTTATTATAATTTTCACAACATCATAAAGGATCCTGTATCTTTCCTACTGTTACACTGTCTAGTCTTTCTTCAAAATCCACTCATATAGCCTGAGTTCTTTAATATAGCGGCTATGCATTTTGAACCGGTTTGGTACCATTCGTTGTGTAAACTGTAATTTAATGCCCTTAGACTACCATCAACGTTCATGATATATAGTTTCCTGTGACTTCCTAGTGCAAGAAAATAATAATAATTCTATGCCGATACATGGGCTGTACGAGGAATGAAGTTTTTATTCAAACGTTTCTTTCGTACAGCAGTCATTGCTTACATTGTGTTTTATCCGTTCTCGGCTTCTTTTTCCTTACGATTTTACGACATAATTGAGAGCAAAGGCCAACAACTACGTGTATCATAAATGACACGTAAGATGGCTGAAGAGCACGCGATTCGACTTCTTGCCTTACGACATGACCAAAGATTCTGTATAATTATTATTATTAGCTTTAGTTTTCAAGAACTGGTTTCTCGCACACTAGAGTATTTGTGAACCCTAGACAGGTGTGATGTTCTGATGGAATAATTAGCTGAAAACCTCTTACAGATAAACAAATATTAGAAAAACAACAGTAATATTGCATCTCCGCCACATATATTTGTTTTGTACGAAGCGGGAGGAATTATTGTAACGTCAAGTAGCAAGCACAAACACAGCAAAATGCCACAAACAGCGTGTTAGTCACGTAATGATTAGCGATTTCAACAGCGATCCCGACTGGGGGAAAGTTGAGAAATGAGTTATTTCAGAAAGCAGGAGAGCATGAACGTTGATGGTATCGTGTGCGTAATAACAGGCGGCCGGGAGCAGCGAAATAAGGAAGGGGTCGGTTGTGTGGAGACTTGGACGCACGGACAGGACAGCGGCTCCGAGTTACGCAAGGCCCGTGTGTCCGCCGTGCAGCAGAGTCTCCCATAGCGCACGGCTCTGCCCACCTCACACACACACACACACACACACACGCGCCGCCGCTTCCTGCCCCGTGGCCAGCGACCCATTCACGGACGCCCCTCTGGGCGGAATGACGGAAAATGGTAGGGGTCGCCGCCTCCCGTAATGACAGCCTCATTCTCCGTCCTGTGGTCACTCTCCGCTGCCGTGAGAAGTCCATTCTGTGCCGTCATTTACAAGCACTTCTGCCTCGCAACAACACGTGAATGGCTGAAGACATCAGCTGCGCTAATAACGCGCCAGTTCTCAGAATGTTCTAGAAGCGACGTCGTGTCATTCACCAGACTCTCTCTCAGGCAGTGAACCTATTTCGCTTTGTGAACGATACGCGCGGTTAATATTGTTCTTTTATACGCAAAGTGTTCAATGTAGAATATACAGTGGTGTATGATATACGAGTGCTTTTAACGAACTGCAAACTGATGTTTTGCGGCATTCTGCTGAGATCTACTTATACTGTATTCTAAATGGCTTTTAATTCCAAACCCCTCCCCCCCCCCCCCCTCACCATACTTATACCGTAGATTCCCAAAAGCTCAACTCCCATGGATATACTAGTCTTATAGCATCTGTACATATGTGTAGAGTGTTCTGCACAACACTGACGTACACCGAGGTCAGCTGTTTAATAACTGTAAACAGCGGCCTCAATGTGAACTGAAGTATTGATATGGATAGCATAGGGAGGAGGAAGTTAGCGTTTAGCGTCCCGTCGAACATGAGTAGTATAGTAGGGCCTATTTTTACACAGGGTGTTCGAAAATTGCCGTACCAGACTTCTAGGACTTGTAGATGAGAGCGAGTACGTAATATTTTGTTCAGGCTTCCATTTTCAGACAGGTATCGTTTAATTTAGATCTTTTACTTATCAAGTTCTGCGTAAGGAACTGAATTAGGTGCAAAAAATTCAAATGGCTCTGAGCACTATGGGACTTAACATCTATGGTCATCAGTCCCCTAGAACTTAGAACTACTTAAACCTAATTAACCTAAGGACATCACACAACACCCAGTCATCACGAGGCAGAGAAAATTAGGTGCATTGCAGCCATTAGGCAACAGACCGAAAGGAAACATAACGAAACATCCATTTATAACTTAAGCATATTTGTTTCTATTAGCACTTAAACTTTGCTGTTTACGTTATTCCACAACGAAAATCTCCTTCACAAGTCCTAGAAGTTCGTAAGGGTAATTTCCGAACACCTTGTCATCAAGCTTTGATGATGATTTGAATTGCATCTTACCGTTATGTTACTTTATCATTACTCTTGTACAAAGCTTGTAGTATTATAATATACTGTATTTTGATTGACACATGCGTCTTATTCTAATGTATTCTTATACGTTTCTAGCACTGATAAGAATCACACTGTGGTTGAAATCTAGATCTGCAATAACCAGACTAATCGTTGTACGTCTCTCAACTTCAAATAAATACTATTGCTGGGCACACCCATTCCGTATGGAATTAAACCTGAACCTGACATTAACGCACGCAGCTCGTGGTCTAGTAGTTAAAGTTGCTTCCTCTGGATCATGAAGTCCTTGGTTCGATTTCCCCCGCCCCCCTCCCTCTCGAAGACAGGGTGTTTGTGTTGTCCTCGTCATTTCATCATCATTCGATCATTCGAGAACTTGGCGAGACTGGGCAGTGAAAAGATAGGAATTGGTGAGGCCGCTGATAACCACGCAGTTGAGCTCCTTACTCCGATTTCCGTTTGAATCAAACCTTCAAACTATTTTAACTCTAAACACATAACATCTTGAAGCATAAAACCATCGTTGTTGTTGTTGTGGTCTTCAGTCCTGAGACTGGTTTGATGCAGCTCTCCATGCTACTCTATCCTGTGCAAGCTTCTTCATCTCCCAGTACCTACTGCAACCTACATCCTTTTGAATCTGCTTAGTGTATTCATCTCTTGGTCTCCCTCTACGATTTTTACCCTCCACGCTGCCCTCCAATGCTAAATTTGTGATCCCTTGATGCCTCAAAACATGTCCTACCAACCGATCCCTTCTTCTAGTCAAGTTGTGCCACAAACTTCTCTTCTCCCCAATCCTATTCAATACCTCCTCATTAGTTACGTGATCTACCCACCTTATCTTCAGCATTCTTCTGTAGCACCACATTTCAAAAGCTTCTATTCTCTTCTTGTCCATACTAGTTATCGTCCATGTTTCACTTCCATACATGGCTACACTCCATACAAATACTTTCAGAAACGACTTCCTGACACTTAAATCTACACTCGATGTTAACAAATTTCTCTTCTTCAGAAACGCTTTCCTTGCCATTGCCAGTCTACATTTTATATCCTCTCTACTTCGACCATCATCAGTTATTTTGCTCCCCAAATAGCAAAACTCCTTTACTACTTTAAGTGTCTCATTTCGTAATCTAATTCCCTCAGCATCACCCGATTTAATTTGACTACATTCCATTATCCTCGTTTTGCTTTTGTTGATGTTCATCTTATATCCTCCTTTCAAGACACTGTCCATTCCGTTCAACTGCTCTTCCAAGTCCTTTGCTGTCTCTGACAGAATTACAATGTCATCGGCGAACCTCAAAGTTTTTACTTCTTCTCCATGAATTTTAATACCTACTCCGAATTTTTCTTTTGTTTCCGTTACTGCTTGCTCAATATACAGATTGAATAACATCGGGGAGAGGCTACAACCCTGTCTCACTCCTTTCCCAACCACTGCTTCCCTTTCATGCCCCTCGACTCTTATAACTGCCATCTGGTTTCTGTACAAATTGTAAATAGCCTTTCGCTCCCTGTATTTTACCCCTGCCACCTTTAGAATGTGAAAGAGAGTATTCCAGTCAACATCGTCAAAAGCTTTCTCTAAGTCTACAAATGCTAGAAACGTAGGTTTGCCTTTTCTTAATCTTTCTTCTAAGATAAGTCGTAAGGTTAGTATTGCCTCACGTGATCCAACATTTCTAATTAAATACTAATTCAAGACAACGCTCAAGATAGTCTCAAGCCAAAGACGGTAACATTTTTCTCACAAGCGATGATACAAACGGTACATTTTGATTTGAAACTATGTCTTAAGTACTGTCTTAAATAATTTCTTTTCTGATGATGACCGTAAACCGAATTATGTTGTGTATGTGAATAAGTTACAGGTCTACGCTGACGAAAACTAAAGTGAGGAATATAAACGTGTTCGCCGGCCCATATGTGGAATTTCTTTCTTTTATGCACGAAGCTAATAGCGTTTTCAGTAATTTCATGCAGTTCTATTTCAGCGTAATAATAATAGCAAGTAAGGCTATTATCATGTGCATAATTAAATCGAAGAAGATATTTACGCCTTACTACTAACGTCATGATATTCTGCAATAAAAGCAATATCCGTTAAATAACTAAGGCACGGGCACAGTCGGGGTACCAGATGGCACTATAAAGCCTTTGGTTTCGTGTTCCTCAGTATTGCTCCAAATCAGTTTGAAATAAATTTGAATGAGCCAGGCGCGGACATGTTATAAAATGAAACAACTATGACAGATAAGACACTGGTTCAAATCAGCATCCAGCCATTCAAATTGAGCTTTTCAGTAGTTTTGCTAAGCCGCTAAAGTTAAATGCTAGGATGGTTCCTTTGAATTTGAATTAGCCTTCCCCAACAAGTATTTGTGGTCCGTCTCTACTGACCTCAAAGTCGACTGGACATTAAACCAATAGCTTCCTATTCATTCACAACAAATCTGCATTATACTTAGAGAATAGATGCCGCATTTTGTCAACTAGTTCTCGTGCTTGTTTACCAATAATCCTTGCAATAATTCGTTTTTTGCCTTTTGTTCCTTGATTTTATTCACAGACTTGTTTATACAGAGATTGAAACAGAGGCATCGACGTAAAATTCGGTTAGAGTAATACCAAAGCCATTATTTTTATTTTGGACTATGGTGAAGCATGTTGTGTTCATCACTTTTCTGATGGATTAAGTAAGAACTATTTTTAATGCCACTTGCTCTCAAACATCGCTTAAGAAAAATTGCAAAACGGTAGATACGTAACGTAACACAAAGCGTGCTCCTTACATTGTACACAGCTTTTGCTATTAGCAGGAAAAGATCTGCAATTAAATAATTTCTAATTGAGGCTATATTTTAATTTTAATTTAGCTCAGTAGTTTAAAAATTGTTCAGGACAGAAAACTGGCTCTTACCCACCGTTGTAATGCAGTCATTTTTCAGGAAAATTATATATTGTTCTGAGGATGTAAATGCTGGTTTCAGCCGACGAGTTATTCCACGTTCTGTAATCACAAAGAAACTGAACGGAAGTACGACTGGGGGCAGTGATGGAGCACAATCGTAGGAATGTGGGGAGAAGGCAGAGAGCACTGATTGTGCCGGTGACTTGGCGGAATCAGAGGTGGTTCTTCTTGTTCCTCCAAGTCTCCACATCTAGCTTTATTTCTTTCCACATTACATACAGTTGTCTCGTCTTGTCTCCACTTGCTTTTACTATTCACAGAGAATGAAAGCAGCGGGGTCATGTACTGTTGCTATATGACCGATACTTCAGGAGCTTAACAGGACAACCGTACATTTCCTAAAACTGAGATGATGAGATTGTTCACATCTTACGGAGTTATTAAATGTAGGGAGGGTTCTACACCGTGACACGAAGATAATTTACACCATAGTTGTCTTTTGCAAACTGTGAAAATGCTTTGGACATATCTTTGGGAATTTGTTCGTAAGTCGTTTAGCTTGTTTACACTGTGTGTTGATATATTTACACTCGGCTGAAAATTGACTGGCAGTCATCCATACACTACCATACAGTAAGTCACGTATACCTGAATTCCATAGGATGTGTGGCGTAGAGCACAGAGCACCTATTGTGTCAATGTTATTCAAACCCCACCTCCCACACATTTCCTGTACGAACATTAATTTTAACGCCGAGGTCATGCCATGAAATTAATGTTGGAGAAATATGATGTTTCTCGTTTCCCGAGAAAGTATTTTCTCGGAATTTTGTGAGCAAAGATCTTCGCAAGGTTCGACGTCTCCCTTGTAGCAACTGCATAGCGCTGAGCATATTTATGCCGCTCTAAAGCTGGCTAAAATAAACGCACAATGAATCGGATACATAAATGATATCGGATGATTTCATCTAGTTTACAGTAATTATTTATTTTATGCTCTGCACGTAACAAGAAATTTTTGGGGTTTTTAAACATAGATGCTTCGTTTTTAAAAATTAAAGTTAAAGCAATTACAGCCCTCGGTCACAAAATTTAAGTCTTTTGACCAGGTTTCAACACTTCTATGAGTGCCTTCATCAGAAATTAAATATTCGAATTGGCATGTCACGTATAACATAAATACCAAGCGAGTAAGGCTATAGTCACAAAAAATTTAAAAAGAATACGTGGAAGGCGAGCCACTATGGGCTGCTCATGCATATAAAGCCACAGGTAGTGACAGTCTGTTGCTACCTGTGGCTGTACATGTATGAGCAGCCCAAAGAGCAGTGATTTTAAGTGCAAATGTGGCTAAACTAAATCGTTTTACGAGTTGCAAAACGTGCTTTTTTCCGGTTTAAAGCCTCACCGGTATGGACACCTAAGAATTTATATAACCTTTGAACATTTTATTATTTTAGTTACTGTTTGTGGTGTCAGATAAGCATTTTAAATTTCATTCAGTCACACTCATTGATGACAGTTATGTCGAAATGCAAAAACCGTGAACTTTGCTTCTTTTGTCTATGAAAATTTTTGAAGTCTGCGGATCCCTTGCACTGTCTCTATTACTCAGCACTATCCCGGAACCCAGAACCAAAAACCAGTTCAAGTTGCCTATCTAAAGATTTCCAGGGGCAACACAAATTGCGGAAAGATATTATCGCCGGTGGTTATATCTATCCTTAAATTTTATAAGACTATGACTCCAAATGAACGAAAAATCATCAACAAAAATTGCATTTTCAATATTTCACGTAGTCGCTGATGAATTTAAAAGTTCAAAATTTTTCACAATCGACTCATTAAGAGATACAGTCTGAAGTTGAAAATTTAACATAGTATTTCAGTTATAAACTGCGCGTTTGTCTTGAGGCGGAGTAAATGATGGTCCGCAAACACCCGAGTTTGATTCAGCCAGTATTACAGTGTGGAAGCGCTTACCGACTTTCAGCAAAGTTTACGCGTAATTTCAAGTCAATTCGAAACGTTTCCTCGCTGACACACTCCACAAACTGATGACAATTTTGCTGTTCACGTAGTTAAACGGCAGCACAGGAATGACGTTTTAATTGATTTCGTCTTTATTACTAACAACAGCACGCATGAAGCTTTAATTTATTACTTCCTTACTACTAACCCTATTGGCGGCACACTTTGCTGACAGTGTCACTGAATGTACCTGCAAAATGATATCACTTTGTGACAGGTATTTCAGGAGGTATGATGTCATAAACATTTAAATCCTTGAAAAACTAGCTTTTGCTTAAAACGGCAAGCAGTAAAATTTCGCCCGCATCTCGTGGTCGTGCGGTAGCGTTCTCGCTTCCCACGCCCGGGTTCCCGGGTTCGATTCCCGGCGGGGTCAGGGATTTTCTCTGCTTCGTGATGGCTGGGTGTTGTGTGCTGTCCTTAGGTTAGTTAGGTTTAAGTAGTTCTAGGTTCTAGGGGACTGATGACCTTAGCTGTTAAGTCCCATGGTGCTCAGAGCCATTTTTGAGTAAAATTTCAACATCAGGCGTGACGTTTTAATATATCAGTTCTATAAGACTAACTCTACTAGCAAGAAACTTTGCAGACAGTATTCACATACAACACAGAAGTAACTGCAAAACTGTATCATCGTACGACACATAGTTCAGGAGTATGAACACATAAACATTAAGACGCGTCAAAAGGTAGCTTTTGCTTAAAATGGAACGCAAACTACTCAGCCTCTAAGTATCCAGTTATTAATAATTAGAGCAGTTAAAGACGTCCAAAAAAACTTTAAGCATAATTTCAAACCTTTCCTAATACTTTACTCGCTTACATGCTTATAGTCAAAATTTTATCACATTAACTGATTTGTAATCAGATGTTTCAAGCTGTTTTGTACATGAGAGTTTGATTCTTTAAAGAATTGGGTGTTTATTGCTATTACGACTATCTCGCATATGACATACGCCGTATTGACTATTGAGACGTATTGTGTCCCGACTGATTCCAGAACTGTGATCAATCCATGCATACATACAGAAATGGCAGAAACAGTAAACAATGCGAATATTTCGTCCACAAGAGACGGCATTATGAGAGCCGTGACTGTTGATCAACACAAATAAAACAGTTTCTGTGTCAGTCACTTGTTTATTTTGCCACTACGCCTTTCGACGGTTCACACCATCATCTTCAGGTGGAGAATTATTTATTACATGGCTAGTGTTGGTGAAGAGTACGGACGTCTTTCCACAGTCGCAGACCGAGGGCAGTATGTTATTTTGCGCCTTTTGCTAAGTAAAATTTTAGAGGTTAAAAAACATGAATTTCTGACAGCGAATTGTACTGACGTTGACGGTAGGGCTGATACCTGATTCCTTTGTCGTACCACACTTGCACAGCATATCTTAAATACCATAAAAGAGGAAGCGGGTTGGTATCATGTTTGATACTCTAACTTTATAATCAAGACACTTAACTGGCATTACCCCTTTAAAAAAATAATTTGAAAATTAAAAATTGTGGACGAGCCACTAGATAAAACTTTGCAAATACAATTAGAAGCCCAACGTACTCAATACTCTAACAAACAAATCCAAATTAAGAAAAGGGGTTTAGCCGGCTAGTGTGGCCGAGCGGTTCTAGGCGCTTCAGTCTGGAACCGCGTGACCGCTACGGTCGCAGGTTCGAATCCTGCCTCGGGCATGGATGTGTGTAATGTCCTTAGGTTAGTTAGGTTTAAGTAGTTCTAAGTTCTAGGGGACTGATGACCTCAGATGTTAAGTCCCATAGTGCTCAGAGCCATTTGAACCATTTTGAAGAAAAGGGGGTTAATGACAAACTTGAGAACTCCAAACTCCCATATAGGACTTCCTTCAAAATAGATATAATGAATCAATTACAGGTAAAGGGTGACTTAGTAACACTTGAGCACTAGTGACAAACTAAGATGCAATTACATAACATGATAGGATCACTTAACTAAAAAAAAAAAAAACTACGACAGAGACACTGATCTTAAACAAATAAAGGTTTCGTACTCAGACGTGTTAATAAAAACTTACTAGCAAAAGCTGCACAAGGAACTTAGCAGATCCTATGCAGTTTAAGGTTTAGCCAGTTGCCAGTCCGTAATATTTAAGAAATCAAGTTAATATACAAACAGGTTACATATAAAATATACACTACTGACCATTAAAATTGCTACAACACAAAGTTGACGTGCTACAGACGCGATATTTAATCAACAAGAAGAAGATGCTGTGATATGCAAATGATTAGCTATTCAGAGCATTCACACAAGGTTGGCGCCGGTGGCGACACCTACAACGTGCTGACATGAGGACAGTTTCCAACCGATTTCTCATACACAAACAGCAGTTGACCGGCGTTTCCTGGTGAAACGTTGATGTGATGCCTCTAGTAAGGAGGAGAAATTCGTACCATCACGTTTCCGACTTTGATAAAGGTCAGATTGTAGCCTATCGCGATTGCGGTTTCGCGACATTGCTGCTCGCGTTTGTCGAGATCCAATGACTGTTAGAAGAATATGGAGTCGGTGGGTTCAGGAGGGTAATACGGAACGCCGTGCTGGATCCCAACGGCCTCGTATCACTAGCAATCGAGATAACAGACATCTTATCCGCATGGCTGTAACGGATCGTGCAGACACGTCTCGATCCCTGAGTCAACAGATGGGGACTTCTGCAAGACAGCAACAATCTGCACGAACAGTTCTACGACGTTTGCAGCAGTATGGAATATCAGCTCGGAGACCATGGCTGCGGTTACCCTTGACGCTGCATCACAGACAGGAGCGCCTGCGATGGTGTACTCAACGACGAACCTGGCTGCACGAATGGCGAAACGTCATTTTTTCGGATGAATCCAGGTTCTGTTTACAGCATCATGATGGTCGCATCCGTGTTTGGCGACATCGCGGTGAACGCACATTGGAAGCGTGTATTCGTCATCGCCATACTGGCGTAACAACCGGCTTGACGGTATGGGGTGCCCTTGGTTACACGTCTCGGTCACCTCTTGTTCGCACTGACGGCACTCTGAACAGTGGACGTTACGTTTCAGATGTGTTACAACCCGTGGCTCTACCCTTCATTCGATCCCTGCGAAACGCTACATTTCAGAAGGATAATGGACGACCGTATGTTCAGGTCCTGTACAGGCCTTTCTGGATACAGAAAATGTTCGACTGCTGCCCTGGCCAGCACATTCTCCAGATCTGTCACCAATTGAAAACGTCTGGTCAATGGTGACAGAGCAACTGGCTCGTCGCAATACACCAGTCACTACTCTTGATGAACTGTGGTATCGCGTTGAAGCGGCATGGGCAGCTGTACCTGTACACGCCATCCAAGCTCTGTTTGACTGAATGCCCAAGCGTATCAAGGCCGTTATTACGCCCAGAGGTTGTTGTTCTGGGTACTGATTTCTCAGGATCTATGCACCCAAACTGCGTGAAAATGTAATCACATGTCAGTTCTTGTATAATACATTTGTCCAATTTTAATGGCCAGTAGTGTATACCTACCAGCTGAACCCTCCTTGACAGAAGATAGATAAATACTAAAGTTTGGAAGGGCATATGTGACCAACTCCGTTAGTGGCCAGGTTCTTAAACACTGCCAGGCGTAGACTTCGGATGACATTTCACTCCCCACCAAGGTGCTGGCATAATTAAAAGTTTCAGTCCGAATCACAAAGACATTCCAATAACTCTGGTACATAGAAACACTGGGCAGAACCTTTGACTCGCTTACACATGGACACCTGTATTAATAGAGTGCAGGCTTTAAAAACAGCAACATAAAATCATTTGATTCCAAGAGACACAAAAAAACGTCTGAGAAAATTTTCAAATAACGACCACTAGGCCAATAAAGTCTCCCATGATAATAATAAAGTTTAAAACCTCTGAGTGCGTCGGTGAACAAACAATTACGACGACTTACTACATATCAGATACAGAATACGCGGGAGTGGGTTCCACAGCTTCACCGCTACCCTTCAAATTTGGTTCCCAGCAAAGTCACAGAACTTGGATCTCCAAGCTACCCATGTCGGCAAAACGCCCAACCAATTTCACACCACAACGTGTAACGGTCATCACACTCGTCCGGCAGCCTTTGACAATCGTCTCCCCCCGCGAAGACACGAGATCTCGAGGATTCCCGTCGAAGGCTAACAACCAACTCGCTTTGCCTGCGATGCCGCAAGATAAGACACTCGAAAAGCAAAGACAGCTTACCTCAACCAGAATCGATCTCAAAGATACATGAACAAAACAACACAGGCGCCAGCTCTACACGGCTCAGAAAGATTTGCATACTGTTGCCAGATGTATCTCCACATTACATTTACACTGTCACTCCAAAGATGTTGTACATGTTACAGATATGTTTGTTTACATTGGATGCAGAGATAAATGATTAAATATTTTCCAGAAAAAATATGTTCTTTTTTTTAAAAAAATTATATGAATGGGCTGCGCTGGAAGTTTGACATGTTTACAACTCAGTTATTATACTAAATAGTTACACATATGCTTTTTTAAAGTTTCATTGACTGTTTTTCTGCCTATAGTTTCACCCACAATTTTAAAAAGACACAATATATTCAGTGAGAGGCACCCACGTGCCTTGCTCATACTGTGGCATCAAGCAGTCAGGCCTGCAAGATGAGTGGTCTGCCAAGCGAGTGGATTCATTCTTATTTATCGAGTAACATGAACTCTCGTACTCACAATTTAGTTACAAATTATCCTCCTGTATGAATAATACGCAACGGAAACACGCATCTGACTATCAGTTATTTACAGAACTCTGACTGTACACTACGCACTGGCAATACCACATTTTCTTTCCTTTTTATTTAACGGCTTTTATCAACACGTGGCCATCGCACTGAACATGAGTGGCGCACTCATTATAAATTCTGGATATCATGACAACATACAATTCGAAGGAAAAGGCCACCAATCTTTTTCTTTTCACTATCACATTTATTTCGATAAATTCTATAACCTAAACACACAAATTCTATAACCTACAACAATAACACATGAGAAATTCCGCCTAGTGGGCATGGCTTAACATTGGTGATTCTCTACCTTATGGTCTCGTAATTATTTAACGCTACAGTGCACTTTCTGGATAGGATGGTGGATCTTTTATTATTTCTCACACTTCGACTCTCACAATTATCATCACGAAACTTTCCTCCAGGCCGAGCAGTACAAAAGGAACAATCATAACCCACTAATCTTTTGAAACTACCTCGCTACTCTCCCATGCAAACCACACATACCCAAATTACATGACATACACCACACTACAATATGAAATACTACACAGGGAATAGTCACAACATTATCAATTTCAGCTTTCCCACTTCAATTAATATTTATCCCAGTTTCACACGACACTGCCCCACTTCGTAATTCTACTTTCCTACTATGAACTCTGGAGATATATGCACGTCTTCCTGTGCAATGCAAGCCAAATGGCGTTGCTGGATAGACGGCTGACTCACCTTGTTTCTCTCTCAGAGTGTTGTAGTTTGAATCAAGCGTCACACGGAAACATATCTCGCAAAGTAATATTAAGAACATATTCATCACACACACGAGTCCTCAACTGATACCATGGATGAGTACTTCTCTTTGTCCTTTGTCTCATACACAGATTGAGACTCACACAGTATTCACCACGTGGAAGTACTCGCCTCTAACTTCAAGTCCTGCACACGCTATTTCTTAAATATTTCAACTTATAGTACACACGCTAGTAATTCAGCTTAACTTAAGCACACGGAAGTACTTCAACTTATTGCTACACGTGGTTTCATTGTGACCATTGGTCATTTCCGAAGATTACTACGATCCCATTAATATTACCTGCCTGACATTTAATTCTCCCCACAAAAGTTCCTGAAATAGAGAAATTATTATTTCAAACTACTCTTAAATATTCCACAAGCATACTATGTCTCCACTCTTTTGTCTTTACGGAGCACAACTAAGACAGGTCTTAACAGCACAAGATCCAGCGGCAGAGTGCTGAAACATGGCCATTCTTCAGGTCCTCTCGCACCTCTGTCGAAGTGGGGGAGCACCTTGCTACCGTATTGGTCAGCCACATTTCAGGCGCTCAAAGCTCAGGTAAATTTCATCTCTTTGGTCCCACCAAAGGTGGCCAAAGGATCAACTCAAAGATGACCATATATTCACATTCACTATCTGCAGTTCAAAGATCTCACCAAACTGGACGTAGGGATTTATTTTGTGGGAGTGCACATGTGATCAATTAAATAAATAAATTGTCATTCTTTCCCACACTGGTATCCGGCTTCGCTGTATTAATTGAAATTGAGTTATTTTTTTAAAAAAATGTGTTGCTCTGACAAAAATAATGAAGTATGTTGTACCTATTTTCAATGTCGGGCGGTACTGTACCCTTTCATCAGTTCTGCACATATAAGGGTAATACACCAATTAGAAGTGTTAACACATAATGAGGAAATAAACTGGAAACTGTTTACAGTGTATACAGGTGAGCGTAAATAAAACCGACAAAGTGCAGGGACGGGTTCCTGGAAACGGAGTATAAATGTCCTGTGAACACGTGTTCGGAAACAGATGGTGCGCTTGCAAAGACAACAAATCGTCTCAGGACACAGTACAGAGCTGCATCACATCAGCGTCACAACGGATGTCCGAAGTGGCTTCCATGGCATTGCAGGTGGTAGGGATAGTAGCGGTTGTCATGCAGGAATCGTTCTCTGGCTTACACCATACCGGCGGGCCACTTGCCTAGAACCTGTACTAGGGTTCGTCTCAATATTCTGTAGAACCCTGTCCTCCATATCTGGTGTACCCACAGCTCGCAGCCTCCCTGCATGTTTGTCTGTCTGAAAGGACCTACGACCACAAAAACGCCCCAAAAAAGCTCGAAATATGTTGCGATGTGACTGGTGTCTGTGAGGCTACCTGTTCTGGCATAGCCGTGCTGCCTCTCGACCGTTTCCATCTGCTAGGCAGTACGCAAACACCATCTCGGCCTGTTCCCGACATGAATACCCGACCATCCTGCTGCTTACCGTACGCTACGCCAATCACACAGCCTGTTACAAGGAACACGCCGCACTTTGTCACAGGAACTGTCAATCGTCAGTGCCATCTGCAGCGGCAACGAAGCATTTTCGGACACTTGTCCATAGAACCTTTTTTCCTCTATTTCCAGCCGGTTCGTCGGTTTTATTAATGTTCACCTTGTATAAACGATCTAGTATGAAGCACCGCAAACTGTTTAGGAGTGCAGAAACGTCTCCTTGTGGGCCGTTCCAATGATCTTGGAAAGCAACCTTCGGTTTTGCTACAATTCTTAATGACTGAAATGTTCAGTATGGCTGTGCCTGGGCCGGCCGGAGTGGCCGTGCCGTTCTAGGCGCTACAGTCTGGAACCGCGCGACCGCTACGGTCGCAGGTTCGAATCCTGCCTCGGACATGGATGTGTGTGGTGTCCTTAGGTTGGCTAGGTTTAAGTAGTTCTAAGTTCTAGGGGACTGATGACCTCAGAAGTTAAGTCCTATAGTGCTCAGAGCTATTTGAACCATTTGACTGTGCCTGGAAAGAAAGATGGACGAGAGTGCGTGATGTTACAGCGGCATGTTACAACGCCAAAGCAGAATGTCTTTTTCAATTTAATCTTCATAATTATGTTCTGTATGTATCTGTGTAATCCATTATCATGTATTCATGTCATATCTACATATACATCTACATTTACGTGATTACTCTGCTATTTACAATAAAGTGCCCGGCAGAGGGTTCAATGAACCACCTTCAAGCTGCCTCTCTACCTTTTCCACTCTCGAACGACACGCGGGAAAAACCAGCACTTAAATTTTTCTGTACGAGACCTGATTTTCCTTATTTTATCGTGATGATCATTTCTCCCTATGTAGGTGGGTGCCAACAGAATGTTTTCCCAATCGGAGGAGAAAACTGGTGATTGAAATTTCATGAGAAGATCGCATCGCAATGTAAAAGGCCTTTGTTTTAATGATTGCCACTCCAATTCACGTATCATGTTTGTGACACTATCTCCCCTATTTCGCGATAATACGAAACGAGTTTCTCTTCTTTGTACTTTCTCGATCTCATCCGTCAGTCCCACCAGATGCGGATCCCACACCGCACAGCAAAACTCAAGAATAGGGCAGACAAGCGTAGTGTAAGCAGTCTCTTTAGTAGACCTGTTGCACCTTATAAGTGTTCTGCCATCGAATCGCAGTCTTTGGTTTGCTCTACACACAATATTATCTACGTGATCGTTCCAATTTAGGTTATTTTCAATTGTAATCCCTAAGTATTTAGTTGCATTTACAGCCTTCAGATTTGTGTGACTTATCGTGTAATCGAAAATTAGCTGATATCCTTTAGTACTCATGTGAATAACTTCACACTTTTCCTTATTCAGGGTCAATTGCCACTTTTCACACCATACAGGTATCTTATCTAAATCAATTTTCAAGTCTTTTTTATCATCTGATGACTTTACAAGACGGTAAATGACAGCATCATCTGCAAACAATGTACGGCTACTCGGATTGTCTTCTATGTCGGTAATATAGATCAGGAACAATAGAGGGTCTGTAACACTTCCTTGGGGAACGCCGGATATTACTCCTGTTTTACTCGGTGGCTTTCCGTCTATTACTACGAACTGTGGCCTTTCTGACAGGAAATCACGAATCCAGTCGCACAACTGAGGCGATACTCCGGAGGCACGCAGTTTGGTTAGAAGGCGCTTATGAGGAACGGTGTCGAAAGCCTTCTGGAAATGTAAAAATATGGAATCAATTTGACATCCCCTGTCGATAGCACTTATTACTTCATGAGTATAAAGAGCTAGTTGCGTTTCACAAGAAAGATATTTTCTGAAGCCGTGCTGACTATGTGTCAATAAATCGTTTTCTTCGAGGTACTTCATAATGTTCGAATACAGTATACGTTCCAAAACCCTACTGCAAATCGACGTTAGTGATATAGGTCTGTAATTCAGTGGATTACTCGTACTTGGCGTGATTTGAGCAATTTTCCAGTCTTTAGATACGGATCTTTCTGTGAGCGAGTGGTTTTATATAATTGCTAAATATGGAGCTATTTCATCAGCATACTCTGAGAGGAACCTGACTGATATACAATATGGACCGGAGGCCTTGTCTTTACTAAGTGATTTAAGCTGCTTCGTTACTCCGAGGATATCTGCTTCAATGTTTCTCATCTTGGCAGTTGTTCTTGATTGGAATTCAGGAATATTTACTTCGTCTTCTTTCCTGTACCCATTGTCGTCTGCTGGTACGAATGTGTGGTTTGTCTCCAGCTGGCACTTCAGGTTTCCTTAGTTGCCAGGAGGTTTCCTGAATGTTAAGAGCGATTTAGCCAACCTTTGCGTAGACTTCTGAATACGGCTACTTTGGGTCAGAGAGGCATTAGTGGCCACAGGTCAGCATCCATTGTGAGGCTCGTACAGGTAGAACCGCTTACGCTCTCTGGACCATCCTAGGGAATACAGACAGTAAATACAACTCAATACTACTAATGAAATTAATGATTAAATTGATTGGTCAATAAGTTCGATACTCTGGATCTGGAATTAATGTCTCGTTTGATTATATGGCTGCAAGACTTACAAGTCTTCCTCTTTTTCCAGGCGTTATCTCATCCCCACAAGGTCGACATGTTAATCTGGACTCGGCAGTAGCCGGCCGCTGTGAGCGAGCGGTTCTAGGCACTTCCGTCCGGAACCGCGCTGCTGCTACGCTCGTGGGTTCGAATCTTGCCTCGGGCCTGGATGTGTGTGATGTCCTTAGGTTAGTTAGGTTTAAGTAGTTCTAAGTCTAGGGGACTGATGACCTCAGCAGTTAAGTCCCACAGTACTTGGAGTCATTTGAACCATCTGGACTTAGCAGTATTACCAGTAGAGGGTGGTCTCACTGTACTTGGGGTCGTGCGCCGTTCGGGTGGCGCGGAGCGACTTATAATTTGTTTAGGCAAGAATTAATTCCGTCTCTGTTTCTTAAGTTAAGGTGCACCAGGACCTCGTATTTATGCGCCTATGGTATGAGTATATGTTAAACTTGACTGCACATCCATTCAGTTCTGGCAATTCTTAGTTCGATTCGCTCCCACACACACATATTTGTAATGGGTTCCATTAACTTCACTTCTGTTGTATGCTGGGGAAACGACGCACATTAATTCAATTCAGAATTACCTTTCATTCAATAAACTTCTTCACATTTTTATTAAAAGTAGTTACTTAGATGGTAAGACAGAGATTTAGGAACCAGGTTTTAAATTGTAAGACATTTCCAGGGGCAGATGTGGATTCTGACCACAATCTAATCTATTGGTTATGAACTGCAGATTGAAACTGAAGAAACTGCAAAAAGGCGGGAATTTAAGGAGATGGGACATGGATAAACTGAAAGAACCGGAGGTTGTACAGAGAGTCAGGGAGAGCATAAGGGAACAATTGACAGGAATGGGGGAAAGAAATACAGTAGAAGAAGAATGGGTAGCTTTGAGGGATGAAGTAGTGAAGGCAGCAGAGGATCAAGTAGGTAAAAAGACGAGGGCTAATAGAAATCCTTGGGTAACAGAAGAAATATTGAATTTAATTGACGAAAGGAGAAAATATAAAAATGCAGTAAATGAAGCAGGCAAAAAGGAATACAAACGTCTCAAAAATGAGATCGACAGGAAGTGTAAAATGGCTAAGCAGGGATGGCTAGAGGACAAATGTAAGGATGTAGAGACTTATCTCACTAGGGGTAAGATAGATACTGCCTACAGGAAAATTAAAGAGACCTTTGGGGAGAAGAGAACCACTTGTATGAATATCAAGAGCTCAGATGGCAACCCAGTTCTAAGCAAAGAAGGGAAGGCAGAAAGGTGGAAAGAGTATATAGAGGGTTTATACAAGGGCGATGTACTTGAGGACAATATTATGGAAATGGAAGAGGATGTAGATGAAGACGAAATGGGAGATAAGATACTGCGTGAAGAGTTTGACAGAGCACTGAAAGACCTGAGTCGAAACAAGGCCCCGGGAGTAGACAACATTCCATTAGAACTACTGATGGCCTTGCGAGAGCCAGTCATGACAAAACTCTACCATCTGGTGAGCAAGATGTATGAGACAGGCGAAATACCCACAGACTTCAAGAAGAATATAATAATTCCAATCCCAAAGAAAGCAGGTGTTGACAGATGTGAAAATTACCGAACTATCAGTTTAATAAGTCACAGCTGCAAAGTACTAACGCGAATTCTTTACAGACGAATGGAAAAACTGGTAGAAGCGGACCTCGGGGAAGATCAGTTTGGATTCCGTAGAAATGTTGGAACACGCGAGGCAATACTAACCTTACGACTTATCTTAGAAGAAAGATTAAGAAAAGGCAAACCTACGTTTCTAGCATTTGTAGACTTAGAGAAAGCTTTTGACAACGTTAACTGGAATACTCTCTTTCAAATTCTGAAGGTGGCAGGGGTAAAATACAGGGAGCGAAAGGCTATTTACAATTTGTACAGATACCAGATGGCAGTTATAAGAGTTGAGGGGCATGAAAGGGAAGCAGTGGTTGGGAAAGGAGTGAGACAGGGTTGTAGCCTCTCCCCGATGTTATTCAATCTGTATATTGAGCAAGCAGTAAAGGAAACAAAAGAAAAATTCGGAGTAGGTATTAAAATTCATGGAGAAGAAGTAAAAACTTTGAGGTTTGCCGATGACATTGTAATTCTGTCAGAGACAGCAAAGGAGTTGGAAGAGCAGTTGAACGGAATGGACAGTGTCTTGAAAGGAGGATATAAGATGAACATCAACAAAAACAAAGCGAGGATAATGGAATGTAGTCAAATTAAATCGGGCGATGCTGAGGGGATTAGATTAGGAAATGAGACACTTAAAGTAGTAAAGGAGTTTTGCTATTTAGGGAGAAAAATAACTGATGATGGTCGAAATAGAGAGGATATAAAATGTAGACTGGCAATGGCAAGGAAATCGTTTCTGAAGAAGAGAAATTTGTTAACATCGAGTATAGATTTAAGTGTCAGGAAGTCGTTTCTGAAAGTGTTTGTATGGAGTGTAGCCATGTATGGAAGTGAAACATGGACGTTAACCAGTTTGGACAAGAAGAGAATAGAAGCTTTCGAAATGTGGTGCTACAGAAAAATGGTGAAGATAAGGTGGGTAGATCACGTAACTAATGAGGAGGTATTGAATAGGATTGGGGAGAAGAGAAGTTTGTGGCACAACTTTACTAGAAGAAGGGATCGGTTGGTAGGACATGTTTTGAGGCATCAAGGGATCACAAATTTAGTATCGGAGGGCAGCGTGGAGGGTAAAAATCGTAGAGGGAGACCAAGAGATCAATACACTAAACAGATTCAGAAGGATGTAGGTTGCAGTAGGTACTGGGAGATGAAGAAGCTTGCACAGGATAGAGTAGCATGGAGAGCTGCATCAAACCAGTCTCAGGACTGAAGACCACAACAACAACAACAGTTACTAAATTATGAAAACTTACATGGTACTGAACAAATATTGCAGGGCTTGGTGTAAGAGTGTGCGATCTACCCCTTAGACATGGAATACGAGAGAGGTTTGTTGAAACGGGATCACACATTTGCCCGATTCCTTGTTCAGGCTCGTCGAGGAACACTTTGTACAAAGTTCAGAACCTCAGAAAACATGCTTGAAGCTTTAAATAGTAATTCAAAAATAAACACACACTTCGTAGTTATAAATGAAGCAAACAAGATAACGCATGGAACGACGTCAGCGGTGCAAGGGCGGAAAAAACAGAGCGAAGGCACGGATTCGAACAGCAGATTTATTTCGAGTCCATATCTTTATTTGTTCATGATAGAGGGCGATTATAAAAAAAAGTTTACGAACTTACGTGGCACATCGGGCATACAACAAGAATCAGTTGTCGCGTAGGAACCGTGGGTCGTAAATGCAACGGGAGGGCACTACGGTCACGAGAGGGCGTTACTATACAAACACGGGCAGATGTCTGCCGGGCATGCTCCCATGTCTTCATCGCCGCATTCAATGTCAGCACGACGGTGCTTCCGTGCGTTTCAGCAGATGAGTGAGGGCATATCGCAGGCAACCCCTTTCCCGGCCACTCGATTGGTCGCAGTGGGCCAGACGCATGGCCATCACAATCACACAGACTGGCCTCCGTCCATTTTTTCCTGTGGGGGTATCTGAAGAGGAGCCTTCTGCGTGAAACACCTGTTACACCGCCGGAGGACCTAGTGGGCAGGATTGTTGGGGCCGTAGAACGTTCTCGAGATACACTCTTTGAGAGCGTGCGCCGTTCAACGCTGTGTCGATGTAAGGCTTGCGCAGGAGGATCTGTGGCATTTGTAACGTATGGCTAAATAACTGCGACGTCATTTAGTGACACCGAATGAACTTTGCGACTCACCGTTCCTAGTGATTAGTGATACTTGTTGTACGCCTGATGTGCCATGTCAGTGTGTAAACTTTTCTTGAATCACCCTGTATATGCTCTCACGTGAAGGTGGGGAGAAGTTCCTTGTCAAATGCTGTCGCGCCGTTTTTACCTCTTGTACAGTGTACTAGCTAGGTGTATTTTGTTTCCGAACGCAATAGTGATCACAAGTTCGGATCGTGAGCGCGAAGGTGTGCTGTCGCCTTGTATTAATTATATTGGCCTCAACGAGTTTTATGTTTGGTATATTGTCTCTCAGTTTCTCTGATTCATCGAGTAACTGTCTGAGCGCGGTGAAATAAAACTCTTGTGAATTCTCTTGCCACTGCATTCTTTCTTTTGCGTATCTTTTTAAACTTCTCTTTAGTTATGGCTTAGCGCATTTGGTCCACCATACAAATTTTGGATTGTATTAGGTTCAAGTATTTAGGTAAGTGTCCATTTTTATTATTCCTGTCGTGTTCTTCTCCAGTTGCCTCCGATTTTGTAAATCGGCAGTGTCATCTGTAAATAAGTGTGAGGTACGGCATGGAAAGAGAACGAAATTCTGAACTGTTGATATCATTTATTAAATCTTCATGTGTGCATACGCCTTTCATAGACTGGCTGATAAGGAAGTTACAAGTGAATTCACGGTGCTCCGGGAAGTGTATTCAATAGAGATTGCCCTTATACTCCGCAATTCTCTGCGCTTAGTATGTGATGCGTAGCACTCACACTAAGACGCAATTCAAAATCCACACCTAAAGCTACTGGCATCCACAGATCACTAATCGGTTCCGTTATAAGTCCAGAACAAAAGATTCTTCTACCTATTTGAGTGAGAATTCGGTGGTCGATATATGTCTAAGATTATGTTGGAATTTTACGTTACATTCTGACACTTCATCGGATCACAGTTACTCTAAAGTGAAATTCTGGAAGGGTCACGGATATTATTTACCTTGACAGAACTCATAACCTTATAAATCCCGAAAAAGCTAGGAGTAGAACAGACAACTGCGGGCCTATAGCTTTGCTGAAAGTCGACTGTATAATGCGCATTTTGAACGTCCGTTTGAAAATGGTTTAAGCAGCCGTTTTTAGAAGTGCATCAGAAGTCTTCTACGGGACTAAAATCCACGGTAAAAGTTTTAGCACTACATAGATTCAGTATGACTCGTCAGAAACACGGAATCTGGTAAGGCCATACGTTAGTTCGTCCAGTCTTAGAGTATTGTTCGTCTGTATGCGACCCTTACCAGTTGGGTCTGATTCAAGAGATTGAGAAGGCCCGAAAAAGAGCGGCAATATTCCTGACTGGTACATTTAGCCATCGCGAGAGCGTTACAGATCTCATAGAAAGTTTGAAGTGGGACACACTTGCAGATAGACGGCGCGCTAAACGGAAGGGGCTGCTCACTAAATTCCGAAATCCGATCTTCACCGAGGATGTAGAGCATATATTATTACCACCAACTTTCAAATCACGCAATGATCGCCATTTAAAGATAAGGGACATCAGAGCTCGTATTGAGGCGTTCAGACAGTCGCTTTTCACTCGTCCGATCCGCAAGTGGAACAGGGGGGGGGGGGGGGGGGAATATGACTTTGGCGCGAATTGTGCCCTCCGCCACACGCCGCTTGGTGGCTAGCGGAGTATATATGTAGATGTTGACTTTTTGATTTTGAAAAACAAACTAATACAATTTTAAAATCATGAAATCCGTGGATTTGAGGAAATATTTGACACAGTTATCAAGAACTCCAGTGAGCACACTGATAAAAATCAGTAATACCCTTACAAGAGCAATCTTCATAAGCAGAGCATTAAACCATAGTTTCTCAGTCCTAGCCTGTCTACACCATCGCGTCGGAATTCCTGCTAAAGATACTTCATAAAAAGCTCCAGGGAATACACAATATGTTCGGAGTTAAAAGCACCGTCCAGGAATGCAGTGACGTAATTGTTATAACTTCAAATGGTATCGCCGACGCATACCCAGCTCATTATATTCACCAAGAACTCCTACGCCATAGCGATGCAAAATTTAATATACAACAATCGGGAATAATGCATCTAAGTGACAACGAAAGGACTTGCTAAATTAAATGTGGCAGTTAGGGATACATATCATGACCAATTTGCAAAATATGATTACCGCCAATTGGGATGGAAAATTAAAAACTTAAAAATTCCCTAGGTGGTGTTAGTAGAGTACAACGTCCACACATGATTTTTTGAAATTTAATGGTGTGACTGCGATTTCACCGACACCACAACGTACCGCTAAGCAGAACATTGGCAGCGTCAGAAGAGTATGTTTGGAGCCTGGACCGTATTCAAGTTACCGTTTCCAATCACAGCATCGTCATACGAGAAGGGTGCCATAAGAATGCGAAGGCTATAATCAAACTACACCGCAGTTTACATGAAACAGACATCCAAAATCCAAAATAAACACCCTCGTACGACAGCCAAGCATTTATTTCGTTCTTTTCAGTCACAAGATCCTCATAGTGTTTACGAGTTGAAGGCATAGCGCCGGAATACGTGAACCATCAACCTTCTCGGATTAAGTTACGTTGATGTGACGTAAATTTGTGGCAACCGCCAGTCAGCATGCGCCAGGCCCCAGCGAAGAACACACCACTGCAACCTGCGCGGGTCGAATATCAGAAGATTAACTGGGCTTAAGTATGAGAAAACATACTACGAAGGAAGTCCGATCATCAAGTTGGTTCCTTGTTGTCGGGGAAACCTTTCCCATGATGGAGAAAAAAAGCAGGATGCGCGTGGCATGGCATCTCCAATACGATAGCCAGTCTGGCTGTGTAAAGATCCTCCACAAATATGGTACTTGGATATGATAAAAATAATAACAGAGATCATCTATGCATTATAACCGGACTTCAAATCGTTCCCGGCAGCAAAAAACAAACTTGGAATGGTGAACACTTCATTTATTACATGATAAATACGTACACTCCAGCAGAAGAATTTTTAAGAGTTCCTGAAAGAACGGCACACTGGCAACTGCAACAGCGATTGAAAAACAATTATAAGACACTTTCCAAAATTATCTAAGTATCACAATTAATTGCTAGTAGACAAAACCCCTCAAAGGAGGACTAGCTGTACATGACCCTAAATGAACCTAGTAAAAAAAAAAAAAAAAAAAAAAAAAAAATGGCCTTACCAGAAGCATTAGTTAGTAAAAAAATTTTATTTTATCATAATGTTTTAGCTTACAGTAAGACAGTAGTCTAATAGAAATTTTGTGTAGTGAATTTAGATTACACAAGAGTATCAAAATTCGCTGCAAGGTCTTAATGTGACCAGAAGATTTTAGTTTCGCAATAGTATTAAAACTTCAAGGTTTCGAAAGAAGGTACTGACGATAAAGAGTTCAGAACTTCAAGAGAGAGTGTTTAAAACAAGAATTTTCAGCTCAACAAAGATTACTTTTGCAGAGTGGATATACGTATTCATTTCATTATGATTTATTCTGTAAGGAAAATTTCCGAGGGGAGAAAAAAATTCCACATAGAAAACGTCAACCGAAGAATTATTTTTGGGATCCTAACGAAGGCCTACAGACGATGGAGGAGGCCAAAAACAAGGATTGGTAAGAGCACTGCCTGCGGCACAAGAGGTCACCAGTATGGCACGTAGTTTGAAGTGATGGTGATGATGATGATCATGATGATGATGGTGATGACGACATGAAGAGCTGGTAGTAGGTAGTGCTGAAGCAAACATGTAGTCCGTTTTTGTCGTTTAATATTTTCGCACAGATCAGTTAAACAGTCATGGCATACTTGTGGAGAAGGGATGATCAGCAAAAGTAGAGAAACAAAGAAAAGCGTTCAGTTTTCTTCGGGAGTGAAGGAACCAAATGTTGAATGTAAGATCGATAACGTGTGCAGTATGTCAGCTGGAAGCTACACAAAAATGCTTATAGTCCTTCACTATCTGTTTACGTAAGTTAAACAGTAAATACGACGCTATCACCAGTTCATGTTAACTCCTTCAATAATGTACACAACCATGTATGTGAATGGACCGAAAAGTTCCTGATAGATGGGATGCAGGACGTTACCGTGCAGTGTGAGCCCCGCACACACACAGAAGTAATGTCTTATGTGCCACAGGGGTGTGTAATAGTAGTGTTGTTGTTGAAGTTGTACTTCAATAACAAAGCGGATTGTGTTAGTTGGCCAGCAGATGTGGCCGAGCGGTTCTAGGCGCTTCAGTCTCGAACCGCTGCCTCGGGCATGGATGTGTGTGATGTCCTTAGGTTATTTAGGTTTAAGTAGTTCTGAGTTCTAGGGGACTAACGACCTCAGATGTTAAGTCTCATAGTGCACAGAGCCATTTTTTGTGTTAGTTGCAACCTCAGTCTATTCATAGACAATGCTGCTTCGTACGAGGAAACTCTAGCTCGTATGTATGCATATGGGCGGGGGAAATCAGATGCTAAATAATCGTTGAAATTCACGGTGAAAACCTTCAGCTGTCTTTTATTTTGTACAGTGCTACTAGTTTCGGTCATGGACCATTTTCAAGTTCGGCCTAAGCGAAGAAATAAAAAAAACGTTATAAACTGTACAGTCTGAGAAGTTAGTTTAAGGTTATAAACATCGTATTTACAGATATAAACTGCAGTAGTTTTATACCACGATGTAAGCGATTACAAGCCGCTGCTGCCGACCAGACATACTCAGTAAAATTGTCAGCAACATAATAGCAATCGCCACCAGAAGGCTTATTCACATCGAAAGCCAAGAACAGACTAACAGACGAAAATAGGTCAGGCAAACAGGCAAAGATAACGTCATGTTAAAGATAAAAGCAATACAGCATATGCCAACAAGTGAAGCGTTAAGGTAACAAACAAATTGGTACAATGTAACTTCCTGGCAGATTAAAACTGTGTGCCCGACCGAGACTCGAACTCGGGACCTTTGCCACTCGCGGGCAAGTGCTCTACCATCTGAGCTACCGCAGCACGACTCACGCTCGGTACTCACAGCTTTACTTCTGCCAGTACCTCGTCTCCTACCTTCCAAACTTTACAGAAGCTCTCCTGCGAACCTTGCAGAACTAGCACTCCTGAAAAAAGGATATTGCGGAGACATGGCTTAGCCACAGCCTGGGGGATGTTTCCAGAATGAGATTTTCACTCTGCAGCGGACTGTGCGCTGATATGAAACTTCCTGGCAGATTAAAACTGTGTGCCCGACCGAGACTCGAAATCGGGACCTTTGCCTTTCGCGGGCAAGTGCTCCACCAACTGAGCTACCGAAGCATGACTCACGCTCGGTACTCACAGCTTTACTTCTGCCAGTATCTCGTCTCCTACCTTCCAAACTTTACAGAAGCTCTCCTGCGAACCTTGCAGAACATATCAGCGCACACTGCGCTGCAGAGTGAAAATCTCATTCTGGAAACATCCCCCAGGCTGTGGCTAAGCCATGTCTCCGCAATATCCTTTCTTTCAGGAGTGCTAGTTCTGCAAGGTTCGCAGGAGAGCTTCTGTAAAGTTTGGAAGGTAGGAGACGAGGTACTGGGAGAAGTAAAGCTGTGAGTACCGGCCGTGAGTCGTGCTTCGGTAGCTCAGTTGGTAGAGCACTTGCCCGCGAATGGCAAAGGTCCCGAGTTCGAGTCTCGGTCGGGCACACAGTTTTAATCTCCCAGGAAGTTTCATATCAGCGCACACTCCGCTGCAGAGTGAAAATCTCATTCTTGTACAATGTAGTCTTTGGTTGAAAGTAAACAACTTATATCTGTGAAAGAGCTCGTAATATTAAGTGTTCTACATAAACAGAAACAAAGGAAGTCAAACTGACCAAAATGTTGAGTAATAAATTTATAATGACTGAAGTACATTCGGTCAAACTCTGCGTTTAGAAAAATATTCTAATTTTAACCAGCATAACGAAAGACGAGGTGAGTGGGTGGAAACATCTCTTTAAAGCGGTCAGTTTGGTTTTCTTTGTTTCTATTTAAGTTGCACACTTACTATTACGATCTATTTCACAGACGTAAGTTGTTTACTTTCAACCAAAGACTACATTATGCCACTTTGTTACTATAAAGCTTCACTTTTTGACATACGCTGTACTGTTTTTATCTTTAACATGACATTATCTTTGCTTGTTTTTCGTGTAAGTCTATTGCTGGACCTATTTTCGTCTGTTACTTTGTTATTGACTTTCGATGTGAATAATTCTTCTGGTGAAAATAGCTCTGTACAGTTATTAGACTGCTGACAGTTTTATTGAGTATGTTCGGTCGGCAACAGCAGTTTGTAATAGTTTGCATCGTGGTATTACATTCCTGCCATTTATTCCTGCAAGTACGATGTTTTTAACATTACACTAATTTGTCAAATTCTACAGTCGCTAATGTTTTGTATTTCCTCATTTAGGCTAAGTTTGAACATGGTCTGTGACCGAAACCAGTGTCAGTGTGCGAAATAAAAGACAGCTTAAGGTTCTCCCCATGAATCTCAACGGAAATTATAGCCGATGAAAAGTATAGTATTATCCAGTCAGACCAGGGCAAAATATCACCTAGATGGAAAAGACTGACAACTAGAAACGTAAAAGCATGGCATCCGTTTGCTACATGATTAATCAGTCAGTCGCATATATACGTATTTGGGAGTAACGTCGACCAGAGATACGCCGTAAGTAAACCAAATAGTAGGGTTTGATTTATTGCTAGAATAAGGGGAAACTATATATTTTTTTAGGGTGCTTAAAAAGATTTGTACCTCCCATTCTCGTGTGTATGGGACTCACATCAGGCTGAACCAAGAGGGGACATGGAGTGCATGCAAAGCACGACGGTGCGAATGGCCACAGACATGGCTGATCGACGAGACAACGACAGAAACTCGAAAAATGGCTTGCAGACGCTCGAAGAGAGACAGCACACATTTTGTGAGGCGCTACATAGGAACTAGGAGTAGCCTACAGCTCTTTATGCATCTATACCGTAGCATCATGCAGTAATTCTTATGTTTAATCATAAATACAACAGGAAGAAAGACTAACATGTAGTAGAAAAAGTTACACCTTGCCACACATCTCACAACGACTCGCGTTATTTAAGTCGGCTGCTTCTGTGTTGGCAGCGCTGTGTAGCGCTTTGCCTTGGATCTCTGACTGCGCTTTCTTTGTAAGAGTCTCTGTGACTGGTTGGACTCGTAGTTGGAAGTTAATCGCCAGTAGTGTGGGGCAGTTAAAGAAGTTAGTCGCCAGCAGTTATGGAAGTACTGTTGGGCAGTTGGAGGTGAACAGCAAGCAGTGATGGATGTTAAATGTGAGAAGTTAGCATTGATGGGGGGTAGAGGTCTGAAGTGTCAGCGTAGGCTGACGATCTGGAAGTATCCGACTTGGAGATTGAAAATTATTTATGATTATATATCTTTGTACTGGATCTCAATGACGACTTATATTCGTGTTTGGACTGGATGTTACATTATTAAGGGAAAAAATACATTATTTGGTTTGCAACAAAATCTTTCCTTCGCTAACCACATGCCTATTAGTAGGTAGCGACTTTAGTAGTCAGAATCATTTATTTAGCTGGCAGTATTGACACTCGCTGTATTGCAATACTTCGTGTAATGAAGATTTTTGTAAGGTAAGTGCTTCAAGAAATGTATAGGTTATTGTTAAGCTTTCTTTTTAGTCAGGGCCATTCTTTTGAATTAATTATTTGAAGTAAGGTCGTAATTTTTTGAGCAGTCAGATTGCGTTGCGCTATAATATTGTGGGTCAGTGTTGACATGATAAGAAAAAGTAAAGAGAAAGTAGGCTCAGTACTTTCAGTTTTACTCAGCTGTTTCAGAATCAAATAACATATAAGTTTTGTCTTCTCAGTCATTCACGAGTTTAAGTACGGACATACATATTTAAATAAAGAAGTTTCAGCGTAAACTGTGGAATCACCACCTGTGACTTCGACAACCGCCGCGCCAATGTGGATATCTGGAGACTGCGATGTACTGAGGAGTCTGCAGGAGGCGTGGATCCATCTATCAGACGCTCTGAAATGGTTCATTGCGATAACACTAGAAAACTGACACATTTTGCTCGAGGGAGGTAAATTATAAGAAAATATTCTGACTATGGTTTCATTAGCTTCCTCAAAGACAGCACTTTGGCTGTGAAAATGTCGGAATATCATCTACACCCAGCTTCCTCAGTTATACGTCTTTTCCTCTTCTCAATCTTCCCCTAAAGGTTGAGCGCTCTCCGGCTTCCTCTAGCATCATGCAAGTTATACCGTGATATCTTAACACTCGTGTCCTACTATTCCTTCTCTCCTTTTAGTTGGTGTTTTCTACGTATTGCACACTCTGTGGAGAATCACCTGAATTTTTTAAAAATCTTGCAACACCGCTGGTTAGTCCGCTTTAGAAATAATTTTTCACTCGGTGCTCAGTAATTCACAGTTATTGACGCGTTTCGAGATTAATTCATAATCAGAATATCTGTCGAAAGATTACAAAATTCATAAGAAGTAGAGTAATAATGATGTTCATGAATCATGATTAATAGTTAAAAAGAGAAACATGCAGGGAAAACCTATGAACATAGCTAAGAAGAAAAGTGGAATTCTTGATACACCATACGGTATCATGTGTCAGATAACTGCTCCAGAAAACAACTGAGAATGAAGCGCATTACGAGTTAAAAAGTTAATAGAAATTTCTTCCTGATAGCGTGCATGCACGAGTAAAGTGGCGATACAGGTGGCTAATGGAGGATCGAAGAAACGAGTTTACTAATAACTAAAATAAGATATAAAAGAATAAATAATTAAATATATACAAAATGTATCAGAACACGAAATAATGGAAATAATGTCAGTCGTCGTTAAAAGTATAAAAAGCAAATTGAGGGTCATAAGAAGTGGGAAAAACAAAGTACTGTATAAATCAATAACGATAAAATACGAAAATATTGCAGCTAAAATGAATCATACAGGTATATGGTAAACGAATAAATAGGCTGAGGGACACCAGGACAAAAGCAAGAATAAAAAAAATGTATTCTTCCTTTTGGCCTGGTGTCCCGCTTTCTATTATTATTTTTTTTTTTTGTTTACCACATGTCTGTATGTTGTGCATTCATTTTAGCTGTAATCTTTTTCGGATTTTAACTATTACTCATTTATACAGTATTTTGTTTTTATCGCCACTTGATGTTGTTATCTTCAGGCCAAAGACTGGTTTGATGCAGCTCTCCAGGCTACACTATCCTGTGCAAACCTCATCGCTCTGCGAGTAACTACGAGTACTGCTACCTACATCTTTCCGAATGTGTCTACTGTATAAATCTCTTAGTTTTCCTCTACGATTTTTACCCCAAGACCCTTAATTTACTTTTATAACGATATTTTGTGTTCTGTTACATTTTGTGTGTCTCTAAGCATATATTTTTATATCTTATTTTAATTATTATTAAACTCGTTCCTTCGTACCTCAATTAGCTACTTACAGTGCCATTTCATTCATGTACTTAAGCAATTTCTAGGTCATTTCGTCAACTTGCTACGTTGTAATGCGGTTCACGTTCAGTTGCACTCTGGACCAGTTAAGTAGCTCATACGTAACACGGTAGTATGTATGAAAAATACCACCTTTCTTCTTAGGTATGTTCAAAAGTTCGGCCAGTACGCTATTAAAAATTTTTTGTTAGTCGTTATTCGGAAAATCATTATTACTCTGCTGCTTTTGGCTTTTGTAAACTTTTGAAAGATAATTTGATGTCGAATGAATATCGAAACGCGTCAATAAATGTATAATAGTGAACCCAAAATGAAAAAAAAACAGACCCTAACGACCTAATTAGCAATGTTGCAAGTTTCTTTTATTTTTGTTTATTTGTTATTTTTTTAGGGACAACGGCCTTGCCGCAGTGGTTACACCGGTTCCCGTGAGATCGCCGAAGTTAAGCACTGTCGGGCGTGGTCGGCACTTGGATGGGTGACCATCCAGCCGCCATGCGCTATTGCCACTTTTCGGGGTGCACTCAGCCTCGTGATGCCAATTGAGGAGCTACTCGACCGAACAGTAGCGGCTTCGGTCAAAGAAAACCATCATAACGACCAGCAGAGTGGGGTACTGACCACATGCCCCTCCTATCTGCATCCTCCATGGAGGATGACACGGCGGTCGGATGGTCCCGGTAAACCACTCGTGGCCTGAAGACGGAGTGATTTTTTATTATTTTATTAGACAATGGTCGCAGTTTTCTAATGTGAGATCATGTCGCACCTAAAAACCTCATGAATTCTTATCAGTCGACCCAATGTTAGTGCATATGTGATACCACATCTCAAACACATGAATTCTCTGCTTTTCTGTTTCTCTCCAGCAGATTACTTGCGCCAATCAACGAATGTACCGACGGAAGTAAGACGAATCGTTGCGGAATATCAATTACCATTTGACGTTATCGGTGGACTGTTTGCTCCAAAGAATTCAACTGTTGTACCTGTTGGAGTACTATTCGCTTCGGCGCACTAGAAGGCGGCAGATGCAGGTATTCAGATGACGCGCGTGGGCGTAGCGTCGTGTCGCGAGAGCCGGAGGCGGCGGTTGTGAAACGCAGACGCGGTTGGCCGCTCCCTGTTCCGCTCGGGTCCCGCCCCTACAAAAATCGTCAACAAATTTCACTGATTCCCACCTTTTTCCAGCCTGCTGCCGCCGTGGGAAGCGGCCGGGGCCCGCCGCTAAAAAGGAAAGTCTCCGCCGCCGCCCACAATGGCGGCTGGGTGGGGCGGCGAGGGGCATGCTTCCGCACATTTTGCTGTCAATTGCGGCGAATGATCGGCCCGCAGCCTGCCGACGCGCACAGGCCCTCTGCCTCCCTCCCTCCCTCCCTCCCTGCCCGCTGCCACCTCTTCTCCTTCCCGCCCTCTTTTTGCTCGCCTTCCGCGCGGGCGCCGCATAAGCAAACAAATCCATTGGCTACGCGTACGTAGCGAGCTCTAATTAAGTGAGCGCCGAGAAAAGGCTGGCGCGCCGTTCCCAGAAGGGGCGCGTGACGGCGCTCGGCAGCTCCAGCTGTTAAAAAGCATATGAACGGCCGCGGGAGCAGCGAGAGATAAAAGCGGGCAGCGAACGCGGTCGCGGACAAAAGCCGGTCTGCGCGGCGGCGGCAGCGGACGCCCGATTGGACGCGGCGCCGGATTACCACAGCGCCCGGCGCTCCCTTATTACCTCTGCAGTCCGACTTATTATTTATTAACGTTCGGAATGGACGTTTCATTGCCTGCCTTTGTGCGCGGACCTGCTGCTCCTCTCGCAGCAAAGTGCCCTGTCACGATAAGCGGACACAAATACGATCACAATGGCCCACGTTTATTGTACGAGTGCTTAACCATTACGTAGCCTGCGGTGGATAATGTGTGTTGGAGTAACGATACAAACGATTCATTACAAAAGATACGTGAGAAGTGGCGCACAGTGGGAACACCTCAGCGTCCGTCAGAGGGAGCAAAACTGGACCTTAGCTCTGTGATGCACAGTTTCTGTATTTATTGAGCCTCATGAAATGGGAAGGAAATGGTAAAAAAAATTAAGTAACTTAACTTTAAATGCTTACCTTTTCAGGATAGGCCCAAACGTTGTAAGTAGGCTGTTTAGGTTTTTATGTTGGTAACGTCCAAGGACATACCCAGGATCTGAACTGGGGGAGGGGGGGGGGGCAGGTCATACTAGTCTCAGGAAACAAGGACTCCAGACAACATACAGCACTTCTTATAAAAGAAAACAGTAAACCAGTGAAAAACTGCTTTTAATAAACATTTTAAATACAAGAATGCACTTGTACAATCCGAGAAAACATGCAGCATTTCTTGCCCCCCCCCCCCCCCCCCCCCTCAGTGCCCTCGCTGGGTACGCCCATGGTAACGTCACTTAGCGCTCTGTATGAAAATCACTGGCTGTGCTGTGTGCAGTCTATGGCTCGTTTGCATTGTTGGAATCTGCTATTGTTGTAGGCAGTTGAATGTTAACAGCGCGTAGCGTTCCGCAGTTGGAGGTGAGCCGCCAGCAGTGGTGGATGTGGGGGGAGAGATGGAGGAGTGTTGAGAGCGGATGATCTGGACGTGTGTCCATCAGAGACAGAAAATTTGTAAGACTGGATGTCATGAACTGATATATATATTATGACTTTTGAACACTATTAAGGTAAATGCGTTGTTTGTTCTCTATCAAAATCTTTCATTTCTTAGTATGCCTATCAATAGCTAGTGCCTTCAGTAGTCAGAATCTTTTATTTAGCTGGCAGTAGTGGTGCTCGCTGTATTGCAGTAGTTAGAGTAACGAAGATTTTTGTGAGGTAAGTGATTCATGACAGGTATAGGTTATTGTTAGTCAGGGCCATTCTTTTGGGGGGGGGGGGGGGGGGGTTATTGAAAGTCAGATTGCGTTGCGCTAAAAATATTGTGTGTCAGTTTAGTGTTGATCAGAAGAAGTAAAGAGAGAAATGTCTGAGTACATTCAGTTTTGCTCAGCTGTTTGAAAATCAAATAACGTAAGGGGTTTACCAGCACAGCAACTCATATAATTTTCTAAAGGGAGGTTTCAACGTGCCTGTTATTAATATCAAATGAAAACACCACTTAATATAACCTGTCACATTTTTTGACCTTAAAACTACCACTACGGAATATTTTACCTCCATGATTCTAGATTAACCCTCCGTTACTCACACGGAAATTCGTGACATGGTCACTCGCGCGGATGACTGGTGTCATCCACAAAGCAAGCGGTCTATTTGTACACTTTGAACGGTCTTTATGAGTGGTTTTATGATTTTTATTAAATCTAAATAAAATAGATTTAATATTTGCACACAGTATAATATATTCTAACGTTTGAAACAGTTTGACAATTCGAAGACCAATACCTTCAGCTGAATTACTGGCATTACATGGTCCCTCTTGTTGCTTACTGATGTACGGTTCTAAATTCAAAGTGTAAGCTGTTTTTACATCAACCAAAGCAAACACTTTTAACCCATACTTTGCTGGTTTGCTAGGAATATATTGCCTGAACGGGGCAGTTTCCTATAAATGCCAAAAGCTGTTCGTCAGCAGTAAGATATTCACTAGATGAAAAATATTTTTGGCAATTGTTTGTGAATAGTTTAAGTGCATCTCTGATAGCTCTGATAGCAGCGAACTTGTCAGTCTCTCTGCGAACGCCTCTATCAGGGATATTATCAAGCCTCAGACACCTCAACAGAAACCTGAATCGGTTTTCACTTGTGCATAAATAACATGATTCAAGTCCGTTTCCCTATGAGTTATCCTACAATTTCGATATACTCTTCCTAGAACATCTCACAGATCCACATCGACATAACACACCAATGAAAGCTCTGATCTCTATGGCATCTGTTTCTTTAGCATCCCTTCTCCTAGACAAGTTACCACGAACTTAATTGATGTATATATTAGTGAACGTTGCGATAATGCTTATTATGTTTTCATCCAAGAACAAATTCAAAATTTCGTCTTTTTTAAACGAGCTTGATTTTTTGGTCGAGGCAAATGCGTAATAAAATTACAAGATCTGCTTCTAACACTGATAGGATATTTATTTTTCCTCCGTTTAGTTATTCCATCTTTCCCTAAAAAAATGCATCGTCCTGAGTTACTTTTTCCTGTGATTCATATTCATCATTTTCTAACACTTCTTGTTCTGTTCCTGAACCACGACCGCTTTCATGAACAGAATCCTCCGTCTCTGAGTCAGCGCTATCACTGTGAGCGTCTTCATCACACAGCTCATTGAACAAATTCCACACATACATTAGGATCTCTACCAAACTCTATCCGAGGTTTTTTGGCTTTGAGATTTTTCCCACAATTTAAAAGTAAAGAGAATACTAGGTAACATGGAAGGTAACTGCAATCAGTTTCAATACTTCTAAATTTATGCACATGAAAGATCGATTGAATCTAGGAAAGCAATAGAGCAATACCGACTTACTTTGTTTCAGATTTTGCCAGCAGATCTCGCGCGGATGACAAGTGTCCTCCAGATTATTGTTTCATAAACAATGTATCTTTCGTAACTGAAAGCCAACAATGATCGGAGCTAACAGCCGGAGAGTTAACAGAAAAGTACTGAAAATGGCGCGAACTCAATCCAGCCCTGTCAGACAAAATTGAGCGGGAAAGTCATGTGGATGACGCTCGAGCAACGGAGGGTTAATAAGATATAAGCTTGGATTTGGTCCTTAGACGATCTGTAATCAATACTCCACATAACTTTGAGCAATGTACTGAAATACAGGGCAGTCATAAGTAAACGTTCACTACTTAAAGGGCTCCCAACGAATGATCATAGGACAGTGATACATTGTGGAATCATTTGCAAACATTTGCTAAGACAAGTGTAAAAGAAATAATGAATAAATTATTGGACGAAACACATTTTAATTTCCACACAAGAGGTCGTGTTCCCGTGATGTGCCTGGGCTGCGGCTGAACTTTCTATTTGTTTACCTCCACTCCAGGGACGCATTTCCTACAATGGACATTGTATATTCTTTTTTTATGTCTTTGACAAACAGACGTGGTGTCGTTGCCTACGAATGGGAAGAACTGTCATTATGTGGGTGAAATGAATACTGTTAACACCAAATTCCGAAGATCCGAACACGACAACAGGATTGTGTAGAAACCGGTCATTTGACATAAAATAAAAATAGTAACCGATCTTAGCTGCAGACATGTGCAACCTGTAGTGTAACATTCGGTACCTGCGTGATGTGTTTACGTTCCAGGCTAAAAAAATTGCTCAATGTGATGACCATCTGCATCAAAGACAGCCTTGAACCGTACTAGAGATTGCTCTAGTCCTGTCCGACACATTTCAGGTGGCACATCGGTTACCTCCCTCTCTATGGTCGCCTTCAACCTCCAACGTGTGCTAGTATCCCGCTGATTAAACTTGTCCTTCAGGTAAGCACACACCCAGAAATCACACGGGTGGTTTTCGTGGCTACGCAGTTTGGAACTGTAAGCCAATGATTCGGTTTGCTGCAAACGTGTTACAGAGTCACCTAGTGACGCCACAAGCAATGTACTGTGGACCTCCATCGTGCATCCGGACAGCTGAGTCGAAAGCACCTCTCTCCCATAGAGCAGGGATCACATGTTGGCGAAGCAGATCACAGTAACGTGAGCTGTACACGCTGCATGTACTTCGTCCTTGGGGTCGAGTTCCTCCTAACGGCAAGTCATGACAGCAACGTTACTATCAAAGCAAATAATCCTGCAGCGCGCGGTCTAAATTTCATTCCTGTGAAGCTGAATACCCACATGGCAAGTAGTTTTCCGTTTACATTGGCTCAAGCAGCGAAAGTTTAATCATAACCATCATGTGGCTTTTGTTATAGATGTTCTCTTAGAACGCTAAATCGGGCCTTTTATTTTACGGATTTTCAAAGTCGCGGGGTTACCGCAGTACGTGTTAGGGACTTAAGATCGAATGCAACGGACCTTGTGTGAAGGGGACTGTAATTGTAAAATAAACTTTTGTACAGAATTTACGGTTGCACGGTCTCGTATCGATGTGAATTAATAAAAGCTTCTCGGGTTCGCAGCGTTGTGAAGTAGCTAAATTCGCACGAGCTTTTGTGTAAGTGCTCCACGTCCGTTGGAAAATGCTAACTTACTGCCGTGTCATCGATGGTCTTATCCTTGTAATGCAGTGGCAAGTTTTAGCTCCATAACCACCATCACTGCGGTTATCATTTATTGAGGAGACATCAGATGGAATCTTGAAAATTTTTGAGGTACACTGAATTCTGGCCTCGATATCCTCCAAAGCGGTAACGTACAAGTAAGGCAATGGTTTCATGCTACAGAAACACAAAACGCAGTGCCAACTTCAGTGTACGATCGACGTTCTTAGGTTATGAAGAATATGTAGGCAGAGCTTTCCTATGAACAATATGATAAGGAAAACATTCCACCTGAAATTAACCGGGTTATAAAGGTGAATTATAGTGGTTTTGGCACATACCTTACCGACGTTTTGCAGAAGCACTTTTAACGAAACTGTATCCCCTCGTGTTATTGCCTTTACCCGAAATGACAGTGTTCACGTAAGATTTATTAATACAAAAATGGACTTTCAGATTAAAGCAGAATCACACGAATATGTTTAAAACGTAAAAAAACCTGATGTATTACGGCTGGAATGAATATAAGATTTCTCGTGCGCCCTGGAACAAATGAAGTATGAAAATATGACTATTCCCAGAATTCATTAAACGTTAGAGCCACCTGGACTGTAACTGTTGCTGGTATTCTCCACAAAAAGGAAGGAAGATCGCACATTGACTTTGGAATACCGTAGGACGATAAGGTTCCGCCGGCCGGTGTGGCCGTGCGGTTAAAGGCGCTTCAGTCTGGAACCGCGTGACCGCTACGGTCGCAGGTTCGAATCCTGCCTGGGGCATGGATGTGTGTGATGTCCTTAGGTTAGTTAGGGTTAAGTAGTTCTACGTTCTTGGGGACCGATGACCACAGAAGTTAAGTCCCATAGTGCTCAGCGCCATTTGAACCATTTTTTTGATAAGGTTTCACACGAAAACAAGTTCTAGCCAACACATACATCTGACTTAAAATTTTCTCACAGCATGAATACTTCACCAATGAAAATCCGCCTCCTGCATTCTGTGATTTTATGCATTTACGTTGTTCCTCTTAGAGGTCTCCTGTACAGTAATTCTGAAGATGCAGCCTCAAACTTCGAAACGGGTAAATTCTAGTATTTTTTGACTCTGTAAATGGAGTATTGAGCCGACGTTTTATCACTGATTTCGCGTTTCTGACTGGGCGGATATCACACGACAAGCGTATTTTAGCACCACACTGCATAAAATACCACAAACACCGACATGATATTTGCATAAAATACATAAATGAAAGAGTAACATTCACAAATATAGGAGTAACACTCACAAATAATGCAAATTCACATTTGAAGAAGAAGAAGAAAACATGAAATGTAGAAGTTTTAAATCGCGGCAGAAGAACGTATAACACACGTAAATGCCACAAGAATGGATGCAATGTCAGAAAGAAGCGTTTGTATAAAGATTTTGCATTAGGGTACTATTAAAAACATTTAACAGCAAAATTTAGTTTCAGTTTATTCTTATGAAATTACAAAATTAATAGAGAGAATCTGGGGACAAAGTTACATGATAATGGTAAAAACAATTAGAATTTGTGCAGGTAAACTCAGTGCAAGAACTATAGAATTATATTCTCGTTTTTCAATTTTTTAAATTAATGAATTAATTAATTTATTTATTGATTTATTTATTTTTTTTTATTTTTTTTGCAACAAATTCTGAGAGAAGACGTTCCTAACAGACTGCATGTCCGATGAAAAAAAGATTCTTAGCTGATTCTTAGCTGTCAGAAATGACATGTAACCATCCCTCCATCCCTCGCTGGCGGCCCAGAAAGAATACCCCAACAGCACAATCTGCATTAAAGCTTTCTCTCTACTGTTCGAGCGTTGTAGCTTTTACTGTCCCTGATATTAGTTTACTACAAAAAGCACTTGAGTATATTTATAACCACAGCACACGCTCAGTGTCAAAACAGTCCGCCTAGCAGATCATTCAGTCCATTAGTCCAATGTCGTAACTTTTACATTATTTCCTGAGATATTAGTTTGTGACGAGAAGCACTGCAATGCAAACATACCTTTAGTTCACAGCCCTATCGCTGCTACGCACACGCCATTTCCTCGCTTACGTAACGACTTATTTCCGCTTTCGTGCTCATACTATTTTATTTACACTGCTACTTATCGATACAATACCGAATTCTATTTATCTCTCTCTCCCTCCCAGAACCTTAACAAAAATCACAATTTCTTAAAACAGCGAAAAATTATTTACACACGTATAGTGCTACTTTCACACACTATACAACGAGAAAATCCACTGCACATGGGAGAGTCACAGAAATGATGGAAAAATTCGACCCGGCAGAAGCTTGAAGACAGATATTAATTGTGCCACGAAAGCCTACTTACGAAGCTTCAAGACACGGTATCAAGTGAAGTATACAGAAATATGGAAGAGTCCCCTACGTATCATGAATATGAAGTTCAGTCATCCAGATTTTTCAGCGTTTTCCCTAAACCGTTTAAATGCCCGGATGGTTCTTCCAAAAAGGACAAGATCGGTTTTTTTCCACATCCTTCCCTAATCTGTCTCTAACGATCTCGACGTCGATTAGCCGTTCAATTCTAACCGCTTTTCTTTACTGCAGTTGGTTTTAGCGATACATTTCTCTCCTCACTTAACTCTGCGTAGAATCTTCTTGTTTCTTATCTAACTCTTCACTACTTTGCATCGTTCCATATATTGAGATTTCTTGTCGGTTCATTCATGACTAAAGCGTGGGAAGAATGACTTACAATACGGCTCAGTGTGTGCCGTTTTTTTATCTGCGGGTACGGAACAGATACGTAGGAGCTGGTTCATTTTCCAAGTTTCTGCGCTAACAAATAGCTCTTGGATTTGTCTAAAACGTTTCTCACGAGACGTAGATTGTCTCTCGTCGAATCGTCTAGTTGTTATGATTTTAAAATATTTTCGTTACAGTCTCTCTGTGACCTTTCGCGCCATCTTTCTTCATACTCACGTTAGCCCGATCTGATATGGATACAGTTTGAAACATATACCTCGTGAGTGCGACTGCACAGCGTCCACGTTTCGATTTATCCGTTCTGTACAGTAACACCACTATAGACACTTGCGTACGTAAAAATTGTTTATCTGTGTGTAATCTTATTATTGTCATGTGTACGCAGCAACGCACATTGGAAACACTATCTAATTATTTTTTTACTGCATGAGCTACGTACTCTGTAATGTTTGAAATAATTCGTGGCGCCAGGTCATGAGAAGTCATCAGGCCGCGCGGAGTGGCCACGCGGTTTGAGGCGCCATGTCGCGGATTGCGCGCCCTTCCCGTCAGTGTTTCGAGTCCTCCCTCGGACGTGGGTGTGTTGTTTTTAGCGTAAGTTAGTTTAAGTAGTGTGTAAATGTAGGGACTGATGACCTCAGCAGTTTGGTCCCTTAGGAATTCACACACACCTCAACATCTGAAGACATCCGTTGATGACGGGATCGTCAGAGACGCAGTAAAGGCACCGCTTGGAGGGGAATGGGGAAAGAAACAGCGAAAGTTCTCGTTACAGCTGTATTGTTAATCTCATATTTGCTGAGAATATATTTAACGCAATAGACAATGAACTACAGGTTATCACTGTATTGTGTAATCTGTTAAAATCATTTAAATGCTTAAATCAGAACTTCTTATAACCCTAGAGTATTAAATCCTCGTGAAAATTTACGATTGCTGTTGGGTATAGAATAGGACATAATTTTACTTAATGTGGTATGTAATATACCACTGGAGATCTAATAACGGTAATTAACTAACGTGTAACCTATGAATTATGACTTCCTTTGAATAAAATGTGGAGTAGTAAACTCTGCGATGATTTAGTAGCAAAGTAAAAAGTCTCTATCCGAATGGGGTCTAACTACCTGTGGTATGCCACGATGTTCCATCCTAGGGTCTCTATTGCTTTTTCTGTATGTTATTGGCCTTTCAACTGTTACATTACCAGACGCTGAGTGTGTTTTATTTGCAAATAACAAATATGAAACCAAACGAACCGTAGTTTTATTCGGCGTTTTTAATTTAATTTTCATTGCGATTAATCAATTGTTTCTAGCGAATTCACTGTAATTAAAGTTTGAAAAAAACGTAACCTGAAGTTCATTTCCATAGAATAAGTGAATGTAATATGAGGACATGAAGACAGAAGTGTTTGACATTGTTAAAACTTTGGAATTAAAACAACTAGGAGTCGAAATAAAATAGTTAATGAGTAAAATATCGGCGCCAGTCGCTCTTTTCCTTTTATTTTAACAACCGTGACCGGTTTCGGCCACAAAGGCCACTATCTACTAGTTAGACGTCAGACGTCCTGAGAGAACGCAGAACGACTGCAAGATGCCTGACACACAACACATCAGTGGATAATGTAATTGGCGGTCGAAACAGGACATGTTTGATAAAATAAAAGGAAAAGTGTGACTGGTGCTGATATTTTATTCCATATCAGTACTACAATTGCGGAAACTATATCAACATGCTCCGCATACAGGACAAGAAACAGATAAATGAAGGTGATATATTTCGCATACTTTCATTCCATAATCCCATACGGTAGCAAGTTTTTCCATAAATCATTATCTGAATATACTCTTTTCCTGTCCAATAGATTATAATGCTCATTATTTGTTGTAAATATTCGAGAATGTCCTTCAGAATCCTATTCAGAGAACAGGGCGAACTAACTACTGCTTCTCATTATATCCACACCCTAATAAAATCTTCAGCAGTCATCCATAGCACCTTTCACTTCTTTCTCAGACATGTTTATCGTCTACGTTTCACTTCTGTATAAACCACACTCCAGACAAATACCTTCGAAATAAACTAACTTGTAATTTGTTTTTGTTTCATGCTATCCATCCAATCATCTGCTCTTCCAAGTCAATTGACGTCTCTGACAGGATTACCATGTCAGTATCAAACCTGAAAGAGCGCAAGTTTTATGCACTTTTTTGTGTTTTTGACCGTACTGTAAACTCACAAAATACGGAAAACAAAGGCCACACAGTAGTTGAGATTTGTTTCACAGTATCGAAGACGAAGAAGTGCTCACGCCACTTTAGGTATCCATGTCAGAGCCCATGTTTACTTTTTTGCTTCGTATGGTCGTTCCTATCATATGATAAGAATATTGAATATTGACTATTACTCTGGGATACACTGTGTATTATGAGACTGGACCTATCTTCTGGAGTCTATCACGTTTATGTGCCTGTAAGTAACACAGAACAATTCAAGGACGAGATAGTCTCCGTGTTCGTTCGTTCCGCACACACGTCCCTCTGAGCTTGGCAGGTGGCGTATCGGTTTCAGGTGAACTAAACTAGTTAGGAACATTCTAATAAAGAAGTCTCAGAAAAACACTAGTTGTGCATTAAGGCTCTCTGAGTCGCAAAAGTAAAATTCAAATGTCAGGCAAGGGATGACTTTTACTGGTCATAAGGCACGTTTCGTAATTTATCCAGCATCAGATATCAAGCAGCGATTGCTACACCTAGATATAGAGTCTCCAATTTGAAGCAATCTATGTGCAGCATTCAATGCTGGATATCTGTTCGTGGATAAATTCCTGTGCATGTTCTTGGAATGTCTGTTTATGTGACATAAATTATCTTACGTATGGACGTGATTCTATGAAACGTAGTGCGTAAGATCCAAAAATGGCAACATAGTTTGCAGAAACCGGTAATTTGAATAAATGCTCTACTAAAACGATTGTGGCAGTTTGAAAGTTTGTTACTTTTATTTTCATATCATTCTAGATACACCCTAGCTTGTAATACTGTCAAACGTAATGAAAAGAATACAGACGTCAAATGAGATTAACAGGAAGTGCAAACTTGCAAAGAAAAGATGGCTGGACGGCAGATGTAACGCTGTAGAAACATACATAACTAGGGTAAAGAGAGATATCGCCTATAGGAAGATTAAAGAGACCTCTAAGCACAGAACTGAAAGCTGAAAGACGGAGGAATGTGAAGAGAGGAATATTATATTCCTTTACTGAATAACGGAAAATTGATTGTAGCCTATCTCGGGACAGATCACTTTAGGTTCTGGACAAAAGTAGAACACGGGGAAGCTTACTAACCCTACGACTTATCTTAGGAGATGCGTTAAAGAAATGCAAATGTACGTTTTGTATCCAAGGACAAGTTCACAATACGTAACCGATAAGAGTTAGTTAATTCACTCACTGCCGGCTGCTGTGGCCTAGCAGTTCTAGGCGCTTCAGTCCGGAACCGCGCTGCTTCTACGGTAACAGGTTCGAATCCTGCCTCGGGCATGGATGTGTGTGATGTCCTTAGGTTAGTTAGCTTTAAGTAGTTCTAAGTTCTAGGGGACTGATGACCTCAGAAGTTAAGTCCCATAGTGCTCAGAGCCATTTGAACCATTGAATTCACTCACTAACAGTGTCTTCCCACCTAACTGTCTTCTACTAACATTGGATTAGAAAAAAACATTTGTACCAATGTTCCAGACTGTCAGTCAGTCGCCCTTAAATGAGAAAAGTTTGTAGAATACAGCCGACTTATTTGCAGGTACAACCCAATGGAGGTAGTATACAGTTTGACATTTACCGGAAACCTACTATGAGCGGCATGGTGATGCACGCCTCCTCTTGTCACCCTTTTGTTACATTCTTGCTTTCTTCAAGACCATGATTGATCAGATTTGTGAACAACTATTATCTCCAGCCTCCATACAGAAAGAGCTGTCTAATCTTAGGTATATTTCCGTTCGTAATGGCTATAGCCCGGAACTAGTTGAAAATTTGTACAGCGCTTTGATTTTAGCGCCCCATACATACCACAACAACAATTTGTACAGCAGGAAGACTACGTCAAATGAGAACAAGCGTCTTACATCCCCAACCGCTATCTTCAAATTCGTGAGAATCCCCTTCGTAGGAAATCTTTCGTACGGCTTTGGATATTCATCGGCTAACAAATTGCAAAAGCGTTATATTCGTAACGAGAAACAACACAGCGACGCATTTAACGATTCTGGGGTATACATGATTAACTTCAGTGATCGTGATGCATCATACATTGGACAAACAGGAGCTATGTTGAAAACGAAATTTTGCGAACGTTTATTGAATAAAAAATGTCAGTTAGTACACATCTCGGCATTTTCCGAACACCTGAAAACTAGTCGTCACCTTCCTCTGACTTTAAATACTTCATTTTGGAGAAAAGGGGGAAAAACTGAAATTACTACAACACGTGGAAATTTCTCTGCATTAAAATGGTACTAATGGTAGGTTTCTGAATCACCAGTTGGTCAGTAACAACCTGACTTTTTACGAGCTTATGATACCTGCTATAAAGTCTGTCTAATTCCAGTTTTTTTCCTTGTTTTGTACTGTACGATTTTAATATTCTGATTACTTTCATGCTTTTAGTTATTCTTGTGGCATTTTATATTTCATACTTTATGTACACCCATTTTTACTCCTTCAGATCCTTTGTTTTTATGGCATCTTTTGTTTTAGTATAGTTCTTAATCTTAGTTTCTTTTAATTTTCAAGAATCTTTAATTTTTACCTTGAGCGCTGTTATGTATATTAGTCCACGTGCTAACTAATCGCTTTTACTTGTTGCCTGTAGCCGCTACGTCTTATAGTCTTACGCCTAGATGAGTTTCAGTTTTTACCGACAGAGGCGCCTTCTGTTGGTGAACCGCCCTACTGGTGCGGGCAACATGGTTTTCCTCTGTACTTCAGTTTCAATGTGGCTGTCTGTTAGAACTTTTAGTCACCTGATTGCCAGATCATTCGATGTACGTGTGGCTCCAAGTTACACTTCACATGGCGACTATGACTGCTTTAGTGTATTTTCCTTACTTTATTTACCTGTTCCACTTCCTCCCCTTTAAGTTTGCCTTTATACATTGATCCCCGGTATTTATCGTTTTAAGTTCATACACTTGGTTTTGCTACGGTGTAGTTTTTTCGACGTTTCATCCTTTACATGGTTTGTTACCATCGTTCTATTTGACCCCCCTATTAGCCATTGATATGTAATGCTTTGGTAGCCTTTAGTGAATGTTAATCTGCTTCTTTACATTTTTAAAACAATTTTTAAATGTTAATATATAACCATGTCCCTTAACCTGTTATTTGTGTAATTACTCCCGTGTTTTTCCTTTTTCTTTTAGAAAATCTGAGGAAGCCTTCACCAAACGAAACCTGTTATTTGTAATAAAAATAACTTGGCGACGAGACTGTCTCTCTATATGAACGTACGTTTATGGCATTTGTAGACTTAGAGAAAGCTTTTGACAGTGTTGAACGGAATATACTCTTTGAAATTCTGTAAGTAGCAGGAGAAGAATAACGGGAGCGAAAAGTTATCAACAGCACTGCACAGAAACGAGACTGCAGCTATAAGAATGGAAGGGTACAAAAGGGAAGCAGCAGTAGAAAAGGGAGTGAGGCAGAGTTGTAGCCTAACCTCAATGTTATTCAGCCTGTACATTGAGCAAGCAACAATGTATGATGCATCACACTCACTGAAGTTAATCATGTATACCCCAGAATCACTAAATTTGTCACTGTGTGGGTTTTCGTTATGAATGTAACGCTTTTGGAATTTGCCAGCCGATGAATATCCAACATTAATATCCTATTTTTTGAAAGAGTTTGACTAACTCGTACGAAAGATTTCCAACGAAGGGGATTCTCACGAATTTGAAGATAGCGGTTGGGTATGTAAGGCGCATGTTCTCATTTGGCGTAGTCTTCCTGCTGTACAAATTGTAGCTGTGGTGTGTATAGGGCGCTCGACAGCGAGTTCATCTAAAACTAGAGGGCTGTACAAATGTTCAATTAGCACCAGGTTATAGCCGCTGCGAACGGAAATGTACCTAAGATTAGACAGCTCTTTCTGTATGGAGGCTGGAGATAATAGATGTTCATAAATATGACTAATCAGGGCCTTGAAGAAAGCAAGAATGTAACGAAACGTGTGACAAGAGGAAGCATGCATCACTACGTCGCTCATAGTAGGATTTCGGTAAATATCAGACATATATATCAAACGATAGTAGAAGACAGTTAGTGGGAAGACACTATTAGTGAGAGAATTAACTTACTCTTCACGGTTACGTATTGTGAAGTTGTCCTTGGATACAAAACGTACATTTATACTTCTTTAACTCATCTCCTAAGATAAGTCATAGGGTCAGTAAGCTTCCCCGTGTTCTACATTCGTCCAGAACCTAGAGTGATCTGTCCCGAGATAGGCTACAACCAATTTTCCATTATTCAGTAAAGGAGTATAATATTCCTTCCATTATATTCCTCCATCTTTCAGCTTACCCTTCTATGCTTAGAGGTCTCTTTAATCTTCTTATAGACGGTATCTCTCTTCACCCTATTTATGTATGTTTCAACAGCATTATATTTCTCGTCGAGCCATCTTTGTTTTGCAAGCTTGTACTTTCAGTTAACGTCATTTGACATCTGGTATTCTTTTTATTTATGCTTCAGAGTATTGTACTGTAGGGGATATCTAACCTGATATGAAAATAAAAGTAACAAACTTGAAACTGCCACAATCGTCTTAGTAGAGCACTTATTTAAATTACCGGTTTCTGTAAACTATGCTTTTGATCTTATGCACTACACTTCATAGAATCTCGTTCATATTTAAAATAATTTATGTCACATAATAAACAGAAATTGCAAGAAAATGCGCGGCAATGTATGTCGGCGTGTCAAAAGCCAAACAATCATTAGAGATAACAGCATGGACAGAATATAAGTGCCCATGCTCGCTTAAAAGCTGGGTACAGACAGAGCTTCGATCACAATTTTGCTATCTGTGTTTGCTGTTGCAGCACTAAAACTCAAGCATTTAAATGACCAACTTGTCGCTAGAAATGTCCATGTTACTTCTGATCTCTCGTCGGCTGTCTTTAACGAATGTATTTTACTTCTGTGTTCTACGTCGTGTTTCACAGTTCTGTGAATAGATGATGGAGTGCTGAGTGGCACAGCTATCTTGTGAGAATACAGACGTGACATAAAGTCATTCAGGGTGGGGGTGATCGTTAGTATCACGATCAGCAGCTGTGCATCAGGCTGGCTGGGTCGCAAGGCAAATATCAGGCAAGGAATAACTTTATTGCCCATATGACGCATTTTGGCTTTTATCCGTGATCAAATATCCAGGATAGAAAGCCGCACCTAGATTGTTTCAATACAACTGAAAATTCTATATCTACGTGTAGCAATCGCTCCTTGATATCTGACGATGGATAAATTCCAAAACGCGCCTTATGAGCAATAAAAGTCATCCCCAGAACTGACATTTGAATTTTACTTTTGCGACCCAGAAAGTCTGAATGCACAACTATTGGTTTTCTGAGACTTCTTTATGAGAATGTTCCTAAACAGTTTAGTTCACTTGAAATTGATACGCCACCTGCCAAAGTCAGAGGGACGTGTGCAGAACGAACACGGAGACTACGTCGTCCTTGAATGATCCTTATTACTTCCAGGCATATAAACCTGACAACGTCAGAAGATAGGTCCAGTCCCATAATACACAGTGTGTCTCAGAGGAATGGTCAATATTCGATAGTCGTATCATATGATAAGAACGATCATACGAAGCAAAAAAAGTAAACATGGGCTCTAACATGAAAACCTAAAGTGGCGTGAGCACTTCCTCATCTTCGATACAGTGAAACAAATCTCAACTACTGCCAGCTCTTTGTTTTCCATGTTTTGAGAAGTTGCAGTACGGTCCGAAACATAGAAAACTGCAGAAAACTTGGGCTCTGAAGTGCCTACCTTCAGACAGGTCTGGTCAAAACCGCTCCGCGGGGGCCAGGGCTCAGGTCGCGCGCCTGCCCAACACTCCGAGTAGGGCTGAGCGGCGAGAAGGGACAGGAGCAGGAAGACCGCAGCCGGACGCCGCTAGAGACAGGCAGTCGCCTTGTTAGACTCCAAGCAGTTTGATGACAGTACTACTTGTGGTAACGTAGGTTTATGTTCTGCATTTGGAATAATGTGGCGTCTAGACACTTGGTCCAAATAGACAAAGTGGAGGACCCACATCATTCAGTGCCACATGGGAAATGACTTAGTTTTCGTATCGTTTAAAACCCATGTAAAGTTCTTAATATGCCATCACACTATTATGGTCTGGAAAAACACTTATTTGAATGTCATTAGAACACCAGTCACAGAGACGATGGTATGCACTTGGCTTCTGCCGAATGACAGAGAATGTTGGCTGAACTGGAGGTGGACATAGGGAAGAAAGTGAGTTAAGTAGAGCGGTGACATAAACTTTTATGATCCGCAGCACCATTAAGTGTCTTCATGCAAAAGGAGAATCATTTTGTAAGAGATATGGCGTACAAGATTGATGCTGCGAAACAAAAAGTAATCCTATTTAAAAATCAGCTTGATATTGATGACCTGGAACATTTCTCATAACTCGAGGCAGTCATTTGCGACCGAGACTTGACTGACTGCATTTCAGTGATTGAAACACTTCATCACGAGGTCTCAAACAGATACCAAGTAAATGTACAGCTGAAGACAGATTCCGATATATTTGTCAGACCGTTCCCGCTTTTGGCTCATAATGTACATCACTTACAACTTGAGCTGCAGTGTTGGAACGTGCATGATGATCTGTTTGTCCAGTCGGGAATTTACAAGAATTTTGTACAGCGCTACCCCAAGGGCAATATGCTACTGCACAGACAATCTGATAAAGTTAGTTCAGTGTTTGGTTCAACACATGACCGAGCAGGTTGGTGCAATGGCTTGCACACTGAACTTGCATTCGGGACGATGACGGTTCAAACTTGTGATGGGCCATCCAGATTTAGGTTTCCAGTGATTTCCCTAAATTGCTCCAGGCAAACACCAGGATGGTTCCTTTGAAAGGGCACGGCCGATTTCCTTCACCATTCTTGACACAATCTGAACTTGTGCTCCATCTTTAATGACATCGATGTCGGCAGGACGTTAAACCCAATGTTTCTTTTTTCCTTACTGTTCATAACATGTGTACAAACTTGTTTTTGTGTCATGAAAGTGACAAAGTTCCTCCACATTTCGGGTTCAACGATTTTAGCCTGCATTATTCTGTGTGTTTCACTGTATCACGAACCGTATTTGCAGATATATTACGTATTCTAAAATCGAAATATCTATAAATTTATAAGCATCGTAACTTATTGTTAAATGCCTGTATGTAGTACTTTTTATAATTCTGCTCACTGTATTAGCACTACCTAATATACTTATTTAATCAATTTATAAAAGCAGCTGTTTTGGCAGAAAACAAAAAGTTGAAAGTAAAATCCTGGTTATCGGTCCAATATTTGCCTCTTACAATTGGATACACTGTGTTGCAACATATCTTTCTAAGGTCGTTGCATGTGGACGCTTCCTCAAATAACCATCTCACTCACACAACTGCTCAGAATAGGGTAGTGGTGGGGGAAGTCCTGAGCAGACTTTGCTATGCTCGTGCGTGCGAGTGCACTCCCAGAATTCATATCTTGGCTATGCCTGCCTTAAGAGCTATGAGCACTTGCTCATCTTCACTACTGAGAAATACTGGGTGATCAAAAAGTCAGTATAAATTTGAAAACTTAATAAATGACGGAATAATGTAGATAGATAGTGTAAGTAGGCTGTTTATGTTTTCTCTATGTAAGTAGGCTGTTTATGTTTTCTTATTGGCAATGTATGGTAACGCCACCTCTGTATGAAAATCACTGGCTGTGCTGTGTGCAGTCTGTGGCTGCTTTGCATTGTTGTAATACTCGCCATTGTAGTGTTAGGCAGCTGGCTGTGAACAGCGCGTAGCGTTGCTCAGTTGGAGGTGAGCCGCCAGCAGTGGTGGATGTGGGGAGAGAAATGGTGGGGTTTTGTAATTTGTCATGAACTGCTATATTTATATATGATGATATCAAGGTAAATACATTGTTTGTTCTCTATTAATATCTTTCATTTGCTAACTATCCCTATCAGTAGTTAGTGCCTTCCATAGTTTGAATCTTTTATTTAGCTGGCAGTAGTGGCGCTCGCTGTATCGCAGTAGCTTGAGCAGCGAAGATTTTTGTGAGGTAAGTGTTTTTTGAAATGTATAGTTTAATGTTAGTCAGGGCCATTCTTTTGTAGGGAATTTTGAAAGTCAGATTGCGTTGCGCTAAAAATATTGTGTGTCAGTTTAAGCACAGTCATATATAAAATTGTTCAAAGGGGAAGTTTCATATGTCGACCCTTAGCCAAGGATACCTCACTGGAATCTTCTGATTTTTTGTTGTAGTTTGTGTAATTAGTGTAGATTTTGTTTATTGCTAGCGCGTAATTGTAGAGAAAATCTCCTTTGTAGTTGCAGATTTTCATTGTTGTACAGTAAAACAGTTGTGGCATGCACGTAGATTTGCACCAAGTATTTCGCAGCTGCAATTAACTAGATATTATTTTCAGTGCTATGTTAATGTGTTCTCTTATTTTTGATCTTCAAATTGTGTTTTTCTGTGTTGTCGTGTGAAATACTGTGACAATAATGGCGTGTGAAAAACGTAATACTAGGCTCCAAAGTAAACTGAGAAATGACAGTGAAAATTAAAACAGTGTGTTAGCGCCGCAGAGTAATGAATTAACTAATGTTCAAAGTAGTAATTTGGTAATTGCGCATAGGGAAATGGAGCGGGCGGCAAACAATGGTGTAGACAGTGAAACAGGTAGTGAACAGGGAAGCGTTATCGATCGATTGGTCGGCAACAGCTCGCCTCAGGAATCGCGAATGACAGAACACAATATCGCAAATACTGTAGATTCAGGTTTTGGGTCATCACCGTTTTCTCAAATAAGTCAAGACACATTTTCTGCTTGTCAAAATGTGAATGTTGCCGGTGCAAATGCACTGCCGAAAAGCGTAGAGAAACAGATTCCAGACACTAATACATTATTATTGCAATTAATGCAACAAATGGAACAAAATCAGAGACAAATGGGACAAAATCTTAAAAAGTTAGACACAATGGAACAACACCAGAGACAAACACAGCAACAGTTAGACACAATGGAACAACACCAGAGACAAACACAGCAACAGTTAGACGCAATGGAACAAAATCTTCACACCACGCTTGAACAAACACGTGAAGATTTAACTACTGAGTTACATAACATTGAATCGAAATGTCAAAAAGTCTGTAATGACGTAAAAACACAAATTTGTGAGCATTTTCAACCTATTTTTTCGCGGCATGAAAATGTATTACAGAGTCACGAAGCAGCCATAAAAGAACTGCAAACCATTGTTCATGAAAATCACGACACCTTGCAAGCTAAAATTGACTCAGTTGCATCTACCGATTCGGTTACGCAACTTGCAAAAACTCAGGAAAACTTAAAGGACACAGTAGATACTCTGAAACTTGGTTCAGAAAAACATACAGAGGAAATAATTTCACTATCGGATAAAGTAGCTGAACTTTCAGATCAGTTCACTAACTTATCTACAAAGGTAGATGATGATCTGAATGACACAAGACCTGTAGCCTTCACTGACACTGAAGAGTGCGAACAAATTAGGAAATTCAAACAAAATCAGAATCAGATTAATACGCAACACCAAAGAGAAATCCGGGAAGTACAAGATCAGCTGACACAGTTAATACAAGAATTACGTATTTCAGAGGATACTCGCGCCCCAATACGGGAAGAGGGACACAGAAATACGGAACAGCCACAAAATAACAACACAGGGCATTTCGGAAGTTATGAAAGAAATTGGCAATGTGCACCGAATTTTGAGATGGAACGGCCGACACGACCTAACAATGACCGATATGCGACTCGACGACATGATGATTTTGACTATAAGCTGTTCATTACTACACGTAAATTCAAAACATTTAAGAATTCTGGCAACGACATTCATCCACAAGCATGGCTCCATCAATTCTCTCATTGTTTTCCTCCCAACTGGTCATTGGAGCACAGATTAGAATTTATGTGTGGCTACTTAGAGAATGAACCAGCTGTAAGAATGCGATCGGTCATTCACGATTGCCACAGTGAAGGAGAATTTTACCATGCCTTCCTCTCAGCATATTGGTCTCAAGCCACACAAGACCGCGTAAAACATGGCATCATAACGATGAAACATTTCGAACAATCTGAATTCTCCAGTCTTGTGAAATATTTTGAAGACATGTTGCACAAGAATCAGTACCTGTCAAACCCATACAGCCCCTCAGAACTCATCCGCATTTGCTTAATCAAATTACCTGAACATTTACGACATATTATTTTGGCAGGACGTTGCAAAGACGACATTGAAGCTTTTCAGGGACTGTTACAAGAACTGGAAAGTGACACTGACAATCGCGGAACACAGGAGCACAACAATTACAGATCACATCAGTCGCAATTCCGCGATGAAAGAAATAATAACTGGACGCGACAAGGCTATTCTCACAACACAAATCGTGACCGAAACAGACACCACCCGTATTACAACCGTTGGCAGAGTAGTAATAATTACAGGGAAAGATCACCTCTCCGCGGTAGTGACTATCACAGAGACAATCAGAGAAACAGACAATTTGGGAACCAAAATAATTATTATCAAGGGAGACAGAATAACTTTAGACGCAACGGTCCAACGCGCAGTTACGACTCAGGGAGAAATTCTCCACCACTTAACCGACAAGAAAGGAACTACAGGAACTACCGACATGACGATAGACGATGTGATCGTAACGACAGACCTGAATTGCATCAGAACTGGCGGGATTTAAACAGGGCAGGGCCCTCTCGTCACGGTGAATTTGTAGAAGTTAGGTCTCCAAATCCCAATAACGACGCTCGCCAACAAAGAGACAATAGGCAATGACTCACACCGCTGGCAGCCACAAAACGTTCTTATGACACTAACGACGCAGCTGCCGTAGCTAGTAATTACGTAAAAATGGAAGACATTAGGGACATCTTACTCCAGGAACACGACATAAAACATAACAATATTGCATATCTTGTGATTCACATTACAGTAAATGATGTAAAATTTACGGCAGTACTTGACTCTGGCAGTCCCATTTCAGTAATTAGTGAAACAGCCTTTAGCAAATGCAACAAATCGAACGATTGTCCCACACTTCCGTTACGTAAGATTAAATTACAAGGTGCAATCTTTGGAAAAAGTGTAGATGTACGCCAACAAACCAACTTAGAATTCTATTGTCAAAGCCACAGCTTCTCTATGAGCTTTCTCATTGTTCCATTATTGTCGACGGAAATTATATTGGGAGTAGACTTTTTGAATGAATACAAAGAAATCTTAAACTTTCACGATGCTGAAATAGGTTTAGAGAAGGAAGGTAAGTCAATAGCTTTGAAATTTGAAGATTGGCTCTCAAACCATGACGAAGAAATCAATCGGCTTTACCTTCTGTTAGACAACAGTTCGGAATTTTCTACGGAACTAGACACTAACAATCACTCTGCAAGTACTGACAGGGATGATGTCGACGGCGCATTTGACAATAATAAGTTAATTCAGAATAAAATTCAAACAATTGAGAATTGTAATGACACTGATAGGCAGGACCTTTTTGAGATTTTACAAGAACATTCCACAGTTGTTACTCATAAAACAGGAACAATCAAGGGATTTCAATACCAATTTCGTGTTCGTGAGCATACTAAATTTTGTGTTAGACCATATGTTATTCCAGCACATTATAGGGACCGTGTTAGAACAGAAATACAATCTATGCTCGACGAGGACATTATTGAGCCTGCAGTAAGCTCATACAACAATCCATTACATGTTGTTGAGAAGAAAAATGGATCGATCAGGCTTGTCTTAGATTCGAGACAAATCAATACTATCATTATTCCTGAAACAGACAGGCCGCAGACGATGGAAGAACTTCATCAAAATTTTAATGGTGTAAAAGTGTTGTCTTCCATTGATCTCAGATCCAGCTTTTATCAGATCGAACTTCATCCAGAATGTAGAAAATACACAGCTTTCCTTTGTTTCGGCGTTTGTTATCAGTTTCGGAAACTTCCTTTTGGTTTGAACATTTCTTCAGCAGCATTCATTCGCGGGCTAAATTCGATATTACCTGAGTTCTTAAAACGTCACATCACCTTATATGTGGACGATATTCTAATAGCAGAAGCTTCATGGGAACTACATAATCGCATCCTCAACAGTTTGTTACGTATTTTTGCAGAATCTGGAATCACAGTTAACTTGGAAAAGTCTGAATTCGGTAGGACAAAGGTGAAGTTTTTGGGACATATTATTTCTTCTGAAGGCATTCAGCCGGATCCTGAAAAGTTAGAAGCAATCAGAGCCATTCCAGTTCCATCCACAAAAAGACAAGTCCGCAGTTTTCTAGGTCTCGTAAATTTTTACCGTCGTTTTCTGAATATGCAAATTCTTGTTACACCAAAACTTTGTTCTCTCACTGGAAATAATACTATTCGGAACTGGGACGAACAAGCACAGTTGGAATTCAATTCTTTGAAAGAAGCGTTACTTCACGCGCCAATCTTAGCTCATCCAGATCTGTCACAAGATTTCTGCCTTAGCACGGATTCTTCTAAAGTCGGTCTTGGTGCCCATTTATTTAAAGAAGCCATAGAAAATGACACTACCGTTCAGAAAACCATTGCTTTTGCTAGCCGAGTGCTAACAAAATCTGAAAAAAATTATTCCGTTACTGAATTAGAAGCTTTAGCTATCGTTTGGGCATTTAACAAATTCCGTTTCTTTCTTTCTGGTAAGCACGTAAAAGTATACAGTGATCATCGTGCATTACAATTTCTTATGTCTTCAAAATTAAATCATGACAGGTTAAAACGTTGGGCATTGTTTCTGCAAGAATTCCGCTTCACAATAGTCTACATTCCCGGCAAGGAGAACATTGTTGCGGACGCACTGTCACGCGCACCGGCTGGGCTTGAGAAAAGTAACAAAGAAGGCAACCTCGAGAAAAATTTCAGTATTCTTTACATTCAGAAAGTCGCCTTTGAAAACTTCATCACCACATCTTTAAAAGACATTGCTCATGAACAAGATAAAGATCCGATTTGGAGAGGCATCAAAAGTAAATGGCATGAAAAGACACACACTCAGATTCGGCATTATTACCTGGTTAGAAACAACATACTCTTCAAACGCTGCACTGTTGATGACAAGCTATGGGTACTTTGCATTCCCGACGATTTTGTTAATAAGCTCATTTGGTACATTCATTTCAGCTACGCACATTTTGGCCCACGAAAATGTTATCATATTCTTCGAACGACTTGTTATTTTAACAATATGGAAAAGAGAATTCGAAGAGTCTTGTCTATTTGTAAACTTTGTCAAAAGGCGAAACCATCTACTATCTCCCATAGTGCTCCGCTGTTTCCTATCATTCCTTCTAAATTAAAAGAATTTGCTGCTGTTGATCTCTTGGGACCGCTTGTCAGAACATCTAATGGATTTTCGTACGTTCTAGTCGCTGTTGAACTTACTTCAAAATTTGTTTCTTTCACACCGTTACGTAAAGCCACTGGACGGTCTGTATCCAACGCCTTTGTTAAAAATTTCTTACGTGAAGTTGGACACGTTAGTAAAGTCATTTCAGATAACGGACCGCAATTCAGATCTGCTGTTTGGTCACGCATGCTTCGCAACCACAAAATCAAACCTGTTTTTATTTCATTGTACTCACCACATTGTAACCCGTCTGAACGGATTATGAAAGAAATCAATAAGCTTTGCAGACTTTATTGTCACAGAAAGCATCAGCATTGGGACAGATATTTACACTTATTTCAAAATGTGCTGAATGAAATGCCTCATGATTCCACTGCTTTACCACCTACTCTTGTACTAAAGAATGAAGAACCACCGAACAGAATCAGAGAGCTTGTACCTTTCCCAAATACACGTCAACTTCGACACAAAGACATAATTGATTTGGCTCTTAAAAATATAAAATCTGCAGCAGACAAAAGGAGAAAACTACACGGTAAAGCAAATGCAAAGAAATTGTATATTGGTCAGAAAGTTCTCATTAAAGCTCATTCATTGTCACATAAGAAGAAACACTTGAGTCACAAATTCTTTCTAGTTTACAATGGACCTCACAGAATCCGACGTATACCACATGATAATTGCGTTGAAGATGAAACTCTGCGTACTAGGAAGAGTAAAGGTTTACACCACATTTCACATGTAAAACCGTTTATAGAAAGATAATCTGCTTTTTAACTTTGTCTTTGCCATCAAACTTTTCACTTCACATTTCTAGTATGCTTTGTCAGATTTACAATCTGTTAACATGTAACAATGTTTGAAGTGAAATATCCAGTCAAGAACCAAGAGAACTTATTTAAACAGAAATTACGAATGCATTGTTATAATGAACAGACGACACAGTGTTGTTAATTGTACATTCTTGCTTGTTAGTTGCACGATTACGTAACGACTATCAGGCTTACGTACTTAGGACACATACTGGTACTGCTAATGAGATTTTAATGCAACTTTTGGTTTACTTGAAAATACATTCTGGGTTTAAAGTACTTTCTGTGAGATACCAGAGGACACAGTGGTTAGTTTATGTGACAGCTACACGATGTTATCACGACGCTACTAATGAGTGACAATTCACAATGTTGCTTTTGCAGTGTATCTGTTTTATATCTGCACAGTTTTCTGAATTCTTCTAGGAAGAAAAACATGTTTTAGTAGTAACTTTTGTGGTATAGCAACAATGAGACAGCCTTTTTCGTGGCATAACAATACGTTACTGTACAGTACTTTCTTCATTACAACAATAAGCGTAATAACTACGATATCTATACGCAAAGCATTTCACTTTTGTGTATTATGAGGTAAGTACATTGACTTATGCAGAACTTAGCTTTCGGAGGACGATAACTACGACACTTCCACACAGATTATGTTGCAACAAGACGCACATTTAGCGCTACAGTACACGTATTTGAGTGATTAATTTTGTACTTAAAACATTTATTTTTAAAGATTTTTGAATTACAAAGAAAGTTTTCCGTGATACATTTCATTGCATTGCTGTAATCTGTAACACCTGAGGGTATAATTACATTAATCCTCAGGGGGGTACACGCTTGCTTTGTGTACCATGTGTTTGGCAAGCACAAGGAGCCCTAGCTAATATGGTATTTGCTTATACAACTTTACACATCGGTACCATATTTCTCTAACACAGAATTACACAGCTATCTGATTATTTGACAGAGAAACAAACATTCTTTTTACTATGTCAGTGACACATGTTTACGCAATTACACAGTTGGATAACTTCACACTTATGAAATTGTATTTTGTCTGTACTTTGTGAAATGCTCATATTTTTTCGGAACCATTGTGATGCTATGAGAGCTTTGAATGATGTATTTGGTATGGATTCACGATTTTTAAAGTACGTTTGAGGCAGATGACACTTTTGACATGAGCAGAAAATTTTTTTAATTCTTGGAGGAAGCTACGACGATTTTGAGATTTGACTGAGGTGTTATGATGTTATTTTTTTACGACGACGATGTGTATTATGCTGCTGAGGTATGTTTATGATTAATAAGCTGGTGCTATATGAGGAATTTGGTTATGCTATGTATTTATTATGATGAAATATTGAAGTGTCGTCGCAAGGTTGACGTGTCGACGAATATAAATATGTGTAATAAGGTAAGGAGTAATGAATAGTGATTAGGGACTCTGACTTATGGAAAAGGATGTTGGAAACCAAGAATCGTACTTTAGAATTATGAAATGTGTGTACATGTGTGAATCATGTGTGAATGTATCACAATGCCACTGAAAATTTTTTTGGACACTGTTATATTCATAGGATTTTGTTTCTACACATTTGTAAAGTAAATTCTCGACCTGTGAAATTTTGTATATATGACTGTCACTGTAGCGGAAACTGCTGTCGTTAATATTTCCGTACGAAAGTTAAGTGACCACCTGCACATAATGCGTCGTGGGCACCCAGGTGTGTCAGACGCCTGGAGAACAAGCCATTAGTGTGAGTGCCTCGTCAGAAGCACAGGTAGAAAAAAAAGAAAGGGAAGGCCATTGTCCGCGCTACTGACATCTCCTTGTTGAAAGCATACTGTGGAGCTCGTAATTTATGATATTTACTGAAATGCCTAATGAAACGATGAGAAACATTTCACAGCTATTGCCTTGCTAGTTAAGAAAAATGCCATATGGCTTGCTTTATGTATTTATTTACACATTTTGTTTAATATCAAGTTTCTAGCTGCACTGCAGCATTGGTTAAAATAAAATTTTATAGATGTACTAATATAAATATACAGATCGAGTATATAATAATTTTTTTCAAAAAAATGAGAGAGCACAAAGCGACATTTACCTTCACAGGAACTGCATTCATAATTTTCTTTTCAAGTACTTGGTAATTTCTTTTGTAGAATAAATTGTGATGCATCACTCTAATGTTAAGATGTGACATAGGTATTAGACATGGCCATTTTAGTGTAATATTTTTTCTGCTTGCGCTATGTCATGTTTAGGTATAAGTTGCTGCTGTTTGCCAGGCATAGTGTTATTGAATTTGACTTTTGCTAATTTATACTGTAGCTTGCTTTGCAATTTTCCATTTTTTTCATTGCTGTTTATAATAATTGTTTTACGTGCTGCTGCATTGCCTCGTCCCTTAGTTTAGCATCTGAGCTCAGTAGATTTAAGTTAGCTTAAGAGGGGGTAGACTATATGAGAAACTGACTATGGAGAATAGGTAAAGAATGCATTGCGAAGTTATATAAAAAAGGATTTGGGCCCAAATGAGTATTGTACAATCAGAAATAATTATTTTGAAAGAAATATGAACAGAATACAGAAAGCATGCTTGGATAAGATTTTTTTGGTGGAAGCAAAGGTTGAAATAAGACGAAAGATCTATAGAATGAAGTTTTGGGATGGACTGCAGTACCAAATGTTACACTGAAAACGAACCCTGTCCTTTCCTTTTGTGTTATCCCAGTATGTGTTTGTGTACCCTTGTGTATTTGTTTTCTTCCTGTCTCTGTGTAGTTTCATAGAATTTTTTTCTCTTTTAATATTAAGCTACATTCACTATGATGAGGAATACTGTTATCCTCAAATATAATTGGCATTAATAATATGTTATTTACTTTGTAAAGATGTTAGACATTATTCATTCTGTTTAAATGCTCATGTGTGAAGTTGATGTTTCAATAATTATTCTGATCTTCTATGTATGTACTCATGTCATAATTCCTGTAACACTGACATATATGTCTATTTCTATTCTTTTGTAAAGCCCATATTACTACAAATGTTATCTGTATTGTTATGTTTTTAATGATGTATTTTGTACCTTTGTTATTGTATTCTTATGTTATAAAATTGTAATTGTCACCAGGTCATGATATTATTAACTTGTTAGTTACATTTCGCTGCACACGTTTCTGTTGGTCATAGTATATGGACAATATGTGAGAAGTAGGGACTGATAGTGTTTGCACGTGTGTTAATGATTCAGCAAGGGACTGGATAACAGCATTGCTGGATCTAAGGACAATTTCAAAAACTTTGTGAGTGCACAAGTGGTGGTTTATGGACTTGCTATATTCTCCGCAAGACTCTTCGATGGTGAATGTGCACCTGCACAATCGCAACAGATGGCTGCTGGCCATCTCTACAAGGACTACAGTGGGTCTACATCTTTGATGACCCATCAATACCATTATTTCTACAAGGACTGCAGTGGGTCTGCACCTCTGGTGGCCCACCAATATCGTAATCTCTACCAGGACTACGGTGGGTCTGCTCTGTGATGACCTACCTACCAATATTCATCAAAACTTCGACTGACTCTGCAGTGGGTTTGCTCTGTTGTGATCCAATACTTGTCTGCATGTCGAGAGTCAGCACTGTCTTTCCGTTGGAAGGACAACACTACTTCTTCAAGACTGCATGGAAATCCACTACTTCCGTGTTCATTTTCTTTTACTGCTCAGACTTTGAGAAAAACACTGCTATTCTACTGTAATGAATGATCAGGACTATCTTTATGGACTGTGAGAAAATTTTAGCTTTTGACCAACATTGTATCAATAAGTGTGTGCATTTGATTTCTTTGTTATTGTAATTATGAAAAATTTTATCAAATTATTATTGGCCACTGCCCAAACAAAATTTTGTAAAATTTTTTGTGGGGAGCATGGGGGCTATGTAAGTAGGCTGTTTATGTTTTCTCTATGTAAGTAGGCTGTTTATGTTTTCTTATTGGCAATGTATGGTAACGCCACCTCTGTATGAAAATCACTGGCTGTGCTGTGTGCAGTCTGTGGCTGCTTTGCATTGTTGTAATACTCGCCATTGTAGTGTTAGGCAGCTGGCTGTGAACAGCGCGTAGCGTTGCGCAGTTGGAGGTGAGCCGCCAGCAGTGGTGGATGTGGGGAGAGAGATGGCGGAGTTTTGTAATTTGTCATGAACTGCTATATTTATATATGATGATATCAAGGTAAATACATTGTTTGTTCTCTATTAATATCTTTCATTTGCTAACTATCCCTATCAGTAGTTAGTGCCTTCCATAGTTTGAATCTTTTATTTAGCTGGCAGTAGTGGCGCTCGCTGTATCGCAGTAGCTTGAGCAGCGAAGATTTTTGTGAGGTAAGTGTTTTTTGAAATGTATAGTTTAATGTTAGTCAGGGCCATTCTTTTGTAGGGAATTTTGAAAGTCAGATTGCGTTGCGCTAAAAATATTGTGTGTCAGTTTAAGCACAGTCATATATAAAATTGTTCAAAGGGGAAGTTTCATATGTCGACCCTTAGCCAAGGATACCTCACTGGAATCTTCTGATTTTTTGTTGTAGTTTGTGTAATTAGTGTAGATTTTGTTTATTGCTAGCGCGTAATTGTAGAGAAAATCTCCTTTGTAGTTGCAGATTTTCATTGTTGTACAGTAAAACAGTTGTGGCATGCACGTAGATTTGCACCAAGTATTTCGCAGCTGCAATTAACTAGATATTATTTTCAGTGCTATGTTAATGTGTTCTCTTATTTTTGATCTTCAAATTGTGTTTTTCTGTGTTGTCGTGTGAAATACTGTGACAATAATGGCGTGTGAAAAACGTAATACTAGGCTCCAAAGTAAACTGAGAAATGACAGTGAAAATTAAAACAGTGTGTTAGCGCCGCAGAGTAATGAATTAACTAATGTTCAAAGTAGTAATTTGGTAATTGCGCATAGGGAAATGGAGCGGGCGGCAAACAATGGTGTAGACAGTGAAACAGGTAGTGAACAGGGAAGCGTTATCGATCGATTGGTCGGCAACAGCTCGCCTCAGGAATCGCGAATGACAGAACACAATATCGCAAATACTGTAGATTCAGGTTTTGGGTCATCACCGTTTTCTCAAATAAGTCAAGACACATTTTCTGCTTGTCAAAATGTGAATGTTGCCGGTGCAAATGCACTGCCGAAAAGCGTAGAGAAACAGATTCCAGACACTAATACATTATTATTGCAATTAATGCAACAAATGGAACAAAATCAGAGACAAATGGGACAAAATCTTAAAAAGTTAGACACAATGGAACAACACCAGAGACAAACACAGCAACAGTTAGACACAATGGAACAACACCAGAGACAAACACAGCAACAGTTAGACGCAATGGAACAAAATCTTCACACCACGCTTGAACAAACACGTGAAGATTTAACTACTGAGTTACATAACATTGAATCGAAATGTCAAAAAGTCTGTAATGACGTAAAAACACAAATTTGTGAGCATTTTCAACCTATTTTTTCGCGGCATGAAAATGTATTACAGAGTCACGAAGCAGCCATAAAAGAACTGCAAACCATTGTTCATGAAAATCACGACACCTTGCAAGCTAAAATTGACTCAGTTGCATCTACCGATTCGGTTACGCAACTTGCAAAAACTCAGGAAAACTTAAAGGACACAGTAGATACTCTGAAACTTGGTTCAGAAAAACATACAGAGGAAATAATTTCACTATCGGATAAAGTAGCTGAACTTTCAGATCAGTTCACTAACTTATCTACAAAGGTAGATGATGATCTGAATGACACAAGACCTGTAGCCTTCACTGACACTGAAGAGTGCGAACAAATTAGGAAATTCAAACAAAATCAGAATCAGATTAATACGCAACACCAAAGAGAAATCCGGGAAGTACAAGATCAGCTGACACAGTTAATACAAGAATTACGTATTTCAGAGGATACTCGCGCCCCAATACGGGAAGAGGGACACAGAAATACGGAACAGCCACAAAATAACAACACAGGGCATTTCGGAAGTTATGAAAGAAATTGGCAATGTGCACCGAATTTTGAGATGGAACGGCCGACACGACCTAACAATGACCGATATGCGACTCGACGACATGATGATTTTGACTATAAGCTGTTCATTACTACACGTAAATTCAAAACATTTAAGAATTCTGGCAACGACATTCATCCACAAGCATGGCTCCATCAATTCTCTCATTGTTTTCCTCCCAACTGGTCATTGGAGCACAGATTAGAATTTATGTGTGGCTACTTAGAGAATGAACCAGCTGTAAGAATGCGATCGGTCATTCACGATTGCCACAGTGAAGGAGAATTTTACCATGCCTTCCTCTCAGCATATTGGTCTCAAGCCACACAAGACCGCGTAAAACATGGCATCATAACGATGAAACATTTCGAACAATCTGAATTCTCCAGTCTTGTGAAATATTTTGAAGACATGTTGCACAAGAATCAGTACCTGTCAAACCCATACAGCCCCTCAGAACTCATCCGCATTTGCTTAATCAAATTACCTGAACATTTACGACATATTATTTTGGCAGGACGTTGCAAAGACGACATTGAAGCTTTTCAGGGACTGTTACAAGAACTGGAAAGTGACACTGACAATCGCGGAACACAGGAGCACAACAATTACAGATCACATCAGTCGCAATTCCGCGATGAAAGAAATAATAACTGGACGCGACAAGGCTATTCTCACAACACAAATCGTGACCGAAACAGACACCACCCGTATTACAACCGTTGGCAGAGTAGTAATAATTACAGGGAAAGATCACCTCTCCGCGGTAGTGACTATCACAGAGACAATCAGAGAAACAGACAATTTGGGAACCAAAATAATTATTATCAAGGGAGACAGAATAACTTTAGACGCAACGGTCCAACGCGCAGTTACGACTCAGGGAGAAATTCTCCACCACTTAACCGACAAGAAAGGAACTACAGGAACTACCGACATGACGATAGACGATGTGATCGTAACGACAGACCTGAATTGCATCAGAACTGGCGGGATTTAAACAGGGCAGGGCCCTCTCGTCACGGTGAATTTGTAGAAGTTAGGTCTCCAAATCCCAATAACGACGCTCGCCAACAAAGAGACAATAGGCAATGACTCACACCGCTGGCAGCCACAAAACGTTCTTATGACACTAACGACGCAGCTGCCGTAGCTAGTAATTACGTAAAAATGGAAGACATTAGGGACATCTTACTCCAGGAACACGACATAAAACATAACAATATTGCATATCTTGTGATTCACATTACAGTAAATGATGTAAAATTTACGGCAGTACTTGACTCTGGCAGTCCCATTTCAGTAATTAGTGAAACAGCCTTTAGCAAATGCAACAAATCGAACGATTGTCCCACACTTCCGTTACGTAAGATTAAATTACAAGGTGCAATCTTTGGAAAAAGTGTAGATGTACGCCAACAAACCAACTTAGAATTCTATTGTCAAAGCCACAGCTTCTCTATGAGCTTTCTCATTGTTCCATTATTGTCGACGGAAATTATATTGGGAGTAGACTTTTTGAATGAATACAAAGAAATCTTAAACTTTCACGATGCTGAAATAGGTTTAGAGAAGGAAGGTAAGTCAATAGCTTTGAAATTTGAAGATTGGCTCTCAAACCATGACGAAGAAATCAATCGGCTTTACCTTCTGTTAGACAACAGTTCGGAATTTTCTACGGAACTAGACACTAACAATCACTCTGCAAGTACTGACAGGGATGATGTCGACGGCGCATTTGACAATAATAAGTTAATTCAGAATAAAATTCAAACAATTGAGAATTGTAATGACACTGATAGGCAGGACCTTTTTGAGATTTTACAAGACATTCCACAGTTTTTACTCATAAAACAGGAACAATCAAGGGATTTCAATACCAATTTCGTGTTCGTGAGCATACTAAATTTTGTGTTAGACCATATGTTATTCCAGCACATTATAGGGACCGTGTTAGAACAGAAATACAATCTATGCTCGACGAGGACATTATTGAGCCTGCAGTAAGCTCATACAACAATCCATTACATGTTGTTGAGAAGAAAAATGGATCGATCAGGCTTGTCTTAGATTCGAGACAAATCAATACTATCATTATTCCTGAAACAGACAGGCCGCAGACGATGGAAGAACTTCATCAAAATTTTAATGGTGTAAAAGTGTTGTCTTCCATTGATCTCAGATCCAGCTTTTATCAGATCGAACTTCATCCAGAATGTAGAAAATACACAGCTTTCCTTTGTTTCGGCGTTTGTTATCAGTTTCGGAAACTTCCTTTTGGTTTGAACATTTCTTCAGCAGCATTCATTCGCGGGCTAAATTCGATATTACCTGAGTTCTTAAAACGTCACATCACCTTATATGTGGACGATATTCTAATAGCAGAAGCTTCATGGGAACTACATAATCGCATCCTCAACAGTTTGTTACGTATTTTTGCAGAATCTGGAATCACAGTTAACTTGGAAAAGTCTGAATTCGGTAGGACAAAGGTGAAGTTTTTGGGACATATTATTTCTTCTGAAGGCATTCAGCCGGATCCTGAAAAGTTAGAAGCAATCAGAGCCATTCCAGTTCCATCCACAAAAAGACAAGTCCGCAGTTTTCTAGGTCTCGTAAATTTTTACCGTCGTTTTCTGAATATGCAAATTCTTGTTACACCAAAACTTTGTTCTCTCACTGGAAATAATACTATTCGGAACTGGGACGAACAAGCACAGTTGGAATTCAATTCTTTGAAAGAAGCGTTACTTCACGCGCCAATCTTAGCTCATCCAGATCTGTCACAAGATTTCTGCCTTAGCACGGATTCTTCTAAAGTCGGTCTTGGTGCCCATTTATTTAAAGAAGCCATAGAAAATGACACTACCGTTCAGAAAACCATTGCTTTTGCTAGCCGAGTGCTAACAAAATCTGAAAAAAATTATTCCGTTACTGAATTAGAAGCTTTAGCTATCGTTTGGGCATTTAACAAATTCCGTTTCTTTCTTTCTGGTAAGCACGTAAAAGTATACAGTGATCATCGTGCATTACAATTTCTTATGTCTTCAAAATTAAATCATGACAGGTTAAAACGTTGGGCATTGTTTCTGCAAGAATTCCGCTTCACAATAGTCTACATTCCCGGCAAGGAGAACATTGTTGCGGACGCACTGTCACGCGCACCGGCTGGGCTTGAGAAAAGTAACAAAGAAGGCAACCTCGAGAAAAATTTCAGTATTCTTTACATTCAGAAAGTCGCCTTTGAAAACTTCATCACCACATCTTTAAAAGACATTGCTCATGAACAAGATAAAGATCCGATTTGGAGAGACATCAAAAGTAAATGGCATGAAAAGACACACACTCAGATTCGGCATTATTACCTGGTTAGAAACAACATACTCTTCAAACGCTGCACTGTTGATGACAAGCTATGGGTACTTTGCATTCCCGACGATTTTGTTAATAAGCTCATTTGGTACATTCATTTCAGCTACGCACATTTTGGCCCACGAAAATGTTATCATATTCTTCGAACGACTTGTTATTTTAACAATATGGAAAAGAGAATTCGAAGAGTCTTGTCTATTTGTAAACTTTGTCAAAAGGCGAAACCATCTACTATCTCCCATAGTGCTCCGCTGTTTCCTATCATTCCTTCTAAATTAAAAGAATTTGCTGCTGTTGATCTCTTGGGACCGCTTGTCAGAACATCTAATGGATTTTCGTACGTTCTAGTCGCTGTTGAACTTACTTCAAAATTTGTTTCTTTCACACCGTTACGTAAAGCCACTGGACGGTCTGTATCCAACGCCTTTGTTAAAAATTTCTTACGTGAAGTTGGACACGTTAGTAAAGTCATTTCAGATAACGGACCGCAATTCAGATCTGCTGTTTGGTCACGCATGCTTCGCAACCATAAAATCAAACCTGTTTTTATTTCATTGTACTCACCACATTGTAACCCGTCTGAACGGATTATGAAAGAAATCAATAAGCTTTGCAGACTTTATTGTCACAGAAAGCATCAGCATTGGGACAGATATTTACACTTATTTCAAAATGTGCTGAATGAAATGCCTCATGATTCCACTGCTTTACCACCTACTCTTGTACTAAAGAATGAAGAACCACCGAACAGAATCAGAGAGCTTGTACCTTTCCCAAATACACGTCAACTTCGACACAAAGACATAATTGATTTGGCTCTTAAAAATATAAAATCTGCAGCAGACAAAAGGAGAAAACTACACGGTAAAGCAAATGCAAAGAAATTGTATATTGGTCAGAAAGTTCTCATTAAAGCTCATTCATTGTCACATAAGAAGAAACACTTGAGTCACAAATTCTTTCTAGTTTACAATGGACCTCACAGAATCCGACGTATACCACATGATAATTGCGTTGAAGATGAAACTCTGCGTACTAGGAAGAGTAAAGGTTTACACCACATTTCACATGTAAAACCGTTTATAGAAAGATAATCTGCTTTTTAACTTTGTCTTTGCCATCAAACTTTTCACTTCACATTTCTAGTATGCTTTGTCAGATTTACAATCTGTTAACATGTAACAATGTTTGAAGTGAAATATCCAGTCAAGAACCAAGAGAACTTATTTAAACAGAAATTACGAATGCATTGTTATAATGAACAGACGACACAGTGTTGTTAATTGTACATTCTTGCTTGTTAGTTGCACGATTACGTAACGACTATCAGGCTTACGTACTTAGGACACATACTGGTACTGCTAATGAGATTTTAATGCAACTTTTGGTTTACTTGAAAATACATTCTGGGTTTAAAGTACTTTCTGTGAGATACCAGAGGACACAGTGGTTAGTTTATGTGACAGCTACACGATGTTATCACGACGCTACTAATGAGTGACAATTCACAATGTTGCTTTTGCAGTGTATCTGTTTTATATCTGCACAGTTTTCTGAATTCTTCTAGGAAGAAAAACATGTTTTAGTAGTAACTTTTGTGGTATAGCAACAATGAGACAGCCTTTTTCGTGGCATAACAATACGTTACTGTACAGTACTTTCTTCATTACAACAATAAGCGTAATAACTACGATATCTATACGCAAAGCATTTCACTTTTGTGTATTATGAGGTAAGTACATTGACTTATGCAGAACTTAGCTTTCGGAGGACGATAACTACGACACTTCCACACAGATTATGTTGCAACAAGACGCACATTTAGCGCTACAGTACACGTATTTGAGTGATTAATTTTGTACTTAAAACATTTATTTTTAAAGATTTTTGAATTACAAAGAAAGTTTTCCGTGATACATTTCATTGCATTGCTGTAATCTGTAACACCTGAGGGTATAATTACATTAATCCTCAGGGGGGTACACGCTTGCTTTGTGTACCATGTGTTTGGCAAGCACAAGGAGCCCTAGCTAATATGGTATTTGCTTATACAACTTTACACATCGGTACCATATTTCTCTAACACAGAATTACACAGCTATCTGATTATTTGACAGAGAAACAAACATTCTTTTTACTATGTCAGTGACACATGTTTACGCAATTACACAGTTGGATAACTTCACACTTATGAAATTGTATTTTGTCTGTACTTTGTGAAATGCTCATATTTTTTCGGAACCATTGTGATGCTATGAGAGCTTTGAATGATGTATTTGGTATGGATTCACGATTTTTAAAGTACGTTTGAGGCAGATGACACTTTTGACATGAGCAGAAAATTTTTTTAATTCTTGGAGGAAGCTACGACGATTTTGAGATTTGACTGAGGTGTTATGATGTTATTTTTTTACGACGACGATGTGTATTATGCTGCTGAGGTATGTTTATGATTAATAAGCTGGTGCTATATGAGGAATTTGGTTATGCTATGTATTTATTATGATGAAATATTGAAGTGTCGTCGCAAGGTTGACGTGTCGACGAATATAAATATGTGTAATAAGGTAAGGAGTAATGAATAGTGATTAGGGACTCTGACTTATGGAAAAGGATGTTGGAAACCAAGAATCGTACTTTAGAATTATGAAATGTGTGTACATGTGTGAATCATGTGTGAATGTATCACAATGCCACTGAAAATTTTTTTGGACACTGTTATATTCATAGGATTTTGTTTCTACACATTTGTAAAGTAAATTCTCGACCTGTGAAATTTTGTATATATGACTGTCACTGTAGCGGAAACTGCTGTCGTTAATATTTCCGTACGAAAGTTAAGTGACCACCTGCACATAATGCGTCGTGGGCACCCAGGTGTGTCAGACGCCTGGAGAACAAGCCATTAGTGTGAGTGCCTCGTCAGAAGCACAGGTAGAAAAAAAAGAAAGGGAAGGCCATTGTCCGCGCTACTGACATCTCCTTGTTGAAAGCATACTGTGGAGCTCGTAATTTATGATATTTACTGAAATGCCTAATGAAACGATGAGAAACATTTCACAGCTATTGCCTTGCTAGTTAAGAAAAATGCCATATGGCTTGCTTTATGTATTTATTTACACATTTTGTTTAATATCAAGTTTCTAGCTGCACTGCAGCATTGGTTAAAATAAAATTTTATAGATGTACTAATATAAATATACAGATCGAGTATATAATAATTTTTTTCAAAAAAATGAGAGAGCACAAAGCGACATTTACCTTCACAGGAACTGCATTCATAATTTTCTTTTCAAGTACTTGGTAATTTCTTTTGTAGAATAAATTGTGATGCATCACTCTAATGTTAAGATGTGACATAGGTATTAGACATGGCCATTTTAGTGTAATATTTTTTCTGCTTGCGCTATGTCATGTTTAGGTATAAGTTGCTGCTGTTTGCCAGGCATAGTGTTATTGAATTTGACTTTTGCTAATTTATACTGTAGCTTGCTTTGCAATTTTCCATTTTTTTCATTGCTGTTTATAATAATTGTTTTACGTGCTGCTGCATTGCCTCGTCCCTTAGTTTAGCATCTGAGCTCAGTAGATTTAAGTTAGCTTAAGAGGGGGTAGACTATATGAGAAACTGACTATGGAGAATAGGTAAAGAATGCATTGCGAAGTTATATAAAAAAGGATTTGGGCCCAAATGAGTATTGTACAATCAGAAATAATTATTTTGAAAGAAATATGAACAGAATACAGAAAGCATGCTTGGATAAGATTTTTTTGGTGGAAGCAAAGGTTGAAATAAGACGAAAGATCTATAGAATGAAGTTTTGGGATGGACTGCAGTACCAAATGTTACACTGAAAACGAACCCTGTCCTTTCCTTTTGTGTTATCCCAGTATGTGTTTGTGTACCCTTGTGTATTTGTTTTCTTCCTGTCTCTGTGTAGTTTCATAGAATTTTTTTCTCTTTTAATATTAAGCTACATTCACTATGATGAGGAATACTGTTATCCTCAAATATAATTGGCATTAATAATATGTTATTTACTTTGTAAAGATGTTAGACATTATTCATTCTGTTTAAATGCTCATGTGTGAAGTTGATGTTTCAATAATTATTCTGATCTTCTATGTATGTACTCATGTCATAATTCCTGTAACACTGACGTATATGTCTATTTCTATTCTTTTGTAAAGCCCATATTACTACAAATGTTATCTGTATTGTTATGTTTTTAATGATGTATTTTGTACCTTTGTTATTGTATTCTTATGTTATAAAATTGTAATTGTCACCAGGTCATGATATTATTAACTTGTTAGTTACATTTCGCTGCACACGTTTCTGTTGGTCATAGTATATGGACAATATGTGAGAAGTAGGGACTGATAGTGTTTGCACGTGTGTTAATGATTCAGCAAGGGACTGGATAACAGCATTGCTGGATCTAAGGACAATTTCAAAAACTTTGTGAGTGCACAAGTGGTGGTTTATGGACTTGCTATATTCTCCGCAAGACTCTTCGATGGTGAATGTGCACCTGCACAATCGCAACAGATGGCTGCTGGCCATCTCTACAAGGACTACAGTGGGTCTACATCTTTGATGACCCATCAATACCATTATTTCTACAAGGACTGCAGTGGGTCTGCACCTCTGGTGGCCCACCAATATCGTAATCTCTACCAGGACTACGGTGGGTCTGCTCTGTGATGACCTACCTACCAATATTCATCAAAACTTCGACTGACTCTGCAGTGGGTTTGCTCTGTTGTGACCCAATACTTGTCTGCATGTCGAGAGTCAGCACTGTCTTTCCGTTGGAAGGACAACACTACTTCTTCAAGACTGCATGGAAATCCACTACTTCCGTGTTCATTTTCTTTTACTGCTCAGACTTTGAGAAAAACACTGCTATTCTACTGTAATGAATGATCAGGACTATCTTTATGGACTGTGAGAAAATTTTAGCTTTTGACCAACATTGTATCAATAAGTGTGTGCATTTGATTTCTTTGTTATTGTAATTATGAAAAATTTTATCAAATTATTATTGGCCACTGCCCAAACAAAATTTTGTAAAATTTTTTGTGGGGAGCATGGGGGCTATGTAAGTAGGCTGTTTATGTTTTCTCTATGTAAGTAGGCTGTTTATGTTTTCTTATTGGCAATGTATGGTAACGCCACCTCTGTATGAAAATCACTGGCTGTGCTGTGTGCAGTCTGTGGCTGCTTTGCATTGTTGTAATACTCGCCATTGTAGTGTTAGGCAGCTGGCTGTGAACAGCGCGTAGCGTTGCGCAGTTGGAGGTGAGCCGCCAGCAGTGGTGGATGTGGGGAGAGAGATGGCGGAGTTTTGTAATTTGTCATGAACTGCTATATTTATATATGATGATATCAAGGTAAATACATTGTTTGTTCTCTATTAATATCTTTCATTTGCTAACTATCCCTATCAGTAGTTAGTGCCTTCCATAGTTTGAATCTTTTATTTAGCTGGCAGTAGTGGCGCTCGCTGTATCGCAGTAGCTTGAGCAGCGAAGATTTTTGTGAGGTAAGTGATTTGTGAAAGGTATAGTTTAATGTTAGTCAGGGCCATTCTTTTGTAGGGAATTTTGAAAGTCAGATTGCGTTGCGCTAAAAATATTGTGTGTCAGTTTAAGCACAGTCATATATAAAATTGTTCAAAGGGGAAGTTTCAATAGGTAAAAATTGACACACATGGTTGGAATGACATGGGGTTTTATTAGAACCAAAAAAATACAAAAGTTCAAAAAATGTCCGACAGATGGCGCTTCATCTGATCAGAATAGCAATCATTAGCATAACAAAGTAAGACAAAGCAAAGAAGATGTTCTTTACAGAAAATGCTCAATATGTCCACCATAATTCCTCAACAATAGCTGCAGTAGAGGAATAATGTTGTGAATAGCACTGTAAAGTATGTCTGGAGTTATGGTGAGGCATTGGCGTCGGATGTTGTCTTTCAGCATCCCTGTAGAAGTCGGTCGATCACAGTACACTTGCGACATCAGGTAACCCCAAAGCCAATAACGCACGGACTGAGGTCTGGGGAGCTGGGAGGCCAAGCATGACGAAAGTGGCGGCCGAGCACACGATCATCACCAAACGACGCGCTAGCAAAATGGGGTGGAGCGCCATCCTGCATACACATCGTACGTTCCAGCAGGTGTTTATCAGCCAGGCTGGAGATGATGCAATTCTGTAACAAATCTGCGTACCTCTCACCCGTCACGGTAGCGGTTTTGCTGTCCAGCGCCATCTGTCGGACATTTTACGAACTTTTTTTTAGTTCTAATAAAACCCCATGTCATTCCATTTTACCTCTCTAGCTACATTATTCCGTGGTTTATTAAGTTTTCAAATTTATACTGACTTTTTGATCACCCGGTACATCTCTTTCAGTGAACAAAAACCCATAACTCTTAAGATATGCATTTTAGAACCAAAGTTAACTAGACTTTTTTGGTTCGAATGTTAGTTTGTGTCATATGCCTGAACACTGAGAATGGCTCTAGGAACATCCTGTATCACTGCTAGGTCCTTTCTCTCTTATTTTGCAGTGATTCACTGTTTCCATAGCATTCAGCACACAGCGCCGAAATGCAGTATTAGTCGTTCAGTGTTTCCTTCCAAGCATATTCCGCAGATAAAGGCGTGGATATTGACGCCCAGCCACAGACCGACAAGACGTTTGCCAAGTTAATAACAAGTCGGCGTGCAGATCTCGGGACGCGGGCGCGTAGATATCGCGGTACGAGCAGTTTGGTTTGGTCTGGAGTGGGGGGGTGGGGGGGGGGGGCAGAGTGGGGTGCTGGCAGGGCCTGCGCCGGCTGCGATTGCGCGCCGCGGCGCGCAGGCGTAAATAACGGCCTATCTGCCTGTGATGACGTAAAGTATTAGGCGGCCGCATTAAGAGCGGGGCCGGCCCGCTAATCGGGCGCCCCTTGCGCTGCTCGCTGCGGCTAATGAATTATGCGCGCGCCGCGCTGTTTGCATACAATTTGAGTCACGCCTCTTCCACCGGTGCTGGCCCGCCGGCCGCCGCACCAGATAGCAGGGCAGGCGTGCGGCGCACTGCGGCGCCATTAATCATGACGGCGACGGTATCTGCCGCGGCGGCGGAGGGCGGAGAAAGCTGCGGGGGCGGAGGGGCGGCCACGGCCGGCCGCGGGGGCGGGCGCGGGCGCGGGGGCGGTAGGAGGCAGCCGGCTCCGCTGCGCCGCGTAACAGCAGGTGTTCTCTCCGGTGGGGTGTGGGCCGCAGTGCGTGAACAAAAAGCAAACGTCGACTCGTGCGAGGAAAAATGCGCTTTAGCCGCGGTTCGCGATACGGTACGCGATGCGGCCCGCGGCGTGACGCAGAAGCAACCCGCACTGCTGGAGCGCGTGGAAATGGAGTTGAAGCGACTGAACTGGTTCACTCTGGGACGACAGCGATACGACACCGTTACGATTCACTTTCGTATCGCCCGGCGCTACACGTAGTGCTGGCTGCTCCACGCAACTGTATCGCACGACACACAGAGAGGGAAATTTCAGATCATCTTATGTGCTTAAAACATTTTTATTTTTTTTATGTAGATGAAGCAATGCTAAATCCGTCTTGAGCCATGGAGGTTCCAGTTCATCTCTGTGTTCCCGGAGCCTTCTCTCACTGGCGCCCCCATAGGCGACGCGAATTTAACTTGCAGTTTTCGTAGATGATCGCTGGCTCAGAGAATTATTTCCGCTCGCAGTGTTTCCTTCGGCAGTTTTCTGTGTGCCGAAATCGAGTTGTCACTCCTTTGGTTAGTGGCAACCACACTGCTGTCTCGACGGTGTCGTCCTATGACCTGCATTTTGTGCGGAACTGGACGCTTACACTTTTGCCCTCTTCGTTGCCGCGTATGCAAGGAATGTTACTGGAAACTTTTTCGGCCAGTATTGCTCGCTCTCTGATATCTGTGCCTCTGCACTTGTCTTATGAATCACCGGGACTTTTTAATTTATTGCGACAGATCTTGGCCACAACCGTATTGTACCGTGGCATTTATTTCATTGGTGAAAATGTTCGGTGTAAATTAATGACTGTCCCACAGTTGCGATAAAGTGTAGCACTGAGACCTTTACTTCCTGTGGATTATCATTTCAAAAGCCCTGCAGCACTTTCAAATTCAGTGGTTTACTAGTGAAACTTAACTTTCGCCTCATGTTCAAATGGTTCAAATGGCTCTGAGCACTATGGGACTTAACATCTGAGGTCATCAGTCCCCTAGAACTTAGAACTACTTAAACCTAACTAACCTAAGGACATCACACACATCCATGCCCGAGGCAGGATTCGAATCTGCGACAGAAGCGGTTGCGCGGTTCCAGACACAAGGGAGTAGAACCGCTCGGCCAGACCGGCCGGCTCGCTTCATGTATATGGCAGTTGCCAGTTTGAACTTTCGTGTTTAAAGAAGATCTTTACTCAGTTCTATTAACTTGGTCATGAGACGTGTGCCTTCATTCCTGTTCATTAAGTTTGAGATTTTTTAAAGTTTTTTAACGTATGTAATTTTATCTTTTAATTATCTTAAGCAGAATTCACTGCATTAATATGGGCGTTTTGAGACTAGGTTTTAGATGGTTGTCAATCCTGAGGATTCATTCAAGGAAACACAGTTTCTAATGCCTAGCCACGAAGTATTCCGTGAAGGGGTAAGCTTAATCATTCACTTGTTGTTTCAGTTTGTTTCATGTAGGCACCTGGCCGTGCTCTTTTGGTGTAAGGTTTACCTAAATTGTTTGAGGAGACGTTAATTATTATATTTTTAAACTCCCTTACCAATGATTGAAGATCTAATTCCTTTAGGCAGATTTTCTGGAGTAATATTTGATACCTTGTTTTATGATCGATTTTTTGGGCTTATAGCCCTCATCTCTTAAGAAATGGCGATTGTTGTTCATGTAATTTGTATTTCTGCGGGCTATATCCCACCCACGTGATGTTTGTGAGCAGCGACCCTTAGCCCTGTGAAGCGCGAGGCCGACATTTCGGCAGCTGCCCGTCGCGAGGGCCTGCTGCTGTCTTACCTCTGCACGTGCTTTGTGTGTTCCCGCTGTGTTTGAGGCGTGTCCGCTATTCCTATGATGGAACTGTTCACCTTGGCGGCTTGCCGACTTTAACTGAAGTTTCGCCTTTCCCTTCTTGCGGTTCTGATGTACTTGCTTTAACTCCTAAACATTCATCCTAAAGGCCGATATGTGAGCAATGTCATAAATAAATGTTGAGATATTTCCTCTGCCTGTTCAAATTCTTGCACATATATTTAAAGTGCTCAGAAAAATTTTAAAGTTATTTCCTTTCTGATTGCTGTCTCCTTAGATTTTTATTTTCAATTATAACTCACTATACTTTGCTTGAGCTTAATTTGTCACTGATGTAAGAAAATTCATCAGAGCTGGCATGCTTAGGTGTTTATTCTAAATCACCAGTTCTTAACTTTCACTCTGATTGTTCAAGAAGACTCTACAAGAGTTATCTTTGATTTATTGTCAAGAAGACTGTAGAAGTGTTATCTTTGATTTATGGTCAAGAAGGCTGTACAAGACTTATCTTCGACTTATTGTTAAGGAGAGGTTGTTTTATAATTTGTTTTTTTGTTTTTTGCTGGCACTGATTCTTTGGGGTAGCAAGAATTGAAAATTTAGTTACGTCAAACTGTGGTTAAAATTTAAAAAGGCATATTTTCATTTAGCAACTTCTTTTATTCAGAGATATTTGGTGATTATTGTATTTTATTTGGTGCAATCATGTGCATTGCAATGAAATGTGATCATTCGAAGGGCAAAATACAAGAATTGTGGACCCACCTTTCTATGGGATTCTTTTGCTATCCCAACATGTAGCTTGAGGGTTCACGCCTGTATGTTAGTGTCTCAGTAAAATCTGTACTTTTCGCCTAAAAAGTTAAAAATCAGTTTCCGGTCCACTCATGTAAAAAAAATTTAAAGATCATCTTTTTATCTTGTATTACAGCTTTGTTACGAGCTGGTTCACTTTTCGCTTTTGCTCAAAGTTATTGTGATACTTCAAAATTAAGCAAAACCTAGTACATATTTTGTAAAGTTAGCCATAAAAATGTGTTCACTGGCCAGTTTACGTTCGGTACGTTTTAAATTATGCAGTGCTGTGTACCAAATGTAGCTAATAAAATGGAAATATCTCCCATATTGTCCAGAGAGTAATCAAGATGACTGTTCAAAAAGTGAACTTTCAGGCTCATTAAATATCCTAAAGTTTTAAACTTCTTTAACATTGTAGCTACAATAGAAATATATTCTGGGTCTTTTTCATGTACTACGAACTTTGTAACCACTTGCCTGAATGATAACCATCCTTCTTTCTCATTTAAGGCCATTGTGGATTCACAGTTAACATCAAACATCAAATTTCTAATGTCAGGTCCCACAAAGACGCCATCTTTTAGTTTAGCTTCTGAAGGCAGAGATACTTAAAACATGGGCCATCTTTAGGCAAAGCCTTTACAATCTGTTTCATTAGGCCTAACTTTATATGTAGAGGTGGTAGGAGTACGTTTTCTTGGGTCTACAAGGTTTTTGAATAGAATGTTCTCTTCACCAGGTTTTAAAGACTCCCTTACAGGCCAGTTCTTTCTGCGCCAGTGTTGATCCCTAGCCCCACTGTCCCATTCACACAAGATACATGGAAATTTGGTAAAGCCACCTTGCTGACCAAGGTGCATGCATGATACTTTTAGACCGCCACATATAATCCAACCATGAGCAGAATAGCCTATTTTATTTTTGCACTATTTCTGGGTTTTCATAGCTTTCTTTCATATGGACAGAATGTCCAACAGGTATATAAGCATACATGTTACCATTGTGTAATAAAACAGCCTTTAAACTAGATTTGGATGAATCAATAAACAGCCTCCAGTCTTCCTTTTTGTATTCAGTACCAAACTCATTCATCAGACCGGGACTGTCTGAGCAGTACAGTAAATCACCTTCTTGTTGAAAAAGCTTGGAAAATTGCTACTCTCTTTTTCTGTACATGTATATGCTGGTTCCATCTGACAATAAGTTCTTTTCTTTTAATCTAGAGCCAAGCAATTCCGCTTTTTCTTTCGTTAAGCCTAGATCCCTAACCAAATCGTTAAGCTCGGTCTGAGTGAACAATTTGGGCTCTAGATTTCTGTTACAATGGAATTCATCATCATCTGGTTCATCTAAATCACACTGTACATCACAAAATACTTCTGTTGGAATAGAATTTCAAACATCTGGTGGTTCAGGAACCGGCAAATCTTAACCGGTCGGATGGCGGACGGAAGGTTAGGGTAGCTTATTACCTTCTTGTTTTTCGAATTATGACCAGTAATATCAACATCGGAATGATTTCTTGGCTCCCTCCATATTATAGGAACAGCTAATCTAAAGGGTTTTTTCTCCCTTTTGGACCATTTTCTCAGATCTTCAACACACACATAACATACCCTATGCGGCGCCCAAGATTTATTTTGATCACCTAGTTTAGATCCAAAGTGTGATAGATAAACGTTTTTCACAAAATATTTCTTTAGTGTTTTTAGTCACAAATTCACCACAAATATAATAAAAACTGTCAGCAGAGTTTTTAAAACGACGATTAAACTTTGTACTGAGCATATGTACAGAAAATGATGTAAGGTTGACAGTGAACAAAACTTCATCTGTTAACACAAAAATAGAATCGATCTTTTTTTGCCTGCAATTGTTTTTCAGCAGTGCTACCATCGTCATCTATATTCATTACACCTCCTTTTAAAATTATTTTAACTCTATAAAAGCTGTTAAATTCTTTGAAAAATGGCTTAATTTAATAAATTTAACTGTAAAATGTGAAGAAATGGTGGTTGATACATTTTTTAGTGTTCTATATGGATTTCCCACCCTAAAAAACATTGGAATAAGGTATTTTCAGCAAAAAAAGTTTTCCCATCGTTGGCATGTGTTTTTGAACCAACTCCTGCATTGCCCATATTTGATTTAGTATTGATAAACCTATATTCACCTGACCAGAAGTCTTGCTCCTCTTGCCACCGAAATTCACTAATTCTCACTATATATAGCTTTTACCTATCCATATCCCTTTTTAAATTTTCTATCCTACCGGCTCGATTACGGGATCTGAGATTCCATGCTGCGATCCGTAGAAAGCCAGTTTTCTATCTCCTAATAACGACGTCCTCCTGTGTTGTCCCTGCCCGGAGATCTGAATGGGGAACTATTTTACCTCCGAAATATTTTACCCAAGATTACGCCGTCATCATTTAACCATACAGAAAAGGAGCATGCCCTCAGGAAAAGTTGTGGATGTAGTTTCCCCTTGCTTTCAGCCGTTCGCAGTACCAGCACAGCGACGCCGTTTTGGTGTTTTGGTTAATGTTACAAGGCCAGATCAGTCAATCATCTAGACTGTTGCCCCTACAACTACTGAAAAGTCTGCTGCCCTTCTTTAGGAACCAACAGATACCTCTCCGTTTGGTTGCTATCTGTATCGCAGAGGCATGCAAGCCTCCCCACCAACGCCAAGGTCCATAGAGGGATGTGGCGAAATAGAAAGAAGTGGGGAACTAAGCTGAGTTTGACAATTTTCAAGATTATGTATATAGTTTACTACAAATGACTATCAAAAGCTGACTTTTTCAGTTATGATGACTACCCTGTTGTATGAGACCTGCTTGCTTATAACGAGGCATGCATGTATCCCCTTCCTATAATCCTTCGACCATCACTTGTGGCTGCACCTGAATCGTACTCTGCCACAGATCGCAGCCCTTCCTGCTTTACAGGAAGGAGAAGGATGCGACCTCCATAATCTATAATGAGACGTGGGCATCCAACACCTTGTTGCTTACTCGTAGTTCTATCATACTTCATCCACTTTCGATAGATGCTCATGTCAGTAGAACATGGAAAACGGACCAGGTTGCCCATTTCCAAGATGTTTGTTCCTTGGCACCTGGCCGTAAGAATCAGCCCTTTGTCAAAGTCGTTTGCGTCAATGGAATTTCCCCCTTTGCGGTCCGTATCGTCCCCAGAATGATTCCCCATTCGCCTCTACTCCGCTTTCCTCCGCTCGTACAGGGCGATTCTAAAAGGACTTTACCACTTTAGTTACACACAGATTTTTACTAGGAAGACTTATACAGGTAGTAGAGGTGTCATCTTGTAGTAACAACTGTAAGTTTCAAGCCACACATTCACTTTCGCTTTAGCTTACACTTACACTCCGACTGTAACATCGCCTGTATGACTGCCATTGGCCATACTGCAAACGTCCCATCTGAAGTTAATTTCTGCACAAAACGCGTTACGCGCCCCCTTATCTGCGACTGTGAGGGCTTATAACAATATCAGTCTGTATGGCTCCAAGGGTAAATCTTTTTCGTAACACTCTCCAGACCGCTGATTCAGGAACTTCACCGTCTCGCGACTCATGACGCGTTTATTTCCCGAGCCAATGAACAAAACTCTGTCTCCCTCACTCGACGATAGCCTCAGAAACTCGTTGGCGACCTTGAAATTTGTTATGACGACTGTTACAACAAATCTGAACAAAATTCTGATGCCAGTAGTAAATACCAGGACGTTTCTTATGGTACACAGTGTAAGTAGGCTGTTTATGTTTTCTTATTGGCAACGTTACGTAGCGGTCTGTGTGAGAATCACTGGCTGTGCTGTGTGCAGTCTGTGGCTGGTTTGCATTGTTGTCTGCCATTGTAGTGTTGGGCAGCGGCAGCTGGATGTGAACAGCGCGTAGCGTTGCGCAGTTGGAGGTGAGCCGCCAGCAGTGGTGGATGTGTGGAGAGAGATGGCGGAGTTTTGTAATTTGTCATAAACTGCTATATATATTATGACTATTATGGTAAATACATTATTTGTTCTCTATCAAAATCTTTCATTTGCTAACTACGCCTATTAGTAGTTAGTGCCTTCCGTAGTTTGAATCTTTTATTTAGCTGGCAGTAGTGGCGCTCGCTGTACTGCAGTAGTTCGAGTAACGAAGATTTTTGTGAGGTAAGTGATTTGTGAAACGTATAGTTTAATGTTAGTCAGGGCCATTCTTTTGTAGGGATTTTTGAAAGTCAGATTGTGTTGCGCTAAAAATATTGTGTGTCAGTATAAGCACAGTCATTTGTAATTTTTCTAAGGGGACGTTTCGTTGAAAGGGGACGTTTCATATGACGACCCTGCCAGGATACCTCACTGGAATCTTCTGATTTTTTTCTTGTAGTTTCTTTAGACGCAACGGTCCAGCGCGCAGTTACGATTCAGGGAGAAATTCTCCACTACTTAACCGACAAGAAAGAAACTATGGCATCTACCGACATGACGACAGACGATATGATCGTAACGACAGACCTGAATTGCATCAGAACTGGCGGGAGTCAAACAGAGCAGGGCCCTCTCGAGGAGGTGAATTTGTAGAAGTTAGGTCTCCAAATCCCAATAACGATGCGCGCCAACAAAGAGACAATAGGCAATGACTCATACCGCTGGCAGCCACGAAACGTACGCATGAAACTGATGACGCAGCTGCCGTAGCTAGTAATTACGTAAAAATGGAAGACATTAGGGACATCTTACTCCAGGAACACGACGTAAAACATAACATTGCATATCCTGTGATTCACATTACAGTAAATGACGTAAAATTTTCGGCAGTACTTGACTCTGGCAGTCCCATTTCAGTAATTAGTGAAACAGACTTTAGCAAATGCAACAAATCGAACGATTGTCCCACACTTCCGTTACGTAAGATTAAATTACAAGGTGCAATCTTTGGAAAAAGTGCAGATGTACGCCAACAAACCAACTTAGAATTCTTTTGTCAAAGCCACAGCTTCTCTATGAACTTTCTCATTGTTCCATTATTGTCGACGGAAATTATATTGGGAGTAGACTTTTTGAATGAATACAAAGCAATCTTAAACTTTCACGATGCGGAAATAAGTTTAGAGAAGGAAGGTAAGTCAATAGCTTTGAAATTTGAAGATTGGCTCTCAAACCATGACGAGGAAATTAATCGGCTTTACCTTCTGTTAGACAACAGTTCGGAATTTTCTACGGAACTAGACACTAACAATCACTCTGCAAGTACTGACAGGGATGATATCGACGGCATATTTGAAACTAATGAGTTAATTCAGAATAAAATTCAAACAATTGAGAATTGTAATGACACTGATAGGCAGGACCTTTTTGAGATTTTACAAGCAGATTCCACAGTTTTTACTCACAAAACAGGAACAATCAAGGGATTTCAATACCAATTTCGTGTTCGTGAGCATACTAAATTCTGTGTTAGACCATATGTAATTCCAGCACATTATAGGGACCGTGTTAGAACAGAAATACAATCTATGCTTGACGAGGGCATTATTGAGCTTGCAGTAAGCTCATACAACAATCCATTACATGTTAATGAGAAGAAAAATGGATCGATCAGGCTTGTCTTAGATTCGAGACAAATCAATACTATCATTATTCCTGAAACAGACAGGCTGCAAACGTTGGAAAAACTTCTTCAAAATTTTAATGGTGTAAAAGTGTTGTCTTCCATTGATCTCAGATCCAGCTTTTATCAGATCGAACTTCATCCAGAATGTAGAAAATACACAGCTTTCCTTTGTTTCGGCGTTTGTTATCAGTTTCGGAAACTTCCCTTTGGTTTGAACATTTCTTCGGCAGCATTTATTCGCGGGCTAAATTCCATATTACCTGAGTTCTTAATACGTCACATCACCTTATATGTGGACGATATTATGATAGCAGAAGCCTCATGGGAACAACATAATCGCATCCTCAACAGTTTGTTACGTATTTTTGCAGAATCTGGAATTACAGTTAACTTGGGAAAGTCTGAAATCGGTAGGTCAAAGGTGAGGTTTTTGGGACATACTATTTCTTCTGAAGGCATTCAGCCGGATCCTGAAAAGTTAGAAGCAATCAGAGCCATTCCAGTTCCATCCACAAAAAAACAAGTCCGCAGTTTTCTAGGTCTCGTAAATTTCTACTGTCGTTTTCTGAATATGCAAATTCTTGTTACACCAAAACTTTGTTCTCTCACTGGAAAAAATACTATTTGGAACTGGGACGAACAAGGACAGTTGGAATTCAATTCTTTGAAAGAATCGCTACTTAACGCGCCAATACTAGCTCATCCAGATCTGTCACAAGATTTCTGCCTTAGCACGGATTCTTCTAAAGTCGGTCTTGGTGCCCATTTATTTCAAGAAGCCACAGAAAATGACACCACTGTTCAGAAAACCATTGCTCTTGCTAGCCGAGTGCTAACAAAATCTGAAAAAAATTATTCCGTTACTGAATTAGAAGCTTTAGCTATCATTTGGGCATTTAACAAGTTCCGTTTCTTTCTTTCTGGTAAGCACGTAAAAGTATACAGTGATCATCGTGCATTACAATTTCTTATGTCTTCAAAATTAAATCATGACAGGCTAAAACGTTGGGCATTGTTTCTGCAAGAATTCCGCTTCACAATAGTCTACATTCCCGGCAAGGAGGACATTGTTGCGGACGCACTGTCACGCGCACCGGCTGGGCTTGAAAAATGTAACACAGAAGGCAACCTCGAGAAAAATTTCAGTATTCTTTACATTCAGAAAGACGCCTTTGAAAACTTCATTACCACATCTCTAAAGAACATTGCTCATGAACAAGATAAAGATCCGATTTGGAAAGACATCAAGAGCAAATGGCATGAAAAGGCACACACACAGATTCGGCATTATTACCTGGTTAGAAACAACATACTCTTCAAACGCTGCACTGTTGATGACGAGCTATGGGTACTTTGCATTCCAGACGATTTTGTTAATAAGCTCATTTGGTACATTCATTTCAGCTACGCACATTTTGGTCCACGAAAATGTTATCATATTCTTCGAACGACTTGTTATTTTAACAATATGGAAAAAAGAATTCGAAGAGTCTTGTCTATTTGTAAACTTTGTCAAAACGCGAAACCATCTACTGTCTCACATCGTGCTCTGTTGTTTCCTATTATTCCTTCTAAATTAAAAGAATTTGCTGCTGTTGATCCCTTGAGACCCCTTGTCAGAACATCGAATGGATTTTCATACGTTCTAGTCGCTGTTGAACTTACTTCAAAATTTGTTTCTTTCACTCCGTTACGTAAAGCCACTGGACGATCTGTATCCAACGCCTTTGTTAAAAATTTCTTACGTGAAGTTGGCCACGTTGCTAAAATCATTTCAGATAACGGACCGCAATTCAGATCTGCTGTTTGGTCACGCATGCTTTGGAATCATAAAATCAAACCTGTTTTTATTTCATTGTACTCACCACATTGTATCCCGTCTGAACGGATTATGAAAGAAATCAATAAGCTTTGCAGACTTTATTGTCACAGAAAGCATCAGCATTGGGACAGATATTTACACTTATTTCAAAACGTGCTGAATGAAATGCCTCATGATTCCACTGCTTTACCACCTACTCTTGTACTGAAGAATGAAGAACCACCGAACAGAATCAGAGAGCTTGTACCTTTCCCGAATATACGTAAACTTCGACACAAAGACATAATTGATTTGGCTCTTAAAAATATAAAATCTGCAGCAGAGAACTACACAGTAAAGCAAATGCAATGAAATTGTATATTGGTCAGACAGTTCTCATTAAAGCTCATTCATTGTCACATAAGAAGAAACACTTGAGTCACAAATTCTTTCTAGTTTACAATGGACCTTACAGAATCCGACACATACCACATGATAATTGCGTTGAAGTTGAAACTCTGCGTACTAGGAAGAGTAAAGGTTTACACCACATTTCACATGTAAAACTGTATATTGAAAGATAATCTGCTTTTTAACTTTGTCTTTGCCACAAAATTTTTCACTTCACATTTCTAGTATGCTTTGTCAGACTTAGAATCTGTCAACATGCAACAATGTTTGAAGTTAAATATCCAGTCAAGAACCAAGAGAACTTATTTAAACAGAAATTACGAATACATTGTTATAGTGAACAGACGACACAGTGTTGTTATTTGTACATTCTTGCTTGTTAGTTGCACGATTACGTAACGACTATCAGGCTTACATACATAGAACATGTACTGGTACTGCTAATGAGATTTTAGTGCAACATTTTGGTTTACTTGAAAATACATTATGGATTCAAGGTGCTTTCTGAGAGATACCAGATGACACAGTGGTTAGTTTATGTGACAGCTACACGATTTTATCACGACGCTACTAATGAGTGACAATTTACAATGTTGCTTTTGCGGTGTTTCTGTTTCATATCTGCACAGTTTTTCTGTATTATTCTGGAAAGTAAAACATGTTTTAGTAGTAACTTCTGTGGTGCAGCTACAATGAGACAGCCTTTTCCGTAGCACAACAATGCGTTACTGTACAGTACTTTCTTCATGACGCCAATAAGCATAATAACTACGATATCTATACGCAAGGCATTTCACTTTTGTTTATCATGAGGTAAGTACATTGACTTCTGCAGAACTTAGCTTTCGGAGGACGATAACTACGAGACTTCCACAGAGATTATCTGACAACATGACGCACAGTTTATCGCTACAGTACACGTATTTGAGTGATTAATTTCGCACTTAAAACATTTATTTTTTTAAGATATTTGAAGTACAATGATACAAGGGTTTTCTGTGATATGTTTCATTCCATTGCTGTAATCTGTAACACCTGAGGGTATAATTACATTAATCCTCAGGGGGGTACACGCCTACTTTGTGTACCATGTGTTTGGCAAGCGCAAGGAGCCCTAGCTAATATGGTATTTGCTTATACAACTTTACACATCGGTACCATATTTCTCTAAGACAGAATTACACAGCTATCTGATCATTTAACTGAGAGAGACAAACATTTTTTTATTACGTCAGTGACAGATGTTTACGTAATTACACAGTTGTGTAACTTCACACTTACGAAATTGTATTTTGTCTGTACTTTGTGAACTGTTCATATTTTTTCGGAACTATTGTGATACTACGAGAGCTTTGAATGATGTATTTGGTATGAGATCATGATTTTTAAAGTACGTTTGAGGTAGATGACACTATTGAAATGAGCAGAGAATTTTCTTTAGGTTTTGAAATTATTGCAGAAAGCTACGACGTTTTTGAGATTTGACTGAGGTGTAATGATGTTATTATTACGATGACTATGTGTATTATGCTGTTGCGGTATGTTTATGATCAGTAAGCTGATGCTATATGAGTTATTTGATTATGCTACGTATCTGTTATGATGAAATATTGAAGAAGTGTCGACGAATAAGGTAAGGAATAATGAGTAGTGGTTAGGGACTCTGATTTTTGTTATGAAAAGGATGTTGGAAACCAAGAATCGTACTTTAAGAGTTATGAAATGTATGTAAATGCATGAATGTATTACAATGCCGACGAAAATTTTTTGGCCTCTGTTATATCAATAGGATTTTGTTTCTACACACTTGTAACGCAAATTCTTGACCTGTGAAATATTTTTATATGAGACTGTCACTGTAGCGGAAACTGGTGTCGTAAATATTTCCGTAAGAAAGTTAAGTGACCACCTGCACGTAATGCGTCGTGGGCACCCAGATGGGCAACAGTCGCCTGGAAAGAAGTCATTAGCGAGTGCCATTCAGAGGCACAGGTGAAAAAAAAGGGAGGCCATTATCCTCGCTATTGACATTCCTTTGTAGAAAGCATCGCAAATACGACATGCTCAAACTTGAAAACATATGATTATACTGTGGAGTTCTTAATTTATGATATTTACTAAAATGCCTAATGAAACGATGAGAAACATTTCATGGCTATTGTCTTGCTAATAGAGAGAAATGCCATATGGCTTGCTTTATGTATTTATGTACTCATTTTGTTTAATATCTAGTTTCTAGCTGCACTGCAGCATTGGTTAAAATAGAATTTTATAGATGTACTAATATAAATATTTTCTGTCTACAGATCGAGTAAATAATAATTTTTTCAAAAAAATGAGGGAGCACAAAAAGACATTTACCTTCACAGGAACTGCATTCATAATTTTCTTTTCAAGTACTTGGTAATTTTTGTAGAATTAGTTTTTGTGGTGCACCACTTTAATTACATAGACATTAAGATGTGAATAGACATTTCCCTTATCTGCATTATTGTCTTTAGTGTAATGTTTTTTTCTGCTTGAGCTTTGTCATGTTTTGGTATAAGTTATTTCATTTGCTGCTGCTGTTTGCCAGGCATAGTGTTACTGAATTTGGCTTTGTGTTACTCTGCTAAGCCAGAATTATTTTTCTTGTTTGCTGCTCATTGCCTTATATTAGTTGTAATTTATGCTGCTTGCTTTGCCTTTTGTATTTTTTATCATTGCTGTTTGTGTTAATTGTTTTGTGCTGCTGCATTGCCTCGTTCCTTAGTTTAGTATCTGAGCTCAGTAGATTTAAGTTAGCTTAACAGGGGTAGACTATATAAGAGAATGAGTTGCGATGAAATGCATTGAGAAGTCATACGAAAAAAGTACAGAAAGCAGGTATAGATAGGACTTTTTGGAAATAATGAAGAACGAAGGGAGATCTCCGAGAAGTAAAGAAAGTTTTGTTTGCAAAATACTGCAGTAAAAGAAACCCTGTCCTTTCCTTGCGTTATCCCACTATGTGTTTGTGTACTCTTGTATATTTGTGTTTTTCCTGTCTTTATGTGTTTAGCTGATGCTGTTCTGTTGTAGAATTTTTCTAATACTGTGTTATTTACTTTGTAAAGATGTTTAGACATTATTTATTCTGTTTTGTTTTAATGCTCATGTGTGAAGTTGATGTTTCGAAAGTTACTCTGATCTTTTATGTATGTACTCATGTCATAATTCCTGTAACACTGACGTATATGTTATTTCTATTCTTTTGTAAAGCATGTATTACTACAAATGTTATCTGTATTGTTATGTTCTTTAATGATGTATTTTGTACCTTTGTAATTTTATTCTCATGTTATAATATACAGGACAAAACAGACCCAACACAGACATTGCAAACTAAATATGGAATAATTAAGAGAGTTCATAAATTTAAGTATCTAGGGGAATGGATTACACCGACAGGGTTACCAAATGTTTCACTACAGGAAAGAGCAATAAAGATGGAAACGGCATACCAGCTATGCCGAAATGTATACAATAAAAAGTCGATCTCCATCAATGCCAAGCTCAGGCACTACAATGCGGTAATAAAACCAGAAAGTTTGTATGCGATTGAATGCATCCCACTGAACAGAAAACGTCTGTTGGAGAAATTGGAAATAAAAGAGAGAAAAATACTGAGAAAGATCTTAGGACCTAAAAAGGATGGACAGGATTATAAATTGCGATCCAATAAAGAGTTATACGAGAAAATTGAAAAACTGACAACATCCTTTAAAAAGAGAAGACTGAGTTTCTATGGGCATGTCAAAAGAATGGCACCAGAAAGAACGGCAAAGAAAATCCTGGAATACATGGAAAGCAGAAAGACACAAATTAACTGGCTGAAAGAAGTAAAAGAAGACATTGCAGAAATGAACATTATACCAGAGACAGTTTACAACAGAATGGAATATAGGAATGCCATCAACAAAATACAGGGATTCAAAGACCGAACGCAATCAAAGAAGACGGGAACAACCTGGTCGCAAGAACGTAAAGAAGCCCACTCAGAAAAAATGAAGAAGTACTGGGAAGAACGCAAGAAAAAGCACAAGAAATGACTGATGCTTAGCGTAGTCCAAAGTTGACTGTAACGAATAATAATAATAATAATAATTGTAATTGACACCAGTTCATCAAATTAAGTAACTTGTAAGCATTCATTTCACTGCACACATTTCTGTTGGTCATAGTACTGCACAATATGTAAGAAGTTGGGATTGTTAGTGTTTGCACGTGTGTTACTAATTCAGCAAGGGACTGGATAACAGCATTGCTGGTTCTAAGGACAATTCCAAAAACTTCGTGAGTGTACAAGTGGTAGTTTATGGACTTGCTATCTTCTCTGCAAGGCTCTTCGATGGTGATTGTGCGCCTGCACAGTCGCAATAGATGGCTGCTGGCCGTTTATACAAGGATTATAATGGGTCTGCATCTTTGATGGCCCACCAATACTGTAATCTCTACCAGGACTACAGTGGGTCTACTCTGTGATGACCTACCTACCAGTATTCTTCAAAAATTCGACTGACACTCCTGTGGGTCTGCTCTGTTGTGGCCCATTACCTGTCTGCATGTCAAGTGTCAGCACTGTCTTTCTGTTGGAAGGACAACACTACTTCTTCAAGACTGCATGGAAATCCACTACTTCCATGTGCATTTTCTTTTACTGCTCAGACTTTGAGAAAAACACTGCTATTTTACTGTGATGGACGATCAGGACTGTCTTTATGGACTGTGAGAAAATTTTAGCTTTTGACCAACATTGTATCAATAAGTGTGTGCATTTGATTTTTTTGTTATTGTAATTGTGAAAAAATTTTATCAAATCATTATTGGCCACTGCCCAAAACAATTTGTAAAATTTTTTGTGGGGAGCATGGGGGCTATGTAAGTAGGCTGTTTACGTTTTCTTATTGGCAACGTTACGTAGCGGTCTGTGTGAGAATCACTGGCTGTGCTGTGTGCAGTCTGTGGCTGGTTTGCATTGTTGTCTGCCATTGTAGTGTTGGGCAGTGGCAGCTGGATGTGAACAGCGCGTAGCGTTGCGCAGTTGGAGGTGAGCCGCCAGCAGTGGTGGATGTGGGGAGAGAGATGGTGGAGTTTTGTAATTTGTCATAAACTGCTATATACACTCCTGGAAATGGAAAAAAGAACACATTGACACCGGTGTGTCAGACCCACCATACTTGCTCCGGACACTGCGAGAGGGCTGTACAAGCAATGATCACACGCACGGCACAGCGGACACACCAGGAACCGCGGTGTTGGCCGTCGAATGGCGCCAGCTGCGCAGCATTTGTGCACCGCCGCCGTCAGTGTCAGCCAGTTTGCCGTGGCATACGGAGCTCCATCGCAGTCTTTAACACTGGTAGCATGCCGCGACAGCGTGGACGTGAATCATATGTGCAGTTGACGGGCTTTGAGCGAGGGCGTATAGTGGGCATGCGGGAGGCCGGGTGGACGTACCGCCGAATTGCTCAACACGTGGGGCGTGAGGTCTCCACAGTACATCGATGTTGTCGCCAGTGGTCGGCGGAAGGTGCACGTGCCCGTCGACCTGGGACCGGACCGCAGGGACGCACGGATGCACGCCAAGACCGTAGGATCCTACGCAGTGCCGTAGGGGACCGCACCGCCACTTCCCAGCAAATTAGGGACACTGTTGCTCCTGGGGTATCGGCGAGGACCATTCGCAACCGTCTCCATGAAGCTGGGCTACGGTCCCGCACACCGTTAGGCCGTCTTCCGCTCACGCCCCAACATCGTGCAGCCCGCCTCCAGTGGTGTCGCGACAGGCGTGAATGGAGGGACGAATGGAGACGTGTCGTCTTCAGCGATGTGAGTCGCTTCTGCCTTGGTGCCAATGATGGTCGTATGCGTGTTTGGCGCCGTGCAGGTGGGCGCCACAATCAGGACTGCATACGACCGAGGCACACAGGGCCAACACCCGGCATCATGGTGTGGGGAGCGATCTCCTACACTGGCCGTACACCACTGGTGATCGTCGAGGAGACACTGAATAGTGCACGGTACATCCAAACCGTCATCGAACCCATCGTTCTACCATTCCTAGACCGGCAAGGGAACTTGCTGTTCCAACAGGACAATGCACGTCCGTATGTATCCCGTGCCACCCAACGTGCTCTAGAAGGTGTAAGTCAACTACCCTGGCCAGCAAGATCTCCGGATCTGTCCCCCATTGAGCATGTTTGGGACTGGATGAAGCGTCGTCTCACGCGGTCTGCACGTCCAGCACGAACGCTGGTCCAACTGAGGCGCCAGGTGGAAATGGCATGGCAAGCCGTTCCACAGGACTACATCCAGCATCTCCACGATCGTCTCCATGGGAGAATAGCAGCCTGCATTGCTGCGAAAGGTTGATATACACTGTACTAGTGCCGACATTGTGCATGCTCTGTTGTCTGTGTCTACATGCCTGTGGTTCTGTCAGTGTGATCATGTGATGTATCTGACCCCAGGAATGTGTCAATAAAGTTTCCCCTTCCTGGGACAATGAATTCACGGTGTTCTTATTTCAATTTCCAGGAGTGTATATTATGACTATTATGGTAAATACATTATTTGTTCTCTATCAAAATCTTTCATTTGCTAACTACGCCTATTAGTAGTTAGTGCCTTCCGTAGTTTGAATCTTTTATTTAGCTGGCAGTAGTGGCGCTCGCTGTACTGCAGTAGTTCGAGTAACGAAGATTTTTGTGAGGTAAGTGATTTGTGAAACGTATAGGTTAATGTTAGTCAGGGCCATTCTTTTGTAGGGATTTTTGAAAGTCAGATTGCGTTGCGCTAAAAATATTGTGTGTCAGTATAAGCACAGTCATTTGTAATTTTTCTAAGGGGACGTTTCGTTGAAAGGGGACGTTTCAACAGTACGAAATTAACGCTGAACCTTTGTTGGTGCTGGCCAGTGTGGCCGTGAGCTTCTAGGCGCTACAGTCTGGAACCGAGCGACCGCTATGGTCGCAGGTTCGAATCCTGCCTCGGGTATGGATGTGTGTGATGTCCTTAGGTTGGTTAGGTTTAATTAGTTCTAAGTTCTAGGCGACTGATAACCTCAGAAGTTAAGTCGCATAGTGCTCAGAGCCATTTGACCCATTTTAACCCTTGTTGGTGACTTTCCTGCTTCCATCCGAACCACGCAGCGAGTACCTTCAAGTCCTGTGAAGTCTACTATTCCGATTTTCAACTTCCTGTAGTTCCTAGGCGCAGAATTCGGTGCTACAACAAGAATTGAACTGAACTTCTGCTCAGATGGCACCTTAACCAAACGATTTTCAATTTACTGTCTCTCCTAGTGGCAAATATCGGTACCACAATAAAAGTGAATGAAACTTGAAGTATTTTGCTGCAAGATGCCACTTTAAACACATGAAGTCGTCTCAACAAAACTCTATAGGTAAGTTAATTTGTAAAGTTATTTTAGATTCATCCCATAGTCTGTATACTTTCCTGACCGTGTTGCGACCCGCAACGCCACCACGTGGTGGGCAGAGGTCATAATGTTGCAGCTCATCAGTATGTAATGCGCAAGCCACTGTAGGAACCCAACGAACGGGTCGTCTTATCAGTATTAGTGATTTTATGGCTAACCCCATTGGTGTACTGAGCGGTCGAAATGTGCGTTCCCTTCAAATGGTTCAAATGGCTCTGAGCACTATGGGACCTAACTAACCTAAGAACGTCACACACATCCATGCCCGAAGCAGGATTCGAACCTGCGACCGTAGCGGTCACGCGATTCCAGACTGAAGCGCCTTTAACCGCACGGCCACGCCGGCCGGCTGTGCGTTCCCTGATCTCATGTGATTCTTATGATCTCTAGGGGAGATACGAGAATGGTCGCACAGTGTTCCTCGAATGTCGATCCTCTTCATTTACCCAGCAATGTTTCATAAGAATTATAGCACCTTTCTTCCGAAGAGTGCTATTTCTGTTCGATAAACGCCGCTGTTCCAAGTCCATGCAGATTGTCTGTGAATGGTCTGCTGCCTCAGATCCTGCTTACAGAGACTCGATAGGCACTCCAGGTGTCGAAAGAGTACTCCAGAATTGACCACACTGGTTGCTTTCATGCGATTTCGTTAACAGAGACATTACACTTTCCCAGATCCCTTCAAACAATTTCAAGTCTTCCTCAATGCTCAAGTCGGTCTGATTCTGTACCTCATTCCAATGAATTGCCTCCTGTCCCATTCATTTCAACCAGTCGTCGTTCTTTCTTCCCACCATCCCTCCAACTACAGTTCCCGAGAACAACTTTACAAATGTACAGCCTTTCTATCTCTTCATTATGTCGCTATCAGTCATTCTTTCTGGTAGACTCTTTCCAAGATGTTTTTATTTCCCATTCGACCAGTTCATCTTATCTTGAGCAGTACACTGTAGCCCAACCTCTTAGAGACCTCCAATCGTTTCGTTTCAGTCTCCTCGTCGCCCATGTTTCGCATCTATAGAAAACTGTGCTCCAAGCATGACTTTGCATGAATCTTTCTCTGGTCCCAACGTTTATATTTTCGAACGTTAGCGACTCTCCAGTTTTCTGGAAAACACTTTCTCTTTGTGAAATCCTCGCTACAATGACTTTCATGGATCTTCTTTCTTGACGCATTTTACTTACGAATAACCAAGTTCGCCTGTTACCTCAGCAGTTTACATCCTTAACAAACATTCAGCCGTCAAGACGCCCGTCTGTTGCGCTCAGAACCACCTGACTTATTATGTATGCTCTTTATGTGCCTGTTATATACATCAGCTACCAATAATTCATTAACAACCCAATTCATTTGGCCTTAATTACAGACGGTTACTGATACGTACAAAGCAAACCATTTCATGACTTTTCCCTCCCATGATAGGCCATTCCCACATTGAAGTAACCCTTTCTTTCTCAGTGCACCCTTAATATACGAAAATAGACTTATTTTCCGTCTGATGATAGCTCTTTTTATTTTCTCAAACTAACTGGTTTCTCACAGTTTTGTTCGTCTTCAGCTCTTTTAAACTGAAAGCGTACAGTACCGCCCTACATTGAAAATAGGTACAACATACTTCATTATTTTTGTCAGAACAACACATTTTTTGTAAAATAACTCAATTTCAATTAATACAGCGAAGCCAGATACCAGTGTGGGAAAGAAAATTTATTTATTTAATTGATCACATGTGCACTCCCTCAAAATAAATCCCTACATCCAGTTTGGTGAGATCTGTGAAATGAATGAATGTATGGTCGTCTGCTAACCGCAGATAGTGAATGTGAATATATGATCATCTTTGAGACGATCCTTTGACCACCTTTGGTGGGACCAAAGAGATGAAATTTACCTGAGCTTTGAGCGCCTGAAACGTGGCTGACCAATACGGTAGCAAGGTGCTCCCCCACTTCGACAGAGGTGCGAGAGGACCTGAAGAACGGCCATGTTTCAGCACTCTCCCGCTGGATCTTGTGCTGTTAGGACCTGTCTTAGTTGTGCTCCGTAAAGACAAAAGAGTGGAGACATGGCATGCATGTGGAATATTTAAGAGTAGTTTGAAATAATAATTTCTCTATTTCAGGAACTTTTGTGGGGAGAATTAAATGTCAGGCAGGTAATATTAATGGGATCGTAGTAATCTTCGGAAGTGACCAACGGTCACAATGAAACCACGTGTAGCAATAAGTTGAAACACTTCCATGTGCTTAAGTTAAGCTGAATTACTAGCGTGTGTACTATAAGTTGAAATATTTAAGGAATGGCGTGTGCAGGACTTGAAATTAGAGACGAGTACTTCCACGTGGTGAGTACTGTGTGAGTCTCAATCTGTGTATGAGACAAAGGATAAAGAGAAGTACTCGTCCATGATATCAGTTGAGGACTCGCGTGTGTGATGAATATGCTCTTAATATTACTTTGCATGTTATGTTTCCTTGTGATGCTTGATTCAAACTATAATACTCTGAGAGGGAAGCAAGGTGAGTCAGCTGTCTATCCAGCAACGCCACTTGGCTTGCATTGCACAGGAAGACATGCATATATCTCCGGAGCTCATAGTAGGAAAGAAGAATTACGAAGTTGGGCAGTGTCGTGTGAAACTGGGATAAATACTAATTGAAGTGGGAAAGCTGAAAGTGATAGTGTTGTGACTATTTATTGTGTTGTATTCCATGTTGTAGTGTGGTGTATGTCATGTAATTTGGGTATGTGTGGTTTGCATGGGAGAGTAGCATGGTAGTTTCAGAGGTAATGGGTTATGCTTGTTCCTTCTGTACCGCTCGGTCTGGAGGAAAGTTTTGTGATGATGATTGTGAGAGTCGAAGTGTGAGATATAATAAAAGATCCACCATCCTACCCAGAAAGTGCACTGTAGCGTTAAATAATTACGAGACCATTAGATAGAGAATCACCAATGTAAAGCCATGCCCACTGGGCGGAATTTCTCATGTGTTATGGTTGTAGGTTATAGAATTTGTGTGTTTAGGTTATAGAACTTATCGGAATAAATAAGATAAAAGAAAAAGATTGGTGGCCTTTTCCTTCGAATTGTATGTTGTCATGATATCCAGAATTTATAATGTGTGCGCCACTCATATTCAGTGCGATGGCCACGTGTTGATAAAAGCCGTTAAATAAAAAAAAAAAAGAAAATGTGGTATTGCCAGTGCCTAGTGAACTGTCAGAGTTCTGTAAATTACTGATAGTCAGATGTGCTTTTCCGTTGCGTATTATTTTTACAGGAGGATAATTTGTAACTTAATTGTGAGTACGAGAGTTCATGTTACTCGATAAATAAGAATGAATCCACTCGCTTGGCAGACCACTCATCTTGCAGGCCTGACTGCTTGATGCCACAGTATGAGCAAGGCATGTGGGTGCCTCTCAAAACAATACAAAAATAAATGGCAATTGGGTTCTTATCCCAGGTTTACAATATAACAGAGTAAGAAAGTATTTCTAACTGTAACATAAGCGTTTCTGACTCTTAGAGTAACCAGTTGTAAAGGAACTATCAGTTTTGCTGTCGTATACAAAAGCCGAGCTTCTATGCTGTTGTTTTATACCAAAATTAAAAAAAAATGACGCGAAAAGCCTGTAGTGTTAACTGGAAGGGAGACCTTCGGCATCTTCAGAAAAACCCCTTTGTCAGGTAACGTTGTGGGAGAGACCCCGTGTAACCCAGCACAACAGAAGGGAACACACATTTACGCCATGTACAACAAAGACGTTAGACGACTAGTCCCAGAAGATAGAAATGCAAATAGAATTAGGAGCTTTTAAACAAACAGCAAGTGGATACAGAAAACAAGATGTCAGGCATATGTTTAAAAATCAGGAAAAAAACCACTAACACAAATGGTGATATAAAGAAAGTAAAACTTCAGAATAAATTTGACACTTTGACATATAAAAGGCAAGTGGCAGAAAGAAATGTCAATTTTTTTTCTAGACAACGTAATCACTGCAAATCGGAATGAAAGGAAAATTACACATAGAGTAAGGCATAACACTCAGCATCTAAAAAAGAAGGAATGTAATTATTCCAGGTTGTATAAAATCAAATGTACACGATGTAATTCATATCACATTTGAAGAGCCAAAGAAACTGGTACACCTGCTCTAATATCGTACAGAGTCCCCGCGAGCACGCGAAAGTGCCGCAACACGACGTGGCACGGACTCGACTAATGTCTGAAGTAGTGCTGGAGGGAACTGACAAAATGAATCCAGCAGGGTTGTCCATAAATCCATAAGAGTACGAGGGGATGGAGATCTCTTCTGAACAGCACTTCGCAAGTCATCCCAAATATGCTCAACAATGTTCTTGTCTGGAGAGTTTGGTGGCCAGCGGAAGTGTTTAAACTCAGAAGAGTGTCCCTGGAGCGATCCTCTAGCAATTCTGGACGTGTGTGGTGTCGCATTGTCCTCCCGGAATTGCCCAAGTCCATCGGAGCTCACAATGGGTACGAATGGACGCAGGTGATCAGACAGGACGCTTACGTACGTGTCACCTGTCAGAGTCGTATCTAGACGTATCAGGAGTCCCATATCCCACCAACTGCACACGCCCCACACCATTACAGAGCCTCTGCCAGCTTCAACAGTCCCTGCTCACAGGAAGGGTCCATGGATTTATAAGGTTCTCTCCATACCCGTATTCGTCCATCCTCTCGACACAATTTGAAATGAGACTCGTTCGAACAGGCAACATGTTTCCAGTCATCAACAGTCCAAAGTCTGTTGACGAGTTCAGGCGAGCCGTAAAGCTTTGTGTCATGCAAAGGTAGACGAGTGGGTCTTCGGCTCCGAAAGCCCATATCGATGATGTTTCGTTGAATGGTTCGCACGGTGATACTTGTTGATGGCCCAGCATTGAAATTTGCAGCAATTTGAAGTAGAGTTCAACTTCTGCGCTTTCAACGATTCTCTTCAGTCGTCTTTGGTGCCCTTCTTGCAGTATCTTTTTCCGGCCGCAGCGATGTCGGAAATTTGAAGTTTTACCGGGTTTTTCATATTCACGGTACATTCGTGAAATGGTCGTACGGGAAAATCCCCACTTTGTTGCTATTTCGGAGATGCTGTGTCCCGTCGCTTGTGCCCCGACTGTGCCACGACGTTCAAACTCACACGTTGTTGTGTTATACGGGCGTTGCCGACCGCAGCGCCATATTCTGCCCGTTTACATATCTCTGTACTTGAATATGCATGCCTATACCACTTTCTTTGGCGCTTATGTGCAAATGGGCAAACGTGGGTGGAATTTTGAAATGCGGTATAGACAACATTATGGTCACAACAATACGATCTTTGGGGACACACTTAAAAATAAGCAAAAATGAGCTTCTCACAGTAGGAGAACAGATGGAAATACTGCATAGAGCACCAAAGAGTGTTTATGTGAATGTGTTGTAAGGACATCAGATTTACACCAGCCGGTTAGAAACCCTGGGAGAATTGGTAAACTAAGGGATTTTGGACAATAAGAAATTCAGCCTTCAGTTGCAAGGAAATTTTTTTTTAGTTTACGTAGGTTTCGATTCCAATAATGGTATCGCCTCAGTTGTGCGACTGGATTCGTGATTTCCTGTCAGGAAGGTCGCAGTTCGTAGTAATAGACGGCAAATCATCGAGTAAAACTGAAGTGATATCAGGTGTTCCCCAAGGAAGCGTCCTGGGACCTCTGCTGTTCCTGATCTATATAAATGACCTGGCTGACAATTTGAGCAGTTCTCTTAGGATGTTCACAGATGATGCTGTAATTTACCGTCTAGTAAGGTCATCCGAAGACCAGTATCAGTTGCAAAGCGATTTAGAAAAGATTGCTGTATGGTGTGGCAGGTGGCAGTTGACGCTAAATAACGAAAAGTGTGAAGTGATCCACATGAGTTCCAAAAGAAATCCGTTGGAATTCGATTACTCGATAAATAGTACAATTCTCAAGGCTGTCAATTCAACTAAGTACCTGGGTGTTAAAATTACGAACAACTTCAGTTGGAAAGACCACATAGATAATATTGTGGGGCAGGCGAGCCAAAGGTTGCGTTTCATTGGCAGGACGCTTAGAAGATGCAACAAGTCCACTAAAGAGACAACTTACACTACACTCGTTCGTCCTCTGTTAGAATATTGCTGCGCGGTGTGGGATCCTTACCAGGTGGGATTGGCGGAGGACATCGAAAGGGTGCAAAAAAGGGCAGCTCGTTTTGTATTATCACGTAATAGGGGAGAGAGTGTGGCAGAAATGATACGCGTGTTGGGATGGAAGTCATTAAAGCAAAGACCTTTTTCGTCGCGGCGAGATCTATTTGCGAAATTTCAGTCACCAACTTTCTCTTCCGAATGCGAAAATATTTTGTTGAGCCCAACCTACATAGGTAGGAATGATCATCAAAATAAAATAAGAGAAATCAGAGCTCGAACAGAAAGGTTTAGGTGTTCGTGTTTCCCACGCGCTGTTCGGGAGTGGAATGGTAGGGAGATAGTATGATTGTGGTTCGATGAACCCTCTGCCAAGCACTTAAATGTGAACTGTAGAGTAATCATGTAGATGTAGATGTAGATGTAGAACCTATAAATTAACCCATACAGACATACACTCCTGGAAATTGAAATAAGAACACCGTGAATTCATTGTCCCAGGAAGGGGAAACTTTATTGACACATTCCTGGGGTCAGATACATCACATGATCACACTGACAGAACCACAGGCACATAGACACAGGCAACAGAGCATGCACAATGTCGGCACTAGTACAGTGCATATCCACCTTTCGCAGCAATGCAGGCTGCTATTCTCCCATGGAGACGATCGTAGAGATGCTGGATGTAGTCCTGTGGAACGGCTTGCCATGCCACTTCCACCTGGCGCCTCAGTTGGACCAGCGTTCGTGCTGGACGTGCAGACTGCGTGAGACGACGCTTCATCCAGTCCCAAACAGGCTCAATGGGGGACAGATCCGGAGATCTTGCTGGCCAGGGTAGTTGACTTACACCTTCTAGAGCACGTTGGGTGGCACGGGATACATGCGGACGTGCATTGTCCTGTTGGAACAGCAAGTTCCCTTGCCGGTCTAGGAATGGTAGAACGATGGGTTCGATGACGGTTTGGATGTACCGTGCACTATTCAGTGTCCCCTCGACGATCACCAGTGGTGTACTGCCAGTGTAGGAGATCGCTCCCCACACCATGATGCCGGGTGTTGGCCCTGTGTGCCTCGGTCGTATGCAGTCCTGATTGTGGCGCTCACCTGCACGGCGCCAAACACGCATACGACCATCATTGGCACCAAGGCAGAAGCGACTCTCATCGCTGAAGACGACACGTCTCCATTCGTCCCTCCATTCACGCCTGTCGCGACACCACTGGAGGCGGGCTGCACGATGTTGGGGCGTGAGCGGAAGACGGCCTAACGGTGTGCGGGACCGTATCCCAGCTTCATGGAGACGGTTGCGAATGGTCCTCGCCGATACCCCAGGAGCAACAGTGTCCCTAATTTGCTGGGAAGTGGCGGTGCGGTCCCCTACGGCACTGCGTAGGATCCTACGGTCTTGGCGTGCATCCGTGCGTCGCTGCGGTCCGGTCCCAGGTCGACGGGCACGTGCACCTTCCGCCGACCACTGGCGACAACATCGATGTACTGTGGAGACCTCACGCCCCACGTGTTGAGCAATTCGGCGGTACGTCCACCCGGCCTCCCGCATGCCCACTATACGCCCTCGCTCAAAGTCCGTCAACTGCACATGCGGTTCACGTCCACGCTGTCGCGGCATGCTACCAGTGTTAAAGACTGCGATGGAGCTCCGTATGCCACGGCAAACTGGCTGACACTGACGGCGGCGGTGCACAAATGCTGCGCAGCTAGCGCCATTCGACGGCCAACACCGCGGTTCCTGGTGTGTCCGCTGTGCCGTGCGTGTGATCATTGCTTGTACAGCCCTCTCGCAGTGTCCGGAGCAAGTATGGTGGATCTGACACACCGGTGTCAATGTGTTCTTTTTTCCATTTCCAGGAGTGTATATTAAACATTTAAATACATCACCTATCTAATAAGATAATAAGGAAAATATCCACAAAAATTAATTATTTTGAGGGCCAAACGTTGGCCATGTCACAGAATAAAACTAATAGAGAATAAAGACGCATAATACTAAGATTATGTCTGTCAATACTAAAAACAATAAGAAAAAAGTAGACGTAGCTGCGCCGGGCCAGGAATAAGCAACAAGGAAACTAGGCGTCGCGTAACAGTACAGTGCCTGACTGTTCTAACTGTACACTCTCCTGAGAGCAAAGACAGCAGGTCCGTCTGTACCACCAAAGCTGATATGGAGCAACCGTCACACACGGCCGCTCACAACGGAAGACCACGTCTCTACACCGCTGGCCTGAATGTTAGTAGTATCCTCAGATCTTGTAAAGATGGTGCTGTTATCTTTAATGAAGTATTGTCTTTAAAAATCTGGAACTTTGTGGTAAGTTCTACGGGACCAAACCGCTGAGGTCATTGGTCCCTAGGCTTACACACTACTTAATCTAACTTTAACTTACGCTAAAGTCAACACACATATCCATGCCCAAGGGAGGACTCGTAAGGACAACACACACACACACACACACACACACACACACACCCATACCCAAGGGAGGACTCGGACCTCCGACGGGGGGGAAGCCGCGCGAACCGTAGCAAGGCCCCCCATACCGCGCGGCTACCCCTACCCCGGGCGGCTAGTGTCCACGTAGATGTAGATTTAGATGTGGACAGGAGACGTAGCTAGATGAATACCTGATACGTGGGCACTGCGAGTTTTCTGCTGAATTCCAAAGACAGAACTGAAGCTCGTGACGACGACCAAAACATTAGAAAACGCGCAGAAGCAAGGTGATTGTTTAACGAAGAGGACCACATTTCAGTGAAGAGGCCTTTATCCAGCAGAGGATGCCAAATGACGTGATGATGGCAGCAATGATCGCGATTGGACAGGTTAAGTGAGGGTCTCTAGAGTTACAGAAAACTTTTGTGCCTGAGGCGTTCATTGTTTTTGTGTCCTCAGTCTTCTGACTGGTTTGATGCGGCCTGCCACGAATTCCTCTCCTGTACCAACCTCTTCATCTCAGAGTAGCACTTGCAATCTCCGTCCTCGATTATTTGCTGGATGCATGCCAACCTCTGTCTTCCTCTACAGTTTTTTCCTCTACAGCTCGCTCTAGTACCATGGAAGTCATCCGCTGATGCCTTAACAGACGTCCTATCATCCTGTCTCTTCTCCTTGTCAGTGTTTCCCAGATATTCCTTTCCTCTCCGGCTCCGCGCAGAACCCTCTCGTTCCTTACCTAATCGGTCCACCTAATTTTCACTATTCGTCTGTAGCACCACATCTCAAATGCTTAGATTCTCTTGTGTTCCGGTTTTCCCACAGTCCATGTTTCAGTATCACACAATGCTGTGCTCCAAACGTAAATTCTCGGAATTTTCTTCCTCAAATTAAGGCCTATGTTTGTTACTAGTAGACTTCTTTTGGCCAGGAATACCCTTTCTGCCACTGCTAGTCTGCTTCTAATGTCCTCCTTGCTCCGTCCATTATTAGTTATTTTGCTGTCTAGGTAGAATTCCTTAACATCATCTACTTCGTGACCATCAATCCTGATGTTAAGTTTCTCTCTCTTCTCATTTCCGATATTTCTCATTACTTTCGTCTTTCTTCGATTTACTCTCAATCCATATTCTGTACTCATTAGACTGTTCATTCCATTAAGCAGATCATGTAATTCTTCTTTTACTCAGTATAGCAATGTGGTCAGCGAATCGTATCATTGATATCCTTTCACTTTGAATTTTAATTCCACTCCTGTACCTTTCTCTTATTTCCATCATTGCTTCTTCGATGTACATCTACATCTATACTCCGCGAGCCACCTTACGGTGTGTGGCGGAGGGTACTTATTGTACCACTATCTGATCCCCCCTTCCCTGTTCCATTCACGAATTGTGCGTGGGAAGAACGACTGCTTGTAAGTCTCCGTATTTGCTCTAATTTCTCGGATCTTTTCGTTGTGATCATTACGCGAGATATATGTGGGCGGTAGTAATATGTTGCCCATCTCTTCCCGGAATGTGCTCTCTCGTAATTTCGATAATAAACCTCTCCGTATTGCGTAACGCCTTTCTTGAAGTGTCCGCCACTGGAGCTTGTTCAGCATCTCCGTAACGCTCTCGCGCTGACTAAATGTCCCCATGACGAATCGCGCTGCTTTTCGCTGGATCATGTCTATCTCTTCTATTAATCCAACCTGGTAAGGGTCCCATACTGATGAGCAATACTCAAGAATCGGACGAACAAGCGTTTTGTAAGCTACTTCTTTCGTCGATGAGTCACATTTTCTTAGAATTCTTCCTATGAATCTCAACCTGGCGCCTGCTTTTCCCACTATTTGTTTTATGTGATCATTCCACTTCAGATCGCTCCGGATAGTAACTCCTAAGTATTTTACGGTCGTTACCGCTTCCAATGATTTACCACCTATGGCATAATCGTACTGGAATGGATTTCTGCCCCTATGTATGCGCATTATATTACATTTATCTACGTTTAGGGAAAGCTGCCAGCTGTCGCACCATGCATTAATCCTCTGCAGGTCCTCCTGGAGTACGTACGAGTCTTCTGATGTTGCTACTTTCTTGTAGACAACCGTGTCATCTGCAAATAGCCTCACGGAGCTACCGATGTTGTCAACTAAGTCATTTATGTATATTGTAAACAATAAAGGTCCTATCACGCTTCCCTGCGGTACTCCCGAAATTACCTCTACATCTGCAGATTTTGAACCGTTAAGAATGACATGTTGTGTTCTTTCTTCTAGGAAATCCTGAATCCAATCACAAACCTGGTCCGATATTCCGTAAGCTCGTATATTTTTCACTAAACGTAAGTGCGGATTGAAAAGTAGAGGCGAAAGACTACATCCCTGTCTAACACCCTTTTGATCCGATCACTTCGTTCTTGGTCGTCCACTCTTATTATTCCCTCTTGGTTCTTGTACATAGTGTATATTACCCATCTCTCCCTACAGCTTACCCCTAATCATCGCAGAATTACGATCATCTTGCACCATTTTACATTGTCGAACGCTTTTTCCAGGTCGACAAATCCTATGAATGTGCTTTGATTTTTCTTTAGTCTTGCTCCCATTATCAACCGCAACGTCAGAACTGCCTCTCTGGTGCCTTTACGTTTCCTAAATCCGAACCGATCGTCATCTAACACATCTTCAATTTTCTTTCCCACTCTTCTGAGGTGCTTACTCTCGAATAAGACGGTTGTGTCGAGAGTTCATTCTCACTGCACGCGCAGTGGATGTATGACAGGCCGCTTTTTCCAGGAAGTTTATGTAGTGACCGCCGTGCCGCGGTCGAGATATTTATGCTTCTACAGAAGCGGTGGCGTGTGACGTGGGTACAGCGACTCGTTGCGTATGGGTGTTATCAAACAGGGCGGCAGCCGGCGAGGCGTCCGTGACACGACTGCGACTGCACGCCGTGGCGACGCGATTTGTTCCGCGGCCGGTCGCGTGCTCTTTAGTCACGCTCGGTACGCGCGTGGGTGGCTGCAGCAGCGTGCGGGACATCTCGCATCGCAAGGCGGCCCGCCGTCTGAGGGGCCGGCCGGCCCGTTCGCTACACGACGGCCCCAGCCGATCCCCACCCACCTGGCTACTAATGGCACTCTGCTGGGGCTAAAGCAAAGCGACAGACGTACAAAACGCCACGACGTCAAACTGTGGCCACTTCCCACAGGAAACCAGTCAACATTCTCAGAACAGCAGAATACATCGTAGAAGCCAGACTAATGAATTACCTGAATAAATCTAAGCTTCCTTGTGAAGAAATTTTGTTTCCTGAGCGGCAGCAGAAGAGGATCATTGAAACATTACTGTATTTTCTCATGAGAATACTGAAGGGCAATCTGTTTTAATTGTTAAAAGCCACTCTTAAGCCAAGATCGCAAAAATATTTTTTATGCAACACAACAGGTTTCAACACTCTTAGCTGTCATCTTCAGGTCTTAAATATTTTTTGTGTGATAAAACATGTTCATATTATTTTGTGCTGTAAAACATGTTCATTTTACGCGGTCAGCTCTTAAACCTTTTTTTGTTGTAAAACATGTTTAAGAGCTGAAGATGACAGCTAAGACTGTTGAAACTGTTTGTCTTGAATAAAAAATATTTTGTGCGATCTTGGCTTTTAAATGGCTTTTAAGAACCAAAGCATACTTTACGAAACTCTAACACTAAACAAGAATGAATTTCTCGCCGCTTTATATCTAGGTGCCTAAGGCCTGTGATTCGATTTTTCGTAAAATACTACTAAAAGAAGTAGAATGATTTAGAATAAGTATAGTGGCCAATCACCAGTACCAACCCTATCTAGAAAATAAATCTTATAAATAACGCAAGAATGCAATAAAGCAGTGTTTTGGTAAAACACTTGTCAGGTGGAAAATGAATCAGTATGGAGGTTCCACAGAATGGCATAGCAGGACCAATATTGTTCTTGTTATACATCAGTGACATTCCTCACAACGTTAGCTATTGGGAAATACTTCCGTCTACTCATGTCAACAACATCTTAATGACAGTTAAAACAACAGCTGTTAGAAACGTCATAGTCACAGTTAATGGACAAAAACATCATCTAGTGCTGCAAGCAAATGAAATCCTAAACGATATTTACATTTGGTTAACTTGCAATTAAGTGACACTGAATACAAACAAAATAAATAGCATGCATTTCTGCTTAAAGAGGAAAAATAATTCTGTAACAAGGAACTTCGATGATTTGTAAAATGAACGCAGACTTTTTAGCGACTAATAGTAACTGACACCGCAAGTGGAAAGAGAGTCCAAAGATTCTAGCAAAGAGATTCCCATAAGCATAACCTCAGACTCCTATCAGCAGTATGTAACAGATAGCGTTTTGTAAGTTCGAATTTTTTCTTTACACACTCAATTTTCAACCATGGATTCCCTTTTTGGAGTTCCAGTATACACTGCGTGGGCACTAGTTACGAACTGCAGCTCACTGTTAAGTACCTGTTCGAAGCAGTTGGACATTATAACCCTACCATGTCACTTCATCAAAACTATATATGCGTCTTAAGAAGCACCTCACTAATCGTCATAGTCACAACAGCCTTTTTAATGTAGAAACGAGAGAGACTTTTAGATTAGATTAGATTAGATTTACTTTCATTCCAATTGATCTGTAGTGAGGAGGTCCTCCAGGATGTGGAACATGTCAGAAAAACAACAATACACGACAAATATTTACAACTAAAACAAGTAAGCTAATGTGCCATTCCACAGGTCCCAAGTGGAATGATCGTCATTTTTTAATGAACACTAAGAGTCATTTTACAAATACTAATGCACTGAATTTAAAATAAAAAAGTTTTTTATTTATTTAAAAGGGTATAAACATGTAATACAACTACTGTAATACTTATTTACAATGAACACATTACTGCACTGAAATGGTGCAGAAGTTAGATTATACTTACACACACACACACACACACACAAATTTTCAATGATCACATTACTGCACTGAAATTGTATGGAAGTTATGTTGTACTTATATACAAATCAGTTGGTTTTACTAAGAAATTCATCAATGGAGTAGAAGGAGTTGGCCACCAATAAATCCTTTAGGCTCCTCTTAAACTGAATTTCATTGGTTGTTAAGCTTTTTATGGCTGCTGGCAAGTTATTGAAAATGTGTGTTCCTGAATAATGCACACCTTTTTGCACAAGACTAAGTGACTTCAAATCCTTGTGAAGATTATTCTTATTTCTAGTATTGATTCCATGAATTGAGCTGTTGGTTTGAAAGAGTGATATATTTTAATGACAAATTTCATTAAGAAATAAATATATTGGGAAGCAGTAGTTAGTATCCCTAGTTCCCTAAACAGGCTTCTGCTGGATGTTCTTGAGTTCACACTACATATAACTCTTACTGCACGTTTTTGTGCCCGGAAAACTTTAGCTTGGCTTGATGAATTACCCCAAAAATTAGTCCCATGTGACATTATGGAATGAAAGTATGCATAGTGTGCCAGCTTTTTCATTTTTATATCCCCTATGTCTGACAAAATTCGCATTGCAAACAGAGATTTGTTAAGACGCTTCAGCAGTTCTGTGGTGTGCTCCTCCCAGTTGAATTTATTATAAAGTGTAATCCCAAGAATTTAACACTGTCCACTTCTTCTATCTTCTTGTCATCATATGTTAGACATATACTCTTGGGACACCCATTACAAGTTCTGAACTGCATGTAGTGTGTTTTCTCAAAGTTTAGTGACAAAGAATTGGCTAGGAACCAGTGATTAATGTCCACAAATATTTTATTGGCTGATCTTTCTAAGACTACACTTGATTTGCTATTTATTGCAATGTTTGTATCATCGGCAAACAAAACAAACTTGGCATCTGGTAATGTTACTGATGAAAGGTCATGGATATACACAAGAAAAAGTAAGGGCCCCAAAATGGAACCTTGTGGGACCCCACATGTAGTTAGTTCCCAGTTGGATGATGCCTGATAGCTTGATACATGTCTCTTTCCTAATAACACCCTTTGTTTCCTGCCAGAGATATAAGATTTGAACCATTTTGCAGCATTTCCTGTTATACTATAAATTTCTAGCTTACTTAAAAGGATATTGTGATTTACACAGTCAAATGCCTTTGACAGATCACAAAATATACCAGTTGCCTGCAATTTTTTGTCTAATGAATTAAGCACATTTTCACTGTAGGTGTAGATAGTCTTCTCAATATCAGAACCTTTTAGAAATCCAAACTGTGACTTTGACAATATGTTATTTGAGATAAGATGGTTATAAAGACGACTGTACATTACTTTTTCGAAAATTTTTGAGAATGCTGGCAACAGTGAAATTGGACGGAAATTTGATGCTATTCCTTTATCTCCCTTCTTAAACAGTGGCTTAACTTCAGCATATTTCAGCCACTCAGGAAATATTCCACTGATAAACGACTGGTTACACAGATGGCTTAATATGTTAATTAGCTCAGAATCACATTCTTTAATTAACTTTGTTGATATTTCATCATACCCACTAGATGTTTTTGATTTTAAAGATTTTATGATGGACATTATTTCTGTTGGGGTAGTGAGGGTCAAATTCATATTATGAAAGTTATTTGGTTTGTCTTGTCCAAGGTAATCCAGAGCAGCATCTACCGAACCTGACAACCCCATCTTTTCAGTAACAGTTATAAAATGTTCGTTAAAAAGTTCTGCAACACTATACACATCTGTCACCAATATATCATTTACTCTTAATGCTATTTGTTCCTCTTCATGTCTGGTTCTACAGGTCTCATCCTTCACTATATCCCATATTGTCTTTATTTTGTTATCTGATATGACTATCTTTTCCTTGTAATATATTTGCTTTGACATCCGTATTACAGTCTTCAATATTTTGCAGTATTTCTTATAATGTGCTATAGCATCAACATTGGAAATGTTTCGGATTGACAGATACAGTTTTCTTTTTGTTTTACAAGATACCCCTATTCCTCGAGTAATCCATGGCTTCTTTGTAGACTTTGCTCTAACCTTGGTAAGTTTTTGGGGAAAGCAGTGTTCGAATAAGGTAAGCACTTTATTAGCAAAAATGTTATATTTTTCATTCATGCCATGAGCACTGTAAACATCAGTCCAGTGAATGTCTCTGAGGAGTGTCCTAAAATAATCAATTTTTGGCTTACTGATTACCCTCTTGAGCTCAGATTTAACAGATTTTATATCCTGTTCAGTATTAACATTTAACAGAAGGAACTGCATGTCATGGTCTGAGAGGCCATTGACTATTGGTTTTGTAATATAATTTTGTTCATTGGACTTTTCTATAAAGATATTACCAATGGCTGTTTGTGAGCAAGTGGCTATTCTAGTGGGGAACTTTACAGTGGGAATTAAGTTGAATCATAGTGTTACTAACTCAAATAAGTTCTTATTGGGAGAGTCTTTAAGGAAATCTACATTGAAATCACCAGCAACCACTATTTCTTTGTTTTTGGTTGTTAAATGGGCCAGTACAGCTTCGAGGTGGTTTACAAACAGATTAAAGTTACCTGCAGGTGCTCGATATACACTTAATATTATGAAGGATTTTTTGTGAAATTCTAAGTCTGTTGCACATGCTTCCATATGCTGTTCTAGGCAAAATTTATGAATGTCTATGTTCTTAAATTTATGACAGTTCCTGATGAATGTGGCAACTCCTCCTTTCTCCATTTCTGATCTACAAAAGTGAGATGCTAACCTAAACCCTGTAACACTTAAAAGTTCTATACCAGTGGTCACATGATGTTCAGAGAGGCAGATTATGTCAGCTGGGTTTGAAGACTCTAATTCATCTATGCAGATAGTTAATTCATTAATTTTATTTCTCAGTCCTCGAATATTTTGATGCAATAAAGATAGCTGACATTTCACATTGACTGAGTTAAAATTGGGTGGAGTTAAAATATCTGATGACAGTTGAAAATTCTTAACCAATGGCTGTTTATGCTGATGTAATAAGCTGGAATTGTTTTTTGATTTCTTTCTCAAACTAAAGGTTTGTCTCAGTTCTAACCTCTCTTAAAATTTGCTTTCTTTCTGTCCTCCCTACCCTAAAAAGGGTCTTTTCTGAATCCTATAACCACTGGTATTTTACTACTCATGACAGTGCCTCCCCCCTTTAACTTTCCTGCTATTTCCCCTGCCAATTTACCCTTCCCCTTCCTGTTGAGGTGAAGGCCATGCCTAGTATAATCCCACCTACTGAGAGAATCAACATGAACCACACCAATGTGTGACCCCGCACCCGACATGAGCAGCCGTTCCAGCTCCAAATTAACTCTCTTGACAGAAGAGTTCAAATGAGGTCGGTCATGGCGCCCAAGAACAGATACAAACTCAGCACTTGTATGCTTCGATGCTGATGCAATCTTCGCCAGGTCACACTCTATACTGTACCCAGGATCTCTGTCAATACTGTTACCTGCCCCACCCACTATAACCACGGTGTCTTCCTTAGTGAAATCTTTGCAAAGTGATCCTAAATCCTCTATCACCTGCTCCAGACCAGCACTAGGTTTAAAAAAATTGGTGACCTGGTATTCTGATCCTAGTTCATCCTGCAAAAGTTGGCCAACACCTCTTCCATGGGAACTACCTAACAACAACACTTTCTTTCTCTTTACTGATTTCCCTACATTCTTACTTTTCAATTTGCTGCTGAAAGTTTGTTGTGCCCTGTCTACACCTACAACTGCTTGAGGCTCACCAGCTAACTGAAGCAACAGGTCAAATCTATTTTCCACATTCACCATAAAGCTGTCAGACAAAGTTCTAGGCCTGTTCCTCCTGTTGCCTGTTGCCACTTCCCACCTCTCTTTACCCTTCTCCCTCCTTAACCTGTCAAGATCTCCCCTGGCCTTGTCTAACTCAGCCTGAAGCGCGGCAGTTTTCCTCTCCTGTTCTAATATCTTCCTATCTCTACTGCAAATCCTACAAAACCACTGATGAGTCTCACTTACTTCGCCTATTCCCACGCCACTACAGTCACCCTCATGGAAAAAACTACAGCACCCATCACACCAAAGCCCCGACCTAACAATTCTACGGCAAGTCAAGCACTTTTCACTCATGATAAACGTAATACTTTATTAAGCAAGGAACAAATAAACGAAATTCTATAGATTTGCTGCAGCAGAACGTAAACAGAAAATACGACTGTACGGTCTTTTCGCGTTTTCTGCTATATTACGTAAAGAAAAATGAAACCTTTAATGGCATACTTAAACGGCACACTAATACACCTATTTACCACGTAATCAGTACTAATCTATATGTTTTATAATCTAAAATGACTTATCTTTACGTGAACACCAAAACTCGCGCTAGTCGTGCTAGTCGACTTAATTTGCATTCACGAGAAAAATAAACAAAACGCACGAGACAAGATAAAAATACACTCCTGGAAATTGAAATAAGAACACCGTGAATTCATTGTCCCAGGAAGGGGAAACTTTATTGACACATTCCTGGGGTCAGATACATCACATGATCACACTGACAGAACCACAGGCACATAGACACAGGCAACAGAGCATGCACAATGTCGGCACTAGTACTGTGCATATCCACCTTTCGCAGCAATGCAGGCTGCTATTCTCCCATGGAGACGATCGTAGAGATGTTGGATGTAGTCCTGTAGAACGGCTTGCCATGCCATTTCCACCTGGCGCCTCAGTTGGACCAGCGTTCGTGCTGGACGTGCAGACCGCGTGAGACGACGCTTCATCCAGTCCCAAACATGCTCAATGGGGGACAGATCCGGAGATCTTGCTGGCCAGGGTAGTTGACTTACACCTTCTAGAGCACGTTGGGTGGCACGGGATACATGCGGACGTGCATTGTCCTGTTGGAACAGCAAGTTCCCTTGCCGGTCTAGGAATGGTAGAACGATGGGTTCGATGACGGTTTGGATGTACCGTGCACTATTCAGTGTCCCCTCGACGATCACCAGTGGTGTACGGCCAGTGTAGGAGATCGCTCCCCACACCCTGATGCCGGGTGTTGGCCCTGTGTGCCTCGATCGTATGCAGTCCTGATTGTGGCGCTCACCTGCACGGCGCCAAACACGCATACGACCATCATTGGCACCAAGGCAGAAGCGACTCTCATCGCTGAAGACGACACGTCTCCATTCGTCCCTCCATTCACGCCTGTCGCGACACCACTGGAGGCGGGCTGCACGATGTTGGGGCGTGAGCGGAAGACGGCCTAACGGTGTGCGGGACCGTATCCCAGCTTCATGGAGACGGTTGCGAATGGTCCTCGCCGATACCCCAGGAGCAACAGTGTCCCTAATTTGCTGGGAAGTGGCGGTGCGGTCCCCTACGGCACTGCGTAGGATCCTACGGTCTTGGCGTGCATCCGTGCGTCGCTGCGGTCCGGTCCCAGGTCGACGGGCACGTGCACCTTCCGCCGACTGGCGACAACATCGATGTACTGTGGAGACCTCACGCCCCACGTGTTGAGCAATTCGGCGGTACGTCCACCCGGCCTGCCGCATGCCCACTATACGCCCTCGCTCAAAGTCCGTCAACTGCACATACGGATCACGTCCACGCTGTCGCGGCATGCTACCAGTGTTAAAGACTGCGATGGAGATCCGTATGCCACAGCAAACTGGCTGACACTGACGGCGGCGGTGCACAAATGCTGCGCAGCTAGCGCCATTCGACGGCCAACACCGCGGTTCCTGGTGTGTCCGCTGTGCCGTGCGTGTGATCATTGCTTGTACAGCCCTCTCGCAGTGTCCGGAGCAAGTATGGTGGATCTGACACACCGGTGTCAATGTGTTCTTTTTTCCATTTCCAGGAGTGTAGACGTAACTTAATAATAAACACATCTGCATGGAATACAATGTTCTTACCTCACTAATAACAGTGGCTTTCATGTTACATAGACGTTGATTATGTTTTATTTTAAAACACTGTTGAAGTACGATGTTCGGTAGAGTAAAAAGCTATTTTGGAAAGACTTTAAAAATTCGATCAATTTTCCTGTCTGTATTTTGAAAGGTGTGTGGTAAAAATTGAACTACTGCCATGACCAGTATTGTAATGCCGTGAACTATTAAGCTACGTTGTAATAGATGCATCTCTATACACCACCTTAGAGCTGGCCACTATGGTCGAGCGGTTCTGGGCGCTTCAGTCCGGAACCGCGCTGCTTCTACGGTCGCAGGTTCGAATCCTGCCTCGGGCATGGATGTGTGTGATGTCCTTAGGTTAGTTAGGTTTACGTAGTTCAACGTCTAGGGTGCTGATGTTCACAGATGTTAAGTTACATAGTGATTAGAGCCATTTGAACCATTTTGTATACACCAGAAAACAAATTGTAAATGCTATGTGACCACCCTCATTTAGCAGAACAGACATAGACACACACGCTAACTGAAGATAAGTGCAACACAAACAATAAATAACAGACAATAAGTAATTTTCCACCAAGAAACGGTTTGCTTTTGGCTAGTAGCATCAAGCAGTGCAAATCAGGATGTTCCTTCTTATCTGTACTCACCGAATGATTAAAACAATTCTGTTTTGAACAGAACTTCTAAACTTAATATCTTCCTAATATTGAAATTAAAAAGCTCCTCTCTATTATGTACCCCACAAAAATCTCATTAACAAAGCAGATCACTACACATTGTATTCAGAACTCAGTAGTTTTACAAAACAGCAGCTGACGAATAATCTTGCCCTATCTGAAACGCAACCCCATGCAAAGAAATGGAGTGGCTACTGCTAATGGTTTGCAATTGTAGAGTGTAATTAATTTATTTTAGTTCGAGCCATCTCAGAGCATTTATGCGACAAGCCAGCAGCAACAAGCATGCAAAGTATGGCAACTTGCAGTATGTAGCTGCATTAAAGAAGGATGATAAATAAACTGACTTGATTTGGGCGAAATAAGTAAAAATAAATAAATATCAGATTATCGCATGCTGTTATTCTCCGCAAAAGAATGCGTGTGGTTTACTAAGTCCACGTGGAAATACAAACGAGATTCTCGTAAAGCGCAAATGGATGTATGTACTCTCAATACACAACTTCAAATAAGGCAATAATTCTTTTATAATGCCGGAGAAGATGATAATTTTTAATTTACTGCGCGCCGACCTGAAAAGATAATATTTGGTCCAGCAATCACTTTCTGTTTAACGAAAAGTGAGCAATTTATGAGCTTCCATTCCACCGCGCGGGAGGATATCATCACAAGAATGAAGAGGGAGTGTTTGCATGTTAACTGTGCAGATATTTACGAGGTGTCGGAGAAAAGTAATGAGACCGATTCATTATCCAGCGAGGTTTCATTTTTAGCAAACAACGTTACTGACCCCTTCAAAGTCGTTCCCTTCGGCAGTTATACACTGGTGGAGTCGTTGTTCGTAGTCTTCGTAGCAGAGCTGAAAAGTTTCAACTGATAGGGCTCTAAACATGTCGCTCACATTATTTTGAATATTCTCCAGAGTCCCAAAATGACGTCATTTTGAGACATTTTTCAGTTTCGGGAAAAGAAAAGACTCCGGTCAGGTGAGTAAGAGGGGGAGGGGTGCTGTGGAACAACAGGAATACCTTTTGAGGCCAAAAATTCCGTGATGGATGTGGCTGTGTGAAGTGGGGCGTTGTCAAGATGCAGCATCCACTTGTCTGCTATGTCTGGTCTCACTCGATTCAGTGTTACCTGTCTGTCTGATCTCGCAAGAATACGCACATTTTCGATGTTTTCACCGGTTTCTGAAGTTGAAGACCTCCTTCAGCGAGGTTCATCTTCGTCGCGTTCTCGGCCTTCCAAAAATGATTTATGCCAGCGAAAAAACATGTGCTCGTGATAATGAATGTTTCCCATAGGCTTGTTTGAATTTTTTCAAAGGCCGCATTCGCCGATTCTCCAGTTTTAACACGTATCTTTGTGGTATAACGTTGCTCTAAATTTCGCTGTTCGTTTGCGTAACTCACAACAAAAACACAACATCACTGATGGCACTCTAAAAGTTATGCGATGCCTGCAGGGGTTGAACCTCGAGTTGCGAATCTGGAAGGGTTGAACACACCGGTCTGCACAAGCAGAACAACACAGCGTTGCCAGATCGGTCGCAATTTTGTCAGTCTCATTAGTTTTCTCACACACTTCTCAGAATGCATTTCTGAAGTACTCTATACATTCACCTAATAGTCACGATAGCAAGTAGTTGTAAAGATCTCACACGTGTTTTGCATAACTTAGAAAACTTCGAAACAGTTCGCATTGACTCCAGACAAAGCCAGGCTGCCTTCGAAATCGAAAAGAACAAATTTTGACGAGAATCAGCACCGGAATGGAATGGCGAATATACATTCGAACTATGTACAGCATCTGGTGGTTCCAAAAACCGTGAACGATTCCCACTGGCCGATTGGTAAACCACCCTCCAAAGAAAGGAAATGCGTTAATGAAAGCACGAAGAGATTGCGCAAAGATCCTATTTCGACCAAGCGAAGCTTACTATAGCAGAAACAGGAAAATCATTCCAAAGATAAACTCTCAATAAAAGAAGAGCAAATAAAAACTTGGTAGTAAAAAATGAAACATCAAATGAGCAGGAGTCTTCCAGGTTTTAGCTACTTAAATAGAAAAAAACACCTAATTAAACTAAGTAAACGTAGTTAAATTTTAAAAATAACGTACGTTCAGGCCTAGACATTCTTTTAACAGAGCCCTGAAGTTTTTCACCACATTCTGCAGTACTGCATGTGGGAATTGAACCATCTCTTGTCGGATCTCTTCTTTCAGTGCTTCGACTGTTCGTCGAGGATTATTCTGGTACTCTTTAAACTTCAGGTAACCCCATGAGAAAAAGTCGTTCGTTGTAAGCCCGATCAAATGGGCAGGCCATGCGATATCCCCATTCCCAGAGATCACTTGATCTCGAAGTAAATCATTAACAAACTTGATACTTACTCTTAACGTGTGGGATAGTGAAAAAAGACAAAGCAACTTTTGTGGAATGGAGAGACTGCTGGTGCTGTTGTTCAGGACTCTCACTTCAAACCCAAAACTTGTTGACGAAACTGAAGAAAAGGTAACGTGTTCGGCACTTATCCACAAACTGTTTATAATGCCTTCGTCTTCACTAGTTAAACGCAACATCTCTTCACAGAACCGTCTTCCACTCTCATAATCTATTGGACTAAGAGCCTCAATAATTTGGATCTTGAAGGGATGATAGAATAGATTATTGTGTAAAATCAGCCTAACTGTTCTGTTGAAAAACATGTGTACAGCAGCGTCGGCGAGCTGAGCGATATACGCTTCTTTCACTTCCATATTTTCTATGTTTGTAGGCGAATGGACTGTCTTTGGTTTCCCACGCTTCTCTATCGTCGCTGATGGAGTCACTCTTAATGTACAGGCAGACGCCACCGATCGATTCCGATTATTCCGGAATTGGACGTGAATGCTAAAGTGTCAGGAAATCGCCCGACTGCATCCACAACACCTTCCATCACTTGAGCACGATTCCTGTGCTTTTCAGAGTGAGTCTTCAGTTGGCCCTCTACATTGTACCTGAAAACTCTTGCACATTTATTCAGAGACAGTCATCAGTACTTACTTTATTTCAGTTCTTTTTTTATTTCTTCATACCAGTAAAGTACTGTTTCTTCCCATCAATCCATCTCATTTTGGTTCCGTCTTGTAATACTGAAACAGTATTTTTGGAGTTTTCAAATGGCTATCCTGTGTATTAGTGTGTGCTAGCATCTACAAAAAAATGTTCTGAATGTCTGCTATGCTGCGGGACACTGTCAGTAGTGGTCGAGTGCAGGTGACAGACTAGGGAACGTATGTGAGCTGTTGTGGGCTGTGTCGTTCTGAACGTGCTCTCGCGTTATTAATGTAGCTGATACCACTCTATGATCTATGCTCAACTTATCGAGCTTCGTGTTACACTCCCTCCTAGTTTCTTTTCTTGTGGTCTTTAGTTTTTCTTAGCTTCAAAGTTCCGACGATTTAAACTGTACTAACCTTCGATGGCCAGTAAATAATCTAAGCGTTTACTCATTGTTGTAATTTACGACAATACTTGTAGATAAGCTTTCAGTCACGGGACCAGAAGTCCTGTTGTTTCTATCACCACACTTCACTTATTACAACTATATCTAACAGTCAGCGTATCTTTGTACCACGTATCACGTTTATTTCAAATGCATTATTTTGAACTGAAAGCAACAGTTTTTATTACCTCTGTGACTTCTAATTTATATTTCAGTGATGGTTGTCTTTCCAGCTTCCTACAAGCTCTTAAGCTTGTGATTATCCTTTGCCGGCCGCGGTGGCCGAGCGGTTCTAGGCGATACAGTCTGGAACCGCGCGACCGCTACGGTCGCAGGATCGAATCCTGCCTCGGGCATGGATGTGTGTGATGTCCTTAGGTTAGTTATGTTTAAGTAGTTCTAAGTTCTAGGGGACTGATGACCTCAGATGTTAAGTCCCATAGTGCTCAGAGCCATTAAGAAAAGGCACAAAGCTACCCAGGTTGACTGTAGCGTAATGGCGTCCTGTCTGGCATAGATGCCTCTGACCTGATGGACTTTGCCCGAACACATATTTTGTAATGTATTTACCTCCTTTCGAGATAACTGGTAATATGATAAAGAGTACTGCATAAAGCAAGTATACTAAGACTTTATTTTATCAACAACTTTTTGAAATGCAGTCTTGTCTTATTACAGGTGTGCATTACGATCCCGTCAAATTAAGTAAGAAAATCACTATCATGGAATCCCAAGCTACCCAACAGTCATTGGATGCTTAAGGAAAGAAAAGATGTCATTTGCTACAGCAACCAAACTGTTCAGTGTGTCAAATGGTTCAAATGGTTCTGAGCGCTATGGGACTTAACATCTGTGGTCATCAGTCCCCTAGAACTTAGAACTACTTAAACCTAACTAACCTAAGGACATCACACACAGCCATGCCCGAGGCAGGATTCGAACCTGTGACCGTAGCAGTCGCGCGGTTCCGGACTGCACTCCTAGACCACCGCGGCCGGCTCAGTGCGTCAAGAAACACAAAACAAGAGTTTCTAAAAAAAAGGGAAGAAGATTCTTGGGAACTTCAGACGTGTATTCAACCAAGAGCAAGAGAAAGAGCTCCTTAGCAAGATTAGGGACATGGAACGAAGTTGTTTGGTATATCGGTGTCTGATTTACGTCAATCAGCTTTCTATGAGGTATAATCTACCACACACGTTCAGCAAGGAGACGAAGACGGCAGGCAAGGATTGGGCCTTAGAAAACGAATTCCAATTCATAATAGTCTTACTTTTCCTTTTCTCTGCTTCTAGCCGGTTTGCTCTGCCTACCGGCCAAAGACTTTCACTTGAGTTTACTTTTCTGCTACAAAAGAAGGATATTAATAAAAATACAATTATTTAATAGTTACAGAACATATAAATTTTATATATATATATATATATATATATATATATATATATATATATATATGTATTTCATATGCTTACTGTGACATTGAGGCGGTCCATAGTCGAGTGCAGAGAGTCTTGGTATCAGCCCGCGATGTACCGCTCGCCTCGAGGTGGAGAGAGTGCAGCGCCAAAGCTCAAGGGGGAACGACAGGAGGACGGACGAAAAGAATTAATATCTTCACTAATTGGAGTTTTCCCGAGGCAGCTCTGAATGGAGGCAGATCGGTGGTTGTCGCTGTAACTCCGGTTGTGGTAATCAGAAACATGAAATTAGCGTACCACCATGATCTTTACAGATGTAAATTTTGTTCATCGTAGGGACTTGAAGAAAAAAGGCCAAATTTTAGATGTTTGAAAGAATGGCCGTTTACTGGACCCCTATTTTTTGATCAAAAAACTTCTAAATGCCAACATAAAAAAATCGACTACGTTGAACTGAAGAGAATTCAGTTTGCTTGCTTCAGGGGAGATAAAAAAAATCAGTAAAATCGGATGAAAATTGTCGCGTTGGTGACGGCAACCACGCTAAAAAACATGGTTTTGAGAAAAAAACGCTTTTAAAGTTTGGCAAGTATTTATCATATAAAAAAAGGACAAAGCTTGAAACAGGGGATATCATCAATGCCTGGTCCATAATAACTATCGTCCCGCCTGGTGGATGGCTGCTTTCTGCTACTTTGACCTGATAAGCCCTTGTTTTCGTCCTTAAAGCCTTTTTCGTCACTGAGAAAATCACCGGTGGTGCCTCCACTTTCACAAGAGAGGCAAATTTCATCGCAGATTTTCATTTGAAGGGCATTTGCCACGTGCCTTAATCAGGTACTGGCCTACATTGAAAGGACGTACGGCCTAATTCGAAGCAATGTTGACAATTTCGCTTCGGCTGGATGTTATTTTTGTAACGTGTTTCCAAACCGGACTATTGTAACTATCGTTCATATTTTGAGTAAAACCGCCCAAACAACACTCCAGCAAGTCAGGTGTAATCAGATCGATGTAAACGGGGAGCGTGAGCGCGGAAACGATTCTCTAATGTCGAGGCGTGTCGGGCACGCTCGGCTTGAGGCGCTCAACGAATGGTCACTTTTTGGAGTCCGTGAATAATATTTTTGGGAATAATTCTTCAATGTATATACATTGGAATTCCTAATAAAACAATTTCTAGTTATTTCGGCCATCACCCTGTCGTTGCCCCTTAAAGGAGGAAAACTCGGACCGGTGGAGACAGCTGTAGACGGTCAAATGGATATAGTGATTTACCACCGACCGGATTACAGCATTTGGTAGAAGCTGAGTTTACAGCAGGCACGATGTGATGTTGCGCCGAATTATACTTTAAAACTCGTAGCACACAGCAGTGAAAGCCGAACAACGCTACTACTGTCGTGTGAATAGGGCCTCCCGTCGGGTAGACCGTTCGCCAGGTGCAAGTCTTTAGATTTGACGTCACTTCGGCGACTTGCGCGTCGACGGGGATGAAATGATGATGATTAGGACAATACAACACCCCGTCCCTGAGCGGAGAAAATCTCCGACCCAGTCGGGAATCGAACCAGGGCCCTCAAGGCTGACGATCTGTCGCGCTGACCACTCAGCTACCGGGGGCGGACAGACGAACAATGTTGTGGCGTGTTATTAAGGCGTCGTGTTTGGGCTTAGGTCGTGATTCGGCTCTCGGCCTGAAGGAAGTTCGTCGCTGGAGCAGGTGGAAAATGGTTCAAATGGCTCTGAGCACTATGAGACTTAACATCTGAGGTCATCAGTCCCCAAGAACTAAGAACTAGTTGAACCTAACTAACCTAAGGACATCACACACATCCATGCCCGAGGCAAGATTCGAACCTGCGACCGTAGCGGGGGTCGCGCGGTTCCAGACTGTAGTGCCTAGAACCGCTCGGCCACCACGGCCGGCGCAGCAGGTTGAGCTCGTCGTCGTGACCGTACTGGGCGGTGGCTATTTGATGGGTCGCTAAGATGGAATGCGATCACTGCCAAGCGCCTTTAATTTCTGTGAGATTGGGAAGGCTTTTTTTGCTGACGGAAAGTTATTCTGTATGGTTGAAGTGTTTTAAGTTTTGCTTCGTGTTGATACAGATGACCACCTGCAAGTCTGTAAAACTTTTTCCACTGCCCGTGCTTTAATTGTTTAGCGTGTTTTGTCTTGGTGTTAACAGCACTGCGTTTTATTAGTGTTTTGTTGGTTTGGTATGTCAATACGCTGGTTGGTTTTCAGAAAATAGGTGTTTTATTTTAATATGTGTGTTAAAGTTTGTTTTAAAGTTTTTGCGTGATTATCATTTTATTATCTTAAGCGGGTCGGGTTTACTAAAACACACATTAGTTTAATAACCTTAAATCTACAATCATTGACCGATTAGCTTATCACAGAAACCGTTTACTAATCATTTATTATTGGAAGGCTTTTCGTGAAGTTTTCTGCCTTTTTCTAGCAAAGTAACTGCTGAGCAATTTAGCGGCGCCCTTAACTGATCCTACATACATTTTATTTGAAGCTCACTTTTAAAGTCTTCATATTTATGAAAATATTTTATTAATTGTAGTTGTAGATTAAGTAGCTCTCGGAGGGCTGTGGGCTACTTAAATCATTGTTTGTTGTTAAATGTACGGTCATTTGTAGTTTTAGAAGTTTCTTCTACCAGCCTGTAATCACAACGTTCATGATACGGCAGGCTGCCGCTGTTAATGTGGGGCCTGGGAGTGACTTGCTAGCGTTTTTAACAGTCCTTTTAAGTAACAGTTTTTTAAGGTTACAGCTACTTATTTGATGTAAAATATTGTAATAAAGTGTGTAACGTCAGAATTGTAGGCTATGGGTTATGTTCCTATACGCTCCAGAAGTTGAATGTAACTTGTCTTCTCTCTTGCTTTCATGATTATTCTTGAGCTGTCTTTGATTTGTTTGAAGTCAAATCTATTAATACTTATAGGTTAAGCTCCAGGAAGTTTCACATTTTCATCTATATTTTGTTAAGAGAGGGACTGTGCAGCAGTATGTCAGAGAATAACAACATTTTCCTCAGGGAGGTCACCTTACACGGCTTTCCTCTACACGTAGCTTTCTCGCTCGCTAAATACGCTGCAAAAGAACCGTTCACAACGATCACTAAGCGTATTCTAGTACATTTACCTTATCGGTAATCTGTAGTTAATGAGCACGGGAGATGGGTTTGAGTGTTCGCATGCATCTGAATCTACATCTACATCTACGTCATTACTCTGCTATCCACAATAAAGTGCCTGGTAGAGGGTTCAATGAACCACCTTCAAGTTGTCTCTCTACCGTTCCACTCTCGAACGGCACGCGGGAAAAAACGAGCACTTAAATTTATCGGAGCGAGCCCTGATTTCTCTTATTTTATCGTGATGATCATTTCTCCCTATGTAGGTGGGTGGAAACAATGTTCTTGCAATCGGAGGAGAAAACTGGTGATTGAAATTTCACGAGAAGATCCCGTCGCAACGAAAAACGTATTTGTTTTAATGATTGCCACTCCAATTTACGTATCATGTCTGTGATACTATCTCCCCTATTTGGCGATAATACAGAACGAGCTGCCCTTCTTTGAACTTTTTCGATGTCATCCGTCAGTCCTGACCCGAAGAAACCTCCGCCAAGCACTGACTGTCGGATTCTGTGGATGCGCACGTGTGAGAGGTACAGTGCCGCTGCTACCGGCCTAAAGCACGATGACACGTCGGCTGTCCACCGCGGTCCACGCCCTCCTGTGAGATCCTCACCCTGCCCGACCTAGGCCACGGCCGGCACGCGCGTTCCCCAGGAATGCCGGCGCGGCCGCGGCCCTCTCTGCTGCTGCTGTCTGCAGACGGAGGAACAGCTGGCCGCTGCGGCCCTCCTCCCACGCGCGCCGCCCCCGCGCCCACGGCCCGCACCAGTGGCCGGCGCCGCCCCCACATCACCAGCTCCAGCTGGCTGCGCGAGCCGCGCCCTCTGACCTGCCGCACCGCACAGCACCGCAAGGTACTCCGTCACACCGCAGCCGCCGGCCCCGTTTCTGGGAGCCTGTCCCACGTTGCGTGCACTGCGGGTCACATTGGGTCAGCCTGGTAATGCGTCAATTCCACGAGGGTTGCACAGAAACTAACACACCGCATTATTTCTCTTCAACAATTCTCTGAAGTGATATCAGGTGTTCCCCAGGGATGCGTCCTGGGATCTCTGCTCTTCCTGATCTATATAAATGACCTGGGTGACAATCTGAGCAGTTCTCTTAGGTTGTTCGCAGATGATGCTGTAATTTACCGTCTAGTAAGATCATCCGAAGACCAGTATCAGTTGCAAACCGATTTAGAAAAGATTGCTGTATGGTGTGGCAGGTGGCAGTTGACGCTAAATAACGAAAAGTGTGAGGTGATCCACATGAGTTCCAAAAGAAATCCGTTGGAATTCGATTACTCGATAAATAGTACAATTCTCAAGGCTGTCAATTCAAGTAAGTACCTGGGTGTTAAAGTTACGAACAACTTCAGTTGGAAAGACCACATGGATAATATTGTGGGGAAGGCGAGCCAAAGGTTGCGTTTCATTGGCAGGACACTTAGAAGATGCAACAAGTCCACTAAAGAGACAGCTTACACTACACTTGTTCGTCCTCTGTTAGAATATTGCTGCGCGGTGTGGGATCCTTACCAGGTGGGATTGACGGAGGACATCGAAAGGGTGCAAAAAACGGCAGCTCGTTTTGTATTATCACGTAATAGGGGAGAGAGTATGGCAGATATGATACGCGAGTTGGAAGTCATTAAAGCAAAGACGTTTTTCGTCGCGGCGAGATCTATTTACGAAATTTCAGTCATCAACTTTCTCTTGCGAATGCGAAAATATTTTGTTGAGCCCAACGTACATAGGTAGGAATGATCATCAAAATAAAATAAGAGAAATCAGAGCTCGAACAGAAAGGTTTAGGTGTTCGTTTTTCCCACGCGCTGTTCGGGGGTGGCATGGTAGAGAGATAGTATGATTGTGGTTCGATGAACCCTCTGCCAAGCACTAAATGTGTATTGCAGAGCAATCATGTTGTTGTAGATGTAGATAATGAGAATTACACACAAGAAGGACTGATGCTTTATCTACACACCTTATTTTTCCACGTAATCTCCATCACGTTCTACGGCCTTCGATCAGTGCGAAACAAGAGCGTGTATCCCCTGTCGGTACCAATTTTTGTACTTGCGGCGGAGCCAGTGCTACGCTGTGTGAATCACCTCCTCATCGTCCTCAAAATGTCTTCCACGATGTAATGGCCCAAGCAAGTGGAAGTGCGAGGGGGCTAGGTTAGGTGTGACAGCCGTCGATGGTCTCCCCAAATAACGGTTCAAACGGCTCTGAGCACTATGGGACTTAACATCTATGGTCATCAGTCCCCTAGAATCTAGAACTACTTAAACGTAACTAACCTAAGGACATCACACAACAGCCAGCCATCATGAGGCAGAGAAAATCCCTGACCCCGCCGGGAATCGAACCCGGGAACCCGGGCGTGGGAAGCGAGAACGCTACCGCACGACCACGAGATGCGGGCGATGGTCTCCCCGACCGCTGCAAATCGTGGAGCTCCGCCGAACCGTCTTATGATAACCTCATCCTCCGCGCCCAGCGATTGACTGTACTGTCGACAGCGGATGTTCCGTCGACTTTGCTCAAGCGTTTGTGAATATCAAGTTTTTTTGTATGGCCATCCTCCGCAGCAAGCATATAAATATTTGTTTTGCAAATCAAACTGCCTTTTCCTGCTTCTAGTTATTTTATTTAATCCATACGCGTTTCGCCTACTCCTGTTCTAAGGCATCATCAGTGGGTTCTATAACGATACAGTTTTGTTAGTTTTAGATTATTTAACAGTTCACTTCGCGAATTTTGTAAAAATGTAATTACTTACGATTTGCTGATCTGCGTTTCCTCACATCTGATAATCTAAAACTAACAAAACTGTATCATTATAGATCCCACCGATGATGCCTTATAAGAGGAGAAGGCGAAACGCGTATGGGATAAATAAAGTAACTGGCAGCAGGAAAAGGCACTTTGATTTGCAAAACAAGTGTTTTTGAATATTCCCCACACTTTCTTTCTCCGCAGTGAGAAATTCAATGACGCCACAATGCTTGTAAGGTACATCACATTGTAGACGCCATTTTGAAACTGTCCTTCAGCTACGCTATCTGTCGGAAGTGACGGGAACTTGGCGCGCTCACTCAGGGGACTTCAGACAATACATGCGTAACGTTTAGCACTTTCGGCAGAGAAAAAAAATACGGTGCATTACTTTTTGGGGAACCTTCGAAGACGGCAGTTCTAAGGGCCATACTCTCTTTCTCTCTCTCTTCCGCCTCCCCCCCCCCCTCTCCACCCCCTGTAACAAATGTTTACAATATTAAAAATGGTATGAACAAGTATTGTCACTGGCATTCAAATACAATGAACTCCTTTCGTTTAACGTTACCCTATCACAGTAACGACAAGATTAACGGCCTCGCTTTTAACTATTCTTGACCTAATTGCAAGTTGTAATGACAATGACTAAATACCTAATTATACTGTGCGATTGATTGAATTGATTAATTTCATTTGACCTCTTCATGGTTAAAACCTATTTTGCACATATTTGAAACATAAAAGGTCAAAAACCGCCATCATTTGTGGTAAATAATACGCTATTACCACACAAAATTATTAATCTGGCAGATTTTTCAAATGGTTGAAGTGTCCCACGAACCTAATTAAATCCATGTTTTAATGTGAACCTAGGAAATTTCTGAGTAAAATTTGTAATTTTAGGACAGTTTTATCGGGATAACGATTATCGAGAAAAGAATAACGAATCAGTAGAAAATACATTTACTCTTCAGGCAATGAAAAGCTTGAAATACCGCACAAAAGTTTTCAATAGAAGACTTGAAGATGGCTTTAACAAGGCCCACACGAGTGTTTTCTACATTCTAGAATGTTGGCTGGAGCATATATGTCCCACTACACACAAATTATCTACAAAACAGCAGAATTACTGAATTACGTTGTAACGTTTCAAAACAATGTGTATGATTTGTAAGAAACCACAATTAGTTACTTCATACATTCTTGGAATGGAGAAGATGGTGATTTAATCCGACTTTCTTGAAATAGGCACACTGTAAACATTCACCGTCCCATTTTAATCACTCACATCTTTCCATATGTCCACCCCATGGTCCGTAGTATTTTTCTTCACGTTCCGAAAGCATCTCGCTACATGATAGCACCAGAGAAATATGAGATATAGACGTTCCAACTCTCAAAACTGCGTATTACTGTTGTGGGGCATATATATCCCATCAACCACGGAAGGCTAATTAGCTAAACGATCACGTTATAAACTTGTCATCATGAATTCCTTTAGGTAAGAAATAAATTCTTGTCTTGTACTTCAATCTCAACACAGTAACTAAGCTGCTACGCACTGAAACAATTCCAGTGTTCCTAAACCGTGACCTAACAAACATAAAAGGCAACCAGTATCTGAAGACACAATGATACGTTGAACTATGGCCGTTACTTTCTAACTGCTTATTCTTTTCCAATACATGCACACTTATGGCAGTGTAGTAAAGACAGTTAAGACAGAAGCTAGTACTTGGCATCAGATAAGCCAGCTAAAAGTTTATAGTTTTCAAGTTAACGCTTTGGACTGAAAATTGAACTCTGTCAGAATATGAGTGCTGTTTGTATGCATTAACTTTAAAGTTGCAGAGCTGTTTCATTCACCGACAAAGTTTGACATTATGTGAACCTGCTGACGTTCTTACTAATGTACTTGCGATCAAAACTTAAACACTGCATGTGCCTGTAATATGCGAATTATATGAAATTGGTAATTCAAGTCAAAACAATTCTGTTACTAACTGCCAGCCGTTGTGCCCGAACGGGTTTAGGCGCTTCAGTCCGCAACCGCGCTGCTGCTACGGTCGCAGGTTCGAATCCTGCCTCGGGCATGGATTTGCGTCATGTTCTTAGGTTAGTTAGGTTTAAGTAGTTCTAAGTCTAGGGGACTGATGACCTCAGATGTTAAGTCCCATAGTGCTTATAGACATTTGAACCATTTGTTACTAACTACGATAAACATCTATCCTCTTCAAAACCAGCTATCTGAAGTTAACTGACAAATAAAGTTATAAACATTTAATTTTCTTCCAACTACAAAAATGTGCTCACTTTACTACTGTATAGTTAAACTCCGTCGACACCAAACTAATGAACCGTTAGTTTGTTTCACCAGCCTCTGTATTTCCGCCACCGCGAGTGATCATAAACTGCATTCTAACGACGCGGAATAGGACAGAAAAATTACCTCGAGGACTATCTCACCGTGAAACTATTGCTGTGAACCACGGATCCTGAGTTCTAAGGCTGTGCTCGCAGAAGTTGTAACAGTATCAACAGCAACAGCAAGAAAAGCAGTGGCAACTCAACCAGCAGCATGAAAGACAATGGGAATTCCAACAGCAAGAGCAGGAATAGCTGTTACAGCTACTGCAAAACCAAAGCCAGTCAGCAGCTGCAGCTTCGTCGACTCCGCCTCCGTCACTCGCTTGCTTCGACAAGGCTTCTTCGCTGCAAGAAAGTTAAATGTCTGGCCCAGAAAGCAAGAGTGCCCCCTTACTATCTTCTAATAACAACCTGCACCAAGTGGTGCAGAAACTACGCCCACTCTCGTATCACTGTTTGAGCTTTTCTGATGTTTATTGTTTGCTGACTTACTATTACGGTCACCAAACCCAATTCGTTGCACCTCGCTTCAAATGTAATCAATGTGTTGAGCAACGTAAGCAGTCCTTTGCAGAACGGGATGTTCTTTTGCAAGGCTTGGCACAGCACTGTGGTCTTTCTTGTAAACAACGTGGCGAGTCGTATGTGGAATCGTTAATTCGTTATATTATACGTCTCGCTCTTGACAGAGCGTTCCTGATTTATATAAATGATCTAGGTGATAATCTGAACAGCCCCCTTAGAGTGTTTGCAGATGACGCTGTAATTTACCATCTAGTAAAATCATCAGACGTTCAATTCCTATTAGAAAATGATCTACAGAGTATTTCTGTGTGGTGCCAAAAGTGCCAATTAGCACTAAACAAAGAAAAGTGCGAGGCCATCCACATTGGTACTAAAAGAAATCCGATAAATTTTGGACATACGGTAAATCGCACAAGTCTAAGGGCTGTCAATTCAAATACATACCTAGGAATTACAATTACGAGCAACTTAAATTGGAAAGGCCACATAAGTAATACTGTGGGGAAGGTGAAACAAAGACTGCGCTTTCTTGGCAGATCTACATCTACATCTACATCTACATTGATACTCCGCAAGCCACCCAACGGTGTGTGGCGGAGGGCACTTTACGTGCCACTGTCATTACCTCCCTTTCCTGTTCCAGTCGCGTATGGTTCGCGGGAAGAACGACTGCCGGAAAGCCTCCGTGCGCGCTCTACTCTCTCTAATTTTACATTCGTGATCTCCTCGGGAGGTATAAGTAGGGGGAAGCAATATATTCGATACCTCATCCAGAAACGCACCCTCTCGAAACCTGGCGAGCAAGCTACACCGCGATGCAGAGCGCCTCTCTTGCAGAGTCTGCCACTTGAGTTTATTAAACATCTCCGTAACGCTATCACGGTTACCAAATAACCCTGTGACGAAACGCGCCGCTCTTCTTTGGATCTTCTCTATCTCCTCCGTCAGACCGATCTGGTACGGATCCCACACTGATGAGCAATAGTCAAGTATAGGTCGAACGAGTGTTTTGTAAGCCATCTCCTTTGTTGATGGACTACATTTTCTAAGCACTCTCCCAATGAATCTCAACCTGGTACCCGCCTTACCAACAATTAATTTTATATCATCATTCCACTTCAAATCGTTCCGCACGCATACTCCCAGATATTTTACAGAAGTAACTGCTACCAGTGTTTGTTCCGCTATCATATAATCATACAATAAAGGATCCTTCTTTCTATGTATTCGCAATACATTACATTTGTCTATGTTAAGGGTCAGTTGCCACTCCCTGCACCAAGTGCCTATCCGCTGCAGATCTTCCTGCATTTCGCTACAATTTTCTAATGCTGCAACTTCTCTGTATACTACAGCATCATCCGCGAAAAGCCGCATGGAACTTCCGACACTATCTACTAGGTCATTTATATATATTGTGAAAAGCAATGGTCCCATAACACTCCTCTGTGGCACGCCAGAGGTTATTTTAACGTCTGTAGACGTCTCTCCATTGATGACAACATGCTGTGTTCTGTTTGCTAAAAACTCTTCAATCCAGCCACACAGCTGGTCTGATATTCCGTAGGCTCTTACTTTGTTTATCAGGCGACAGTGCGGAACTGTATCGAACGCCTTCCGGAAGTCAAGAAAAATAGCATCTACCTGGGAGCCTGTATCTAATATTTTCTGGGTCTCATGAACAAATAAGGCGAGTTGTGTCTCACACGATCGCTGTTTCCGGAATCCATGTTGATTCCTACAAAGTAGATTCTGGGTTTCCAGAAATGACATGATACGCGAGCAAAAAACATGTTCTAAAATTCTACAAGAGATCGACGTAAGATATATAGGTCTATAGCTTTTCGCATCTGCTCGACGACCCTTCTTGAAGACTGGGACTATCTGTGGTCTTTTCCAATCATTTGGAACCCTCCGTTCCTCTAGAGACTTGCGGTACACGGCTGTTAGAAGGGGGGCAAGTTCTTTCGCGTACTCTGTGTAGAATCGAATTGGTATCCCGTCAGGTCCAGTGGACTTTCCTCTATTGAGTGATTCCAGTTGCTTTTCTATTCCTTGGACACTTATTTCGATGTCAGCCATTTTTTCGTTTGTGCGAGGATTTAGAGAAGGAAGTGCAGTGCGGTCTTCCTCTGTGAAACAGCTTTGGAAAAAGGTGTTTAGTATTTGAGTTTTACGCGTGTCATCCTCTGTTTCAATGCCATCATCATCCCGTAGTGTCTGGATATGCTGTTTCGAGCCACTTACTGATTTAACGTAAGACCAGAACTTCCTAGGATTTTCTGTCAAGTCGGTACATAGAATTTCACTTTTGAATTCAATGAACGCTTCAAGCATAGCCCTCCTTACGCTAACTTTGACATCGTTTAGCTTCTGTTTGTCTGAGAGGTTTTGGCTGCGTTTAAACTTGGAGTGGAGCTCTCTTTGCTTTCGCAGTAGTTTCCTAACTTTGTTGTTGTACCACGGTGGGTTTTTCCCGTCCTTCACAGTTTTACTCGGCACGTACCTGTCTAAAACGCATTTTACGATTGCCTTGAACTTTTTCCATAAACACTCAACATTGTCAGTGTCGGAACAGAAATTTTCGTTTTGATCTGTTAGGTAGTCTGAAATCTGCCTTCTATTACTCTTGCTAAATAGATAAACCTTCCTCCCTTTTTTTGTATTCCTATTAACTTCCATATTCAGGGATGCTGCAACGGCCTTATGATCACTGATTCCCTGTTCTGTACATACAGAGTCGAAAAGTTCGGGTCTGTTTGTTATCAGTAGGTCCAAGATGCCCGCATCTCGTGGTCGTGCGGTAGCGTTCTCGCTTCCCACGCCCGGGTTCCCGGGTTCGATTCCCGGCGGGGTCAGGGATTTTCTCTGCCTCGTGATGGCTGGGTGTTGTGTGATGTCCTTAGGTTAGTTAGGTTTAAGTAGTTCTAAGTTCTAGGGGACTGATGACCATAGATGTTGAGTCCCATAGTGCTCAGAGCCATTTGAACCATTTAAAAAAGGTCCAAGATGTTATCTCCACGAGTCGGTTCTCTGTTTAATTGCTCGAGGTAATTTTCGGATAGTGCACTCAGTATAATGTCACTCGATGCTCTGTCCCTACCACCCGTCCTAAACATCTGAGTGTCCCAGTCTATATCTGGTAAATTGAAATCTCCACCTAAGACTATAACATGCTGAGAAAATTTATGTGAAATGTATTCCAAATTTTCTCTCAGTTGTTCTGCCACTAATGCTGCTGAGTCGGGAGGTCGGTAAAAGGAGCCAATTATTAACCTAGTTCGGTTGTTTAGTGTAACCTCCACCCATAATAATTCACAGGAACTATCCACTTCTACTTCACTACAGGATAAACTACTACTAACAGCGACGAACACTCCACCACCGGTTGCATGCAATCTATCCTTTCTAAACACCGTCTGTACCTTTGTAAAAATTTCGGCAGAATTCATCTCTGGCTTAAGCCAGCTTTCTGTACCTATAACGATTTCAGCTTCGGTGCTTTCTATCAGCGCTTGAAGTTCCGGTACTTTACCAACGCAGCTTCGACAGTTGACAATTATAATACCGATTGCTGCTTGGTTCCCGCACGTCCTGACTTTGCCCCGCACCCGTTGAGGCTGTTGCCCTTTCTGTACTTGCCCAAGGCCATCTAACCTAAAAAACCGCCCAGCCCACGCCACACAACCCCTGCTACCCGTGTAGCCGCATGTTGCGTGTAGTGGACTCCTGACCTATCCAGCGGATAGAAGATGCGACAAACCCACTAAAGAGACAGCCTACATTACACTTTTCCGTCCTCTGCTGGAATATTGCTGCGCGGTACGGGAAAATTGCAAAGGAGGGCAGCCCGTTTCGTGTTATCGCGCAATAGCTGTGAGGGTGTCACTAATATGATACGCGAGTTGGGGTGGCAGTCACTGAAACAAAGGCGGTTTTCTTTGCGGTGACTATATTTTTTTTTTTTTTTTTTTTTTTTGCGAAATTTCAGTCACCAACTTTCTCTTTCGAATGCGGAAATAATTTGTTGACACCCAGGTACGTAGGGAGAAATGATCATCATAATAAAATAAGAGAAATCAGAACTCGAACGGAAAGATTTAGGTGTTCCTTTTTCCCACGCGCCATTCGAGAGTGGAATGGTAGAGAAGTAGTATGAAAATGGTTCGATGAACCCTCTGCCAGGCACTTAAGTGTGAATTGCAGAGTAACCATGCAGATGTAGATGTAGATGTAGCAGTTACTGCGCAGGCTTTGGAAACACGTGATGCAATCCTGGGCAACGTGCTAAAAATTAGCCGGTCAGGGTGGCCGAGTGGTTCTGGGCGCTACAGTCTGGAACCGCACGACCGCTACGGTCGCAGGTTCCAATCCTGCTCGGGCATGGATGTGTGTGATGTCCTTAGGTTAGTTAGGTTTAAGTAGTTCTAAGTTCTGGGGACTGATGACATCAGAAATTAAGTTCCATAACGCTCAGAGCCATTTGAATCATTTTTTTTTTTTTTTTTTTTTTTTTGCTAAAAATTGCCAAACCTCACGAAGTAACAACGGTTTATGTCTCATCTAGAGTCAACTTGCTTAGAAAAAGTATTCGCCGTAGTCCAATGGATGCCGTCATCGGATTTACCGAGCACCTATTCGACTGACAGACCGGTGACAAAGGATTCAAGAGTGAGACCGCCACCGCCCTCATCGTTGGCAGACGCGCAAAAGCAGATGAGCTTTGTTCGCTGCCAGCATGTCCCAAAACGAGCCGAATCTCTTACAATAGTTTTCTCCAGTTTATCGAAGGGTCCCATAGAAGTTCATGCCGACAAATCGCGTCTAGATTGCGGGCCACGACGCCGACAGCGACACTGCCCTTTCCGTGATGTCACATCCATTTTCCACGCCGCAAACCCGAGCATCTAAGACGTGTGTGCCTCAGGTGGCGTGCGACAACAATGGTCGTCAGTGTGCTGCACACTCTTGCCGATGGCCATAGCGGCAGCAGACTGGATGGCCAGTTGGACAGGCACAGCCATTTCTCTGATTGACGTGGAGAGGTACCAGAGTGTCGGCTCACCACAGCTGCGGTACCCTCAGCACAGAGTGGTGACGTACAATGATAATTAGATCCACTGCAGGGTCAATCACAGTATAACCAAAGTACAAAAATTTAGCTCGGCAACTAACCATGATAGCTGTCAATTCTTACGCAGTTAACATTTTTGTCTTTGACGCTTTTTAACTTTTTGGTTTCCAATTTAAAGACTATAAGAATCTAGTTATACCATTCAAGAACTTGAACCTTATGCGAGCAACATAAGCTACTGTTTGAACTTACCTTGGGTTGTGCAGCAAGTTTCCAAGCCGACGTATCCTTAAAGCAAAAGGCAGTGGTCAAGTTTTGTAGAGCTCATCCACTACCTTTCGCCAAGCGCGATCAAGTTAATTATTTTAGATATTTTAGATATTTTGTAAAGACAATGCTCAAAATGCAAGGTTGTAGTTAAGAAGCCAAATGGATCACTTCGAATTTATGGTTATTTCATCATTCATGTACAACCAAATGTCGATCTGTGTTCATTTCGTAAGCTTTAGGAACTGTTGACAAATTGTTTGGAGGTCATTATTTTTCAAAGACAGATCTCGCTACTTTCAGCTGCCTATAGATGATCAGACGAAAACGTTTTTGGTGATTAACACTCCATTCAGCTGGCATCACCAGAACAGGTTACCAATTGGGATCGTGGTGCTCCCTCGATATTTCAGAGATACCTTGAGCAACTCGTCCAAGGTATCCCCAACTGTGTTAATTATTTAGATGACTGGTTACTTACCGAGACCACACGGGAGCAACACCTGTGCTTGAGCGGCTCCAGCTCCATAGTCTATATTGGCGCCTCGACAATTGCAGTTTCGTTGAGCCAAGTGTAAAGCACTTGGGACATATATTAAGTGAACCAGGGCTCAGGCCGTATGGACGCAATCATTAACTTACCAGCCCCTAAGAACCTCAAAGAACTACAGTCGTTCCTGGGCAATCTAAATTGTTAATCGAAAATTATTCCCAATACCTCCCAGATTTCCGATTCACTCAGTCAGTTGCGTCAGAAAGATGTTAAATCTGTGTGATCAGGTGCATTAGGTCCGCCCCTTATTTAGCAATGTTCCATAGGCGCAAACACATGCACTGATTGTAACATTAGTGCAATGCTGTCTCACAAATAAGTAGACAGCACAGAACAGCCCATTGCGTTTGCATCTAAAACGCGAAATGTGGCTAAGAGGAATTATTTGTAAATTGACACTGTCTATCAGATACAGCGTAATGGAATTTCGCTTGTATTTCTATACTACCAAGTTTCACCTGACCACCGACCACAAGCCTCTCATTTCACTGTTCAGTCCCCTATAAGACGGTGTAGCAACTACAATAGTGGGAATTGTTCCCAAGAAACTAGATCTATTGGATCAGTTATCGACGCGCAACGTAACACTCAAAATTGCAGGCGCACTTTCCCATTTGCTGTGCAGCCTAGTTGCAGAGTTTATCAGACACGAAGTGCCGCCTTCCGGCTTGGACGCCAATTAGCGACACATTCTCGATGAATTCCAGCGGAATATCAATAGAAACAGGCCGTGGTACGCCGTCCCACAGGGTGTTGCGTGCCGTACAGCTGGGTTGGTCATAGCACCTGCCTACGGGCACCGACCTGGCATGGTGCACCTATTTTGCACTACGACGTCGGCTTAGCATCACTTGTGGTATCACACAATTCTGAATTCTGAGTGTGGGCTGCTGGTTCCTCCTGTTCTTGGCCCTTGCAGAATGCTCCACACTGCACTTCGGGGAAGTTCAGAATGAACGCAATAGTGCGGCATCAGATGTACTAGCCTTTTGCTGCCAGAACCGCACCTACAATCAGTCAGCCCCAAAACCACGTTTCAACCCTCATGCCCTGACCACCATTGTCAAAGAGTGGCTCATTCCAGGGAGCAATGAGGCTGCTAGTTGTCAATACTGTCTCTAACTTGCCATATGTGGCGCAGATGGCTACCCCCTCCGCAGCAACTACTATCCATGTCTTCTTCATCACATCTGAAATAGAGGGTTCGCCCTCCAACCTGGTTTTAGACAATGACTCTCAATTCACAGGACCTGCGTTTCACAGTTTTTGTCAACGCAAAGACAAGAGCACGAGCTCCTGACCACTGCCCCCATTCGGTTCCACGTCCACTTCAGAAATCGTCCTTAAAAATGCAAATGTGCAAGACAGTGACGACGTTGTGGCTGGCCAGGAGCATCTGGTTAGGCATCGAAATCAGCTATGGTCACACAAAATGTACTACCAAACCCATCCACTCCCTTCAGCTGCCGACTGAGCCAGATCTGTGCGACTATGCCTGAGAAAAATCTGCACAACTAGTCGGTTATCATTAGAATCTCCGCTCTCATGGTATCAACAGAAAGTCGGCAATGACCAGTGATGGGAGACAACGGAGGTGGAACCATTTCCACCCCCTAAGCCACTTCTGGGTTCTGCCAACACCAGCGGCCTCCTCACCACACAATTGACAGAGGTGGAGTGTTTCAGATTAAGGTGCTGAAGGAGGCTGATGCATCGTCCCCAACACGGTCGGCACCCACTCCCCTGCAGGCAGGACCAAGCTGCGCCCCAATACTCATTAATCGGCTAGAAATTCCACTGACTGCACCGGATTTCGAGCCAGCCGATCGCGTGGAGGAACTACTGTGGGATCCTTTGATGAGGATTCTAGCATCTCTCTCTGCCATTCCTCGACGAAATTGTGTTGTTTCTCATTAAAAAATAAAAGGATATCGTCCACATATCTATACCAGGCAATGACTTCTGACGGTTCGCCTTCTTTATTTCTTCGTTTGTTGTCCTCGGTGCCGACGTACTGTGTTGCTACACTGGCTGAAAAATGGGGTTTGTAATTTGGACACAATGTGGCCGACAGGTTTAACAGTACTTTAATTTCACTGTTCACAACCCCACAATAACACACAGTTATATGGCCAGTGCACAAGTATTTAACTTTCGATAAGCCTCATTAATAGGTTGCAGACAAACCTCCACATACTGCTACACAATAGTTTACTATTGAACTTCTACTAGCAGTAAAAACCTAACCACGAAGATCACAGTTCTTGAAGAATAGAAAGGTACATATGGAGCAGACACTGTCATTGTTTTAACACACGATCTAATTGTGTAACACTTATTTCACAGTTAAGTTGAAGCATTGTTGATTTTCTAACTAACACAGGTCTCTCTTCTGAAATGCGGCCGTGGACTGACTACCTCAGGACCAAAAATCGGGTCCTTATATATCCTCACAATAATAGGTACCGAACCTACACATTGTTCGAAGTTACATTTACAGTAATTACAATTAAAACTTAACTCATTAAATTAACTGAATACACCGAAAAATTGATTCTTTTTAACAGTTTCTTCTACTACAAGAGTTAGGCCGAATTATTTGTTTAAATCATGAAATTAACAAATATCATTACACAAACAATACTTTTGACAGAACTGTTAATTGCTTTGGAATTAATTAAGGTGTCCTCGCTCGGGCATGGGTGTGTGTGTTTGTCCTTAGGATCATTTAGGTTAAGTAGTGTGTAAGCTTAGGGACTGATGACCTTAGCAGTTAAGTCCCATAAGATTTCACACACATTTGAACATTTTTGAACAATTAATTAAGGTCTGGTTTTGCCAACATGTTTTCGAATCGAGCCAAATAAATACTTAAGAATACTATTAGTCGTTCCTTCAAATGTTTATAATTAGTACAGAATTTATATTTGTTTATAAGTCAACAATAGAATTTAAGTTGCGAAACAATTACTCATTTCGCCATATAATGAAAGTGTTATCTAGGAATAGTTAAAATAAATTAGAAAATCAATTACATACATAAAACTAAGCACAGAATTTAATCTGGTGTTATATTGTTTCAAACTGAGGGCCAATCTTTCTCTTTTATGAAAATGCAGATTATACTCGCGTCTGCTAATAGTAAATAGTTAAAAGTAACAAAACGAAATTTAAGGAGGCAGATGGAAAAACAAGAGGGGAAGCAAAAATATCCCTACTTGCTTCGTCACAGACTCTTTTGGTACGCCTAGGGAACTGGATCGTGGCATCGTATTCAAAGTTGTGCGGAGTCCATATGTCCCCATAAAGGGGGGAGGAATTAATCTATCCGACAGTGATACGGATTCACCACCCAGTTGGAGTATCGATATAGAGGGCAGGTCCGAGATACTCACCCCTCACACTCTGGCCACAGCTTGCCTCCGCTTGAGGAGCTGTCGCAGTTGCAAACACGTTACGTGGCCCGTCCATTGTCGTATACACCACGGCACCACACTTGCACTTCTCACTTAGTCTCGCTACTTCAGCGAAGCCTTAGACACGCACCATTGATTAGTAAAGTGTTTGACCTTGCCTGTATTACGTTTTTGATTCGGATTGCCCATGGGCTGTTCGTGTACGCTTGCGACGACTCTTGCTTCACTCTGGACTTTCTCTTGCCTAGCCGTTCACATCGTGAACACAGTCATCATCGAACTCAAGAACTGGCTGTTTTTTTCTACCAGTCCCTGCATTGCCGCCTGTGCGAGTGATACTAAACTGTATTCTACCTACGCAGGTTAGGATAGAAAAATTTAGCCATGCCGCACAAACAACTGGGAGTAGCAGTACATGTAAATAGGATGGAGAGTCTTTGAATGCTAAGACAGAACACATGTGATGCTCTAAGGCATGTTTTACTTGCGTTACACAGGCAACATGAGACTGGTCCTTATCGTCAAATGTATATGTGTACGCCACAAACCGAATTTCAGTTGTGAAACGCACAAAATTCAATGAATTATTTTGACATAACTGTCTATAGATACAGTGGGCTAAATTAAAGAGTAACTGACGTAGATCAAAATTGCCTAATTCAATCACAGCCATCGCAAACGAGCCCCACAAGGGGTTATAATGTCATATCAAGTTTTATTTCATTTCCTATTAGTTTCCTTTTCGTGTTTGTTGTATAACTGTGTAAGCTGCCCTTTCAGTTACAACAGACATTACAGGATTCTTATTGCTTTTGCTTGAAATCTGCGGAATGTTTCTTTAATAGCACTGACTAGAAGAAACTTGAAATTGTTTAAGAAAAAGTAAAACGGAAGGAAAACTACGAAAAACTAAAATGATGAATGACACTTAAGAGGAAAATTCCCACATCATGTAAAATATGTCTATGGATTCTTCTGTCTTTTCTTCGAAGAACACTTTCATACCATACTCTAATTTGGAAAATAAACAAACTGGTTATTTGTTCCACTTGTAGAAAGAAAACACAGTTGATTTTTTTTCAGCCTTAAATACAAAATACACCAGATAGAAATAAATTTCATACGCATTCCAGACGCTGCACACTGCAACTGTGGATAAATGACTGATGATTTTTGTAGAAACTGCAACTAGTCTCTTTACAGTATTTTTAAACTAGTTGGTTATATTCTAAAAAATCGTAAAAAAGTGTTTGGTATGTCTACCTTCCTCCTTGTATTTAAAAGGCACTAGCGGAAAAAATAGCAACACCAAAGATAATTAATGTAGAGTAATGAAATTTCGGGAATACATTTGTCTAGCTAACATAATTAAGTGGTTAACATCGCAAGCCCACAGGTTAATATAAGCGCGAAATAACCCCTTGCAAGTGCGAAATGCTGGTACATTAATAACCGGTAAAACCGACCAATATTGAACGCAAGCATGAGAACGTGCATGCGTTGTGTTGGACAGGTGCCGGACGTCAGTCTGTGGGACGGACTTCCATGTCCGTTGCACTTGGTCGATCAATACAGGGTCCGTTAATGCTCTTCGTGGATGATGCTGGAGTTCTCATCCGATGATGTCCCGTGTGTGCTCGACTGGAGAGAGATCTGGTGATCGAGCAGAAGAATGAAACATGTTGACGCACTGTAGAGCATTTTGGGTTACAACAGCTGTAGGTGGGCGAGCATTATCCTGTTGGAAAACATCCCTTAGAATACTATTCCTGTATGCCAGCACAATAGGTCGAATCATCAGAAGACGTGTATTTTTGGAATTAGGGTGCGTGAGATAACCACCAGACTGCTCCTGTTCTTATACGAAATCGCGCTCCAGGCCATAACTACAGTTGTATGTCCAGAGCGTGTAGCACGCTCCCAGGTTGATTGCAGGCCCCCAACTGACCTGCTTCTAACCAACACACGGCCTTCACTGGCATCGAGGCAGCTTTCATCAGAAAACGCAACAGACCTCCACCCTCCCTGCATTGAGCTCTCGCTCGACATCACTGAAGACGCAAGTGGTGGTGGTTTGGGGTCAGTGGTTTGCACGTTGCAGGGAGTCTGGCTCGGAGCATTCCGTAAATTAACCAAATTGCTACAGTTAGTTTTTCTACTGTGATACCAGCTGCTGTTCAAAGTGCTGCTGTAGATGCAGTACGATGCACCAGAGCCATGCGCGAAACGCCGTGGTCTCCCGTCTCGATTGTGTCACGTGACCGTCTGTAGCCTGGCCTGCTTGCGACCGTCAATTCTCGTGTCCACCGCCACCAACGGTCATGTACAGTGGCTACATTGCTGCCAAGTCTTTCCACAATATCGTAGAAAGAATAGCCAGCTTCTCGTAATTGTATACGTCGTTCAAACTCGGTAGGTGTTGAAAAAGGCGTCTTTCTTGCCTTAAAGGCATTCTAGACTAACATCAGCTCGCCACGTGCAATCTCAAAGGTAGTGAAGGCTCACGACCACTACGGCGTGTATTTAAAGCAAACCTGATTTGCATCCTCGTGGTGATGCTGCTAGTGCCACTCTTACGCGACTGGCGCCAAGTTTGAACAGACAACATCTTTCAGATGTAGAAACACACCTACGAACTTTCGTTCATGTCGCACAGTTTCTTCTTGTTGCTGCTATTTCTTTCCCGTCAGTGTATGCTCTTCGAAAGAAACCCCTTCAGTGAAGAAACCCTCACCAAAGGAAGAGTTACTACCTCCCGAATACCAGAAGTGAGAAGGGACCAATGGACCAAACTGATGGAGGAAACTAATTTTGACAGAGATAGTCAAAAGGCTTGGAAACTCATAAAACGCCTAGCCAATGACCCCACCAAACCAAATCTACATGCGAACGTCATAGCACACCAGCTTCTCACATATGGGAAACCACCAAGATACGACAACCTAAAGACAAAAAAAGAGGGGCATAGAACGAAACCCCCCTCAGGAGACCGAAGAATTGTCCGAGCCATTTACCTTGTCGGAATTGGAGAAGGCGATCAGTAAGTGCAAAAGGCGTAGAGCAGCCGGCCTTGGTGATATATGCGTCGAGCAAATAACGCATTTTGTACCTGTAACAAGGAAATGGCTAGTTGATATGATGAACAACTGCATGACATCCTGTAAAATTCCAAAAATCTACAGAAAATCGCGAGTCATTGCCATCCTAAAACCAGGCAAAGAACGTGACAATCCCAAAAACTACAGGCCGATCTCTCTGCTGTGCCATGTGTACAAGGTTTTGGAAAGGATGATACTCCACACAATCACAGACGCCATCGAGCCCCATCCTGATCCCACAACAAGCAGGCTTCAGACAGGGCAAATGCTGCACGTCGCAGGTGCTAAAGTTAACGCAGCACATAGAGGATGGGTGTGAGAACAGGGAGATCACCAGGGCTGTCTTCCTAGACCTATCAGCAGCCTACGACACAGTCAACCACCGACTGCTCCTGTGGAAAATATACGTAATGAGTAGGGACTACAGACTAACCTTACTGATTGGAAACCTACTCCAGAATCCAAGATTCTTCGTGGATTTTCAGGGACAGAGAAGCCGGTGGAGGATAGAGAAAAATGGCCTCCCCCAAGGAAGCGTACTTGCCCCAACACTTTTTAATATATATACTAATGACCAGGCCCTCCCCCAAGGCACCGAAAGCTTCGTATATACAGATGATTGCGCCATTACCGCTGAAGCAGACGGCTTTGAAACTGTTGAACAGAATCTGTCAGAAGCCCTCGAACAGCTTGCCACCCACTACAAGGGGAACCATCTCAAACCCAACCCAGGGAAAACCCAAACCTGCGCCTTCCACCTAAAGAACAGACAATCTGCAAGAAGACTACAACTTAACTCGGAAGGAGTGCCCCTGGAACATTGCGAAACACCAAAATACGAGTACTTAGGCGTCACCTTGGATAGAGCACTCACATGTAAAAAGCACTGCATGAACACTAAACACAAAGTAGCTGCGAGAAACAACATTGTGCGCAAACTAACGGGCACTACATGGGGGGCACAGCCTGGAAAAGTGAGAACCACAGCTCTTGCTTTGTGCTGTTCAACAGCGTAGTACGCGTGCCCAGTATGGAACAATTCTAGCCACGCCAGGCAAGTGGACATACCGCTTAATGAATCGTGCCGCATCATTACAGGCTGTCTGAGACCAACCACGACTGATAGATTGTACTGCCTGACAGGCGTGGCCCCACCAGATATTAGAAGGAAAGTAGCGGCCAGGAAGGAAAAGACAAAGGCGTTGACCTCACCTGCCCACCCGCTGTACAAACACCAGCCAGCCCGCCGTCGACTAAAATGTAGAAAAAGTTTCCTGCACTCAGCAGAAAACATCGTCGGGACGCCACAGCAAGTGAGGCTGGCAATGTGGCGAGAAGGAAACGCGCACCTCGGGGAATGGTTAGCCCCAAACGAAGAACTCCCTCCCGGCATATGGAAGGATGGACGACATGGAAATCTCTTAATAGGCTGCGTTCTGGTGTCACACGACCCAAAGAGAATATGCGCAAATGGGGCCTCTCAAATGACCCGGCGCTGCGTGACTGTGGACACACTCAAACCACCACCCACCTCACGCAGTGTGTGCTGTGCCCAAGCACCTGCACCATGAAGGATTTGATGAATGCCACCCCGGAAGCGCTGGACGCGGCCAGTGACCCTGCTTATATGTCTGTATACTTTTATACTCTTTTTGTATTTGTTATATACTTGATATGTATGTGTTAATCATTCTGATTTTATGTACGATGCTTCTGACACGATTAAATAAATAAATAAGTGTATTACCTTGTTGTTTTCGCGAAGCCGAGTTTTTGCAGTGTTTCGTCACAGGTTCCTGTAGTAAGCCAGAAACCATCGCGGAGATGCTTATGTAACTCTCCAGTGACAGACTTTATAAGAGAAGTGTTGTGTATTGTTGCTTGGTCTCCTGTTGACATGACTTGAGACAACCAACATACTGCTCCCTACTACGTACATTTTTCGAAAAGACTACGAAAGCAAAATTAGGAAGATTCGAGCTCATGCGGAAACTTACAAACAGACGATCTTCTAGCGCACCACTCGCAAGTGGAACAGGAAAAAAGGGAGTGAAAATGGTACGCCCAAGAACCCACTACCATACACCATAAGGTGTCTTGTTAACCCCACCTCTGCAGCGAGTGCGCGTGCGCGGTGTCTGGAGAGCAGCACTGGCTGGGACGAGTCATTAGGGGCAGCTCAGGGCGGGCTCCACACCGTACGGACTCTGTTATCCTCCTCCTCTGCAGCACCGCCACGCCACACCACGGCAGCGGCGCCGCTATCTGCTCAGCGCTGCTTTACGGCGCCAGATTGTGCGATCGCCGCGTGTGTGTGTGTGTGTGTGCGCCTTACACCACACTCTGGCCGGCAGCGGATTAATACGTCCACCAGGGCGGCGGCCGCAGATGCAGTCGCCACAGCAGGGGGCGCCGGCCGATAACCGCGCTTGTGTGTGTATGTGTATGTGTGTGTGTGTGCGGCACAGCCCAATCAGCGCAGGGCGGCAGGCTCCCGGCTACACCAGTATCCACAACGGGGCGCTCCAACGCTGCACCGTCTCGATGCTACGAATGTCGGGGGATCTCTTGATATTCCCCGAACCACAATGCGCGCATTACGGCCCTCGCTACCAATATTTATGAATGTAGCATTGTCTAATGGGAAGGAGACAGCGGTTGTTGGAGAGATTGCTGGTGATGTATTTGATGGCTCTGGGCACTACAGTTCACGTCAGATAACTGTCGATACTGTCGTTCCTATACAATTTGTCTCGGACAGCAGTTTCACTATCTCGTACACCCGCCTGTGCGGGAACTGCGTCTTCTTGGGAGCCAGAGAAGCACACCACAACAGAGCTCGTGCAGTCATGTTGCGCGCGAGTCAATAAAAAATGGTTCAAATGGCTGTGAGCACTATGCGACATAACTTCTGAGGTCATCAGTCGTCTAGAACTTAGAACTAACCTAAGGACATCACACACATCCATGCCCGAGGCAGGATTCGAACCTGCGACCGTAGCAATCGCACGGTCACGGACTGCGCGCCTAGAACCGCGAGACCACCGCGGCCGGCTCTATGTGTTCGTTCCAGTTTAAGTTAATTTAGGTTAATAATACTATTCACATTATTTATACGGCGAGTATGTAGACCAAACACTTGCTTTTACGTCTCTTATGTTTTACAAGTTGCCTTTCCCACTTCTGCAACCACTTTTCTGTTAATTGCACGTCAGAACCCTGCTGTTCATTGTGCTTAATTTTGATGCTAGGTTGACTGAGGCATCATGGGAAGCGTAGATGTTGCAGTGGAGTGGGGTGTTGGGTTGGGGGGAATAATTGGCGGCATGGTAGTGGGCCAAACGTGATGTTCAAGTATTACTTTTTTATAAACAATTAATTTTTTCGGGTTTTTAATATTATTTTTTACGTTCCGAATATTGTTCTTCTTTCATGCCTTGTGATGACTGGGCACTCCGCGGCTCTCCACTCCGCGCGGCTACAGATTTTTATTTGCAGCGAGTTAACTGCTACACATGAAAGCAAACATGCGGGGCTCGATCATATGACTACACCGAGCTAGTCTGTTTTGAGCAGCGTCGTGCACAGCCCAACTACCCAAGGTACGAGCAACATCAGGTAAACTTGCAGCTGTTTGTCCGTATGGAGCAACTACTCAGCAGCAGAAAACAGAGGTAGCGCTGCTAGGCCTTCGTTTCTCAGAGCTAATCAGTGACAGCCATCTCTATGTACACCTCTGAACGGGGGGCGTGGTTAAAGAAAGTCAAACATACGTGTAGGGTAGAATCTGACGTTGTGTACTTCATACTTACACATTTTTTGCTCTCTACGTGTGCGGTAGAATCCGACATTGTGTATATTTACACATTTTTCGCGCTCTACATGTTTTTTTTTTGACAATGAACAATTTACAGTATCAAATTGCGATTCATTTTAGTAGCATCCAGTCAGGAACTATTGGTTTGATGTGCTAATCTGAAACCGTAACACGATATTTCATTTTATGAAATTACCTAGGTGCAAGCTGTCAACTTTTTTTTTTCCTTTATTGATTTTCAATTCCCCCCCGAAGGAGGCGGGCTGCCAGCAGCTTAGTACGCTGTTCTGCAGCCTACAGACTTTTTTTATAAACGGAAGAAGAAAAGAAACAATAAAAGCAGGTGATAAAACGGTGACTTAAATTGTAAAACGGCGGAAAATTATGGAAAGTTAAAACATAAAGCGAAGGGTTTGGCAATGCTAATAAAATATACAGGAATCAGACAAGTAACATAGTAGACACACAATTAAAAAAAACATGGCGACAGTCTGGTTTCTGTTCACAAGAGATAAAAAATCACACCCAGCGACAGTATGATGTCCGTTTGCAACATTTCCCAAAAGACACACAACACTGAACACCCACTGTAAAACACTGCACGAAAATGTCGGCACACCGATGACACTCCCTAGCCAAGGGCAGATGGGGGGGGGGGGGGGGACCTGGACAGATGAGGGGGAAAACAAGGAGGGATGAGAGGAATAAACTAAAAGGGGGGGGGGAACCCAAGGAGGGAGAGGACTCATAACGGGGGAGAGGGGCAGGGCAGACACGAGAGGGAATGAGAAAAGGCAGAGGAGGGAAGTGCAAAAAGACTCGGGGGAGAGAAGGGAGGCAGAGAGAGGGTAGGTCGGGAAAAAAGAGGATGGAAGGGGGGGGGGGGGAGTGGGAGCCCGGGAAAAGGATGGAGGAAAGGAGGGGGAGTGAGGATCAGAGTTGATAGGAGGGATAAATGGAGGGAGAGAGGGCATCATCCGGGAGGGGGAGTTGATGGAAGCCACCTTGGGAAGCAGGCTGTCAATTTTTTTTTTTAAATCGAATTTCGATTCCCCCTGAAGGGGGCGGGCTGGCAGCAGCTTAGTATGCCACTCTTCAGCTTACAGACTTTGTTTTAAAAAGGAGAAGATAATATATAATAAAAAAAAAACAGACAATAAAATCGAAGACTTAGAGGGTAACATGGCGAAAAAAAAAATCGTGTAACTTAACACATAGAACAATGGGATGATAATGCTAATAAAAATACATACGAAGCAGACAGGTAAAATAATAGACAGACAACTAAAAAAACACGGCGACAGTCTGGTTTCCGTTTGCAAAGGACATTAAATTCGCACCCAGCTACAGCATGGTTTCTGTTCGCAACACGGGAAAAGATGAAACAACACTGAACATTCACTGGAACACTGCGCTAAAATATGACATACCACAGCCAAGAGCACGTGGGGGGAAACTAGACAGATGAGGGGAAGATAAAAAAAGGTGGGGAAGGTGAGGAAAAGCGAAGGGGGGAGGGGGGAAAGGAGCCAATGGAGGATGAGGACCCATAAGAGGGGTGGGGGGTGCAGGGCAGAGGCAACAGGGGAAGGCAGAGGACGGGAATACAAAGGGAATGGGGGGGGGGGAGGGGGGTAGGGAGCGGTTAGGTGGAGAGAAGCACAGGATGGAAGGGGGGAAGAGGGAGCCCAGGGAAAGGATGGAGGAAGGAGGGGGGTGATGATCAGAGTTGATAGGAGGGATAAATCGAGGGAGAGAGGGTATCATCCGGGAGGAGGAGTTGATAGAAGCCACCTTGGAAAACAGGCTGTCAATGTTTTTTTCTTTATTGTTATTTTAAAACCTGTACAACAGCCAGGCTGTCAGCAGCATTCTATGCTGCTCTTCAGCCGTAGAATACACAATGAGAAAAAACAGAAAGAATACACATGAGTTACAGAATGGTGGGCAATAAAACAGTACACACATAAAGACAAACACGGAGCCATTCACACTCGACGATAATCCACACTGCAAACTGTTGACACGACGCACAAATGCTGAAGATGGCGATGGCACAGGTGAACAATGGAGTGCGATGGTGAACACTGAACACTAAACATGATGGCACACACGAGACACTGATGGCGATGATCTCCGGCGCGCAAAAGTCCACGTAGCGTGTGCGAGTCCGGGGACCTGCCAAGAGGGGAAGAAGGGTGAGGGGGGCTGGAGAGGGTGGAGAGGGGAGAACAAAGATGCCAATGGCTGAGGAGATGGGAGGAGGAGTAGAGGGACAGTGGAGGGGAGGCCCAGGGGAGGAGTGGGGAGAAAGGGAGGAGGGAGGGAGGGTGCCCAAAGGAACAGACACAGGAAGAGGGAGGGAGGATCAAAGTTGGAAGGAGGAGTAGATGGAGGGGAGGAGGGCATCATCAGGTATGACATACCACAGCCGAGAGCACGTGGGGGGAAACTAGACAGATGAGGGGAAGATAAAAAAAGGTGGGGAAGGTGAGGAAAAGCGAAGGGGGGAGGGGGGAAAGGAGCCAATGGAGGATGAGGACCCATAAGAGGGGTGGGGGTGCTGGGCAGAGGGGGGAGAGATGGAGACCGGGTGGGACGTGGGAATACAGGCCCGGCAGCAGGCGGGGGTGGGAGAGGATGAGGGAGACAAGCGGGTGAGGAGGATCGAGTTTTCGGGAGGTGTACAGGATCTGTATCCGTTCAAGGAAAAGGAGGAGGTGGGGGAACGGTATCAGGTTGTACAGGATCCGCGTGGGGGAGGGGAGACGGGTGCGATAGGCGAAGTGGAGATCTGAAGGGATTTGTAAACGGTAGGGGGGGGGGGGGGCGGAGATCCAGGCAGGATGGGCGTAACAGAGGATAGGGCGGATGAGGGATTTATAGGTGTGGAGGATGGTGGAGGGGTCCAGACGGGCTGTCAATACAGGATCACTTTAAATACTTGCAGGTGTGAGAATTCCACTGTGGAGACCACTTTAGGCAACGATACATACGCACACTGTGTGTTACATACAGTATGGGAGTTTACAAAATGTGATACACCCTCTACAGGTCTTTTGACAGCATCGAGAAACATACCTCAAGGATGTAATCTACTCACTGATAAAAACGTAAAACTTATGAGTGAATTAACACGAACACATTTCACAGAAAAACTACAGCCATCTACTGAGAGAGTGAGAACCCCTATCCTGCCTTTGTATGCAAAGTACAGAAAATGTTGTACAGATGGCGTGAAGCTGGAGTCTACTGACGTGAAGAATGCTTCCAGGAGATACACACACCAGTGTGAAGCAAGTGAATCTGCTCTTTCGTGATGTCTCACGATTATCAGTAAAAAAGGCGTCTGTGATCTTCTGTCGAATCAGGAACAGGGCTTCGAGTATAGAAGTACCGTATGAGAGACGAAGTCGCGTTTACAGTGAAAATAAAAAGGGAAGTAATTATTGTTGTAGATGCGCTCAGTCTGGCAAGACACAGAATTACCAGGAGCCACACCAGCTACTCACATATGTCACTTTTAAGTTTTACTTTAATTTATCCTGCGCTCGTTCGTACGTGCAGCTTGTAATGGTACTTGAATTACGTAACCATTAGGGCACCTCACCTCAACCTCTCGATACCAGCAATATTCTACTGTGTTTCTGTAAAATAGTTAACATATTTCTGTGACAACATTCAGATTTGATTTCATTAATGTAGAGGTACTTTGATACATCGATATGTTTATATTGCGATGATATTATTCTTATGTGTATTCTTTCTTTTGTCACTGTGATCTTTGACATACTTGTAACTCTGATTTTTGGGTGCGTAAGCGGTTATTAGAGAGTCAAGTCTTGATCGTCATGTTAAAAAGACGCAAATTGTAGTCAGTTTATGAAATGCGAACTTTAACAGTGAGGAAGATATTCTCAAGTATGTTTTATATTGTGAAGTGATGTTGCAACAAAAGTAATAAAAAAGAAGTGTAACTTAAATTCGGAGTTCTGATTACTTTTTTACATCACCATTGTCCTAACTTGCAAAAGTTTAATCTTCAAGAATGGTTTATGAAACACATCTATAAAACTTTTGACTATCGCAGAATAACACCTAGGCCTCTTTGCATCCGAGCTTGGAATCATCACTACCTAGATTTTCGACGATTGAGCCATGAGTTCACAACGAGACCAAGTGGGAAACACGAAAAGATGAGTGCCTAGTTTATCCATTATTTCAAGAAATGACTTTATTAACTGTGCTCTAATGACACCTGCCACATAATATAACTTTGTTGTTGGCCGAAAATGCAATACTTAGCAGCGGGAGAAACACTACAGTCATGACTAATTTTTGACCTTTGTTGTGGTAGGGTTGTTAGAAGCTGTTGTGCCTATAACGCCGTAGAAGTTCACATGGTCGAGAGAAGTTCTGTTGGACCTTATATACTCGTTGCTTTGAGTCAGAACAGTTGGTCAGGCAGCCGCTGCTATGCCAGCTGCAGACAGATTCAACTGTCTGCGCGCCAGACCTGTTTGTTATTTACGGCAATCTCGCATAAGCGCTGTCGGTAACAGCTTCAGTGAGGGCTACCTCGTTGCACTTCAGTACTGACGATCCGCGCAGTAATTGAGCCGCATATGGATGACGCTTAAGCACTGTTAGCCGTGAAAGATTCGCTGCCTTCCAAAGGCGATATCATTAATGACTTGTTTTGAGTCATCAGTATTCTGACTGGTTTGGTGCGGCCCGTCACTAATTCATCTCCCGTGCCAACCTCTTCATCTCAGAGTAGTACTTGTTGACGTCGCCAACTATTTGCTGGATATATTCATTTAATGATTACGAAAAAGAACAAACAACATCATTGGTCACCGTATGCGCAGGGGTTAAACTGAAGCAACATTAAATAAAAGATTAATTCCTATTTAGTTTCTCATTACATAAAGTCACGCAATAGATAGAACGCTTAGGATTCTCTAGGACCATACAGTAGTTACCATTTTTCTACGGATTCATTTCTCATACCGAGAGGCAAAATATTACTCCGATACTCTTACCATCCAATCTGCCAAATCTGTCGAAATCTCCCTGAAGTTTTTCACGCACGGAAAGAAATGCACTGTTAAAATTTTAGTTGCTAAGGCGCATTGCAAGCAACAACATATTTTTTTAAAAGTCACTTAGTTTTCCCGGACGAAGAACCGCTTATAACGGTGGTTTGTCCAGCCCTACCCGTCTAACGCGCGATCCGCCGAGAACGCAAACGTAGCGCCACACAGCACTAAGTGCAAGGTGCTCACACAAGAACTTTAAGCACTTAAACCCTGCCAAAAATGTCTCATATCGTTAATTTTTTGAATAATTTGCAGTTCATATTGAGAGCTAAACTGTAGCGTATGTTATTGTTACACAAGTGACTGACGGAGGAAACAGTATGTTGGATTATAGACAATTTGCATTAATCGGGACTTTAATTCGTTGACATGATATTTTATAACAGTACCTGTAGGACAGTTCTTACGGTAGTTTTTGAGTAATGTATATTTTACTAACAATGAAGCAGTTTCATGTTTATTCACTGCACAATGTGTGTAACAGATGAAAACAAACGTTCTCCTTTCACAAGGCACACCTAATAACAGCAAATCAGTGCATTCAGGTACTTCACGGTGAGTATTAGTTTTATTTAGACACAGTTGGGATGGAATGAGTAATGGTTATGACCGTTGTTCTGCATATTGTGCATACTTCATAAAATTCTTAAAACGTGATGATACAAACTGACAATACACAAATGACTGAAGTTTAACAATACCGTAGTACTACGTTGATAAACCTGAAATGACAAAGAGCTATCAGACATTGCATTGTCCAACAACTTTACGAAAAATGCTTCACACTGTAGAAAAATTTCTTTATTTTAAGGCTGAATCACACTCTTAGTTCCGAATAGAATCCTAATTATATTAAAGTCTTTCCGTCCTTCCGTTCTCGTAATGTGCAAGCCAAGAGTGTAACAAAAGCAATGAATTATTTTCAGCAGCTGGAAAGAAGACGTCTCGGATTTAGTATTAAAAATTACTCTCCCCATATTTCCAGATTTTGCTATGTAGTTTAGAAGATTTTTGTAATTAAAACGGATGTTTACAAATTTTTGGTCCTAACACGCGTTGATGTTTCTGAAGACAAAGATGAAGCTGCGAAAACAGTAATCCACTGATACTTATCAGTGGCAATGTTTTATATGAATGTGTCATAGTATTCATTGGCTGCACACGTGACTGTCATTTTTTCGCTTGAAATGATGAAGTGCAGTCTGTAGCAGTTGTTGCAGGATACCTGACTCGTTGGCACTATACACAGTATTTGATGGGATATGTATTTTTTTCTAAAGCATGTTTACTTTAAGTAAACTTCCTAAGTTTGCCACTTTCTTTTCCGTATGATTATCTGAATCAATTTGAACAGGTCGAGCCGCGCGGGGCAGCCGTGCGGTCTTAGCCGCCTTGCCACGGTTCGCGCGGCTCCCCCCGTCGGAGGTTCGAGTCCTCCCTTGAGTATGGGTGTGTGTGTTGTCCTAAGCGTAAGTTAGTTTGTTAGATAAGTAGTGTGTAAGCCTAGGGACCGATGACCTCAGCAGTTTGGTCCCATAGAACTTACCACAACTTTGCAAAATTTTCCAAACAGGCAAAAGAAACCTGATAACCAGTAACGATCGTCGCACTCGCAGTTCAGAGTGCCTAGTCTCGTAGATTTCCGTCGGTAACTGCACTGATTCTCAAGAGCAGCTCTAAATCTTTCGAACAGTTTTTATCTCACACCTACACGTGTTTCATTCTGCCCTATATTATGTACTGCCTGTAAATTTTTCTTCCATTTATACAATATGTAACACCACAACTCAAACCCTACCTAACTGTTTACTGATTCACTTTTGCTTTCTGTTTATTCAAGATTATATCGTTGAGCTTTTGTAATTATTATTAATTCAGTACTGTATAGAACATGTATAATCTTTTCTCAGTTGAACACTTTGATGTCTTTTAGATGGTAGGAAGTGTAATCTCTGTAATATGTACAATATGAGCAAATGATATGTTTTGTCTTTCTCATATAATCTCTTTGGTTATCTTTACAATTGAATAATTTTATTTAAGTAATTTTGTGTAGAACTACCAAAATGTGCAAACGATATGTTTTGTTTAAAGTGTTTGTTTGCTGTTATGTAAACTGCTGACCTTCATTTAGGGCTTTTAGTTATTTTGTATGTAAAAGGTGGTGTGGTTCCCCTTGGCAACGAAACTGTGTAGCGCATGTAAAATGTGGTTGGCATTGATAGAAATGTGGAACTCAGAGTCAGTCGGAGACGAGCTACTGAACCGCTAACAGCTCATGTAAAGGTTGTGATTTTTGCTGGTGCCGAGAGCGGCTTTTAGTGCCGTTTTAATACCTGTCGATGCCTCGGATGAATGGAGTAATATGCTGGTAATACTCTGATATTAATATCTGTATTCGCCACTAAGAAATGACAGAGCCTAGCTTGTCTATCTCTACCTCCATCCAACAACATGCACTCGCCACCACAATGCGCAATCACTGAAAAGGGACCAGGAAATAGTAGAATTGTACAGTGAAGGATCAGATCATTGGATTTCCCACTGTGCTTAAATATAAGGTAAATTATACCTGAACTCTTATACCTATCCTGATTTTTTATCCTCAGTCACTTATCCAATCACGGTCCTTCCCATGTTAAAGTGCCTACCGAGTATCCTAATTGAAAGAATATCAGAGCCCAGTGTGTTATATTAAAGGGCCTCTATAAAACATTAAAAGTTTTTGTTAAAATTAATGTGGATGAAGAATGTGCCATGGAAACTGTTTGTTGAAGTAAATTTTGCAATCAAAGCTGTTGCTTAAAAATCTATGGGTTTTCAAAGAATTATCGAAAATAAAGAAGCAGATAAATTCAATTAGAACTTAAAAGAATTAGCTGTTACTTCAAAGCTAATAGAATACTTACTCATACTGAGGCTACAAAATTTTGTTCAGTAATTGAATAATAGAGCTTGTTGTCCACTGTACCAGGTGAGTCAATGCCTGGTGTTTTATGTTAACTTGCGTCTTACTGCAGTACCAGGTCAAATTACTGATGAAAGTTTCATGGTTGTGTTTACTACAGTAAGGATTCTATGTGTTTCGGAAAGTGCATCATTAGTGTAATAGGACCTACAGTTTGTTTATTGTGCTCACTAGTAGGAAACATTTGATAAATAGGCCCTTTGTTATGATTACAGTAGCTGTTTTCAACCATAGGTCAGTGAGAAAGTGTCTGTCAGTGCATTTCATTTAAATTTTATGTCTACCTTCTTCACATGTACACTTTCCTACCAGACAGCTGCACAGTACTCGGCAGCAGAGTACATAAGACTGATACCAGTTAAACTTAACGACACAATGCGCTGCATTACTGGTTCCATCAAATCAACCTCATGCCACTGATTACTGAGTCTTATCACTCAACCTCACTTATGGCGGAAACAAGCTCTACTGAGGGACGCCAAGAAAACGTCTGCATCACCCTCTCTACCACTGTACCAAGAATTCTGTCATCCGCCACAGCAACGATCGCGATCAAGAATACCAGCAAGTGTTACTGCAGGACAACTCATCGCGGATGGTTTTGATCTAAATGAAAGCTGGAAGTATGAATGGTCAAAAAAACATTAGGAACAAGAGCCCATCACCTTGATCCCACAAGGAAGCCAAAAGGTTTTTACCTACCGAGGAACCTTTGGTGCCGCCCCATCAGGTTCAGGACTGGACATGGTTGTTGTAGGTACTTCAGGCACAAACTGGGCTGGATCAGTTTACCAATGTGTGAGTGTGATCAGGAAGAGCAGACAATTGAACATTTAGCCCCAACGCTGTCCACTTGATTCATACCCTGTAATTCCCGATGACTTGTTCACTCTCACACCCAGCTCACTGGTTGAAAAACACGGACTTTAAGGTTTAATCGTGCCTAATATCATATGCATATTGTATAAAATAATTTGCCTTATATCAACTGTATATTGTATAAAATCACCATACGATTAAATAAATAAATTTAAATTTAATTCTAAGTAGAAAGGTATTTACCTGAGAGAGACTTAACCTATGCTCAATTCATAATTTTGTAGTGAACTATGTTTACATATTTTTGTTAGATAGGAAAATGTTTGAAAAGTAAGACAGAACCTATGCCCAATTTATGATTCTATGGTGAATATTAATAGTAATAGTGTTGAGACCATCCTATTTGACTAAGCACTGAAGAAAATAGTGTGTGTCAGTATCTATTGTACTTAGGAAAATAGTTTGTTCTGCTTTGACTATCAGCTCCAGCCTTGACGTTAACATATGCTTGTGCTAGAGTTCATTGCACTCTCGTATGGCAAAGTACAGGTTGTGTTTGTCCATTAAAGTTACTCATATCCATTTTCTTGAATAGGAATGTTACTCTTCTTATGCGTAATTAGGCTGGCGACAGATTTCTTTATCATTTGTACAGTGTGGATAGGTAAATTTTGTTTGTTACCGTTTAAACATTTACGTAATTCTGACTTTACTTTCCGATAAGCCACTTCAGTTAGGTACATTACGATAAACAGAACACAATTCCTTCCACAGGGTAACACTGCTCTGCTTCGTTATACTATAATTGCTTTGACTAATGAATTCGTGATACAATTTGCCTCCAGCTTTCAGGTAATAGTATAACAATAGCGGACGGTAGTGTTATAAATTCACTTTCAGATTTTACAAAACGAAATCAGCTTTGCAGACAGCTTAACTTTAAGCGTTTTCTCCCTCCTTCGGTAAAAAAATTTACGCCCTTTCTTTGTCACTGAAAGCTACCACTTTCCATGTTTTCTTAGAGCTAGGAAAGTACTGTATTTTTACTCCGGATTTTAACTAGTAAAACCATCATCGAACCACAGTTCACGGAAAACACACACACACACACACACACACACACACACACACACACACACACACATCCCTTGTAACGCCGGAAATGCATATCCTCCTATTTCCATCTATTGTACTATAATTTTTTTCCTTGTTTTGTTACCTCAAGATATGACATTTCTGTGTCTTTATATATTGTAATTGTATTACTATTTGTGTATATATATGCATTTATGGCGATGTATAATTGGTTTCCTTTGTAAATATTATCTGTATTTTTACGCTGGGTCTGGCCTAGGGAAAATTATGCTATCGAACGAATACATCGATAGGTCGTGTGGAGAACCAAAGTGTTTAGGATCTTTGGTAGTGTGAACTCTACCGCGTGGAGCGCGGGCAGAGCAGTGGGAGTCTGGCTGGAGTAGTGCAGTGGAGGAGGTGTGTTGTGTGACGCACCCGCGAGTTGCCGCGCTTTCGGGGTTTGGCAGCGGTAATTGCGCTCGACTTGCTATGATAGTTTCGGACACGGTGTCGCGGACTGGAAGCGTTAGCTGGCACACATCAAGAGCCCGTTTCGGCTGGAGACCGTGTCGAGAAGAAGGCGCGCCAACATCCAGCTTCTGCAACAGCGACTGCCGACAATGAGTGACTGTCGCTACCTCCTCGATCGACGACTTCAAACCTTCAATCAACCAACAAGGAAGACTGAAAGCACGTAAAGTTTTAGAACTGTATGACAGACCTCAGCTTTTCAAACTGTTCTATTTGCATCACAAAAATACAGCAACTTAGCATGAACCTTTGTTGCTCATTGTCCCAATTGCATTACCAAGCAGGGTCCCTTCCTTTTCCGGAATGAACCCGAGTGTCGTTGAAATTCAAACGCCAGCATCATTCGATTTCACTGCTTTAATTTCAAAGTTCAGTTAAGGTATTCATCGCTGGCTACACTATTTAGATTACACAAGCAGAAATTAAGAGTGCGAGTTTTGTTACCGTATTTTAGTTACCTGTGACTGCAGCTCAGCTTGGTACGTACTAAATTTTACTATTGTTAATTGTTCAGAATCATTTAATTCAAGTTCAAAGTTAAATCTCTTATTTCTAAATTGCGTAGATTCAAGTAGCTTTTGAAATGATTGTTGAGGTAGCCCAAGACTAACCTTATTATTGAATTTCTATGTGCTTCAGAAACAAAGCTCACTATTAATTTCAGTCACTAAATTAACTTTCAGTTTTCCGGTTTTATTAATTCGTTTGCTAAATTAAGTCAGAGTGTAGCGAAATTTATTACTTCTGACAAACTTTCAGTTTTCACACTACACGTGTCAACCTTCAGTTGCCACGCTTCTAGTGCTAATTATATGTGTAATAACCTTTCTTTTTCTGTTACTGTAGTAATTGGCGTCCGTAATTTCCCCCAAATCTCAAATATCTAATTACCGCTAGTTAATTGTTAACATAATGGCCGCACATTTACGTTCTTTACTAACTTTATCCCTTTTCAAAATTAATTTCCACCAGTTTCACTTGCATTTTTCTTTTCATTTAGATGTAACCCTTTCCTCCCTCTTTGCCGACAGATTAACTTCGGTGACGATTGCTTTTCCCAAATTTCCATTAGGTACACGCGGTTTAATTTTTCACTGTCATTAAGGTCGATAAGTGAGGGGGAGGTTAGACGCTCCATACACGAGCATGAACTGCAATACACATATATAGTCCTCTATTGTGTTTCAGTTGTAAGTGTTGCACAGGATGACACGAAAATTCTGATACCATCTCCCTTGTTACACAGGGTGATTCAAAATTGTCTTTGCGATCTCTCTCATTATGCAGGCTGGGTGATTTGTTTTAATTCTTCAATTCTGTTTCTATTGCATGAATAATATAGAATCATTCAAAATTTCCGATTCACGGTCCTTCAAAAGGTCTAGTTACACACGCAATAGTAATGCAGGGTGATTTGTGCTTTCTGTGTATACCACATGGATAGTACAGGATGACTCGGAACTTCTACTACAAATACGTAAATTGTACAAGCAGATTCAAAATTTTTATTTCAATTGACTGTATATGCTAAACGATTCGTAGTTTCTCTTTCTTCTAACGTTTCCACAAATTCTAATGAAATGGCGACATCATTCGAATGATTTTCCAAGAAATTTCATCTGCATTCGTATCTTAGTTTACGTATTTTTGCCATGCCAAAGCCCCATATGTGTGGGCGCACATTGCCTTGTTCAATGATGACTTTCTTCCTTGGCAAAGTTGCCCCTTTCTTTCATGTGTCTTTGCTGTAGTTGGTCTAGGAGGTTATTGTACTACTGAACCGCAATTGTTTGACTAACTGGAACAGAATTTATCTGCAGAATCTCTTACGCATCTCGGAAGACTAACGTCATGACCTTTCCGACCAACCGTACTGCCTTTGCTTTCTTCTGTGGTGATGTATCAACACGTTCCCCTGCTTTGACTGTTGTTTTGTCCCTGGGATACAGTAATCGGCGCTAGTTTCATCTGTGGTGCCTTGTCACGGTCCGCGAGGCTCCCACCGTCGGAGGTTCGAGTTCTCCATTGGGCCTCGGTGTGTGTGTTGTCCTTAGCGTAAGTTAGTTTAAGTTAGATTAAGTAGTGCGTAAGCTTAGGGGCCGATGACCTCAGCAGTTTCGTCCCATAAGACCTTACAAAAAATTTCCAAATTTCATCTGTGATTAGAAACCGGCGCAAAAATCTTGTAGGTCGCTCTGAAAATGGGGCCATTTTTATCCGAATGATTTCATTCTGGTGTGTTTCTGAGCGTACGTTAAGAGTCACGGATCCATCTTGCAAATGGTTTTCTCATACCCAATTCCACTGTTGAAACGTGATAGTCCCGTTCACCTTCAGTAATATCTCGCACTTTCAATCAACGATCCTTCTTGAATATTTTATAAACTTTTTCAATAATTTCTTGGGTAGGGTCACATCTTTGACGACACTAGGTAGATCGTTGTTTAAGCTGTCTCGACCAAATTTAAACTCGTTTGTGCAGTTGGCAACAGATGAACATAAAAGTGCAGAGTCCTGCAGTGTGTTCTGAAAATCGGTGTGGTTTAATTTGCTTACATATCTTTCTTTACGAAGTACTTCATCACTGCTTGAATCTCGGTTTTTCCACCTTCACAGATCAGTATACGGGAACAATGACAGTGAGACGTCTGCATCACAGATCTTTACCCAGAACACTGACACGTCACGTGTTTAGTCATGACCTGTTCTTACAGGGGAACCTCGTTGTGTTAATGCTGACATCAGGTGCTGATTCCGCGAACTTCTCAAACTGCTCTCGTGTACCAACAGTAAGTAATTGAAATTTTATTTTCTTAATTGTTCTTATATATAAATACATAAACTAGTGAAACCATATAGTAACCAATCAAAACGTTTAGTTCCACCTAGTTTTGAAATCAGAATAATTGAGAATATCTGTCAGTAGTTTAACAGATTTTCATTCACGTCTTTTGGGATATTATTCTGGGCTACCTCCTCACTTACGCAAAAAATATTCATTGCACAAAAAACAAGTAATCAGAATTACATGTGGAGTTCACACAAGTACATTTTGCAGGCACTTCTTTAATCGTCTGGGAATATTAACCACAACTTCACAGTACATTTATTCCCAATGTAAAAAATGCTACCAACAGTCCATCTGAGTTTGAGACAAATAGAAATATTCGCAGGTAGAATGCTAGAAGGAAAAAGATTTGCATGAAACTAACTTTGACGCAGAAAAGGATGAAATATACAAGTATAAACGTCTTTGATAATATACCCATGGAAATAAATTGTCTGACACATAGCAGAAACGTTTTCAAATGTAGATTAAAGAATTTTCTCCTTAACATCTCCTTTTATATCATAGAGCAATTCTTGAATAGAGATATTAGTTGGCATAAAGCTTTTAGCCACATAAATATTATTTTTGTATATATATTATCTGTACCCAAGCAGACCTTGGTGTGGCTGTCTGGTTGAATGGGAAAGAAAGAAAAGAGAACGCACACGTTTCTCATAATATACGGGAAGTGGATATACGTCCAAATCTAGTTCTCTCCACTGCCTCTGTGCATCTCCTTCTCTTCCCCGTCTCTGTTCATCTGCTTCCTTTCACTACCTCTGTATAACTCTTCCTCCCCTTCGCTTTGTCTATCTTCCACTCCTTCTGCTCTCTCTCTCTTTGTCCATCATCTCCTCCCTCCTCATCTCAGTCCATCTTTTCCTTCCCCTTCTCTCTCTCTACCTCCTCCTGCCTCCTTTCTCCGTCAATCTCCTCTTTCCCCCATCGCTGATCTTCATCCTCATTTATTGTTACTGCAAATTGTAAGTACAAGTTCCGTGTGTGCTAACTACAATTCACTAATACTTATTTTATACAGCTATGTCCCTATCAATGTTCATCAAAATATAGTCTAAAAATGTAAAGTAAATCTGTTGGGAGCTTTTCGAGATTTTTGATAATAAAACTTACTGTGGCATACGAAAAACGCTCGTGATTGAACGCAACATGTGTCAAAATTCCGAAGCAATCGGTGAAGTACTTTCGGAGATTTACAGTTTTGTACAACAATCATTAACATTTTTGTTCATATAGATTTTATATTGTAGATATGAGTCCTATGTTTTTCTGTTGATACGTTCCACAGCATAGCGTTTATCATTAATTGATCCATGGAACAAGGAAGTAACTAGTTAACTTTGAAAAAAAAAGTCATTATTTTAATGTTGGCAAGAATGAACAACACTTGTGCCTTGAGGGAAACGCAACAGCTTTGCTCAAGAATGTGTTGGTAGATGCAGAAAATAAATCATCAGTTTATCTTAACATTCTCGTGTCACTTACTGTTGTTAATCTGTACCAAACAAGGATATTAGAACAAAAATATTGCTATTGTTCCAAATGTGACGTGAATTTGTGAAATATCGATATTTGTGTATCGTTTTTTTTTTTAGATTCGTTATGGCGAGTGAAGGAAAATGTTAAAGTGGACACTCCAGTTGTTTCAGCAAATTTTGAAAGTACGTGTTTCCGGACAACAGACGTTCCTTCACTTTCGAGAACCTCTGCATGCTCACTTTCATACGCCGTAATAGCTCCACGATGGTTAAGTAAAACTTTTCGTGCATCTTCAAAGATTGAGATTTTTTAAAGAAAAACGTTGTGGTTTTAAATTAACTATCCTTTCTGTAATTTGATTTCGAAGCACCTACAATTTTTTCATTATTTTAATTCAGTTTACAAAAAACTTTTTACACGTTTTATATCATTCTGTCGATATTTTCTGGTCGTTTTTGTGATAATTTGTTTGAGTATTATATGTGATAAAAATCAAGGCCCTGAGGTTACAGGTCCTTTTTCATAGTTGTAAACTAAATTATTCTCACTAGGGGAAACTGGCTCCATTGGACCCCCTTGCCATAGATGTCTAAACTGTACTATGCGTTGACTTAGTACTTATGTACCGCATTTTTAAAATGTGCCTATGCCTATTCAGGCTGTTTCAGTTTTATTTCTAGACCATGTCCTCTTAGACAAATTATAGATTCAGATATATCTTCTGAAGAAGGCTCAATTATTTGGGCTGAAACCTAGGTATAGGTTGGTTTCATTACCGCAATCGAGGCTGATAGTTTCTTATACACTCCTGGAAATGGAAAAAAGAACACATTGACACCGGTGTGTCAGACCCACCATACTTGCTCCGGACACTGCGAGAGGGCAGTACAAGCAATGATCACACGCAAGGCACAGCGGACACACCAGGAACCGCGGTGTTCGCCGTCGAATGGCGCTAGCTGCGCAGCATCTGTGCACCGCCGCCGTCAGTGTCAGCCAGTTTGCCGTGGCATACGGAGCTCCATCGCAGTCTTTAACACTGGTAGCATGCCGCGACAGCGTGGACGTGAACCGTATGTGCAGTTGACGGACTTTGAGCGAGGGCGTATAGTGGGCATGCGGGAGGCCGGGTGGACGTACCGCCGAACTGCTCAACACGTGGGGCGTGAGGTCTCCACAGTACATCGATGTTGTCGCCAGTGGTCGGCGGAAGGTGCACGTGCCCGTCGACCTGGGACCGGACCGCAGCGACGCACGGATACACGCCAAGACCGTAGGATCCTACGCAGTGCCGTAGGGGACCGCATCGCCACTTCCCAGCAAATTAGGGACACTGTTGCTCCTGGGGTATCGGCGAGGACCATTCGCAACCGTCTCCATGAAGCTGGGCTACGGTCCCGCACGCCGTTAGGCCGTCTTCCGCTCACGCCCCAACATCGTGCAGCCCGCCTCCAGTGGTGTCGCGACAGGCGTGAATGGAGGGACGAATGGAGACGTGTCGTCTTCAGCGATGAGAGTCGCTTCTGCCTTGGTGCCAATGATGGTCGTATGCGTGTTTGGCGCCGTGCAGGTGAGCGCTACAATCAGGACTGCATACGACCGAGGCACACAGGACCAACACCCGGCATCATGGTGTGGGGAGCGATCTCCTACACTGGCCGTACACCACTGGTGATCGTCGAGGGGACACTGAATAGTGCACGGCACATCCAAACCGTCATCGAACCCATCGTTCTACCATTCCTAGACCGGCAAGGGAACTTGCTGATCCAACAGGACAATGCACGTCCGCATGTATCCCGTGCCACCCAACGTGCTCTAGAAGGTGTAAGTCAACTACCCTGGCCAGCAAGATCTCCGGATCTGTCCCCCATTGAGCATGTTTGGGACTGGATGAAGCGTCGTCTCACGCGGTCTGCACGTCCAGCACGAACGCTGGTCCAACTGAGGCGCCAAGTGGAAATGGCATGGCAAGCCGTTCCACAGGACTACATCCAGCATCTCTACGATCGTCTCCATGGGAGAATAGCAGCCTGCATTGCTGCGAAAGGTGGATATACACTGTACTAGTGCCGACATTGTGCATGCTCTGTTGCCTGTGTCTATGTGCCTGTGGTTCTGTCAGTGTGATCATGTGATGTATCTGACCCCAGGAATGTGTCAATAAAGTCTCCCCTTCCTGGGACAATGAATTCACGGTGTTCTTATTTCAATTTCCAGGAGTGTATATTCTTATATATGTCAAGTTTCTCTATATTACTGTGGTTACTATCCAGCTAACCTACGCTAACAGCTACTAACTGCTACACAAAAATAGATGATGTACAGCACTCCAAACCGATCAATGAGCTCCTTTAAACAGATTGGCTAACATTTTATCCCGTGAGGTTGCTATTATCTGAGCGTCCACAGCACCACAGTAAGGAGTTTGAGTACCTCGGAGGACTCCGCGCCCTCGGTGCGGGTACAGAGACTTGTCGGTCCCTCCTGGCGGGGCGGCGGATGAAGACGGCGGCTGCGGCGGTCCCGACTGACGGCTGCGCCCGCGATAGCGCCGGCAAGTTTCCATATAGAGCAGAGCCACGCGCCGGGCGACCGCGCTGGACCTTAATTGGCCGCCAGTCGCTGCCGCCGACAGCTCGCCAACACCTGTCAGCGCGACCACACGCACGCACGCACACACACACACACACACACACACACACACACACACACACACACATCGCTCCATACACGAGCATGAACTGCAATATTCATATAGAGTCCTCTATTGTGTTTCAGTTGTAAGTGTTGTACAGGATGACACGAAAGTTCTGATACCATCTCCCCTGTTATACAGGGTGATTCAAAACTGTCTTTGCGATCTCTCTAATTATGCAGTCTCCGTGATCTTTTTTTAATTCTTCAGTTCTGTTTCTATTGCATGAATAATATAGAATCATTCAAAATTTCCGATTCACTGTCCTTCAAAAGGTCTAGTTACACACGCCATAGTAATGCAGGGTGATTTGTGCTTTCTGTGTATACCACATGGATAATACAGGATGACTCGGAACTTCTACTACAATTATGTAGATTGTACAAGCAGATTCGAAATTTTTATTTTAATTGACTGTATATGCTAAACGATTCGTAGTTTTTCTTTCAACCACTTGTATAATACACAATGACTCCAGATATCTGATACAAATAAACTTAAATATTTTGTTCATGTGAAGGTCCGCAGGTTCCAAGAATTTTGTGAAAGAAAACATTGTCCGTATTAGGCTGTACAAATATTCTTTATTCATTGTGCGAGGGGCCAATTTCCACACTAAGTCATTTCCAAGCACTTATGCATAAGCACTGTGCAAAATATCTACATATCATGGCATACGGTCGAAAACATAACGTAACGTAGATGAAGTATTTCACATGTAGAATACGTTTTCGTTTGTATGCCACGACTCGTACGACATATTGCATAATACTTATGTATAAGTGCTTGAAAATAACTTAGTGTAGAAATTGGCCAATCGCACAACGAACAGAGAATAATTGTACAGCCTACTACGGACAATGTTTTGTTTCGTAAATAAATTTATTAAGTTGAGTGGCAAAACAATTGTGGTACAATCAGACCAATTTAACGGAATGAATAGCAGTTTATATTTTGTGTATAAGACAGGACGACTAGAAGTATTTGATACAATCAATCTCCTCTCCAGCTTGCTTCACAATTTTGTAACAATCGCCTTACTCTGATATGGTGATTCAAAATATCTGTTTCAACTGCATGTACAATACAGGATGACTTGTAGTTTCATATAAAATTGAGCTTGTTAAGTAGGATGGTTCAAAATAATTGTTAGAATCACTATAATTTTACAGGAAGATTCATAATTCGTGCACAATTGCAAAGCAAGAAAAAAAAAAAAACATACACACATACACGACTCGCACGCCCACTGTCTCTCATTGTGCAGGAATGAAGAAGTTAGGGACTAATACGAGAAGATCCAGATGAATAGCTGCCAACCAATCGAAGGACTGATGATGAAGAATTAACCTTAAAAGCTGAAACTTACTGGCAGATTAAAACTGTGTGCAGGACCGAGACTCGAACTCGGTTGGTAGAGCACTTGCCCGCGAAAGGCAAAGGTCCCGAGTTCGAGTCTCGGTCCGGCACACAATTTTAATCTGCCAGGAAGTTTCATATCAGCGCACACTCCGCTGCAGAGTGAAAATCTCATTCTGGAAACCTTAAAAGCTAGTTGTAAATGGCTTATTATTTGCAGTGTTTCAATGTCTTTGCCACAAGCATTTAGAGCAGACAGATCACACTACGTGGAACAACTTCACCTACAGACAAAATGTTCGCGGATACTTCCCGGCACCATTATCTGCTCCGTACGAAGGAACTGGGCCAAGTAACATTATAGTTCCTGAATCGCTTCTAAAATACCTTTGCCCGCTCAGAGACACTCATGGTTTCTTTGCTGAAAACCACTCAGTCGAACTTACACAAATTTCCAGTATGCAGCACACTCGGTTGGTAGGTCCTGCTAGTTCGATTACATCTCGCCCTCCAAGAGCTGACGGATACTAAAGGATGCATAGCGTCATCGGGATGCGACAGCAGACATTTTGCTCCCCTTAACTTGATCGCCACCAGATGTCTGATGCGAAGACTTCGACATACCCCCATTTACATATGATGTAATCAATAGAGCCATTTGCAACTGCTTCTTCTTCATCACCAAGCTTTCGATTGGTTGGCAGCCCTCCAACTGAATCTGTCAGTCATTAATTCGGTCGTTTCTGCGTAATCAGAGACTGCTGCTTTACGTACAATATTTGATCAAAAGTATCAGGACACCCCTAAAAACATACGTTTTTCATATTAGGTACATTTTGCTGCTACCTAGTGCCAGGTACTCCATATCAGCAACCTCAGTAGTCATTGGACATCGTGAGAGAGGGGAATGGGGAGCTCCACAGAACTCACGGACTTCGAATGTGGTCACGTGATTGTGTGTCACTTGTGTCATACGTCTGTATGCGAGAGTTCCACACTCCTAAACATCCATAGGTCCACTGCTTCCGATGTGATAGTGAAGTGGAAACGAGAAGGGACACGTACATTACAAAAACGTATAGGCCAACCTCGTCTGTTGTCTGACAGAGACCGCCAAGAGTTGAAGAGGGTCGTAATGTGTAATAGGCAGACGTCTATCCAGACCATCACACAGGAATCCCAACCTGCATCAGGATCCACTGCAAGTACTTTGATAGTTAGGCGGGAGGTGAGAAAACTTGGATTCCATGGTCGAGCGGCTGCTCATAAGCCACCCATCACGCCGGTAAATGCCGAACGACACCTCACTTTGTGTAAGGAGCGTAAACATTGGATGATTGAACAGTGGAAAAACGTTGTGTGAAGTGACGAATCACGGTACACAATGTGGCCATCCGATGGCGAATGCCCGGTGAACGTCATCTGCCAGCGTGTGTAGTGCCAACAGTAAAATTCGGAAGCGGTGGTATTACGGTGTGGTAGTGGTTGCACCCCTTGTTGTTTTGCGTGGCACTATCACAGCACAGGGCTACATTGATGTTTTAAGCACCTTCTTGCTTCCCACTGTTGAAGAGCAATTCGGGGTATGACGATCGCATCTTCCAACAGGATCGAGCACCTGTTCATAATGTACGGCCTGTGGAGGATTGGTTACACGACAATAACATCGCTGTAATGGACTGGCATGCACAGAGTTCTGATCTGAATCCTATAGAACACCTTCGGGATGTTCTGGAACGCCGACTTCGTGCCAGGCCTCACCGACCGACATCGATACCTCTCCTCAGTGCAGCACCCCGTGAAGAATGGGCTGCCATTCCCCAAGAAACCTTCCAGCACCCGATTGAACGTATACCTGTGATAGTGGAAGCTGTCATCAAGGCTAAGGGTGGGCCGACACCATATTGAATACCATAATTACCAATGGAGGGCGCCACGAACTTGTAAGTCATTTTCAGCCAGGTGTCCGGATACTTTTGATCACATATTGCGTGTTCCATCTAGGTCATTTACAGTGAACTAGTTGTATCGCATCATGGGCGGAATTCACTCCTATCTTCTTCGCTCTATTTTCTCTGATTGTTATGTTTGTTTCAGTTGATTTCTAGGCACAGACGAGGATTTCTGTTTTTTGAGTTTTGTACCCTCCCTCACTTCTGTATCGCTGACTTCTAATATTCTTTGGAGATTTATTTCTTCTGGAGATGTCATATGTAATTCAACCGCAAACCTAACCATCTGTTATGTGTTAATAGAAGGTGGAGAGGGGGTGGGGGAGACGCAGAAATGAAAACGAAGAAATTATTAACATCAGCTGCATCGGGACATTATACGGAATCAGCGACGACGACCGAAAATGTGTACCGTACCAGGATTGGAACGTGGGATCTTCCGCTTACTGGGCAGGTGCTTTAACCACTACATCAGCAGGGACAACTGCACAGAGTATCTCGCCTCGATTTACGGTTGCCCCACATTACCACTGAGGGCCACCTACCCGCAGTACCTGTGCATTTCCTCCAGAAATCGCTACTCTGAGATCCTCACAAGAGGTCGAACGTACTTGTGTATCGGCACGAAAGAGGGTGGATCCATTGCCCATCTAGGCGAATCAGTTATATGAATGCCTGGTGTCTGTTGTTTCGGACATGTTCAAAAGAACAGACACCAAGTACTCATACAACATGTAACTAACCATCTGTTGTTTCTCCAGTTATTCTGATGTCTGTACTCTTTACACTATTACAGTATTCTTTACACTCATTTAACGCATTTAAGTTTAATCATAGGTAAAGGCCTACAGTTGTTTTATATGCGTACAGATTTACAAAGGTCATAGATTTGTGACCGCTGCTTGCAGGTAACGTGCTTTTTCACTGTTAATTTTGATGTTTCTCTGATTCATTAAGGTTTTACTGCTTTTTTTGTGCACTGCGTTTGCAGTTCTGTGATGTGAAATTGTTACTGTAGTTTGTATACAGTTAATTAATTGCATCGCTTTTGAATGTTTACTTTGCCTGATGATAACTGTCGATCGGTGTTTATGCCCCGTAACTGTCAGTTTTATTTTTGAATGATATAACCTGACTGGAAAAGAAAATGTTAGTGAGAGAATTTACGAGAAGCAATATTTATTGTTGAACGCTGAATCACGTAGTGTTGTTATTAAAAGTTGAGTCATGATCAGCCTTGTATGCTTAAAGAGATGGATGGTCTCCAGAGCATGGCACAATGTGCTCTGTTTTACCTCCAACATGGCTGAGTGCTTCCCTCCTTCCATGTTGACGTCTTGTTGGGGAGATTAAATTAAAAAAGAAACCCATAATTAGTCGTTTTGAGTTGCAAATTGTTATTGCTCACTTCAATCTTACGGCACGAACTATCGATAGGCCAAACGTGACTAATAATGTTGGACATTTTGGCGAACCTTGACTTCACTTCTATTGTTGTTTCATTATTTTATTGTAATGTTCCTGTCTTTGTCGTACCCTTATATTCTACCCGAAAAGTTTATTTTATCAGTACTTAGCACTCACTGTCACGCCATCCGTCGTCGTTTTTTTCACATCTGCCGCCCGACTCACACTGCCTTGGCGCCCCTTCCACGAGGAGCGTCTGCTTCCATTGAACGCCGTGACCACCTGAACAGCAAGCACGCAGGAGTTGACGGTAACGAAGTATATGCTTTTCAGGTGGTCGCCAGAGAAGTTGAGTGCCCTTCTGGACAAATCCTTGTCTTTACGGTTCTTTTATGGTTGAACAGCTAAATCAACGGGCACACAGTTCATGAGTTCAGGGACCAATTTAGATATTCGTTTACATGTAAGGAATTTTAATCATCTCTGCAATAACAAAACTGTGAGGTGACATCTGAGCTCTCCGAGGTTATCTAACACTAGGCAAGGAAATCCGCATTTTCGCATTTTTGCGAAGTTCTCCGACAGTTCATTTTAGTGTGGAGCGTATTTAATATAGTCCAACATGACATGTTCTAGATATCCGTCGGTTTATGTATAAAGACGATATGTGGGAGAGTGTATCGCTCAGATTGTTGCCATACAGAACGATTGGTAATTTTCGTTTCAACTATGTGAAGAATACTGTGTTACTAGCAGTTTCTCGTACTACAGCTCTTATTTAGTAAGGGATATAAATTTAAGCGTTATGAAGTCTTTTCTGAAAGTATTTGTATGCATTGTAGCCTTGTATGGAAGTGAAGCGTGGATGACAAACAGTTCAAACAAGAAGAGAATATAAGCTTTTGAAATGTCGTGTTACAGAAGAACTGCTGAAAATTAGACAGGTAGACCGAATTATTAATGAGAAGGTACTGAGCCGAATTGGGAAAAACAGGAATCTATTGTACGGGTTGCATGCAATGACTGTTATTGATGTCAGTTGAAACTACAAGTTAACAGTCACCGTTTATTTTATTTCCACTGTGCGTTTCAGAGATTTTAATCTCCATCATCACTTGGATTTCCGTGAATTAATAAGACGTTTACTTGCCGTAGCTCGGCAGCCCGTCAAGAAGCTGGTGGAAAGGGGCGTCTTACGACAGATCTGTGGTCGCTAAGGAGACATGGGTGAGGCGATGACTTAACAGCTTACAAGTGCTGCGACCAGCCTTTCTTAACACGACGTAAGCACGTGGAATGCCTGCCGCAGATGCGAGCTAACAGTCGCAGAAGTTCTGATGACAGACGCCAAGGCATATTCCCGCCTAAAGACGCAGAAACGTATGTAATTGGCTGAATTGTACAAGGTTATTACAAATGATTGAAGCGATTTCACAGCTCTACAATAACTTTATTATTTGAGATATTTTCACAATGCTTTGTACACACATACAAAAACTCAAAAAGTTTTTTTAGGCATTCACAAATGTTCGATATGTGCCCCTTTAGTGATTCGGCAGACATCAAGCCGATAATCAAGTTCCTCCCACACTCGGCGCAGTATGTCCCCATCTATGAGTTCGAAAGCATCGTTGATGCGAGCTCGCAGTTCTGGCACGTTTCTTGGTAGAGGAGGTTTAAACACTGAATCTTTCCCATAACCCCACAGAAAGAAATCGCATGGGGTTAAGTCGGGAGAGCGTGGAGGCCATGACATGAATTGCTGATCATAATCTCCACCGCGCCGAAAATTCAAAGCGTTTGACTTTGTCATCGGGTGTCAGGGCTTGTAGCAATTATAAACGGTAAGGCTTCTGCTTTAGCCTTTTCCGTAAGATTTTCCAAACAGTCGGCTGTGGTACGTTTAGCTCCCTGCTTGCTTTATTCGTCGACTTCCGCGGGCTACGCGTGAAATTTGCCCGCACGCGTTCAACCGTTTCTTCGCTCACTGCAGGCCGACCCGTTGATTTCCCCTTACAGAGGCATCCAGAAGCTTTAAACTGCGCATACCATCGCCGAATGGAGTTAGCAGTTGGTGGATCTTTGTTGAACTTCGTCCTGAAGTGTCGTTGCACTGTTATGACTGACTGATGTGAGTGCATTTCAAGCACGACATACGCTTTCTCGTCTCCTGTCGCCATTTTGTCTCACTGCGCTCTCGAGCGCTCTGGCGGCAGAAACCTGAAGTGCGGCTTCAGCCGAACAAAACTTTATGAGTTTTTCTACGTATCTGTAGTGTGTCGTGACCATATGTCAATTAATGGAGCTACAGTGAATTTATGAAATCGCTTCAATCATTTGTAATAGCCCTGTAGATGGAGCAGGCGTCGGGGATGTGTCCCGTTTAGAACAGGCACAGTGACTGGACGCAAGGCGAATTCACGCTAACAAGGCGAGGATTGTCCTCACTGGGCACTGCACAGCCGGGGGATCCTGTGACGGGCGTCAGTAGACGCACACCGCTGGATAGCGTTTTGAGACACTGCTGGCAGGCGACACAGAACAGTCGCAGCATTAGATCCGAAAGTGCTGCTTTCGCCGCTAGGAACGGCATCATTCGTATTTCCGTGAGCGGAGATACAAACCTGTGCGTTACGAGGGGCATTACGAGGTGCTGTTTTATGACCGCACACTAGAGCCGCGTCTCTACTCCTGCCTCAGGAGCAAACAGAATTCTTGATTCGTGTCCGGCACTATACGGAAGTAGCGTCGACTCTTAAGAGTTTGCAGAAGCTTTCTCGTGTCCTCCGTGTCCTCATAATTTTTAGCTACGCAAAGAGCTTGGTCTGCACGAGCGCGAGCAGCCCTGGTCAGATCGGCGTGGCAGGATACATCTTATCAATGTCCAGCTGTTTTCCTTTGGTAGGATTAGACTCGAAGTACCAAGCCGACTAGATTAGATTGGAGCGTTGTTACAAAATGGGGAACGAATCCAAATGTTATTCTCCGGTTGCAGTATGTCAGTGGCAGAGCTAATTTAAATAGTTTTTCACGTGGGACCACACCGCTGCGAACACGAATTTGACAACCATCTCACCTTTTTTTCTTTTTTTCATCAGTTTTCTGAGTGGTTTGATGCGCCCTACCACGTATTCCTCTCCTCTGCCAACCTCTTCGTCTGAGAGTAGCGTACAGCCTACATCCAAAATTATTTGCTGGATGTATTCCAATCTCTGTCTTCCTCTTCACTTTTTAACCTCTACAGCTCCCTCTAGAACAATGAAAGTTATTCCCTGATGTCTTAATACACTCCTGGAAATGGCAAAAAGAACACATTGACACCGGTGTGTCAGACCCACCATACTTGCTCCGGACACTGCGAGAGGGCTGTACAAGCAATGATCACACGCACGGCACAGCGGACACACCAGGAACCACGGTGTTGGCCGTCGAATGGCGCTAGCTGCGCAGCATTTGTGCACCGCCGCCGTCAGTGTCAGCCAGTTTGCCGTGGCATACGGAGCTCCATCGCAGTCTTTAACACTGTTAGCATGCCGCGACAGCGTGGACGTGAACCGTATGTGCAGTTGACGGACTTTGAGCGAGGGCGTATAGTGGGCATGCGGGAGGCCGGGTGGACGTACCGCCGAATTGCTCAACACGTGGGGCGTGAGGTCTGTGTCAGACCCACCATACTTGCTCCGGACACTGCGAAAGGGCTGTACAAGCAATGATCACACGCACGGCACAGCGGACACACCAGGAACCGCGCTGTTGGCCGTCGAATGGCGCTAGCTGCGCAGCATTTGTGCACCGCCACCGTCAGTGTCAGCCAGTTTGCCGTGGCATACGGAGCTCCATCGCAGTCTTTAACACTGGTAGCATGCCGCGACAGCGTGGACGTGAACCGTATGAGCAGTTGACGGACTTTGAGCGAGGGCGTATAGTGGGCATGCGGGAGGCCGGGTGGACGTACCGCCGAATTGCTCAACACGTGGGGCGTGAGGTCTCCACAGTACATCGATGTTGTCGCCAGTGGTCGGCGGAAGGTGCACGTGCCCGTCGACCTGGGACCGGACCGCAGCGACGCACGGATGCACGCCAACACCGTAGGATCCTACGCAGTGCCGTAGGGGACCGCACCGCCACTTCCCAGCAAATTAGGGACACTGTTGCTCCTGGGGTATCGGCGAGGACCATTCGCAACCGTCTCCATGAAGCTGGGCTACGGTCCCGCACACCGTTAGGCCGTCTTCCGTTCACGCCCCAACATCGTGCAGCCCGCCTCCAGTGGTGTCGCGACAGGCGTGAATGGAGGGACGAATGGAGACGTGTCGTCTTCAGCGATGAGAGTCGCTTCTGCCTTGGTGCCAATGATGGTCGTATGCGTGTTTGGCGCCGTGCAGGTGAGCGCCACAATCAGGACTGCATACGACCGAGGCACACAGGGCCAACACCCGGCATCATGGTGTGGGGAGCGATCTCCTACACTGGCCGTACACCACTGGTGATCGTCGAGGGGACACTGAATAGTGCAAGGTACATCCAAACCGTCATCGAACCCATCGTTCTACCATTCCTAGACCGGCAAGGGAACTTGCTGTTCCAACAGGACAATGCACGTCCGCATGTATCCCGTGCCACCCAACGTGCTCTAGAAGGTGTAAGTCAACTACCCTGGCCAGCAAGATCTCCGGATCTGTCCCCCATTGAGCATGTTTGGGACTGGATGAAGTGTCGTCTCACGCGGCCTGCACGTCCAGCACGAACGCTGGTCCAACTGAGGCGCCAGGTGGAAATGGCATGGCAAGCCGTTCCACAGGACTACATCCAGCATCTCTACGATCGTCTCCATGGGAGAATAGCAGCCTGCATTGCTGCGAAAGGTGGATATACACTGTACTAGTGGCGACATTGTGCATGCTCTGTTGCCTGTGTCTATGTGCCTGTGTTTCTGTCAGTGTGATCATGTGATGTATCTGACCCCAGGAATGTGTCAATAAAGTTTCCCCTTCCTGGGACAATGAATTCACGGTGTTCTTATTTCAATTTCCAGGAGTGTATATTTTCTAAACATTCTGCGTGGTGTCTGTCTGTTCTATATCGTGTCTCCCTACCACTTTCGCGCAAAGACGCTCTGAGCGTGTATTTTAGGGAATTGACTTGTTTGAACCTGGGACCTGTTGCTGGTAAGGAGACGCCAGACCACACATGACATGTAGAGTTCAGAAGAGTTCAGTGAGACTAGCAATGATATAACCAAATACTTAATGATTTCAGCGTCAGCTCCACTGCACTCCCTGTAAAAGAATCTTAATACTAACTAAATTTAGTGGAAGGGGTTCAAGGCTTTCCTATTTTTAGTTAGCTGGTAAAATAACGCCGAGAAAGCAGTTAAGTTTACCATTGGAAATTTTATTCTGCTCACAAAACATTGTTTATAAATTGCACTATTGATAAAAGGAAATGTTTTAATACAGGATGGTAAAAACCAACTGCGTTCAACAAAAATGTGAACGAATATTCCCTGAATGGGTTTCCAAATTCTACAATGGATCGAAGGATGACCTATGCAGTATCACATCTATAATCTAGGTTTAAATTAAGTTTCACAAAAGAGAAAACTATCAAAATGGTCTACAGTGACCCTCAATTATCTTTAATTACTTATCTAACTTATCGTAAATTACAGTGGCTGATGTGGCTTCTCAATAACTATATAACAGTAAAATCATCGCGTTTCAGATTTTTACTTCAAGTGGCAAATGTGAACACCATGAGCTTTAATTCACGATCGGCACTAGTATTACGCAAAAAGGGGGTGTAACAGATGAGACTTCTGCAGTTCTGAGTGAAGCTTTATGCGCTGTTATGCGGCATCGCGTGCGTTCATTACCTTGTCGGTGTTCGTCAGGGGGCGGCGGGCAGCACAGCTCCGCTCACCTCGCCGTCTCGGAAGCAACTCTCCCCTAACTTCTCCTTCCTACAATTTACCGAAATTGGTTTTAAAAAAACTATCTGGCTGTGTTTTCATCTGACCAATCAGGGTCTCAATGTTAACCTTAAGCTCCGCCTACAAAAATTCTGTCTATCCAATGAGAAACGTTATACTTTTCGTGGTGGGGCAATGTTTTTAAAGTTTGCAACGTAACAGAGACGCGAAAAAGTCTCACGCTAAAACCTGCAGCTGGTGTGGTCCTTTTAGTTATCGTAAGATCTATACTGTTCTTCTGGAGGGCTCTATCTTTTAACATGGGCAGGGGGGTGGTCCTAACGTAAGTCTCACACTAAAACTTGCAGGTGGTGTAGCCCTTTTTGTGTTATCGTAAGATCTCTAACTGTTCTTCTGGAGGGCTCTAGCTTTTAACATGGGCTGGGGGGTGGTCCTAACATAACAGAGATGCGAAAAAGTCTCACGCTAAAAACTTGCGGGTGGTGTGGTCCTAGCAGTTAGCTGGCGACGTGGGTGTCTGTCCGTCCCTTATCGTAGGCCTTCCAGCTTAACACGGTTCTGCTCTCGGCTTCTGTTCTCGTTTCTCCCCTCGGAACTGCGTCTGTCTCACGGTGGGAAGGTATGACATGCATTTAGCCATTCTTGTGTTAGTCTGTAGTATTCCATTTGCTCACTCGTTACTCATATTAATTTGGTAAATTTAATGTCACGATTTATTCGGAGCTATGTGACATACTACTGGATTTGCTTATCATGTCAGGGTTTTCATGGAAGGTGTTGGATTTGCCTGACACCTTACAATTTAGCACTAAAAGCGTGGCAACTGAAGGTTGACACGTGTTGTGTGAAAACTGAATGTTTGTCAGAAGTAATAAATTTCGCTACACTCTGACTTAATTTAGCAAAAGAATTAATAAAACCGGAAAAATTGAAAGTTAATTTAGTGTCTGAAATTAATAGTGAACTTTGTTTCTGAAGCACTACGAAATTCAATAAAATAAGATTAGTCTTGGGCTACCTCAACAATCATTTCAAAAGCAACTTGAATCTACGCAATTTAGAAATAAGAGATTTAACTTTGAACTTGAATTAAATGATTCTGAACAATTAACAATAGTAAAATTTAGTACGTACAGAGTTGAGCTGCAGTCACAGGTAAGCTAAAATATGGTAACAAAACTCGCACTCTTGATATGTGCTTGTGTATTCTAAATATTGTAGCCAGCTATGAATACTTTAACTGAACTTTGAAATTAAAGCAGTGAAATGGAATGATATTACTTTAATGCTTTCGTACGAATTTCAACGACACTCGGGTTCATTCCGGATAAGGAAGGGAACCTGCTTGGTAATGCAATTGGGAAAATGAGCAACAAAAGTTCATGCTAAGTTGCTGTAATTTTGTGAGGCAAATGGGACAATTTTAAAAGCTGAGGTCTGCCATACAGTTTTAAAACTTTACGTGCTTCCAGTCTTCCTTGTTGGTTGACTGAAGGTTTGAAGTCGTCGGTCGAGGAGGTGGCGACAGTCACTCATCGTCGGCCGTCGCTGTTGCAGAAGCTGGATGTTGGCGCGCCTTCTTCTCGACACGGTCACCAGACGAAACGGGCTCTTGATGTGGGCCAGCTAACGCTTCCCGTCCGCGACACCGTGTCAGAAACTATCATAGCAAGTCGAGCGCAATTACATGCTGCCAAACCCCGAAAGCGCGGCAACTCGCGGGAGCGTCACTCAACACACCTGCTCCACCGCCCTACCCCAGCCAGACTCCCTGCTCTGCCCGCGCTCCAGGCGGCAGAGTTAACACTACCAAAGATCCTAAACACTTTGGTTCTCCACACGACCTATCGATGTAATCATTCGATAGCATAGTCTTTCTCTACGCAAAACCCAGCGTAAAAATACAAATAATATTTACAAAACAAACCAATTATACATCGACATAAAGGCATAAATATATATGTACAAATAGCAAAACAATTACAATATATAAAGACACAGAAATGTCATATCTTCAGGTAACAAAATAAGGAAAAAATTCATGGTACATTAGATGGAAATAGGAGGACATGAATTTTCCGGCGTTACAGACTGATGACCTCAGCAGTTGAGTCCCATAAGATTTCACACACACAAGTAGTGTGTAAGCTTAGGGACTGATGACCTTAACAGTTAAGTCTCATAAGATTTCACACACATTTGAACATTTTGAGATCTGTTCAAAAATGCAACTCGTAAAAATGACATTAAATATTCAACAGTTATTCCTACACCCAAATTCGAATTGGAAGTTATTGGTGTTTATCTTTCTCTACACTCAAGTCTCTGCGTGTCTGAATGAGTAGCTACAAACTGCCGCAATAAAGTAAGAAATCTAAAATCTGTTTACTTTAAATTAAATCCTCTTCTATTACCTGTCGTAATAAAATATTCTTCTTAAAATGCTTCACTCTCTTTCCTCATCTCAAATAATTAATCAGCAAATCAACATGTTCCACTTCCTCAGATTATGACTGTAACCGTACCAGTCGGCCTATGCCGTACTACAACTCACGACACACCACTGCCAACTACTGCGTCTGCTCACCTCACGAAAAACTCCCGCTCGTTTTGCAAAGTAGATGTGGTCCAAGGAAGCCTCCAGGAGACGCAGCATCTCCGATGACATCGCGCGTTTATAATATCAAACAGTACAAAGGCGCTTACGCATTCGTGACATCCAAATACTAAAGAAATGCCCATGGAATTATCAACAGACCTCTATCAATGTTACCACCATTGCGTTTGATTCACCGAAGGTTGTTTTGACTTTTCTATATGTTGAATCAGCCCCTCCGACAGTCATTTCTCTTTCGATTTATTCAGTTTTTCATGCAACCATTCCGCCTCAGCTGTCCTGCCTTTCCTATTTATTTCATTTCTGACTTGTATTTCTGTATTCCTGAGTTTCCCCAAACGTTTTTGTACTTCCTCCTTTCATTGATCAACTGAAGGATTTTTTCTGTTACCCATGGTTTCTTCGCATTTGTCTTTCCAAGTTCTGTGATTGCCCTCTTTAGAGAAGTTCTTTCCTCTTCAGCTGAACTGCTTACTGAGCTCTTCTTTATCGCAGTATCTGTAACGTCAGAGAGCTTCAAGCGAATCTCTGCATTCCTCAGTACTTTCCTATCCCACTTCTTCGCGCATTGGTTCTTCCTGACCAGTCTCTTAAACTTCAGCCTACTCTTCGCCATACTACATTGTGATCTGAGTCTATATCTGCTTCTGGGTACGCCTTATGATTTAATATCTGATTTCGGAAACTTCTCCTAACCATTATGTAATCTATCTGAAATCTTCCCCGTTTGTTCCGGCCTTTGCCAGGTTAGCTCCTCCTCTTGTTAATTTTTGTATTTCCTTCTTTCATCGATCAACTGAAATATTTCTTGTGTTAGTCATGGTTTATTCGCAGTTACCTTCTTTGTACTTTCTTGAACAGAATATTCCCCATTACTAACTGAAATTTACTGCAGAACTCAAATAGTCTTTCTTCTAATGATATTACCCTGTACTCATTTTAGCAGAAATACTTGTCTTTCCATTTCACTTCAGTGCCAGCCACAATATCTAGATTTAGCCATAGTATTTTCCTTTTCAGATTTTCTAGTATCCCTACAAAGTTCAAAGTTCTGACAATCCACGCCCCGACCCGTAGAACGTTATGCTTTCGTTGGTTACCTTATTATCATTTTAACGTCCCCACTGGTAGTCTCCTCCCGGAGATCCGAATGGGCGACAATTCCGGAATCTTTTGCCAATTGAGAGATCATCATGATACCTTTTCAGTTACAGGCCACATGTCCTGTGGATGCACGTTACGTGTCTTTAATGCAGTGGTTTTCATTGTCTTCTGCATTCTCATGCCGTTGATGATGGCTGATTCATCCGCCTTTAGAGCCAATTTCCCACCCTAAGTGCAAGAGAGTGCACTGAACCTCTGTCCGCTCCTCCGCTCTCTTTGACAAGGCCGTTGGCGGAATGAGGGTGACATCATATGTTGAAACTCTTCGGCCGACACTGCTGATGAATTTTATTCAAAATTTAGGTGATGGCGTGCTCGAAACCGGAAACGAAGACGTTTTGATTAGTAATCAAAGCCCAGACCACCAGTGCAATCTCAGATACAGAGGTTAAAAATGTTTGTAATTGTGTCTTGATTCATTTAAATACTGTCAGAAATTGTCAAAATAAAACTTACATATTTTAGTAACTGAACTGTCCTGAGAGTTGCTGCTAAATGAAACTTAACTGCTGCTAGCTATCTGGTCTAATAGTTCAACTGGCCCTGTGGTAGACAGAGGAAACATTGATTAAAATGATTAATTTAACAGATAATGCCCTGGAAACATCTACAACATTACTGTCTTTTAGTGCAAATAGACCATTCCTACAAGGGTTACCTATGAAACGTATGTGCTCTAGCTATCTGTATCAGAGTAAAATATTACATAAATTAATTATGGAAAAATTGTACATACATCTGACTACAGCAGTACTGTCTCCACTGGTTTATCAACGAACCTTAAGAGAACTTGAAGCAATGATACATTTTTAACTGCATCATAGCCCTCGTCTCAACTCTGAGTCACACAGAGCTTTACTGTACTTCGTCACAGCTTGCTAAACTTACCTGAACGTACCTGAAAATTACAAATTGACAAGAAATAGCTTCGCTGCTGTTGGATGGTATTGGCTTACATTGACAATAGTAGCTTCGGATCCATTTGAAAATGTCCCGGATGTGATGCCCGAACAGGGCGTGGAGTTTAATATAGACCAGCAACTTGGGCGGCCTTTCATTAACTAGCTGATGTCTGTACCACTCATCTTTGCAGTGATGTCAGAAAGGCACTTTTGTAATACTTCTGTAGCTTCCTCAGGAAAGTCTTCACAAATGACGAGAATATCTGCGGTTTGTCAGAGATCTTTCGATAAGATTCTTCTAGGGTAGTCAATCAAGACTTCACGCATTGCCCTCCTGACGGGCAAACGCGTTTCATTTAGAATCCGTCTACCGCTCTTGATTATGTTTCACACCTATTGTGTTTCTTTAACAATTTCTTCACAGTAACTGTATACGACGAAGAGGCCCTCCTATGATGAACTCTTCGAGTAGGTATGTCTATTTATTGCATGTTCAGCTATTCGTTTAAACTTCATAGTTTTTATGTGCTCCAGCTCGGAGGTACAGGGGTTGCTCAAAAATATGGAAAAACTTTGACAAATACATGCTTGAACATAAATTCAAATGCTAGCGAAGCCTACAGGTTGCATTGTAGTAACTGACCAGGAGCGGCACCTGTGCAACGTCCTCAGTACGTGATCAGAACAGTGTTCTGTGTAGTTGTGAGTGCGTTACGTCGGGGCTAAGTGAATTCGAACGTGAGGGAATCTTTGGTACCCGTACGTTGGCTGCTATTGTAACGAAGGTAGCCGAAGTGTTCGGTGTTTCAAGAGCTACCGTTTCGAAGATTTATGCTTCGTAAAGGGAAAGCGGTAAAACATCATCCGCTGTAAATTGGAACTCGGACGGAGGTGTGTGCTGAGTGATCGTGACAGACCATCACTGTAGAGGATTGTGACGAAAGATAAGGGGACTACAGTTCCAAAAGTCACTGCAGAACTGAATGTCGAGCTCGCGAACCCTGACAGCACCAAAACAACACGAATGGAACTCCAGAAGCAGGGAACTGCGAACTGAGGAGGAACTACACAACCTGCCGGCCGCGGTGGTCTAGCGGTTCTAGGCGCTCAGTCAGGAACCGCGCGACTGCTATGGTCGCAGGTTCGAATCCTGCCTCGGGCATGGCTGTGTGTGATGTCCTTAGGTTAGTTAGGTTTAAGTAGTTCTAAGTTCTAGGGGACTTATGACCACAGATGTTGAGTCCCATAGTGCTCAGAGCCATTTGAACCATTTTTGAACTACACAACCATACACCTGTGGTGCAAATTCCCGTAACCGGAAAACGTGGTGCCGAAGCCATAAAACTGAGACTATGGACTAATGGAAGAAAGTCACTTCATCGGATGAGTCTTGCTTCACACGGTATCTAACTTCTGGGCGAGTATACGTCCCCACGGTGGACCATGGGGGAAGGGTGGGGGGGGGGGGGGGAGGAGGGCATCAGAACCTGAGCTGCCATATCGTGGTATTTCAGGACCCCCATTGTTACTGCCGGCCGGAGTGGCCGAGCGGTTCTAGGCGCTACAGTCTGGAACCGCTCAACTGCTACGGTCGCAGGTTCGAATCCTGCCTCGGGCAAGGATGTGTGTGATGACCTTAGGTTAGTTAGGTTTAAGTAGTTCTAAGATCTAGGGGACTGATGACCTCAGAAGTTAAGTGCCATAGTGCTTATAGACATTTGAACCATTTGAGCCCATTGTTACTCTGCAAAGTCGAATTACTGTCAATGGTTGTGTAACCATTCTGGCTGATCAAGTCCATACATTAGTACAATGTGTGTTCTTCAGTGGTGATGCTGAGCTGGAAAAGGACAGGGCCCCGATTAGACAGTTCACATCGTCCAGGACTCGTTTTGTGAGCATTACGATGAATTGCCGTATCTCCCCTGTCCCCGACGCTAACTAGATCTCAATGTTATTGAGCCTTTGCGTTCTGCTTCGAAGAGAAGTGTGCGTGATCGCTATTCATCATCATTAACTAAAATTTGCGGGAAGTATGCTATACGATTCCCCTGAAACCCATACAGGACCTGTATTTATCCATTCTGAGGCGACTTTAAGCTGTTTTGAACGCCATCGGTTTTCCTACACTGCATTAGATATTGTATTGAGTTTTATTTTTCTTCTTGTTTTAGCTGCCCTTGGTACTGATACCAGTTTAAATATGAGCATCCTCAGAGATATCAGGTCTACTTGTTGGTGTTTGATCTAATGTACGTCCACCATTAGTGGGCTCCCTAAGTATCTAGTCTAGAGAACGATATCAGTTGAAACCACTTTTACTCTGTTTACGGGAAACGAGTCGAAGTTTCTGTTCGGTTGTGCACCGGAGCCCGCTGCCGCAGAGCCGCGGCCGGTGAGGTGTGGGGCGGTGTGTTGCAACCGGAGGTGCTTTACGAGTCAGCCGCCACGCCCCACTCTCAGGCCCGGCCACTTAGCGGCTGCGCTGCTCCTCGTACGTATTTATCACAGCGGCGGAGGCAGCGGGACCGGCCGCTACCTGTCCCAGCAGTTCCGCCAGCCCTTTTACTCAAGTCGATTGCGGCGTTTGCCTTTCTACGTCTCACCTCTCGTTACCTAACGTCACACGCTCCTCACATCATATTCACTACCAAGGAAGGGTAAATTACAAGATCTCTTGAATGGAATCAACAGTGTTCTCATACTCTTCATGATAGTATGATGCAATGCCTGAAATAAATAGAGTTTTACACCCGTAATATTAACCAATGAAATTACCTACTGACAACACTCTTTGCTGATGACCTAATTTTTATACCAGACAAAGAAGACACACTTCAAAAAGCTATTTATAAATTAAATAAACTCTCAAGACCTGTAAGTTGACAATACTGACACAAAAAATGAAAGTCCTGGCTTTTAAAGGTCGACACCCAGTACCAAGAATATTATCATAAACTTCCAGAAAATAGTGTGAATTAATTAAGTTTCATTGAAAACACCGCCTACTTCACAAGAAAAGTACGAATAAATGGAAAGATTTAGTTACATAAAATTAATAAACACGTGAAAAATGAAACGCCTGTAAAGCTCTACAAAACAGTGGCAGTACCATCCATTTTTTATGGAAATGACATTTGGACAGCTGGAAGTGAACGAAGACTACAAGATACGAAACGAGGTTTCCAAGAAGATCAGCTGGTAATAGACTATCTCTTACAATAATGAATATAACAACGAGACAAGAGCATACCAAGGAGAATAGAAATTAACTGGGAGATCATGAAACAAGAACGAATGAAAATAGAGTGCCCAAAATAATAATGAATTAGACTGATAGGGTGAAGATCAGTTGGCGGAACCAGAGCGAGGTGGTGATGTCAGGTAGGAAGTAATTACAGGTAAGAGAGACACTGAAGAAGAGGACATAATAAGCAAATGTTTAACACATGAAACTAAAGCAATGAGAGTAAAGCACAGAAAGATGAAAGTATTGAAGATCAGCAGAATTCAGATTAGGGACGAAACAGACATCAAAACTGAGAAGGAAGTAAAGAGAACATAGAGGCAGAGAAAATCAGGCAAACATATAATTCCACTCCGAAATAAGTTCACCAAAATCAAATACAGGCTTCACTTCGAGAAAAAAATTTCTTAGAATGTGCATCAATAATACAGCATTAAATGCAAATGAATCATGGATTGTGGTAAAACAGGTTAAAAAAAAGGAATCGATGCGTTTGAGTTGTAGCGTTTCAGTAGCACGATGGAAGTCAAATGTACTGGGAAGACGAAAAAGGAGAAGGTGCTCAGGAAAATGGGAGAGTGGACGTACATGTGGAAGACACTAACTGTTAATATAAGAAGCGACTGGATATATAGACATATGTTGATACATCAGGGACTAGTTTCCTTATTTTTAATGGGACTGTAGAAGCCAGAAATTATAGGAGAAGACAGCTATTGGAATACATTCTACAAATAATTGAGGATGTTAAGTGTAAGTGTCCACTGAGACGAAAAGATTGGCTCAGTTGAAGATTTCGTAGCGAATCGTATCAGAAAAGAAGAACAGTGCATTTCCCCCTTGTTTCTTTGTTGTTATTTCATCCACGTCGCTCTGTAATGAGACTGACTGAACATCAACTGCAAAACAAGCGCTCTTCAGCTACAGAGACTTTAAAAAATTAGAAAAAAATAGTCGTTCCTTTCATGCAATCTTCTTAAAAAATGAAAGTCGATCTTATTCATGATTAGGAAGTGAGCAGTAGTTGTTGAGGTACTAAGATGGGGAATGTTTGGGGAAGGATCTGAGTTGGGAAAGATGACGGATCAAGCTGTTCAAAAGAGAAGGAACGGATTGGAGAGAAAGGGAGTCGTGCCAAGGAGGGAAAGAGCAATGTTCTTTTGAAACAAGATGGGCAGGAAAATCTGTGAGCGGATTTCGTGGCCAGGTTGGGGGACGAGGTTAAAGTTTCGCTGGGACACGATGTGAAGATTGTCTACGCGTCAAATTTTAGAGTTGTGTGGTGAGTAGGAGGGTTGATAATCAGGAATGAAACGACAGCGTGGTTAGTGTCAAGTTTTCCGGAAGTGGGCGGAGAGAGAGGGAAATTAAAAAGTCGTGTGTGTTAGATAGAATAGTTGTGAATGTGAGGTTGAGGTCACGAAGACAAAAACTGCGGTATTCTCCCACTCTAGACGTAAATGGTAAAAGAGTTTAAAAATGTTTGTAATTGTGTCTTGATTCATTTAAATACTGTCAGAAATTGCCAAAATAAAACTTACATATTTTGGTAACTGAACTTTCCTGAGAGTTGCTGCAAAATGAAACTTAACTGCTGCTAGTTATCTGGTTTAATAATTGAACTGGCCCTGTGGTAGAGGAAAAATTGATTAAAATGATTAATTTAATAGATTATTCCCTGGAAAAAGTGGCCCTGAGCACTGTGGGACTTAACAGCTGAGGTCATCAGTCCCCTAGAACTTAGAACTACTTAAACCTAACTAACCTAAGAACATCACATACATCCATGCCCGAGGCAGGATGCGAACCTGCGACCGTAGCAGTCGCGCGGTTCCTGACTGAAGCGCCTAGAGCCGCTCGGCCACACCGGCCGGCATGCCCTGGAAACATCTGCAACATGATCATATTTTAGTACAAATAGGCTACTCGTTTTAGGGTTACCTATGAAAAGTATGTGCTCTAGGTATCTGTATCAGAGATAATATTACGTGAATGAATTACAGGAAAAAATGTACATGCATTTGACCACAGTAATACATTTTTAACTCCACCATAGGCCTCACCTCAACTCTGACTCAAAAAGAGCTTTTACTGTACTTGGTCACAGTTTGCTAAACTTACCTGAACAAAGCTGAAAAGTACAACTAGAAAAGAAACAGCTCCGCTACTGCTGGAGACTATAGCTGTGAGAAGAATGCGCAGACGGTAAGACCCAGCGGAGCCAGAAACACCTTCGAAGATACGGAGCTCTGGAAGAAACTTCACGAAACATGGTTGGGGTTGGGTTGTTTGGGGGAAGAGACCAACCAGCGAGGTCATCGGTCTCATCAGATTAGGGAAGGACGGGGAAGGAAGTCGGCCGTGCCCTTCCAAAGGAACCATCCCGGAATTTGCCTGGAGAGATTTAGGGAAATCACGGAAAACCTAAATCAGGATGGCCGGACGCGGGATTGAACCGTCGTCACGAAACATGGACCACGACCGTAAAATCCGGAACATTCACTGGCAACTAAACTAGAAATTGTTGTATGAATACTCGGGGGGGGGGGGGGGGGGGGCGGTGGGTTGGTATAGAATTTGTATAGTCTCTGGCAATGGACAGTGAGGAGATGTGTTACTATGATTCCGGGGAAAATCACTCGAGTGGCCGAAAATAATTTGTCCGGATCTAATTATTTAAACAAGAAGCATTTTCTTAGCGGCCACTGACGATGCTCTCGCCGTCCAGCAATGGAAATAATATGTACTATGCACGAATCTGCTGAACAAAATCAAGAATATAAAAACTCCATCTGTCACAGAGAAATGACATTAAAACTTCCGAGCATGAATATCGTGTGCTATAGAAGGGGAAACAAACTTGCAATTCATTTGGTTTCCGACCAAGCCAAACCAAACGGAAGCATCTCACGAAACATCACAGGGTGAAAAAAAATATTTTTTAAAATGTTGTAGGTTATCCTCACAAAACACCGTATTTGAACGGGAGTTTACTCTCGTTTTCATTTGGAAGATGCTAATTAGACTTGACAGCTGTGCGCATTAACAGACATCGAATGGATACACTTGTCGTTGTGGCCACCTTGTGCTAAACCATTCTTAGACTTCATAATTCACTATTCCATATAAAATTACAATGCCTATGAAAAATAATACATGCACAGAAGTTGCGCAAAGTCAGAAGCCACTTAGGAATGACGGCCAAATTTCACTTCAGCTATGCATGTTATGCACAAAGCATGACTAGAAATCACCAATTAAAAATACATACAAGGCCTTCATACACTTAGCCCTTTCTTTTCAAACTCCCTTACTCCTCAGCAGAAGTTACTACTTTTATTTTAGCGGTTTGTGATTCCGTGGTCTCAAACAAACTTTACAACAGAATTACGATCTGTTTTGCGAATGAAATTAAGTTTAATATAACTTTAGGCTATAGCCTACTGAAAGCCAATGGGTAATTCAGTGAACCCAAATAAAATTGGTCGGTTCTGTTTATATGCGAATCTTGTTTACAATATAGTGGTCGAACCAGACTAAAGGAGAGCTGTAAGAGCTAAAAACATTCAGAACCAAAAATCATAAAAGACACGCCAAAATAAAAATCAAACAGGATGTTGACATTGCGTATATTAAACGATTTCCTTTGATTAGAGGATTATAACACTGAAATTGGATTTTGCCTTGTGAGAGTACTACGAGATTTTTGTATACATCTTTGTTGAGGTCATAATGAATTGTTGTTGTTGTTGTTGTTGTTGTCTTCAGTCCTGAGACTGGTTTGATGCAGCTCTTCAGGCTACTCTATCCTGTGCGAGCTTCTTCATCACCCAGTACCTACTGCAACCTACATCCTTCTGAATCTGCTTGGTGTATTCATCTCTTGGTCTCCCTCTACGATTTTTACCCTCCACGCTGCCCTCCAATACTAAATTGGTGATCCCTTGATGCCTCAGAACATGTCCTACCAACCGATCCCTTCTTCTAGTCAAGTTGTGCCACAAGTTTCTCTTCTCCCCAATCCTATTCAACACCTCCTCATTAGTTATTGGATCTACCCATCTAATCTTCAGCATTCTTCTGTAGCACCACATTTCGAAAGCTTCTAGTCTCTTCTTGTCCAAACTATTCATCGTCCATGTTTCACTTCCATACATGGCTACACTCAATACAAATACTTTCAGAAACGACTTCCTGACACTTAAATCTATACTCGATGTTAACAAATTTTTCTTCTTCAGAAACGCTTTCCTTGCCATTGCCAGTCTACATTTCATATCCTCTCTACTTCGACCATCATTAGTTATTTTGCTCCCCAAATAGCAAAACTCCTTTACTGCTTTAAGTGTCTCATTTCCTAATCTAATACCCTCAACATCACCCGACTTAATTCGACTACATTCCATTATCCTCGTTTTACTTTTGTTGATGTTTATCTTGTATAGTCCTTTCAAGACACTATCCATTCCGTTCAACTACTCTTCCAAGTCCTTTGCTGTCTCTGACAGAATTACAATGTCATCGGCGAACCTCAAAGTTTTTATTTCTTCTCCATGGATTTTAATACCTACTCCGAATTTTTCTTTTGTTTCCTTCACTGCTTGCTCAATATACTGATTGAATAAAATCGGAGAGAGGCTAAAAACCTCTCTCACTCCCTTCCCAACCACTGCTTCCCTTTCATGCCCCTCAAATCTTATAACTGCCATTTGGTTTCTATACAAATTGTAAATAGCCTTTCGCTCCCTATATTTTACCCCTGCCACCTTCAGAATTTGAAAGAGACTAGTCCAGTCAACATTGTAAAAAGCTTTCTCTAAGTCTACAAATGCTAGAAAGGTAGGTTTGCCTTTCCTTAATCTAGCTTCTAAGATAAGCCGTAGGGTCAGTATTGCCTCACGTGTTCCAATATTTCTACGGAATCCAAACTGATTTTCCCCAAGGTCGGCTTCTACTAGTTTTTCCATTCGTCTGTAAAGAATTCGTGTTAGTATTTTGCAGCCGTGACTTATTAAACTGATAGTTCGGTAATTTTCACATCTGTCAACACCTGCTTTCTTTGGGATTGGGATTATTATATTCTTCTTGAAGTCTGAGGGTATTTCGCCTGTCTCATACATCTTGCTCACCAGATGGTAGAGTTTGGTCAGGACTGGCTCTCCCAAGGCCGTCAGTAGTTCCAATTGAATGTTGTCTACTCCGGGGGCCTTGTTTCGACTTAGGTCTTTCAGTGTTCTGTCAAGCTCTTCACGCAGTATCATATCTCCTATTTCATCTTCATCCACATCCTCTTCCATTTCCATAATATTGTCCTCAAGTACATCGCCCTTGTATAGAGCCTCTAAATACTTCTTCCACATTTCTGCTTTCCCTTCTTTGCTTAGAACTAGGTTTCCATCTGAGCTCTTGATATTCATACAAGTGTTTCTCTTTTCTCCAAAGGTCTCTTTAATTTTCATGTAGGCAGTATCTATGTTACCCCTAGTGAGATAAGCCTGTACATCCTTACATTTATCCTCTAGCCATCCCTGCTTAGCCATTTTGCACTTCCTGTCGATCTCATTTGTGAGACGTTTGTATTCCTTTCTGTCTGCTTCATTTACTGCATTTTAATATTTTCTCCTTTCATCAATTAAATTCAATATTTCTTCTGTTACCCAAGGATTTCTACTAGCCCTCGTCTTTTTACCTACTTGATCCTCGGCTGCCTTCACTACTTCATCCCTCAAAGCTATCCATTCTTCTTCTACTGTATTTCTTTCCCCCATTCCCGCCATTTGTTCCCTTACGCTCTCCCTGAAACTCTCTACAACCTCTGTTTCTTTCAGTTTATCCAGGTCCCATCTCCTTAAATTCCCACCTTTTTGCAGTTTCTTCAGTTTCAATCTACAGTTCATAACCAATAGATTGTGGTCAGAGTCCACATCTGCCCCTGGAAATGTCTTACAATTTAAAACCTGATTCCTAAATCTCTGTCTTACCATTATATAATCTATCTGCTACCTTTTAGTGTCTCCAGGCTTCTTCCATGTATACAACCTTCTTTTATGATTCTTGAACCAAGTGTTAGCAATGATCAGGTTGTGCTCTGGGCAAAATTCTACCAGACGGCTTCCTCATTCATTTCTTACCCCCAATCTATATTCACCTACTACGTTTCCTTCTCCCCCTTTTCCTACTACCGAATTCCAGTCACCCATGACTATTAAATTTTCGTCTCCCTTCACGATCTGAATAATTTCTTTTATTTCATCATACATTTCTTCAATTTCTTCGTCATCTGCAGAGCTAGTTGGCATATAAACTTGTATTACTGTAGTAGGCATGCGCTTCGTGTCTATCTTGGCCACAATAATGCGTTCTCTATGCTGTTTGTAGTAGCTTACCCGCATTTCTATTTTTTTTATTCATTATTAAACCTACTCCTGCATTACCCCTATTTGACTTTGTATTTATAACCCTGTATTCGCCTGACCAAAAGTCTTGTTCCTCCTGCCACCGAACTTCACTAATTCCCACTATATCTAACTTTAACCTATCCATTTCCCTTGTTAAATTTTCTAACCTACCTGCCCGATTAAGGGATCTGACATTCCACGCTCCGATCTGTAGGACGCCAGTTTTCTTTCTCCTGATAACGACGTCCTCTTGAGTAGTCCCCGCCCGGAGACTCGAATGGGGGACTATTTTACCTCCGGAACATTTTGCCCAAGAGGACGCCATCATCATTAACCATACAGTAAAGCTGCATGCCCTCGGGAAAAATTACAGCTGTAGTTTACCCTCGCTTTCAACCGTTCGCAGTACCAGGCCGTTTTGGTTAGTGTTACAAGGCGAGATCAGTCAATCATCCAGACTGTTGCCCTTGCAACTTCTGTAAAGACTGCTGCCCCTCTTCAGGAACCACACGTTCGTCTGGCCACCCAGCAGATACCCCTCCGTTCTGGTTGCACCTACGGTACGGCTATCTGTGTCGTTGAGGCACGCAAGCCTCCCCACCAACGGCAAGGTCCATGGTCCATGGGGGGAGGCATAATGAATTAATAATAACTAAAATATTGTATTTTAAATAAAACTATTTTGCAGTGTAATTATTTTCATTTCCTGCTTGGATGGGAACACCGTAGTTGCTTGATATCGCTTTTCTAAGGAAATGTCAGAATTATGATCTGTGAACCCATCTCAGGCTCAGGTTCATGGTAGCCATTCCCCACCAAACCCGTTACGCCACTGCGACGAGAGGTGACTTCCGTTACTTGTTAGTGAAGCTGGGTATAATTTCAAAAATAGAAACTGAAGACGAAAATCCCAATACAATAAAACAACCTGTTAAAATAGATAAACGTGGGAAGATTCTGTAGGAAAGAATGGATAGAATCAATCAAGTCAATGCAGCGGCTGAAAATGTCTGCTACGTTACATTAGAACCAATTTTTATTATTTACAATGTTAGGTTATTGTCACGCGCTACGAGGGTAACGCCAAAAGTAAGCTCTCCTATTTTTCTATAAGTACATGGATCTGTTTATCTCTACAATGGTTTACATCAGTTTACAGCTTGAACATTTAGCTGTTTTTCGACATAATCACCATTTATGTCGATGCATTTTTGTCGAGGCTGTGGCAGTTTTTGAATGCCCAGCTCGCTGCCATGCTGTTCAGAAACTTATGAACCTCTTCTTTCACCTCGTCGCCGGAGCTGAATCGCTTTCCGGTCAAATGTTCTTTTAACCTAGGGAACAGGTGATAGTCGCTGGGGGTCAAGTCAGGACTATAGGGTGGGTTGGTGATTATGCTCCACTGAAACCGTTGCAGGAGAGCAATGGTTTGCCGAGCGATGTGTGGGCGAGCGTTGTCACGAAAAATGTGTACGCCCTTGCTCAACATTCCTCTTCTTCGGTTCTGAATTTCCCGTTTGAGTTTTTTCAGAGTCTCACAGTACCTGTCAGCGTTAATTGTGCTCCCAGTCGGCATAACGGCAACCAACAATACCCCTTTCCGATCCCAAAAAACGCTTCTCATGACTTTACCGGCAGACTGTGTTTGTTTGAATTTCCGCGGCTTTGGCGAAGAAGGATGCCGCCACTGGCGCGATTGTTGCTTGGTCTCAAGTGTAACGTCGTACGCCCAGGTTTCGTCACCCGTGACAGTTCAGTCCAGAAAGTTGTCCTGTTCGGCTGCAAGGCGGTGAAGAAACGCGCAGGAAGCATCAAATCGTTGCCTCATGTGGCCCTCAGTCAGCTTGCGTGGCACCCATCTTGCGCACACCTTCCGGTAGTTCAATGTTTCCGTTAAAATTCTGTGAGCGGTGCTTCGGGAAACCTCAGGAACCAACGTGCAGAGATCATCCAGGGTGATCCGCCGATCTCCACGCATGCTTTGCTCAACCTTCAACACTGTCTCCTCAGAAATTGACGGTCTGCCGGCCGCGGTGGTCTAGCGGTTCTGGCGCTGCAGTCCGGAACCGCGGGACTGCCACGGTCGCAGGTTCGAATCCTGCCTCGGGCATGGGTGTGTGTGATGTCCTTAGGTTAGTTAGGTATAAGTAGTTCTAAGTTCTAGGGGACTTATGACCTAAGATGTTGAGTCCCATAGTGCTCAGAGCCATTTTTGAAATTGACGGTCTCCCGCTCCTTTGCTCGTCGTGAATTTCGGTCCGACCAGCTGCAAGCTCTCTACACCACTTCCAAACATTTTTGACATCCATGCACGACTCACCCTACACTTCCGTCATTTGGCGATGGCTTTCAATCGGCGCAGTGCCCTTTGCGTTCAAAAACCGAATAACTGCGCGCAATTCGCACTTGGTGGTAATATCCAACGGGAGCTCCATTCTCAACGGCTGCCGAACCAAGACTGAGCGCCTCAGCGCGGCGTGGCCATGTTTACACACAGCGCGTGAAGCACTTTTCATAACAGTGTGACCAGCTGCCACACAAACAGAGTTCTGTACTTATACAAAAAATAGGAGACCTTACTTTTGGAATTACCCTCGTACAAGAAATGAACGAGCTCAAGACAGCATTCCATGCGAATGGATACAAGAACAAAGACATACAACCAGCTAGGAGGTACAGAAAAGACAAAACAGACAAAGGTGCAGAAGATACTCTTTCTGTGGTTCACAAACCTTATGTAGGAGGCGTCAGCGACTCTGCAGACCTATATTGCAGAGTGGCCGCAAGATCCGATATTTGTTGAGGATCACTAAGAATCCCGTGAATGCTTCTCCATGCTGCAGGTGTCTAAAAACCTCGGTGTGGATTCGGGAAAATCTTTGTCGGTGAAACCGGAGACCGAGTGGCATTCACGGGTCGGAGCATGACCGTTACGTAGGAGGGATACAACAAGAAGACAGCTGTAGCAGAACACCACCTCCCGTTGTTACTCGGCGGCCGTGAATGGAGCAACGGAAATTAACAGAGTCTATTGAAATACTTAAACGCCCTAACAAAGTGAACAGAGAGGACGGCTACAAGTTACCTGGAGCTTGGCTACTGACGATTCCAGCCCAGCGGACCGCCGGCACCACTTAAACACAAGTTTAACGCTACAATCACCGGCCACGAGAGAATTGCCGTGCGGCTTTCACGCCTTGCTGCAGGAAAACACCATCTACGGGAAATTAGCTGATTTGCTACTGCCTCCTAATCACCAACGAGAGTTTGTCCACCAATCACTTGCCAGAGTGGCACAGGCAACATACAGCCGATACGATACCTTCTACCAATCACCTACTCGAGTTGCCTTCCAGTCAGCCACCAGGGTAGCCCAGGCAAAGGTGTACTTTACAGCCACCCCTCCACAACGACCTTTTCAAATTGTCCAATGACGTCTCAGATGTGTGACGTCCGTAGCCACAATGATTGGTGTCACTTGAGTATTCAAATGGTTCAAATGGCTCTGAGCACTAAGGGACTTAACTTCTGAGGTCATCAGTCCCCTAGAACTTAGAACTACTTAAACCTAACTAACCTAAGGACATCACACACATCCATGGCCGAGGCAGGATTCGAACCTGCGACCGTAGCGGCCGCGCGGTTCCACACTGCAGAGCCTAGAACCGCTACTTGAGTATTAATCGATTGTACAATAATATCATGTATTTGGTCTCGGTCAGTTACACGTGAGTGAGCAGCGATGTTGTAAGCTGTATCGCAGGGTTAGGTTATCATCTTTGACGTGTTTGTAGGCGCAGTGGCAGATAGTGGTTAGCTGTCTTAAAGCGAGGAAGCAGTTTAATGTGATGTCTCAAATGTAAAGTCTCGGTTTATCGATGTGTTTAATTAAGATAATTATGTAATGGTAAATGTTCTGACAAGGGAACCTTCCCATCGCACCCCCCTCAGATTTAGTTATAAGCTGGCACAGTGGATAGGCCTTGAAAAACTGAACACAGATCAATCGAGAAAACTGGAAGAAGTTGTGTGGAACTATGAAAAAAATAAGCAAAATATACAAACTGAGTAGTCCATGTGCAAGATAGGCCACATCAAGGAGATGGCGGACTCAGGAGCGCCGTGGTCCCGTGGTTAGCGTGAGCAGCTGCGGGGTGAGAGGTTCTTGGTTCAAGTCTTCTCTCGGGTCAAATAATTTTATTCGTTATTTTCGCAAAGTTGTGATCTGTCCGTTCGTTCATTGACGTCTCTGTTCACTGTAATAAGTTTAGTGTCTGTGTTTTGCGGCAGCACCGCAAAACCGTGCGATGAGTAGACGAAAGGACGTGGCTCTCCACTGGGAACCGGATACATTTGATCGCAAGGTCATAGGTCAACCGATTCCTCGACAGGAAAACACGCCTGATATATTCTATACGAGACTGGTGACGGCATGTGCGTCACATGACAGGAAAATGTTGTCGACCCACCTAACTTGTACACTTGGCGAATGGGTAAAAAGGTTCTTCTACCTTGCCCGATTTAGGTTTTCTTGTGGATGTGATAGTCACTCCCAAAAAGTGATGAAAACATAGGAGTTTGTCACATAAACTGCAACAAATGGATGCAACAGTTTCGCAGTCGCATAGTTTTCCTTGTGCTCTGTCAAAACATATGTTTTTAACGTTTTCAATTTTTTCCGCGTGTAGACCGTCAAATCCCGCATATGTCCAAGCAAATCTGAACATGTCCTGGAATTTTGGAGAGCGAAGTTGATTTTGTGTAAGTGCTTGAACTTTGATAATTATCTGAAAATAAAAAATTAAAATTTTCGCTGCCGAGAAGACTTGAACCAAGGACCTCTCGCTCTGCAGCTGCTCACCCTAACCACGGGACGGCGTTCCTCAGTCAATATTCACATTCATATTGCATATGTTGCACATGGACTACTCAGTTTGTATATTTTGCTTATTTTTTTCATAGTTCCACACAATTTCTTCCTGTTTCCTCGATTAATCTGTGTACAGTTTTTCAAGGCCTATCCACTGTGCCACCTTATAACTAAATCTGAGGAGGGTGCGATGGGGAGGTTCCCTTGTGAGAAGGAGGAAGTGTAATGGAATCTTTTATTTACGTGAAGACGAATTAAAAGGTAATTCCTCTGAAGTCTCTCTTTCAATATTGCAACGCCATTTTTCACCTACCTTTCTCTTACAATTTTTAATTGATTATGGTTCTTACAAAAGAAGAAAAGAACCAAGTGTGCTCCGAAAATACTTCGATTTGCAACTAGCTCATTGCACCTCACAACTGTCTCTGTATAGATATAGTAATCTGCAGCTTTAGCATAGCGGCGCGCAAGACAGAGCAATACTTCAACGCGTTTTCCAGATTTGCGCAGAATAGAGTTATGAACTAAATATTTAGATTTTTTTTCAATTCAATCAGGGCCAACGTATGTCATTCAGAGAGAGCTACTAGATTTTTTGTGTTGTATATCAGTTTGAGTTCTGGGATCTGGGATCAGTTTTGCCACACTAATTGTCGTAGGTTTTATGTCAAAGTTCGTTATTCAGACAGTTTCTACCGTTCAAAATTCTTGCAGTCAGATTATTCATTTTACCAGTATTAAAAGCTTTCCTTCTCATTACGACTATTCAGATTTCTATTTCAATTCATTATTGTTTTAGCACAGCTCATTATTCAAACGAGAGTACGTCAGATTTCTGTTGTTTAACGAGAACTTTAAACCAGTTAACCGGAAATGACCAGTGTACAGCAGTGAACCTCCCTGAAGAGGATCTCACAATGTCGGTCGAAACGTCGGTAATATAGCTACAATGGCGTGGCCCAATACTCAAAATTATATCATTCAAACACGATTTTTCATCTGAAGCCATGGATTTGGAATAGCCCGATTGGGATGAGTTATATGACAGTGTGATATTGACTGTTTGATGTAATGCTGTTGGACAGTACATTAGAATGTCGTATGGCACGCGAGACAGCGCAAAGAAACAACAAAACACTGTAAGCGACAGAGTCTACAGTAAAATCTAAAATTAAGTTAGAGTTGGCGGTAATTTGTTGGACAGCTGAGAGGTGTTGGAGCAGAAGAGAGAGAGAGGGCAGCGTTTGAAGTGCTGGCGCCAGCTCTGGCGGCGTGGGCGGCGCCAGCTGCTGGCCGGCCGGCCACGCCCACCGCCCACGCGCGCGGCGCGAGAGCGAGTGCGTTCCCGTGTCGCGGCCGTAATGCGCCTCGGGTTTCGGCCGCATTCTGCGCCCGCCACCTCAGGTCACGCTCCGGCACACGCGACCGTTTTCCCGGATTGCCGCGCCGAGTGAGCGGAGAGATACGGCGTGCCGTACCGGCCCGCGATTCATGCGGCCGCCGCACGGAAGGCGGGGGCAGCGCCTGGCTCCGCGGCTCCATTAGCCAGATAAGCGGCGCGCCGGCACTAGCCGTGGCTGCCGCTCCCCGTAAAATTACCCCGCACTCGCCGCCGCGGGACACTCGTGTAAAACACTCGCGGTGTTCCGGGCGTGCTCCTTGCGCGCAGACATTCGAGGGAAACCACCCAGCTTGCTTTACCCACACACGATATCTCGCGAGAGTGAGGGCAGGTGAACAGGAACATTCCGACGTGCTGGATTTCGGAAAGGCGGTTGACACCTTACTGCATCGTCGTCCAGTCACCAAGTCATGATCTCACCGGATATCTAGTGCCTTTGTTAATTTTTGATTAATTTGCGACGCCCTGCTAAACCCGCAGAACAGAACAGGTAGTTTAAGTTGTGGAAAGGGGCTAAACTATGCGGCTGTCAGTTACACTCGAACATACCAGGTGATCAAAAAGTCAGTATAAATTTGAAAACTGAATAAATCACGGAATAATGTAGATAGAGAGGTACAAATTGACACGCATGCTTGGAATGATATGGGGTTTTATTAGAACCGAAAAAATACAAAAGTTCAAAAAACGTCCGACAGATGGCGCTTCATCTGATCAGAATAGCAAAAATTAGCATAACAAAGTAAGACAAAGCAAAGATGATATTCTTTACAGGAACTGTTCAACATGCCCACCATCATTCCCCAACAATAGCTGTAGTCGAGGAATAATGTTGTGAACAGCACTGTAAAGCATGTCCGGAGTTACGGTGTGTCATTGGCGTCGGATGTTGTCTTTCAGCATTCCTAGAGATGTCGGTCGATCACGATACACTTGCGACTTCAGGTAACCCCAAAGCCAATAATCGCACGGACTGACGTCTGGGGACCTGGGAGGCCAAGCATGACGAAAGTGGCGGCTGAGCACACGATCGTCACCAAACGACGTGCACAAGAGATCTTTCACGCGTCTAGCAATACAGGGTGGAGCGCCATCCTGCATAAACATCGTACGTTCCAGCAGGTGTTTATCAGCCAGGCTGGGGATGATGCAATTCTGTAACATATCGGCATACCTCTCACCCGTCACGGTAGCAGTTACAAAACCAGAATCACGCATTTCCTTGAAGAAAAAAGGCCCGATAACGGTAGATGTGGTGAATCCAACCCATACCGTGACTTTCTCGTCGTGCAATGGAGTTTCCACGACAGTTCTAGGATTTTCGGTAGCCCAAATTCTGCAGTTGTGGGCGTTGACAGACCCTCGGAGCGTGAATTGAGCTTCGTCGGTCCACAATACGTTACTCAACCAATCGTCATCTTCCGCCATCTTTTGAAACGCCCACACCGCAAATGGCCTCCGCTTCACTGAATCGCCAGGTAACAGTTCAAGACGCCAATGTATTTTGTACGGATAGCATCGGAGGGTACGCCTCAGTGCCAACCAAACAGTAGTGTATGGAATGCCGGTGCGACGTGCGACTGCACGAGCGCTGACTTCCCCGTGCATAGACGAACCCGCTACAGTCTCCATTTCTTCCTGAACTGTCTCGGCAGCATTACGCCTTGTGCTCGGTCGGCCACTACGGGATCTATCGTCTAAACAACCCGTGGCTTCCAACTTCGAAATCATTCTCGCCGCAGCTGCATTTGTCAACGGACCTTTACACGTTCAAATGCCCTTCCTATGGCGATAGGATCGTAACGCTGAACTAGCACATTCCCCATTCTGATAATACAGCTTCACTAAAAGCGCCTTTTCAGGTAACGTCAACATGCTGCGACTGCTGGCGCATCTGATTCTCTCTCTCATTACAGCTCCTTTTATACGCGATTGTCATGCGCAGGCACTGACGTTTTGCTGTTTAGCGCCATCTGTCGGACATTTTGTGAAGTTTTTTATTAGTTCTAATAAAACCCCATGTCATTCCAAGCATGTGTGTCAATTTTTACCTCTCTATCTACATTATTCCGTGGTTTATTAAGTTTTCACATTCATACTGACCTTTTGATCACCCGGTACTACCTTTTATTTGATCAAATATTACAAGAGCCAAGAAAAATTTTAAAAAAAACACAGCTTCAGTTTTGGAACTTAATTAGCAGCTGAATGCGGCGTACAATCTCATGCCTTAAGGGCAAGACCCCTTTAATTTAAAAAAACAGCTGAAAGCCAATAACTTAAAGCTCAACCAAACTCAAAAATTTAAAAGGCAAAGCCTTACCTTAAAACAGTTCCTTAATTAGACTGAAGGCCCAAAGTATCTGAGACTTTAAGAACAAACAACTTAAATTCAAAATCGGCTGAAGGCCCAACACTCTAGACACAACAACATTAATTTTAAAAATGCGAAAGGCTTTACGTAAAACAGTTCTTAAATTAAGGTGAAGGCCCAAACCATCTGACACCTTAACGGCAAAACAACCTTAATCTAAAAATCGGCTAGAAGGCATATAAGTACAAACAACACGAACAAACAAGAAAAAGCAGTACACCCAAGGGCGCTCAGAAGTTCCGAGGGTCGGCCTGGAATTCAAACACTAACGCTCGCTTAGGTGAGACAGGCAGTCGGCCCAACCATTGCCGATCCGACGACAACCCAACGGACAGACAGTCAACGGACCCACCAACAAGATAACCTCCGCTTCACCCGACCAGCACACAACAGGGAGTTCAATGGAACAACGTAGAAGGTATTGGCGCCCACAACCAATTATACATTGAGCTTTAAATGCGAACATTTTTAGGTTAGGCTTTACCGTGACTGTTACTGACATTAAATGAAACAACAAGTTTACTGTTACCAGTCACCGTTTTATTTTTTCCACGACGCGTTTCGAAGGTTTAAACCTCCATCATCGGGTGGCTTTACATTAGTTAGTATTACATATGTGTGTATGTTGTGTTACGACATTTGGAGGAACTTGTGGCACTGCCTAGTGGAGAAACAAGACACTATTTCAGAATATGGTTTTGAATAACTTTTGACAAAAAATTAAACTGATATCTAATGGTAAACTTTAATAAGTAAACTAGAGTACCTCCAGTGGTCACAGGTTCCTTTTTCTGTCGTAACACTTCACATGTATACTGCCACATTGGCAGTCTCTTTCTTCAAAGAGTGTCATGTATGTATGATTTTACTGCTCTAGCCAATATGATCATTGTAATTCAAGCCTATAACATTTTACCTAATTGTTATTAGCAAGTATGAAGTTTAAGCCATTTTAACATTTCACCTGATTGCATAAACGAGTACGAATGTTTAGCTGTTTTAACCTTTCAAAATTGGATTTATATACCACCTGAAGTACACACACATATATTTGACACCTCAAAACAAACACCTCCAAATGGTTTAAACGATTATTCTGTAATAATGTTGTTACAATGTATATTCTTTGCACTTTGCGATTATGTCTTCTCTTCTGCTGTACGAACATTGCACCCAGCTGATTCCAGACGCCATATTTGTTTACAAATGTGGCAGTATACATGTGAAGTGTTACGACAGAAAAAGGAACCTGTGACCACTGGAGGTACTCTAGTTTACTTATTAAAGTTTACCATTAGATATCAGTTTAATTTTTTGTCAAAAGTTATCCAAAACCATATTCTGAAATAGTGTCTTGTTTCTCCGCTAGGCAGTGCCACAAGTTCCTCCAAATGTCGTAACACAACATACACACATATGTTATACTAACTAATGTAAATCCATCCGATGATGGAGGTTTAAACCTTCGAAACGCGTCGTGGAAAAAATAAAACTGTGACTGGTAACAGTAAACTTGTTGTTTCATTTAATACATTGAGCTGTCAAACTGTAAGTAGGCTGTTTCGGTTTTTATGTTGGTAATGCCACGTAGCGCTCTGTATGAAAATCACTGGGTGTGCTGTGTGCAGCTCGTAGCGTTGCGCAGTTGGAGGTGAGCCGCCAGCAGTGGTGGATGTGGGGATCGAGATGGCGGAATTTTGAGAGCGGATTATATGGACGTGTGTCCATCAGAGGCAGTAAATTTGTAAGACTGGATGTCATGAACTGATATATATATATATATATATATATATATATATATATATATATATATATATATATATATATTATGACTTTTGAACACTATTAAAGTAAATACATTGTTTGTTATCTATCAAAATCTTTCATTTGCTAACTATGCCTATCAGTAGTTAGTGACTTCAATAGTTAGAATCTTTTATTTAGCTGGCAGTATTGGCGCTCGCTGTATTGTAGAAGTTCGAGTAACGAAGATTTTTGTGAGGTAAGAATTCATGAAAGGTATAGGTTATTGTTAGTCAGGGCCATTCTTTTGTAGGGATGATTAAAAGTCAGATTGCGTTGCGCTAAAAAATATTGTGTGTCAGTTTAGTGATGATCAGAATAAGTAAAGAGAGAAATGTCTGAGTACGTTCGGTTCTGCTCAGCTGTTTGCAAATCAAATAATGTAAGAGGTTGATCAGCACAGTCATTGATAAATTTTTCTAAGGGGACGTTTCATAAAACTACACGCCGTGCTGGACAGTGACAACACCATGAGGAAAATACACTGCCTGAATTTACGGCACGGCCAGCGCAGGTAACCGGAACGTTAACGGCCACAAGGCAGAAGATTCCGCTAGTGGCCTTCAATTTAAATAACCAAGTACAGTTAAACTCCACCAGAGGGTGGCTAAAATTTTCCAACTTGAAAACACACGTTGTTGCTCGCAGGAATATCCCAACAGACGACAACGGACTCCAGACTACACAATGTAAGCAATCGTGACTTGCTGGTAGATTAAGTCAAAACTCAACTTTCATGTCCAGGATCGGTGAACCACGAACCTCATAGCAATGCGAACACCACCACACACTCCGACACCGCAAAGTGACCGCCAGCGGTCCCGGCCAAACTGCACGCAGCAGAGATTTCCTCGCTGCTCCACACTAACCGACCAACTGCCCATGCCGAGAAACGTTGAAAGGAGCAAGTATACGTCGGCCGATGAGGCGACCAACTGAACGACCAACCGACGGTCGTCCTGCTCCAGTCTCCCTCCGTCGGACATTTCATGTTTCTCGGCAGCGGTCGGCGAGCATTGGCTGTCGGCGCGTCACGGGCGCTCCGTCCCCCGACTTTACTGAAGCTGCGTCCCGACTGAACCCCTGGTACGTCCCAAACTGACTGCCAGACACCACGACCCGGAAACACTATCGGTCGCTCCAGAGATGGTACGACAGTGCACTTATCGATACGCGGTGCTGCTGAAGTAAGGCAGGAAGTTAGTGACGCCAGTAAATGGAATAACAAAACGAGGCGGCAGTACCGCAATAGAAGATGACAAACAATAAATGGGATAAACGAGAGCCGTGTGCGGCTCATAATTGAACACAGTACTATACTGGACTAACCTTACGACTTATCTTAGAAGAAAGATTAAGAAAAGGCAAACCTACGTTTCTAGCATTTGTAGACTTAGAGAAAGCTTTTGACAATGTTAACTGGAATACTCTCTTTCAAATTCTGAAGGTGGCAGGGGTAAAACACAGGGAGCGAAAGGCTATTTAGAATTTGTACAGGAACCAGATGGCAGTTATAAGAGTCGAGAGGCATGAAAGGGAAGCAGTGGTTGGGAAAGGAGTGAGACAGGGTTGTAGCCTCTCACCGATGTTATTCAATCTGTATATTGAGCAGGCAGTAAAGGAAACAAAAGAAAAATTCGGAGTAGGTATTAAAATTCATGGAGAAGAAATAAAAACTTTGAGGTTCGCCGATGACATTGTAATTCTGTCAGACACAGCAAAGGACATGGAAGAACAGTTGAACGGAATGGATAGTGTCTTGAAAGGAGGATATAAGATGAACATCAACAAAAGCAAAACGAGGATTATGGAATGTAGTCAAATTAAATCGGGTGATGCTAAGGGAATTAGATTAGGAAATGAGACACTTAAAGTAGTAAAGGAATTTTGCTATTTAGGGAGTAAAATAACTGATGATGGTCGAAGTAGAGAGGATATGAAATGTAGACTGGCAATGGCAAGGAAATCGTTTCTGAACGAGGGAAATTTGTTAACATCGAGTATAGATTTCAGTGTCAGGAAGTCGTTTCTGAAAGTATTTGTATGGAGTGTAGCCATGTATGGAAGTGAAACATGGACGATAAATAGTTTGGACAAGAAGAGAATAGAAGCTTTCGAAATGTGGTGCTACAGAAGAATGCTGAAGATAAGGTGGGTAGATCACGTAACTAATGAGGAGGTATTGAATAGGATTGGGGAGAAGAGAAGTTTGTGGCACAACTTGACTAGAAGAAGGGATCGGTTGGTAGGACATGTTTTGAGGTACCAAGGGATCAAGAATTTAGTATTGGAGGGCAGCGTGGAGGGTAAAAATCGTAGAGGGAGACCAAGAGATGAATACACTAAGCAGATTCAGAAGGATGTAGGTTGCAGTAGCTACTGGGAGATGAAGAAGCTTGCACAGGATAGAGTAGCATGGAGAGCTGCATCAAACCAGTCTCAGGACTGAAGACCACAACAACAACAACAACAATATACTGGACAGTGCATGTTCAACAAAAACTACAGTAACCTTGGAAATGTCCGAAATAAGTGTAACAGGACGTCTTATGTGCTCTATATACACTCCTAGAAAAAGAAATGGAACACACAGAAGACATGCTTGGATGTCAATTTAACTTTGCACATGCACACACCATAAGCGTGTTTGTTATAAACTATGTGTCCCTTTGAAAGTCAGACCTGAAGGCTGGAGAGTTCTGGAGAGGTTGAATAAGAGTCTCTGACCGTTCTTTGCTCCAACCTGCCGTCTTCTAAAGTTGTGTCCTCAGCGCAGAAGACAGTTCGTCGGTTGTGGGATCTTCTTCGGCGGAGGCTGCTACGCTGTCAATTCGAACCTGTGATTGCGCTTTTTGCGGGATGGCATTAGCCCAGGTTAGTCTCCGTATCTACAGAGGGCAAGATCTGTACTACTGATAATGACGATAGGCGACACTTCTCATTAATGGATCCTGTTTGGGTATTATTCAAATATTCACACATTTACACTGTGTTTTACAACACTCAATATAACTTTCTTAATTGTATGGTAACTTTTCCATCCAACTTCCAAAATATGATACACACGTGCAGCTCTCTGGTACGCACTAGACAGAGTGGATATTAAATATTCACAACTAAGTAACGGACGATGCTGAGATAAATGTCCAGCTCTCCAGAGCGGCCGAAACAGAGTCACTACCGCAGCCGAAGTACTTCGTATCCCAGGCGCGCCAAAGCGACCCGAAGGTGTGCGAAGCATTTCGGTTGCAGTATCGTTACTCTCATGGCTCTCAAAACTAGTGAAACTTAATAAACAAAAGCGATAGACTCGTAGGGTATCCATGAGAGATTGTCATACTAAAAACTGGGTTAAATGTAATGAAAAGTATATAAATAATTAACAAGAGAAGTTAGGCGTTTTGGCGCCTAGCTCCCGAACGTGACGATCAATCAGAAGCAAGTTCAGGACAATTGTCGGACTCTCCCACGGGACTGGTACATACTGTACCATCTGTCGCTTGTACCGCACTCCAATTTTGTACCATATGCTACTTCACGTCTATCAAGCTGTATCAAGGCGAGCCTCTAGCAAAATAAAATACTGCGGCCACAGCCAGGAATACCGCATTTTACACGATCAAGGATACAATTAATTATCTGTGTCACGGGGAAAAGCCAACAGAGTGCATTATGAGTACATTAGTGATACTCGTGCTTAGGCCTGGTGGCGGCGTCAGTAGCATCAGATGTCGAGTGATCACTGAAGGGCAGGGATATGCCGTATAGTAGTGTTAGGCAGCGTCATCAACTCCTGACGTAGTTTGTATAGGGCTCCATTTTTGGGTCTCATGTGGCAGGCCGGTCGAATCGTGCAAAATCCACATTTCTGGTTCAAAAATGGCTCTGAGCACTATGGGACTTAACTTCTGAGGTCATCAGTCCCTTAGAACTTAGAATTACTTAAACCTAACTAACCTAAGGACATCACACACATCCATTCCCGAGGCAGGATTCGAATCTGCGACCGTAGCGGTCACGCGGTTCCAGACCTAGAACCGCTCGGCCTCCACGGCCGGCCCAGATTTCTGGGGCAGCCGGATGTGACAGTGGCCCAATGTTGGACTGAATTTGAAAGTGAGTGTAGACATACTCTGTCACGTATTGACGATTTATTGACTTGTACATTGTTAAGCGTAAGGCTGGTCAAAGCCAGAGGGGCAGTCCAAGATAGGAAATCAGAGGCACTATGCAAAGAGCAGGCAAAAGTGTTACTATTTACGTTATCAGAGGTAAACAGTAATGGTAGAAGTCTGTGAACTTGCAAAAGCTTCGGACAACTGCCCCACAGTAGAGGTTTCACTTCAGAGAATTAAATGGTGGCCTCATAACCGCTTAGACGGTACTGTAAGGTGTCACAGTAGCCAATGGTCGCAAATAGGGACGCCTTAGCATTTACATCAAGCGTGACAGGATAGAGTAAGATGATAAATGGGTAAAACTGCTGGAACAGCGATCCCCAACCATAAGAGTCCTCAGGGACGTAAACCACTGTTGTTGCCAGCCACAACAGCAAGGGCAATGACGTTTAGCTTGCATCTGAACGCTGTTCTCACCAAACAAGGAGTTTGTTGGTGTGAAGACCAGAGACGTCCCTAACTACAGAGTAGGAGAAGGGGAGGGATCTGAATGGGATTCGTCAGAGGCTCCCTGGATGTGCAGAGCCACACCGCTGACTGGCCGATGCCTTTAAAGAGCCGTTGGATTGGCCACCCAACTACAGATAGAGAAACAGGGTGCCGACACAGTCCTTTAAAAACCCTGGATTTTGGCATTTAAAGGAATCTCCAGCCAGACCGTGGGGGCGCCAACTCCGTCTACTCTTTGTCAACCCCAGATAAGCTCCGACTATTTATGTGCAGCTTTACTGTATGGTTAAATGATGATGGCGTCCTCTTCGGTAAAATATTCCCCCATTCGCATCTCCGGGCGGGGACTACTCAGGAGGACGTTGTTATCAGGAGAAAGAAAACTGGCGTTCTATGGATCGGAGCGTGAAATGTCAGATCCCTTAATCGGGCTGGCAGGTTAGAAAAATGAAAAAGGGATGTGAATAGCTTAAAGTCAAATACATTGGGAATTAGTGCAGTTCGGTGGCAGGAGGAACAAGACTTCTGGTCAGCTGAATACAGGGTTATAAATACAAAATCAAATAGGGGTAATACATTAGTAGGTTTAATAATGAATAGGAAAATAGGAATTCGGTTAAGCTGCTACAAACATCATAGTGAACGCATTGTTGTGGCCAAGATAGATACCAAGCCCACGGCTATTACAGAAGTACAAGTTTAAATGCCAACTAGCTTCGCAGATGACGAAGAGTTTGATGAAACAAATTATTCAGATAGTGAAGCGAGACGAAAATTTAATAGGCATAGGTGACTGGAATTCGATAGTAGGAAAAGGGAGTGAAAGATACGTAGTAGGTGAATATGCATTGGGGGGAATAAATAAAGGAGGAAGCCGCCTGGTAGAATTTTTCATCATAGCTAACACTAGGTTCACGAATCATGAAAGAAGGTTATATACATGGAAAAAGCCTGGAGATACTAGAAGGTATCAGATAGATTATATAATAGTAAGACATAGATTCAGGAACCAGGTTTTAAATTATAAGACATTTCCAGGGACAGATGTGGACTCTAACCACACTCTATCGGTTATGAACTGTAGATTAAAACTGAAGAAACTGCAAAAAGGTGGGAATTTGAGGAGATGGGACCTGGATAAACTGAAAGAAACAGAGGTTGTAGAGAACTTCAGGGAGAGCCTTAGGGGACGATTGACAAGAATGGGGGAAACAAATACAGTAGAAGAAGAATGGGTTGCTTTGAGGGATGAAATAGTGAAGGCAGCAGAGGATCAAGTAGGTAAAAAGACGAGGGCTAGAAGAAATCCTTGGCTAACAGAAGAAATGTTGAATTTAATTGATGAAAGGAGAAAATATAAAAATGCAGTAAACGAAGCAGGCAAAAAGGAAAACAAACGTCTCAAGAATGAGATCGAGATGATGTGCAAAATGGCTAAGCAGGCATGGCTAGAGGACAAATGTAACGATGTAGAGGCACATATCACTACGGGTAAGATAGATGCTGCCTACAGGAAAATTAAAGAGACCTTTGGAGAAAAGAGAACCACTTGCAGGAATATCAAGAGCTCAGATGGAAACCCAGTTCTTAGCAAAGAAGGGAAAGCAGAAAGGTGGAAGGAGTATATAGGGGGTCTATACAAAGGCGATGTTCTTGAGGACAATATTATAGAAATGGAAGAGAATGTAGATGAAGGTGAAATAGGACATACGATACTGCATGAAAGGTTTGACAGAGCACTGAAAGACCGAAGTCGAAACAAGGCCCTGGGAGTAGACAACATTCCATTAGAATTATTGACAGCCTTGGGAGAGCCAGGCCTGACAAAACTATACAATCTGGTGAGCAACATGTATGAGACAGGCGAAATACCCTCAGACCGCAAGAAGAATATAATAATTCCAATTCCAAAGAAAGTAGGTGTTGACAGATGTGAAAATTACCGAACTATCAGTTTAATAAGCAACGGCTGCAAAATACTAACACGAATTCTTTACAGACGAATCGAAAATCTGGTAGAAGCCGACCTTGGGGAAGATCAGTTTGGATTCTGTAGAAATGTTGGAACACGTGAGGCAATACTGACCCTACGACTTATCTCAGAAAATAGATTAAGGAAAGGCAAACCTACGTTTCTAGCATCTGCAGACTTAGAGAAAGCTTTTGATAATGTTGACTGGAGTACTCTCTTTCAAATTCTGAAGGTGTCAGGGGTAAAATACAGGGAGCGAAAGGCTATTTACAATTCGTACAGAAACCAGATGGCAGTTATAAGAGTCGTGGGGCTTGAAAGGGAAGCATTGGTTGGGAAGGGAGTGAGACAAGTTTGTAGCCTGTCCCCGATGTTATTCAATCTGTATATTGAGCAAGCAGTAAAGGAAACAAAAGAAAAATTCGGACTAGGTATTAAAATCCATGGAGAAGAAATAAAAATTTTGAGGTTCGCCTATGACATTGTAATTCTGTCAGCGACAGTAAAGGACCTAGAAGAGTAGCTGAACGGAATGGACAGCGTCCTGAAAGGAGGGTATAAGATGAACATCAACAAAAGCAAAACGAGGATAATGGACTATAGTCGAATTAAGTCGGGTGATGCAGAGGGAATTAGATTAGGAAATGAGACACTTAAAGTAGTGAAGGAGTTTTGCTATTTGGGGAGCAAAATAGCTGATGATGGTCGAAGTAAAGAGGATATAAAATGTAGACTGGCAATGGCAAGGAAAGCGTTTCTAAAGAAGAGAAATTTGTTAACCTCGAGTATAGATTTAAGTGTCAGGAAGACGTTTCTGAAAGTATTGGTATGGAGTGTAGCCATGTATGGAAGTGAAACATGGACGATAAATAGTTTGGACAAGAAGAGAATAGAAGCTTTCGAAATGTTGTGCTACAGAAGATTGCTGAAGATTAAATGGGTTGATCACATAACTAGTGAGGGGGTATGGAATAGAATTGGGGAGAAGAGAAATTTGTGGCACCACTTGACTATAAGAAGGGATCGGTTGGTAGGACATGTTCTGAGGTGTCAAGAGATCGCCTCTTAGTATTGGAGGGCAGCGTGGAGGGTAAAAATCGTAGAGGGAGACCAAGAGATGAATACACTAAGCAGATTCAGAAGGATGTAGGTTGCAGTAGGTATTGGGAGATGAAGAAGCTTGCACAGGATAGAGTAGCATGGAGAGCTGCTTCAAACTAGTCTATGGACTGAAGACCACAACAACAACAATGTATTTATTTATTTATTTATTTTATTTATTATTTATTGTTCCGTGGGACCAAATTAAGGAGAAGTCTCCATGGTCATGGAACGAGTCAGTATTTGAAATTATAACACGATATTAGAAACAGATAAAATGAAATATAAAAAAAACATATTCAGGTGCCAAGTCGTAAGTTTAAATGAATAAAATCAACAATGTAACACTGGAATTTGCTTAATTTTTTAGCTCTTCCAGGAGCTCCTCGACAGAATAGAAGGAGTGAGCCATGAGGAAACTCTTCAGTTTAGACTTAAAAGAGTTTGGGCTACTGCTAAGATTTTTGAGTTCTTGTGGTAGCTTATTGAAAATGGATGCAGCAGAATACTGCACTCCTTTCTGCACAAGAGTCAAGGAAGTGCATTCTACATGCAGATTTGATTTCTGCCTAGCATTAACTGAGTGAAAGCTGCTAACTCTTGGGAATAGGCTAATATTGCTAACAACAAACGAGATTATAGAAAATATATACTGTGAGGGCAATGTCAGAATTCCCAGATTTTTGAATAGGGGTCGACAAGACGTTCTCGAACTTACACCACATATAGCGCGAACAGCCCATTTTATATCCAAAAATACCCTTTTTGAATCAGAAGAATTACCCCAAAAAATAATACCATACGACATAAGCGTATGAAAATATGCGAAGTAGACTACTTTTCGTGTTGAAGTGTCACTTATTTCAGATACTGTTCTAATGGTAAATAAAGCAGCATATAGCTTCTGAACAAGATCCTGGACATGGTCTTTCCACAACAGCTTACTATCTAGCCGAACGCCTAGGAACTTGAACTGTTCCGTCTCGCTTATAATATACCTATTCTGTCTGATCAAAATATCGGTCCTTGTTGAATTGTGAGTTATAAACTGTAAAAACTGAGTCTTACTGTGATTTAGCATCAAATTATTTTCCACAAGCCACGAACTTTTATTTCATGAACTACATTATTTGTTACTGTTTCAATATTACCCACAAGATCCTTCACTATCAAGCTGGTGTCATCAGCAAACAGAAATATTTTTGAATCACCTGTAATACTAGAAGGCATGTCATTTATATAAATAAGAAATAGCAGTGGTCCCAGCACCGACCCTTGTGGAATGCCCCACTTAACAGTGCCCCATTGGGAATGAACATCACTACCACTCTCAATATTGCGGAGAATTACCCTCTGCTTTCTGTTCTTAAAGTAAGAGGCGAACCGATTGTGAGCTACTCCCCTTACTCCATAATGGTCCAAATTCTGCAGTAATATTTTGTGGTCAACACAGTCAAAAGCCTTCGTTAAATCAAAGAAAACACCTAGCGTTCGCAACCTATTATTTAATCCGTCCAAAACCTCACAGAGAAAAGAGAATATAGCATTTTCAGTTGTTAAACCATTTCTAAAACCAAACTGAACATTTGACAGCAAATTATGTGAATTTAAATGCTCCAGTAACCTTGTATATACAACTTCTCGATAACTTTAGCAAACACCGATGGCATAGAAGTAGGTCTAAAATTGTCAACATTATCAATGTCTCCCTATTTATAAAGTGGCTTCACTACCGAGTACTTTAATCGGTCAGGAAATCGACCACTCCTAAAGGAAAAGTTACAGGTATGGCTGAGAACTGGGCTAACATACATAGAACAATACTTCAGTATTCTGCTAGATACCCCGTCATATCTATGAGAGTTCTTGGTCTTTAGTGATTTAATTATTAACTCAATCTCCCTCTTGTCAGTATCATAGAGGAGCATTTCAGGTAACAGTCTCAGAACACGTTTTCTAAGAGCGCTATATGATTCCCTGTTGGTAATAGGTTTCTATTTAGTTCACCTGCTATATTCAGAAAGTGATTATTAAATACTGTACATATGTGCGACTTATCAGTAACACGGACATTCCCATTTCTCACTTGGATTGCTGCTCTCAATACTTCCACTTTACGACGCTGTTAGTGATAGCTCAAAAAATGGTTCAAATGGCTCTAATCACTATGGGACATAACAGCTGAGGTCATCAGTCTCCTAGACTTAGAGCTACTTAATCCTAACTAACCTTGTGGTGTCACCGCCAGACACCACACTTGCTAGGTGGTAGCCTTTTAAATCGGCCGCGGTCCATTAGTATACGTCGGACCCGCGTGTCGCCACTATCAGTGATTGCAGACCGAGCGCCGCCACACGGCAGGTCTAGAGAGACTTACTAGCACTCGCCCCAGTTGTACAGCCGACGTTGCTAGGAAAGGTTCACTGAGAATTACGCTCTCATTTGCCGAGACGATAGTTAGCATAGCCTTCAGCTAAGTCAATTGCTACGACCTAGCAAGGCGCCATTTATCCTTTGCTATGTATCTAATGAAGCATGTACAGTAACAAGACCAATGTTCACCAATTGTGGATTAAAGTTAAGTATTCCAGCAGCTACGTACTTTTCTTTATAGCCTTCATTACGTATCCTGTTTCAGACCTCACGCCAGCCTGCGTGAGTTTAAGCGCGTGCCTTTCGGTTACCCGTCACTGTGGATTGGCTGTCTTGCCAGTCCACAACAAACCTAATGACATCCACGCCCAAGGCACGAATCGAACCTGCGACCGTAGCAGCGGCGCACTTCCGGACTGAAGTGCCTAGAACGGCTCGGCCACAGCGGGCGGTTAGTTATTGCCACTTCAGCTAGCTTTCTCCCCAGGGTTTGATTTGTTTGGTTTGTGGGGCACTCAACTGCTTGGTCATCAGTGCCCCTACGAACTCCCAATTTTATCACAGTCCAATTTGGTACGCAGTACAATCTATCCACTATCACGAATTATGATGATGATGATGAAATGATGAGGACAATACAAACAGACAGCCGCCGGGCAGAGAAACTCCCCAACCTGGCCGGGAATCGAACCCAGGACCCTGTGATCCAGAAGTAGCAACGCTAGCCACTTGGCCACGAGCTGCGGACTTCACCCCAGGGTCTTAGATACTGACTTACGTTGTGCTGTCACATCCTTTGCTTTTCCAGACCTTAGATTTAGTCTGCAGTGTAATAGTTAGTCTGAAGGAAATAAATAAGTTTATTTAAATCCCTGAGTCCCCCGAGTCTCACACGGATGAGCTATCGAGTCCCAAAATCCATCTCTCTCGTAGGTGCCCTTTGTCAATGTTTGGTGCTGATCCAACCTACTATCAATGAACGTTTGTCCTTCTACATTTGCTCCTAACCGCTCTGGTACTATAGACTGACCTGTAACACCCATCCCTTATAGCATTGTTAACTAACTTGGTTAATTGTACAGTTAGTGGATATTCTCTATACTGTGGCAATTCATTGGGGATCCTATATATCCCTGCAGACTTACCATTTTTTTTAGCAGACTTACAGCTTCTGCCGTTGCATGTGAAACAGATACATCAACCATTACTTATATGCTGGCATCTGGTTTCTTTCCGTTTTCTAGAAGGTTTTTACCTTTAAGCAGCTCTGTTAAATACTCTGCCCACAATCCTACGTTTATGTCGTTTACTTCCAAAATTTCATTTAATTCTCTCCTCTGCTGCAGTAAAGTTCTCCAAATTTGTTTCTGCAGCTCAAAGACGTCATGTTCTATATCTATCAGACAAGATTTCCCAGAGTTCCTTCTTAAAACGATTTACTTGTGATTTTGTCTCATTACGAGTTCTGTTGTAATATTCATGAGACTCTTGTATTTTCAGCGTTTTGTAATTCAAATAGACACATATTTTTCATTACATATCTCTTTGATGTCTCTGAGAAATCTTGATGTTGTGTTTGTTTTCCTCTCTTGATTTATGGTAGGAATAGTTACTTAATGCTTCTTGAGCTGCTGCTTCAATACTTTCTTTGATTTTTCCCAACCATGATCTAATTGCGTCCTGTTTTATTTTCTCTGATAATCGTTTCTGATAAAAAATTCATTCCGTAGTCTGCTTTTCTTCCGTTAAGATAATTTCTTTAACAGTCCTATTCCTGCCTAGATGCAATCTGATTTTTTCCCCGAGTAAGCTGTGAGCACGCTATATGTTGGCAGAGTTTAGAGTGCCAGCATACAGCACTGACTGGGGACGGATGTTTCTCTCTGTAAAAGAATAATCTGGCACGCATGACTGTCCATATCCATTTGTGTAAGTCCGATTTCTTCGAGCTTCTCTTGGCGGTGATTAAGTAAGATGTATGCTGAAGGGAATGATACGTTTTTAGACCCGATTTGTGGGTGGGTAATGATTATGTGGGACAGGCTCACTTCGATCCACTTAGGCTACCACAGTGCATCTGCCACTAAGGCTCGCTGAGTTTTCTCTTACACACGTACGAACTCATGACGAAACGCGCAGCTTTCTTTGAACCTTCTATGTGCAGTTGCTTTCTTATTTTGTTTACAGTCTTACTCAGAAGCAGCAACATGAAAATATATTTTCTGCCGTTCCGACTTCCAGCTTGGGGGGGGGGGGGGGAGCGGTTTTAGGGGTGGGTTGGGACATACAGGATTATTCATCCATAAGTACTTCCAAGATTTCAGAACAGCACTGCGTAGAAGCTACGACACATACAGAAGACAGACACTCATCAGTGGAGAGAGCGTCTCTCCAATTTATTAACTCACATTAAAGGTGCTCAATATTGGCACCATTTATGACTCGGATAACGTCAATAAATGAAAGAAAGAAGGAGGGAAGGGAGGTTGGGGCTTAACGTCCTGTCGCCATCAAGGTTATTAGAGACGGAGCATTAGTTCGGAAGAAAATCAGCCGTGTCCTTACAAAGGAACGATCCCAGCATTTGTCTGGAGCGATTTATAGAAGTTACAGAAAACTTAGACCTGGATCGCAGGACGCGGATTTGAACCGTCGTCCTCCCTACTGCGTGTCCAGTGTGCTGACAGCTTCACCATCTCGTTAGATGTCGATATTTATGAGCCGTGGCGCCATTGAGTTTGTAGGCTGTTCTGTCTGGCACCACTGGCTCAGCTGTGGTATCGACTATCCCTCTTGCGGCCCCATTGCCAATATCTATGTGCAAGAGCTGTTATCTGTGGGCTATGCCCTTAGAAGATCTTTGCTTGCCGATGTATACTCGGGTTCGCTGGTCCGAGAGGAGCACCGGCCGGTGTGGCCGTGCGGTTCTAGGCGCTTCAGTCTGGCACCGCGTGACCGCTACGGTCGCAGGTTCGAATCCTGCCTGGGGCATGGATGTGTGTGATGTCCTTAGGTTAGTTACGTTTATGTAGTTCTAAGTTCTAGGGGACTGATGACCTCAGATGTTAAGTCCCATAGTGCTCAGAGCCATTTGAACCATTTTTTTGGTCCGAGAGGAGCAGACACGAAGTTTGGGGATTGGCGGTGGCGTCGCGACGGGAGGTGGTCACGGGGTCCGAGCGGCCGAAGCCACGAGCTGCGCAAGGAGGGCCTGCGCAGAGCGAAGATACAGGAGTACTTCACCGGGGTCAGCGTCGACTATAAGCAGCAGGCCGACACCCCGTCGGCTGGTTGGTTGGCAACATTCCTGTCGGACGACCGCTCGTGGCCTGGCTGCCCTCTTCTACCTGCCTTTCATCGCCACTCAGAAACCGCCGCGACGCACCGTGGATCCATGGAACTGCTTGCCGATGAAGGGAAGTAACATTCTATAATCGTCGTTGAGATTTGTTTCTTTGTCTATTTGCTCTCCTTATTATTTTCTGGTTTGTACCCGACCCTCATAGTTTTCCTCGGTCGGCTCTTTGGTCGCAAATACACTCATGGAAATGGAAAAAAGAACACATTGACACCGGTGTGTCAGACCCACCATACTTGCTCCGGACACTGCGAGAGGGCTGTACAAGCAATGATCACACGCACGGCACAGCGGACACACCAGGAACCGTGGTGTTGGCCGTCGAATGGCGCTAGCTGCGCAGCATTTGTGCACCGCCGCCGTCAGTGTCAGCCAGTTTGTCGTGGCATACGGAGCTCCGTCGCAGTCTTTAACACTGGTAGCATGCCGCGACAGCGTGGACGTGAACCGTATGTGCAGTTGACGGACTTTGAGCGAGGGCGTATAGTGGGCATGCGGGAGGCCGGGTGGACGTACCGCCGAATTGCTCAACACGTGGGGCGTGAGGTCTCCACAGTACATCGATGTTGTCGCCAGTGGTCGGCGGAAGGTGCACGTGCCCATCGACCTGGGACCGGACCGCAGCGACGCACGGATGCACGCCAAGACCGTAGGATCCTACGCAGTGCCGTAGGGGACCGCACCACCACTTCCCAGCAAATTAGGGACACTGTTGCTCCTGGGGTATCGGCGAGGACCATTCGCAACCGTCTCCATGAAGCTGGGCTACGGTCCCGCACACCGTTAGGCCGTCTTCCGCTCACGCCCCAACATCGTGCAGCCCGCCTCCAGTGGTGTCGCGACAGGCGTGAATGGAGGGACGAATGGAGACGTGTCGTCTTCAGCGATAAGAGTCGCTTCTGCCTTGGTGCCAATGATGGTCGTATGCGTGTTTGGCGCCGTGCAGGTGAGCGCCACAATCAGCACTGCATACGACCGAGGCACACAGGGCCAACACCCGGCATCATGGTGTGGGGAGCGATCTCCTACACTGGCCGTACACCACTGGTGATCGTCGAGGGGACACTGAATAGTGCACGGTACATCCAAACCGTCATCGAACCCATCGTTCTACCATTCCTAGACCGGCAAGGGAACTTGGTGTTCCAACAGGACAATGCACGTCCGCATGTATCCCGTGCCACCCAACGTGCTCTAGAAGGTGTAAGTCAACTACCCTGGCCAGCAAGATCTCCGGATCGTCCCCCATTGAGCATGTTTGGGACTGGATGAAGCGTCGTCTCACGCGGTCTGCACGTCCAGCACGAACGCTGGTCCAACTGAGGCGCCAGGTGGAAATGGCATGGCAAGCCGTTCCACAGGACTACATCCAGCATCTCTACGATCGTCTCCATGGGAGAATAGCAGCCTGCATTGCTGCGAAAGGTGGATATACACTGTACTAGTGCCGACATTGTGCATGCTCTGTTGCCTGTGTCTATGTGCCTGTGGTTCTGTCAGTGTGATCATGTGATGTATCTGCCCCCAGGAATGTGTCAATAAAGTTTCCCCTTCCTGGGACAATGGATTCACGGTGTTCTTATTTCAATTTCCAGGAGTGTATAACCAGTAGTATTGTACTAAGACACTAGTTGTCGTTTAAAAATTTGTCGCACTATTATATTACCATTCGTTTCTGGTTTGTACCCGATCAGTAATGTTCTAATTATTCATCTCTTGGTCCTAAATACAGCCTGAACAAATGTACTAAGGCACAAGTTGCCGTTAAACAAAAGAGGGACTGCCGGTCCCGGCGGAGGTTCGATTCCTCCCTCGGGCATGGGTGTGTGTGTTTGTCCTTAGGATAATTTAGGTTAAGTAGTGTGTACGCTTAGGGACTGATGACCTTAGCAGTTAAGTCCCGTAAGATTTACACACATTTGAACATTTGAACAAAAGAGGGACCTTTTGGTTAGATTTAGCTGTTAACCGGTTCAGTTCTTTGACCGTAATTGCATTTCTCAGTCATTTCTTATAATCTGAACAACCTGTTGTACTAAGCTTTTCGTTTCTGTGCTTGAAAGACCGAGTCATTATTGGTGTATTTTAGCTGGACCTTATGGTTCCGCCAAGTGAGTTCTCTTGTAATAAGTGTTCACAAGTAATGTTTTAAGACGTTCCTTCAGACCGGTATTAATAACTGACAATCAGTTGAAAACATTAATAGACAACTGTAACCAGAAAATTTTCAGAAGCGACTCGTTGGGATTCGGTCGCACCTTGGTTGCCGATTGAAATGAAGAGGTTTGTTGCTTTGAAGCAAGTCTTATCATTGTCATATTGTTTGCTAATCTGTTTAACATTTGAGCACAGGTGCGGATCTGAGCCCCGAACTTTTCGGCATACAACTTTCAAATTAAAACTTACGTCATCTGTTTTGAGTAATTGAATCACTCTTGACATCAGTGGTGCATATATAGTTTTCACGTGTTGCAGAAGGGCATTTAATAGGACAGACTGCGTCCAGCGCGGTAGCAAACACCGCTGTTTCACCCGATAACGGCCGAGCTGCAGATCCAGCCGTCTTCTAATCATTGTCATATTGTTTGCTGTTTTGTAATACAGCACATTAGATTTCTTTTGCAAAGATTAAAAGCTTATTCAAGTTAAAGTTTAAGGTCAAAAGAATTTTTCAAATTTGTTCATTTTGTTAAAGAAAATTTTATGGTTAAATTCTTCGATTATCTGTAAAACACAGTTTTACGGGTTGTGTGAAAATAAAGTTATATTGGTGTGTCCTCCCTTCCAAGTTTTCCTTTATTCCAGTAAGTACCACCTATCAATATACGCGCAGGTCATTGACACAAATTGTCCAGGAAGACACGACAGCAGCTCGCTTTACAGATCATTGGGTCGTCTACAGCACGCGTGACCTAATTCGATGTGACAATAGGTAGTGGAGAGGAGAAGAGGATTAACAATGAAACTTGAAGACTATACGACCTATAAGTGGAAGCTGTAATTTTTTGTTTCCTGTAAACAATTTAGCGGGCTTCGTTTTAGTTGTGGGACATTGATACGTAGCATCAAGACAAAGCAAATTCCCACTATTTCTCCGATGATGTTTTATGGGACACATACATCCCAATGGTAGTGAAATGGTTAATCCAATTGGGTAACGGAACCAATACCGAACTATTGATCAACAAGGGTTTTGTAAGTGACCCAGTAATTTGTTGCACCGTTTCTGACGGTTGTGAGGACTGCTAATTTGCTTGACCTATTCGGCAGTGGACCATTTTCAGACACCATTATTGGATAAACTTACTCCCGAGGTAGACGTGTCGCTGACCACCTAGTCAGTGAATTTATATGACACGTGTCCTCTCACTCTACTATATCCACATTTTTATATAACAGATCAATAAAAATACTAAGATGAAGGATCTTGAAATCAGTTTGCAATTAACATTGTTTTTATTGTATCTCCAGTTCATGAAAACGCTTACTACGTCGAATTAAAGGCCAATTAGCTTACATGAACACACGCTATTCACATTTTCTCACTCGTATTATCCATCGCTCTATTAAATTTCGTTCCTTTGCTGCAAGGGAAAATAAACTGGATCGTATGAGATAATATTACACTGAATAGATATTTCATGACCCTCTTCCGCCTACGGAAGCGTCTCTCAGACCAACTACTTTCGAGCCTTTTATGAAGACACCAAAGCCTCAAAATGGTTCAAATGGCTCTGAGCACTATGGGACTCAACTGCTGTGGTCATACGTCCCCTAGAACTTAGAACTACTTAAACCTAACTAACCTAAGGACATCACACACAGCCATGCCCGAGGCAGGATTCGAACCTGCGACCGTAGCGGTCGTGCGGTTCCAGACTGTAGCGCCTTTAACCGCTCGGCCACTCCGGCCTGCCCAAAGCCTCATCCCACTCCATAACTGGGGGGAGGAGGGGGGGGCGACAACATCCCCTTCATCATGTGTGGTCTTGAGTTCAGACACGATGCATCGTAGAGGTATTGATGTCGGTCTCCTCACAATCCCTTTCTAATTTCTTCCAGTAAACGTGATTTCCACATTACATCACTCTTAGCTTCTCGACATCTGTCACTAATTTCTGTTACTCATCACAGATCATATTATCATATACTCACGCGAGATCATACTCATCTTCTCATTAGCGCTTTCATTTTTTGCCCACTAATTTTTGTTTCTCCTAAACCGTGAGTTTGTCTTTGCAGTGCTTTACACGTTTGAGTTACGATCAGCTTCGATTAGTCGAAACCAACTATCAGAGGAATTTCTGTGTCTCCGCTGATGCCTTACGTATCTTTTGAGGCATGTTGGTCTATCAACCAATGGGATACGTTCGCGGGTTGGAAGCACGAGGTGATATAGGTTCGAATGAGTTTTCGCAATTGTGTGTTTGGAGTGTGTTCCTGGTGCTGGATGTGGGAGGAAGTCTTATATCTTCTGCTCCTTGCTTTGTCTGGAGTCGAAGAGAGCTGGTTCCGATTTTCTACAATGATGAGAATTATGGGCGATATCATTACAGTTACTGATGTTAGCGTAGCTCGAAGCATGTGAGCAGCCCATAGTGGCTTGTCTTTTATGTATTCCGTTTTACACATTTTCTGACTAAAGCTTTATCGCTTGATTTTTTAGTTTAATACGCGACATTTTTGTAATTATGATATAGGCCAATTTTTAGAGTTTTATTTCTGATGAAGGCATTCATAGCAGTGCCGAAACCTGCGTCAAAAGGCTCTTTTTTTGCGACCGAGGACTGCTATTGCTGTTAATTTTACTCTTTACACGGTCGCTGACCACGCACCCATGTTCAAAACTTTCGAGAAACTTACTTGTAGTAACTGCGCTGAGAACCCCGGCGGAAAATGGTTCAAATGACTCTGAGCACTATGGGACTTAACATCGGAGGTAATCAGTCCCCTAGAATTTAGAACTACTTAAACCTAACTAACCTAAGGACATCACACACATACATGCACAAGGCAGGATTCGAACCTGCGACCAGACTGAAGCGCCTAGAACCGCTTGGCCACAACGGCCGGCGAACCCATGTGGACTCTGTGAATGTCTGCCCTGTTTTGAGAACGATATATTCATTTATTCTGTACATTTTCGATGAATTATTTCGTCAAAGCCATTTCATTTATTACTTTACGTGGTATGGGGTTGGGTTGGGTTGGGTTATTTGGGGAAGGAGACCAGACAGCGAGATCATCGGTCTCATCGGATTAGGGAAGGACCGGGAAGGAAGTCGGCCGTGCCCTTTGAAAGGAACCATCCCGGCATTTGCCTGGAGCGATTTAGGGAAATCACGGAAAACCTAAATCAGGATGGCCGGACGCGGGATTGAACAGTCGTCCTCCCGAAAGTGAGTCCAGTGTCTAACCACTGCGCCACCTCTCTCGGTACTACGTGATATGGCTAAGTGCTGCTGTGCCGTCATTTTGTGTACACTTGCTACTCAGATATGGCGCGAACATTAACCCAATTAATCGTATGCTACCATTCCAAACCATTAGCAATAAACATTCCGTTCTTTGCACAGTTAAAGTTACAAATAGTGAAAGGTAAGTCGTCAGATGCTTTTCTGGAAGGCTGATGTTTTCTGAGTACCATACACCATGTTCTGGTATACTATTAACATGTTCTGCGGAGCAGATAATGGTGACAGGCTTTCTATTTACAATAGTACATGGAGATTTTGCTATTAACAATACCAATTCTCGTACCTTCCACCCCACTGCAAGAGTGCCCCAAGGTTCTGTCCTCTCTCCTCCCCTATATCTCCTCTACACCCCTGATAAGCCCAAACCACCCCAACCAGTCCGTCTCCTTCAGTATGCTGATGACACAGCTTTCCTCGTCCTCTACCCAACACTCTAAAAATCCCAACGATCCCACCAAATTCACCTCAATTAGTCTACCTCCTGGTGTAAACAATGGCTTCTGAAGATCAACCCCTCCTAAACCCCGGCAATTATTACAGGGCGAACAACGCGCACCTTCTGCCGCCATGACTTCTACCTGTCCAGCTAACTAACACACTAAAATACCTTGGACTGACCCTCGAACGCCAGCTAACGTGGATACCCCACCTACTAACCACTCAACGGAAAGCTCATAATAGACAAAAACTACTAAAACCACCAACAGGAAGATCTTGGGGCTTACTCCCCTCCACTATTCTCCACACCCACCAAACTCTGATCCGACCCACCCTTTGTTATGCAAATGTTGCATGGATCTCTGCCCCACCAAAGCTCTTAAATCCCTCAAAATCCTCAAACGCCATTCACTCTGTGTCGCTTTCCTCATTCGTTTACCTTGCCCCACCTGGATCCTCTACCATCTCATCAAATTCACACCCTCTTCACCCACATCAGATACCTACCCATCTCCAGTACCGTCCGCTACCTAGGCCCCAATGACCTCATTATCTGCCCTCTGATCACCAAACCTGTTATGCTGCCGCAGCTTCGCAAGCACATCCCTCCGTCCCTGCGCCTCCACATTTTCCATTGCCTACCCAAACACAACTTCAACCAACTACCTATCCCAAACATTGAGATCCATCCTACCAACTTTAACCCTTCCCTACCTGTCCCATTCCACGTCAGGGCCTCTCTCTCCCTTTCACTCTACACCCATTGTATCCCTTTCTTCCTTTGCCACTACCCTCTCCAGACGACATTACTCATCCTCACCTTCTGTCCTTTCCGATGTCTGTATTCCTAGTACCTGCTTCGCCTCCTGCCTATCATCTTCATGGTTTCCCCACCTAACAGACCCCTGTCTCGTTACCGTAACCCCTCCGAACCTCTACGGAACATATTCTCTCTGGAATCAATGCTTTTTAACCCAGTGCAGGCTCTTCAGGTGTTAAGTGAAAGTGCAGTGCACCAGTGTTTTTTCATTGAAGAATTTCAGCTCATCGCAGCTGTGTTTTTAAATTGTTCATATTCTTCATCCTTTTAGCTGTCTGTGATTAATTTTTTTAACTTAAGATGTAATCAGTCCTCATATTTTCATTTTTCTGCCACTTTTGTTATCTGTTTATAAATAGTCTTGTCTGAAGTGCGCACTATTGTACCGCTGACAGCCCTCCCCCCAATCCGCCATAATGGGGCGTGGGGGCATGAAATAACAAGGAAAAAAATTGAGATTTTATTCTTAAACTGTATTCCGATTTACATGATTTAATGGAGTGTGTGAATAACTATTCTTTTCAGGTCTAAATTCAGTAATTACGTATGCCTGGGATCAACATCACTGCACGGCTTTCTGCCATAAGCTGAAAACATGCACATTGTACAAGTTTTGGAGAGGTTCTTGGTGAATGAGTATCTGCTGTCTGATGTTTAAATGTCAGCTATGCAAAATACATCTCGGTTACGCCTGCATTAAGCACGTGAGTGTTAAGTACTTGTGTGTGTGTGTCTGTGACGATGTCGTTGTACATTCGTGGTCAGATCGAGTTCCTAAATTACCTCTGGAGAATAAACATTCATATATTACTGCACAACTTAATTTCAGTTACAATATTCGATGTTCTTGGAAATTTTAATAATGAAACGTTGCACCAGTCACGTATTTTTTTCGTGCTTAGCACAACGCCTTTCGAGAACTTGTTCTCATTTTCAAGTGCAAACACCTACATGAGTACTGCGTGTGATGACTGCATGTGTGGTTTTCCGCATCTCTTGCAGTGCAGTCGTCTTATAGCCTCAAAAAGATGACTAGAATGCAAGAGAGGAGGGAAAACACACACGCAAACGTGACACGTAATATTCACGTATTTGCAGTCGACAATGTCAATAAATTCCCAAAAAGCGTTGTGCCAAGGACGAAAAAATATATATGTCCTGCAGTCTTTCGTTATTTGGATGATTACTGCGTAGCTTAGTAGTCCAGGACTTCACTTAACTGGTCGTGGTAGTGGTTCACGTTTGTTGCACAACACGGCACCTACACAGTGTAGTCTCTTAGGCTTGTTCTGGGATTTGATTGTCCCTAATACATTTCCCCTTTAACCTTCCTTCCAGCATCAAATCAACTGTCTTTGGATGCGGTTGCACATGTCCCAGTAACGTGGGCCTTTTTGTGGCGAAGATCTTTCATAGACTTTTTTCCCCGCCTACGTATTCTTTTCAGTACTTCTCCATTTCATACTTTTTTTGTCCTCTTCATGTTGTGTTGGCAGAAGAGCCAACACCGTGTTACTAGTGGAGGCCGAAATGCACGCGTTTTAGCTCACGCAGGCTGGCGTAAGGAGGGAAGAACTACACTGACAAGGAATTAGAGTTCAGAAAGCGGACATAATGAGTTTCATACTGAACTTTAATCCATTAATGATGAACGTCGCTCTTGACGGTACGTGATTCACAATATTATCTGTTCAGAATACATTCGTAGTAACTAAATATGGCGCCTTGTTATGTCGTAGCAAATGACGTGGCTGAAGGCTATGCTAAACTGTCGTCTCTGCAAATGAGAGCGTATGTAGACAGTGAAGCATCGCTAGCAAAGTCGGCTGTACAACTGGGGCGAGAGCTAGGGAGTCTCTCTACACTAGACCTGCCGTGTGGCGGCGCTCGGTCTGCAATCACTGATAGTGGCGACACGCGGGTCGACGTATACTAACGGACCGCGGCCGATTTAAAGGCTACCGCCTAGCAAGTGTGGTGTCTGGCGGGGACAACACACTTCACTTCCAGCATTCTTCGATAGCCCGGCATTTTCATAGTTCCTGATTCCTTGTTCTCTGGTTTTCCGGTGTTTTTCACGTAGTACCACCACACGGCTGCACGCCGCTTGCATGTGTCGTTCAATCTCGCCTGAAGCTGGAGCCTCGGTGGGGCTGACTGGATGGTCTCTAAGGTCGGTGTCCAGGACACGCGGGGCGCTGCCCACCGGAAGCTGAAGGGCGAGCCGGAGGAGCGGCCTGCCTCCTCCGCCATGGACCGCTGGCTCTGCGTGACGTGTGTGTTTTCTGTGGACGCAGATGCGGAGATTACGGCCCGCACAGCTGCTGGTCGCGTGGGAGTGGCCCCCCTGTAAACACAGGTTCCCGCAAAGACGGCGCACCGTGGCGTAACGCGGTGGACCGCGCAAGAATCAGGGCGTGCACAGCCGCGGCATGTGCCGGTGCGCACACACACACACACACACACGTACACACAAACGTAGCTCTCTCTGGAGTCTGGAGGCCGTGCACTCCCAACGCTGTGAAGCCTCGTCTGCGCGTCTTGTAATGCACGTTTACAGGCTCGATTCTGGATCTCAATCTGCCGTACTAATATTTATTCAGTATATACGGTAATTTTTATTAGCTTAAGTCTTAATCTCATAAACATGTTAAACATAAAATAACTCCTAGCACGAGAAACACAAACATCAGTAGTTGCACAATACATGAAACAGAGTTGAAAGGTCTCTGTTGGATTCCTTCCATGTTTAATTTCTTAAATCTGTTGCCATTTATGGAATAAATTCCTCTTCTAAATTTACTGTGGCGTTTCTGACTATCTGGGAGGAGACTGAGTAGTGGAACATGTTACCTTTACACGTACACAAGAACGATCTGTCACACTACTACACTTTAAAGCACAGTTTATATGTAATTCATGTCACACAGTCTCATACGGAACCTACATCCGCTTTCTTTTATATACTGTATATGATAAGGTACTGTCATCCCCCTTCCCTTTTGTGTGAGAGGATGAATGAGCATATGTATTTCTAGTTGCATGCTTGAGGGTAGCAGACAAGGCTGTCTGCTAGAGAACAGTAGGACCAACGTCGGAACAGGTAGCTACGCTTCCTAAAAGCAAAGAGGTTTCTATCCTTAGTATGGTCCTGTCCGTCCGTTGTCATGTTGGTATAGGAAGCTGCCCCTCTGGCCACTTCCGTTGGTCTTTGTGAGCCACCCTCAGGAAGCACGCTGGGCGGTAGGCAGTTGCAGTGTGGCCGTGGCGAGCGTCTGAAGTGGTAAGATCTCCGGCTAAGCGCGTGTCTGTTAAGCCCGTAGGACAATGGATTTCTTAAGTTCAGCCTAACTGAAAATTTAATCACCCTTATTTCGGGTTTAGGTCTAAAATATCCGATGTTATCTTAAATTGCAGCGCAGTATTATTCTCGTGTGAAGTTCAGATTAGTTTCCGGTAGTTGCTTTGTTACTACTTTGTGAGTAAAGTGGAATTACGTGTTGATCAATAACTCTAACTAAGATCAATCTTAAATGCGAATGCTTGTGTGATTATAACGTCTCGTCTTGACTATATTTTAATATAGCAACTTTTCTTTATGTTCAGCCCACGTGGGGTGTACTTTGCGAGACCACTACCACGTGCTTATATAACTGTTTGACCCATCAGGTTAATAATAAGACGTTAGTAACCAGTTCAAGGTTTTGCCTTCGTCAATTGCTTTTCGATCTAATGTATTTTAATTATCAAAATTATTGTGGAGTTGTACGCTTTGTGTAAACCAAGTTGACCACGTGGAGCATGTGGTATAATCATCAAAGTAGCCTTCAGCTATTCTTTTTGCGAAGACTTCACAAAGAGTTAATATGAATTTAGTATACCAGTGTGTGGTAATTACATGACGGACAGGATTGTGGTATGAACGTAATTTCTTTGGGTAAAAAACTGAATCTGTTGGTTATGGTTAATTTCTTCTTGCTTATGTTTCAATGTTCTTCGTGAGTTATTTTATGAATGCAGTGTCGTATGCAGTCTCCCAATCTTGGCTCCATATTTTGTGTGTTCCGTAAGATTACAATCTCACATTTTTCAATCGTAAATAAGGCACCAGCTCAGTTATAACTCACGTGTAATATGCTGAAATTTCAATGAACAATCATAAAATAAATTTCCAAATATAAACTGATTTCTTTCTTTTTATTTAAATTCTCTTTTTATATATATATATTACCGGTTTTGTATGACTATTAAAAGATTATCATTAATGTTAGTCTACTTGGTAAACCTAGACTAAATATCTGATGAAACAGTTGCTTAGTAATACAAGATTAACCTCCCCAGACAGCTCACGGCTTTTAACCCGCTTTTATTCTACTATTAGCACCCGATTTCAGCATACCAAATTAAAGTTACAACATTACACAGCAGCTAAGAAAATTAAAGTTACAACATTACAGAGTGTGCCAGCAGTTCCAGGCTAGGTGGACGTAAGGGGCTGCTCGGTAAGGTTATCTGCATGTTCTATATGCCGGGTGTTGATCAGGTTTCATGAGTTAAACTGTTTGTTCTGAACCAGTTTTAGGCTTCTTCACCTTACATCGGCTCGATGTCTCGTAAGCCAGAGTGTGGACCCTCGATTAGTATGCTTGTATCATCAGAAAGCATTACAGTTTTTGAAATGAACTTTAAAACCATTGGAAGGTCAATTGTTAATATTATGTGCTGTAAAGTAACGTGAAATACGCTAAAACAACAATGTAAAATGCAAGAATATGACTCATCCAGATGTTACTGGAAACAAATAAAGTTACCTTTATCGATGTTTTAAATGAATAAAGCGAAACGCGTATGGTAAAATATTTCAGTAGTTACCAAGATGAACTTTAATAATTTTAAAGCAGCAACGGCTACTATGAGTACAAAGATGTGGTAGTAATCCTTGTAGACTTCAAGAAAGCATACGATTCGATCGACACACTGATAGAATTCGGAGTGGACGTCAAAGCAACGGAAATTACCGAACAGACGATAACGGGGACCTGTTCGAAGATAAACTTATGGGGTGGAGCTCTTCGAGGAGTTTAATACTGATACAAGGGCTATACAGGGAGATTGGCTGGCTGTCTCACATTCTCTTCAGCTGCGCTTCTCAGAAAATCATCCACGAATTGGAAAGCGACTGCACCTGAAAGGTCTCCTCATCCAAGTAGACACAGTAGAAAGCAAAACCGGTATCAACATCAACAGCGTTGCATTCGCCAGCAATCTCGCTGTCGTGTGTAGGAACAGTAACACAGCTAGCGAGCAGATAAAAGTACGAACACACCAAGCAGAAAGCACCGGATTCCAAGTTTCATTAAAGAAAATCAAAATACATATATGACATACATCTAATGCGTCCCTGAAGACAGGACACGGGAAGATGGAAACTGTTGACAGGTTTAAATAGCTGTGAGAAACACTAGCCTAAAACTTAAAAGTAACACCAAACGAGAAAAGATCGCTACTGCTTTTCGTGGGACACGCGTTGTTTAGAAGAGAAATGCTGTCTCCAGGCGGGCTAAACTTTGACACTACATCACTCTCATTGTAACATTCTGTCTGTCGGGGCGTAGAATGTCAGAAGTTTGAGCGTAGTAGGGGAACTATTAAATCCGAAAAGGGAAATGCAAAGGCTCAGTCTAGATATAAAAGGGGTCAGTGAAGTGAAATGGAAAGAAGACAATGATTTCAGGTCAGATGAGAATAGCAGCAACAGCAGAAAATGGTATAACGGGAGTAGGATTTGTTATGAATACGAAGGTAGGGCAGAGAGTTTGTTATGTGAAGAGTTCAGTGATAGGGTTGTTCTTATCAGGACTGGCAGCAAACCAACACTGACAACGAGTTCAGGTATACATGCCAACGTTACAAACTGAAGATAAAGAGATACGGAAAGCATATGAGGATAATGAACGGGTAATTCAATGCGTAAGGCGAAAAGAAAATCTCACCGTCATGGAGATTAGAATGATGTTGTAGAGAAATGATTAGAAGAAAGGGTTACGACACAGTATGGGGTGGTACTACGAACGAGAGAGGAGAAAGACTAATTGAGTTCTGCAATAAAATTCAGACGGTAACAGCGAATATTCTGTTCAAGACCAACAAGACGAGGAGGTATACTTGGAAAAGGCCGGATACTACGGGAAGATTTCAGTTAGACTGCATCATGGTCAGACACAGATTCCGAAAACAGACAAAGGAGAACCTAGGTACAAAGAATGTAACTGCGAAGAAACCATGGGTAACACAAGAAATACCTCAGTTGATCGATGAAAGAAGGAAGTACAAAAATGTTCAGAGAAATTCAGGAATAAACAAATACAAGTCGCTAAGGAATGAAATAAGTGGGAGATGCAGGGAAGGTAAGACGAAATGGCCACATGAAAAATGAGAAGAAACTGAAAAAGAAATGATTGTCGGAAGGACTGATTCACAATATAGAAAAGTCAAAACACCCTCTGTAAAATCAAAAGCAAGGGTGGTAACATTAACAATGTTATAGGAATTCCACTGTTAAATGCAGAGGAGAGAGCGGATAGGTGGAAAGAGTACATTTAGGACCTGGAGAGGGGGAAGATTTCTCTGGTGTGACAGAAGAAAAAACAGGAGTCGATATAGAAGGGACAGGGGATCTGGTATTAGAATCAGAATTTAAAACAACTTTGGAAGACTTATGATCAAATAAGGCAGAAACGATAATAACATTCCATCAGAATTTCTAATGCTATTTGCGTAAGTGGCAACAAAACGACTATCCATGGTGGTGTGTAGAATGTATGAGTCTGACGATATACCATATGACATTCGGAGAAACATCATCCACACTATACCGAAGACTGCAAGAGCTGGCAAGTGCAGGAATTATCGCACATTCAGCTTAACATCTCACGCATCCAAATTGATGGCAAGAATAACATACAGAAGAATAGAAGAGAAAGTTGAGAATGTGTTAGATGATGATCAGTTTGGTACCAGAGAGGCAGTTCTGACGTAGAGGTTGATAACGGAAGCAAGACTACAAAAAAATCAGGACATATCAATAGCATTCGACAATGCCAAATGGGGCAACATGTTCGAAATTCTGAGAAAAATAGTGGTAAGCTATAGGGAAAGACGGATAATATACTACATGTGCAAGATCCAAGAGGAAATAATAAGGGTGGAAGATCAGAAACTAAGTGCCCAGGTTAAAAAGGGTGTAAGATAGGGATGTAGTCTTTCACCCCTACTGTTCAATCTATACATCGAACAAGCAATGACGGAAATGAAAGAAATGTTTAAGATTGGAATTAAAATCCAAGGTGAAAGGATATCAATGATAAGACTCGCTGACGATATTTCTGTCGTCAGTGAAAGGGGAAGAAGGATTACAGGCTCTGCTGAATGGAATGAACAGTCTTATGAGTACAGAATATGGACTGAGAGTAAATCGAAGAAAGAGGAAAGTAATAAGAAGTGGCAGAAATGAGAACAGCGATATACTTAACATTAGGATTGTTAGTCACGAAGTAGATGAAGTTAAGAAATTCTGCTACCTAGGTAGCAAAAAGTAACCAATGACGGACGGAGCAAGGAGACAATAAAAAGCAGACTAACATTTAATAAAAAGGCATTCCTGCCTAAGAGAATTCTACTAGTATCAAACATTGACCTTAATTTGAGGAAGAAATTTCTGAGAATGTTCGTTTCGAGCACAGCATCGTGTGGTTGTGGATCATGGACTTCGGGAAAACCGCATCAGAAGAGAGTCGAAACATTTGAGTGTGTGAAATCTTATGGGACTTAAATGCTAAGGCATCAGTCCCTAAGCTTACACACTACTTAACTTAAATTATCCTAAGGACAAACACACACACCCATGCCCAAGGGAGGACTCGAACCTCCGTCGGGACCAGCCGCACAGTCCATGACTGCAGCGCCTAAGACGGCTCGGCTAATCCCACGCGGCTCGAAACATTTGAGATGTGGTGCTACAGGCGAATGCTGAAAATTAGATACTTTGATAAGATAAGGAATAAGGAGGTTCTTCACAGAACAGAAGAGGAAAGGAATATATTGAAAACACTGAAAAGAAGCAGGGATAGTATGATAGGGCATCTGCTAAGACATCAAGGAATGACTTCCGTGGTACTAGAGGGAGCTGTAGAGCGTAAAAACTGTAGAGGAACACAGAGATTGGAACACATCCAGCAAATAAGTGGGGATGTAGGTTGCAAGTGCTGCGCTGTGACGGATAGGTTGGCACACGAGAGGAATTTGTGGCAGGCCGCGTCGGACCGCAGTAAAATAGCTGATGTCTTAAATAAATAAATAAACGTTACAGTATCATTTTTAACTTTCTTATACTGAGCAATAGGGGGTGATGTGTAAATACTACTTTTCATAATCTAATATGCTTTGCATTCCACGTTTGAACACTATTCACAGATCAGATGATGGCAACTCTGTTACCAAAAACGGTCATGCAAAATCAAGATTTTACAAACGCGATATTGGCTGAGAAGTGTTTCCCTTTCAGTTGGATAACATTTTTAACTCTTAGCAGACAGGATGACAGACGCTCTGAAGGTGTCAAAAATATTACTCTCACGCGTAATTTGTTTCCATCGGAGGTCTGAGCCGTTAGGCATTTGGAGCTTGTTTGTATTCATGCACCATACATTCTGGAGAATTTCCCCATTGACTTTAAGCAAAATAATTACGTTTTATTAATAAATGTTAAAGCCACATTCGAATGCATAGTAATTCATTTCATAATGCTGGAATGCCTGAAATTCGTAAAAATTGTTGTCATTTTCGAGGGGATTCCTTTCTGTTAGGACTGGGCCGTAAGCAGCGTAGGTTTAGAGCGGACCGTGCACGTGTTGCTTGGTGTGCGGTGCTGGCGTCCAGTCATGATATGAATAAAGTGAAGTGTATATTTTAGAAGGGAGTTTTCTTAGCCCAGCCTTCTGCGTACGTTTTAATGAATCGTGGTTCAGTGCGAAAATTGGCACCGAAAAATTACAAAGAACTAAACTTTATATTGTCCCGTAGAGACTGATAAGCGAACAGTGTCTTTTACGAGAATACTTCGAAGGCAGAGTGTCGCGTAGCGTTGTAGTGGCCCGTTCTCGCTGGGCAAACACTGAAAGCAGGTACTGCAAGAGAAGGGAAACAAAACATGGCTGTTGTGGAGTAGCCTGGCTTGTTTTGTGGTGGCTGTTTCAGTTCCTCGCCCGCTGAGATGGGGTGTTTTCTTTTGTGATAGCGGATCGCCACCAAGTCGTAATTCGACTTTTCAACTGCTTCACGGACTCCCCTCCCACAAATATGACCTTCTCTGGCTAGCACTCGATTGTTCCCTAATGCTCATTACCTGACCACATTCTTCTAACCGCTGATTTTACCACCACACGCTACTTCGGGTAATTCCGCAGTGAGGAGGCGGTCAGACATGTCCATTATACGCCGAAAGAAGTCTTTTAATCTAGGCGGCACAATAAGAATAATATTTTGGATTTCCCCTCTCTTTCAGTATCTGCTTTCATCTTATACTGGAGAAGGCCTAACAAATGCAAAAAAAAAAGAAAAAAAAATGGTTCAAAAGGCTCTGAGCACTATGGGACTTAACTTCTGCAGTCATCAGTCCCCTAGAACTTAGAACTAATTAAACCTAACTAACGTAAGGACATCACACACATCCATGCCCGAGGCAGGATTCGAAGCTGCGACCGTAGCGGTCGCGCGGATCCAGACTGTAGCGCCTAGAATCGCTCGGCCACTTCGGCCGGCTAACAAATGCAGCCCGATGATTTTTACCGAGAAAATTCCTTGTACCCGGAAAAGCGAGGGAAAATGCTCTTTTATAAGTAAACGCGACAGAATTCGTCGATCCAGGAACGCAGGTAGAACCCTGAAGAAGAATCCATCAGAGGGATCGAAATGTCGAGCACTGAAGAAGTTTGAAGAGGATTTTGACGCGGCCAAACGAGACAGAAGATTTTACCACCAACAATTTCTGATATACCTAGTAGCGAATCTCAAGTTTTTCACAAATGGTCAGAGAGGCGAGAAAGGATCTTGAACGGTTTGAACTGAGTCGACGGGACATCTTAGAGCTGCTAAAAAACAGGTCAGCGATCAACAGGTTTAAAGGCTTTCATGACGAACAAAAACTGAACGGGGGATGGTGTAATGACACAGTCGGACGCAGAGACATACAATATCTTAAAGGCTGAGCCAAAGATTAAATTGAGAGGGATGTAGAATATAATCTCTGTTATGTCCATATTGAATTCTCTTTTATTTCATACTCCAAGAAGGAGTTAAGAGACACTACTTTCGATTGTTACCTTGTAGAGGATGGACGTAATTTTTGATACGTGCGGAAAGGCAGCCATCTTGTTAGTATTTATGGTTTTTGCGACGAGCAGAGCAAGTCTTATTATCTTGTGAATAAAAAATAGTGAGAAGTATCGAAGTTTTACGAGAATTATTTAAAGCGATGTAGCATTGCATTCCTTTGTTTCCACCGTCTTCGTGAAGGAAACCGATGCCAAGTCAGAGAGATACACACGGTCAACAAAGAGAAGAACATCGATGGCGACTAATGAATTAATATTGTGGCAGAAGGACGAATTCTACGCCTAAGGTGAAATCTCTGAATAAATCAACAATGACGTAGAATTCAAAAATGTAATTAATCGGAATGGTAAATTATATTACAGGCAAATTTCACACAGCACTGAATTTGTCCGCATTCAAGCCGGTCAATACAGTCCGTAAAAAAGCCTTTCAAAAATTCTAAATTTACAGTTCCATATCCATAATTTTTCCTCTTTTCAAAAAATCAATAAATTTAATTATTTATTTATTTATTTCGCCACAGATGGACAGAGAGAAGCAGATAGTGTCAGAGTAAGAACGAGAAGGTTCTTGTCTGCTAAGAAGGATGTAGTAATGTGTATTTGTCAAATGGCCGTTACGGAAAAAATAAAAATTAAAAAAAAACAGTAGCTTGGCAATTGAAGAATATTATCTATTCTCTATTTCCGCTTCCACTGTCGGATAATGTTCACTTTGGTATAAAATGCTTCAGTATGCTCCTGCGAATCAGTCAGTACAACGAAAAACGAGCCACAGTTGTAAATGTCAGTTTCTTTTTATTTGCTCGATGACTAGTTTCGGGCCCGAACCCAGTCTCGAGTGATTAAAAAAGTGAAATTTGCGACTTTGGCTGGTTTTTCGTTGTACTGGTTAACATAAGTTGTGTCCATTATAATTAAAAAAGAAATGGTTCAAATGGCTCTGAGCACTATGGGAGTCAACTTCTGAGGTCATTAGTATCCTAGAACTTGGAACTAGTTAAACCTAACTAACCTAAGGACATCACACACATCCATGCCCGAGGAAGGATTCGAACCTGCGACCGTAGCGGTCCCGCGGTTCACAGACTGCAGCGCCTAGAACCGCACGGCCACTTCGGCCGGCCAGTATAATTATCCAGGCTGTTATGTCGTGGTCGGTTGATGAACTCTGTGCTAATTCCCAACGTTTCGTCTCCGACTGCGGGAGACGTCTTCAAGGGGGTCCGTAGCTCAATGGAAGGTCCAACACACCCACTGGCTCTCTACTGACTCAGTAGCCGTGTTATGCCGTGGTCGGTTGATGAATTCTGTGTCAATTCCCAACGTTTCGTCTCCGACTGCGGGAGACATCTTCGAGGGGGTCCGCAGCTCGATGGGAGGTCCAACACACCCACTGGCTCTCTACTGACTCAGTAGCCGTGTTATGCCGTGGTCGGTTGATGAATTCTGTGTCAATTCCCAACGTTTCGTCTCCGACTGCAGGAGACGTCTTCGAGGGGGTCCGTAACTCAATGGAAGGTCCAAAACACCCACTGGCTCTCTACTGACTCAGTAGCCGTGTTATGCCGTGGTCGGTTGATGAATTCTGTGTCAATTCCCAACGTTTCGTCTCCGACTGCGGGAGACATCTTCGAGGGGGTCCGCAGCTCGATGGGAGGTCCAACACACCCACTGGCTCTCTACTGACTCAGTAGCCGTGTTATGCCGTGGTCGGTTGATGAATTCTGTGTCAATTCCCAACGTTTCGTCTCCGACTGCGGGAGACATCTTCGAGGGGGTCCGTAACTCAATGGAAGGTCCAAAACACCCACTGGCTCGCTACTGACTCAGTAGCGAGCTACTGGGTGTGTTGGACCTTCCATCTTGCTACGGACCCCCTTGAAGGTGTCTCTCGCAGTCGGAGACGAAACGTTGGTAACTGACACTGAATTCATCAACCGACCACGGCATAACAGCCTGGATAATTATAAAGGAAATGATATTTCCTGCTGTGAAAGTCTACATTTTAGTAACATAAGTTACTGGCCTACAATTATTCCATCATGCTGGAAGTTGGTGCAGTCAGTCAAACTGCTCTTTGCTGTGATGGATGCACAGAGGCTCGCGACACCGCAGGACAGGAAACGTGGGTTCAAATGGCTCTGAGCACTATGCGACTTAACTTCTGAGGTCATCAATCGCCTAGAACTTAGAACTACTTAAACCTAACTAACCTAAAGACAGCACACAAATCCATGCCCGAGGCAGGATTCGAACCTGCGACCGTAGCGGCCGCTCGGTTCCAGACTATAGCGCCTAGAACCGCTCGGTCACCACGGCCGGCGGACAGGACAGGACAGGACAGGACAGGACAGACAGCTGGACAGACACAACAGACAGACACTCTGCGCGTGCGCGGCCTCGTCTCCTTGGCTGCTTGTCCCTGTCCCCGTGCCTCAGGCTGGGGAGGCCGTATGCAGATGGCGTGTGTGTGCGTGTGTGAGTGTGTGTCTGGCAAGGCGCCCCCGTCACGTCCGCGCCAGCCGACGCCCACGCGCCCCACGCCGCAGTTCCCACGTCTGCTCCAGCTGTCCAGCTCTCCAGCTCTCCGCGTTTCCAGCAAAGGCGAAGAGCGAGCTGGTCTGCCGCCGGTATCTCTCCTATCTCTCCATCTCCGACATTGCGGTTGCAGCACTGCGACTCAATCGCAGCCTCCGAGGCTGCGGCTCTGTGGTTTGCACTCGCCACACAGCAGCAGCCGACAGCACCTGCCACACGCACCTGTACGAATTTAAGAACCTTCAACATCGCAGAGCGTCAGCAATCGTTGGTTAGTATGTTAAAAAACTAAAAACCCGCCTCGATTGCGATAAAAGCACGAAGTGTTAAGTGTTAACCCAGGTTTCGCCGTAGATAACTACACCTTCTTCAGAACAACAATAAAACCCACAATTGCGTAAGAAGACCTTTGTCAATGATTAAAAAAACATCATAGCTTATACATTTATAAACGAAAAAGAAAAGGAAAACACAAACAGTACATATGTACAAAGTCAAAACCACTACTTATCTTAATGGTGTAAACTTGAGTTTATGGCGGGTGATCTACATCTGCATCTTCATCTACATACATACTCCGCAATCCACCATACGGTGCGTGGCGGAGGGTACCTCGTACCACAACTAGCATCTTCTCTCCCTTTTCCACTCCCAAACAGAATGAGGGAAAAATGACTGCCTATACGCCTCTGTACGAGCCCTAATCTCTCTTATCTTATCTTTGTGGTCTTTCCGCGAAATGTAAGTTGGCGGCAGTAAAATTGTACTGCAGTCAGCCTCAAATGCTGGTATTCTAAATTTCCTCAGTAGCGATTCACGAAAAGAACGCCTCCTTTCCTCTAGAGACTCCCACCCGAGTTCCTGAAGCACTTCCGTAACACTCGCGTGATGATCAAACCTACCAGTAACAAATCTAGCAGCCCGCCTCTGGATTGCTTCTATGTCCACCCTCAGTCCGACCTGATAGGGATCCCAAACGCTCGAGCAGTACTCAAGAATAGGTCGTATTAGTCTTTTATAAGCGGTCTCCTTTACAGATGAACCACATCTTCCCAAAATTCTTCCAGTGAACCGAAGACGGCTATCCGCCTTCCCCACAACTGCCATTACACGCTTGTCGCAATTCATATCGCTCTGCAATGTTACGCCCAAATATTTAATCGACGTGACTGTGTCAAGCGCTACACTACTAATGGAGTATTCAAACATTACGGGATTCTTTTTCCTATTCATCTGCATTAATTTACATTTATGTATATTTAGAGTTGGCTGCCATTCTTTACACTAATCACAAATCCTGCCCAAGTCATCTTGTATCCTCCTACAGCCACTCAACGACGACACCTTCCCGTACACCACAGCATCATCCGCAAACAGCCGCACATTGCTATCCACCCCATCCAAAAGATCGTTTATGTAGATAGAAAACAACAGCGGACCTACCACACTTCCCTGGGGCACTCCAGATGATACCCTCACCTCCGATGAACACACACCATCGAGGACAACGTACTGGGTTGGTAACACTACGCCAGGGCGCACGATGCTTATTAAAGCCTGTACTATAGTAAGTTGACGGGCTTCACCTTATAAGAAAGGATTTTGGTATATATGTTGACCGCGTGTACCTGAATGGAGGCAAAATCAGACTTACACCCACTCAGTAACAACAATGATACGTCAAGCAAGTCTGATGTGCTACTACACGTTAGGACGGACAAGAAACAACACAGCAGATGCTACCAATTTGTTAATAATACGGTCGCCAGCCTAATTAGGCATTAACTGAGTTTCTTCCCTGTACAAGTTGAGGTACGTTCATACAAAACAACTCGTAATAACACTGCATAATATGGTAAATTTTAGAACCAGAAAATTTACTGAACTAATGATTTCACTTTCTGTACTAATATGGACAAGCCATAAATACACAACATTACACTATAATGTTTACTACAAACTTCGTATTGTCTATTGATCTGATTAAAATCGGGCATAGGCTACCCTAGAAATAGCACTTTCGAAACACACATACAATATCAATTTTGAAAAAGGTAAAACACTAATAAATTTAGGTTTTATGTTGACTTTAACTTTGCTGGTAAAATCAGTTCAGTACACTTCAGAATTCAAATGAATAGAAAAGAAAAAGGGGGGGGGGGACCCTGAAACTGTTATGATCACTGTATTGAAAGTATTAACTATTGAAAGCACTAAGCACTCAAGATTTCCAATATATGAATTACTACTCTTTTTAGCTTATTTCCTGCTCATTTAATTACCATTTTATCTGCCTCAAATAATTAAACTTCATTACTAAACCAATTTCAACATTATCTTCCAACTTTGCCAGACCTATATATTCATTAACAACAAAGTTCTTTAAACATCATTCTAACATAGATAGGTCTGCAGGTAAGTATTATTAATATAAACTTTAAATCTTCATCTCAGGACACTCGGATTGCACAACATGTGGAAAGGACCCTGTCTAGGTTAGTGATGAGGATAATTAAATGATAGGACAGTTCTGGTAAAAGTTAAGTTGTTATTGAACAGTATGGGACAAAAGTAACACTGGTCCACACGAATACAGTACTAAAAGTTTCAACCTGTTCGTGTCGATGCGGCGGTTGGCGGGCGGCGAGATGGCGAGGCGCAGAGCACACATACAATCACAGCTTTGGCTCTTGATGTATCGGCACTTTGCTTCTTCTTAGCGTCGCAATACTTTTCCATTTAGTGCCTATGGAATATAGCCATGCTGTATAGTCGTCGGAAACGAAACATCCGAGGCTCAACGAAATCACGTTTTCCAGGAGAGCCTCCTCGATCCAGAACGTGTTATTCAGACTGATGCCCAACTCCGACTACTACTGCTGAGCCCGTTATGCCGTGCCGCGCCTGTGTGCATTTTCCCGCGCTCGCCTGCCATCCACCTTTTACCGCTCCCCTACAGACAGGGTATTCACCAGAGGTTTTGCATTCTACATATCCTAATACATTGCCTACGTATGGACCAGGCACACAATTACAACTTTAACATCTTACAACAGTTCCAACATTTCTTACATTTCCATTTTGTTAAAATATTGCTTGCAATTTGACATAAACATTAATATTCACAGTTTCTTTAACATAATGACATGAAAAGAAAAAAGAAATGAAATCAGAACATCGCTTACACTAATTTATCGAAAATCAGAAGAAAAAATTATTATATGTACAGTTGTTGTTGTTACAGGTTCTATTACTTAAGAAGTCTTCGAGTCACTCACATACTTGGGAACCAATCCCATGTGCTCGTACCTTGGGAGTCTGCAGTGGGGCACCGAGTCAAACGATTTCCGGAAGCCAAGGAATATGGTATCCGTCTGATACCCTTCATCCATGGTTCCCAAGATATCATGTGAAGAAAGGGCGAGTTGCGTTTCGCAGGAGCGATGCTTTCTAAAGCCGTGCCCATCGAACATAGGCCGATGTGAGGTGGTGCTTACAGCATTAAGTTAATAGTGGTTTTGACTTTGTACATATGTACTGTTTGTGTTTTCCTTTTCTTTTTCGTATATAAATGTATAGCTATTGTGTTCATTTAATCATTGACAATGGTCTTCTTAGGCACTTGTGGGTTTTATTGTTGTTCTGAAGAAGGTGTAGTTATCTACGCCGAAACCTGGGTTTTTTCACAATCGAGGCGGGATCTTAGTTTTTTAACACACCTGTACGAAGCCAAAGTCACCGGATGAAGGCAAATCTTCCGCGCAAGATACTGAATAAATTACGTTCCTTTCGGAGTCAACTGATGAAATAGCTCCATTTTAGTCATCACACGCAACCGCTTGCTCTGCTAAAGGGCCGCACCTAAGTAATGGAAAGTTCCACAACCTTACCAATATACAAAAAAAGTACAGTGCTTGCCCATCTGCTGAGGAACAGAGCCATTGTTGGACATGAAGCATCACAGGCAATGATTGACGACGTGTGAACACAGTACATACGTAACAGAGGTGGAGTGGTACATTTATAACGAAAATTGATACAGATTTTGCCACATGGAAAGGCAGGCTAACAGAAATAAATAATGTTCATGTTTGAAACAAGGCAGAATACCAACATAAAGGTTGATATGGGACTCTCAGTAGGCCGACCTGCGTGAATGAGCGGTTCTAGGCGCTTCAGTTAGGAACCGCGTGACCGCTACGTTCGCAGGTTCGAATCCTGCCTCGGGCATGGATGTGTGTGATGCCCTTAGGTTGGCTAGGCTTAAGTAGTTCTAAGTTCTAGGGGACTAATGACCTCAGATGTTAAGTCCCATAGTGCTCAGAGCCATTTGAAACATTTGGGTTTCAATAATAAATAGGCCGTCCTCGGGCACTAACAAACTGTTGAGGGCTCCTTGGGGAAATATTGCCTTGTCCCTCTGAAGACGGCTTCCAGTTCTTGCACGGTTAAGTGCGGGTGCTCGCTGAGAAACGCGTCTGCGAAGAGCATCCCTGGCGTGCGCTACTGGGTTTGCATATGGCGGGTCCGCAGGCCATTGCAAACGGTCAGTATCTTCTCTTTCCAGTGTGTCCGAGACCACAGCGGTCCTGCGTGAGCAGTACTGTCATCCATAAGCAGGAAGTTGGGACCTACCGCACCCCTAAACAGACGGACATGATCCAGAATAATCTCCCAGCAGTGTCGTTGTGCTGTAACGGTACCTCGCGCAGAGATATGCATCTGCGTTCGGCAATGGTGTATAATGCCTGCCGACACCATAACGCCTAGCTCTTACAGATGACGTTCATGAATATTCGATGGAGCGCAACGTGTTTCTCTCTGTCTCTCTCTCCGCACTAACTAGTGCACAGAATCCCTTGTGACGTGAAGCGGGATTCGTCATAGAGCATCACTCTGGATCACTATTGCTGACGTCACTGTTGCTGACCCCACCCAACAAGCTCCGTACGCCAACGCAATCTTTCCGCTCAGAGAGGTCACAGTTCGTAGTGATAGACGGTGAATCATCTAGTAGAATGGAAGTGGTATCTGGCTTTCCGCAAGGTACTGTCATAGGCCCTCTGCTGTTCCTGATTCACACAAACGATCTAGGTGATAATCTGAGCATCCCCCTTAGATTGTGTGCAGATGACGCTGTAATTTACCGTCTAGTAAAATCATCAGGCGATCAATTCCATTTACAAAATGATCTAAAGAGAATTTATGTACGGTGCGAAAAGTGGAACTTGGCACTAAACAGAGAAAAGTGCGAGATCATCCACATGGGTACTAAAAGAAACCCGATAAATTTCGGTTATACGATGAATCGTACACATCCAATGGCTGTCAATTCGACTAAATACCTAGGAATTACAATTAGGAGCAACTTAAATTGGAAAGACCACGTAGATAATATTGTGGGGAAGGCGAAACAAAGACTGAGCTATGTTGGCAGAACACTCAGAAGATGCGACAAAGCCACTAAAGAGACAGCCTGCATTACACTTGTCCGTCCTCGGCTCGAATACTGCTGCGCGGTGCGGGATCCTTACCAGGTAGGATTGACGGAGGACATCGAAAAAGTGCAAAGAAGGGCAGCCCGTTTCGTGTTGTCGCGCAATAGGGGTGAGAGTGTCACTGATTGGATACGCGAGTTGGGGTGGCAGTCACTGAAACAAAGGCGGTTTTCTTTGCGGCGAGATCTATTTACGAAATTTCAATCACCAACTTTCTCTTCCGAATGCGAAAATGTTTTGTTGACACCCACCTACGTAGGGAGAAATGATCATAATAATAAAATAAGAGAAATCAGAGGTCGAACGGAAAGATTTAGGTGTTCCTTTTTCCTGCGCGACATTCGAGAGTGGAATGGTAGAGAAGCAGTATGGAAATGGTTCGATGAACCCTCTGCCAGGCACTTAAGTGTGAGTTGCATAGTAATCATGTGGATGTGGATGGACGCATGGATGGCGCTGGTTGAAGTTGGATGCACTTAACAGGCTTCCGAGCACAGAAACCAGCCTGATTTAATGGCCGCGGAATGGTTCTGGCGAAGGCACGTGTACTGGTTGCAGTTGCGACGTCTGTAGCGATCTGCCTTGGAGTGAGATGTCTGTTCCTTTTCGCCGCTAGGGCTACGTATCGATCCACTTGCCGTGTGGTGGTGCGTCGACGACTGCCGACTTGCTTTCGCGTAGCATTTCGGCGGCCTTCTTTAATCGAGAGACGACACTTTGGGCCACACCCACTACTGCTGCCACAGTAGTGACATTTAGACCGGCTCCCAGCAGTCCAACTCCAGATAGTAAGCACTCTTGCACACACGTTGCCGTACCAAACGCAATGTCGCACTAATCGGTTCCACAACAACCTTCGTCAAACACCGCACTGCATGAGCTGTCAAATTCATACAGAGCGTCCGTGCACAGGGATCGCTGCATTTAACACGTCCCGCCCTCTGCGTTTACGTTAGCTGTCACTGATCTCGTGTTCCGTAGCAATTGTCGGTTATTCCGTAGCAGCAGTGGGATTTTGAAACAAAATTACGAGATAAATGGAGGAAAGCAGTCTATTGACATATAACCAGCACATCGCTATTTTCATACACATCTGTGTCTTTACTCACACGAGTTAATCAGTGCTATCGACAGGGAGACTCTGGATAACTTCATATTTCTAAATTTAGTAAAAGGCTTTTGGCACTGTTTCTGACAAGCAGCTTCCAATCAAACTGTTTGCCTATGGTATATAATATCATCAACATCTACATCTACATCTACATGATTACTCTGCAATTCACATTTAAGTGCTTGGCAGAGGGTTCATCGAACCACAGTCATACTGTCTCTCTACCATTCCACTCCCGAACAGCGCGTGGGAAAAACGAACACCTAAACCTTTCTGTTCGAGCTCTGATTTCTCTTATTTTATTTTGATGATCATTCCTACCTACGTAGGTTGGGCTCAACAAAATATTTTCGCATTCGGAAGAGAAAGTTGGTGACTGAAATTTCGTAAATAGATCTCCCCACGACGAAAAACGTCTTTGCTGTGATGACTTCCATCCCAATTCGCGTATCATATCTGCCGCACTCTCTCCCCTATTACGTGATAGTACAAAACGAGCTGCTCTTTTTTGCACCCTTTCGATGTCCTCCGTCAATCCCACCTAGTAAGGATCCCACACCGCGCAGCAATATTCTAACAGAGGACGAACGAGTGTAGTGTAAGCTGTCTCTTTAGTGGACTTGTTGCATCTTCTAAGTGTCCTGGCAATGAAACGCAACCTTTGGCTCGCCTTCCCCACAATATTATCTATGTGGTCTTTCCAACTGAAGTTGTTCGTAATTTTAACACCCAGGTACTTAGTTGAATTTACAGCCTTGAGAAGACAAGATGTCTGCATGGTGTGAAAAGTATCAGTTGATCATGTGTGCGAATAGATTCTTGAGTGCCTGTTACTTCGTAGTAACTGACGGCAAGCCATGCAGTGCAAACTAACTTATCTCTGGAATTCCCTAACGAAGTGTTGGAGGCCATCTGCTGGTCTTAATCTGCATACACGACTTAAGACACAATCAGGGCAGCCCTCCTGGATTGTTTGCACATGACGCAGTCGTTTATCGCCCAGTAAAGTCGCCATAAGATCAAAAAGATTTGCAAAATGATTTAGACAAGATGGAAAATTTGTGGTAAGCTCTTGTCTTACGCGACCAAACTGCTGAGGTAATCCGTCCCTAAGCTTACACACTACTTAATCTAACTTAAACTAACTTACGATAAGGACAACACACACATCCATGCCCGACGGAGGACTCGAACCTCAGACGGTGGGGGGAGGTGCAGGGGGGCAGGGAGCCGCGCGAACCCTGACAATGCGCCTGAGACCTCTCGGCTACCCCGCGCTGCTAAGCAAGATGGCTGCATGGTGTGAAAAGTATCAGTTGATCATTAACGACAAACAGTGTGTGGGTCTCGGCATGAGCACTGAAAAATTCCTTTACTCGATAGATTAAACAAATTTAACGATTTTAGATTCCACCAAATAACTGTTGTTGTTGTTGTGGTCTTCAGTCCTGAGACTGGTTTGATGCAGTTCTCCATGCTACTCTATCCTGTGCAAGCTTCTTCATCTCCCAGTACCCACTGCAACCCACATCCTTCTGAATCTGCTTAGTGTATTGATCTCTTGGTCTCCCTCTACGATTTTTACCCTCCACGCTGCCCTCCAATGCTAAATTTGTGATCCCCTGATGCCTCAAAACATGTCCTACCAACCGATCCCTTCTTCTAGTCAAGTTGTGCCACAAACTTCTCTTCTCCCCAATCCTATTCAATACCTCCTCATTAGTTACGTGATCTACCCACCTTATCTTCAGCATTCTTCTGTAGCACGAAATTTCGAAAGCTTCTATTCTCTTCTTGTCCAAACTGGTTATCGTCCATGTTTCACTTCCATACATGGCTACACTCCATACGAATACTTTCAGAAACGACTTCCTGACATTTAAATCTATACTCGATGTTAACAAATTTCTCTTCTTCAGAAACGATTTCCTTGCCATTGCCAGTCTACATTTTATATCCTCTCTACTTCGACCATCATCAGTTATTTTACTCCCTAAATAGCAAAACTCCTTTACTACTTTAAGTGTCTCATTTCCTAATCTAATCCCCTCAGCATCACCCGATTTAATTTGACTACATTCCATTATCCTCGTTTTGATTTTGTTGATGTTCATCTTATATCCTCCTTTCAAGACACTGTCCATTCCGTTCAACTGCTCTTCCAAGTCCTTTGCTGTCTCTGGCAGAATTACAATGTCATCGGCGAACCTCAAAGTTTTTACTTCTTCTCCATGAATTTTAATACCTACTCCGAATTTTTCTTTTGTTTCCTTTACTGCTTGCTCAATATACAGATTGAATAACATCGGGGAGAGGCTACAACCCTGTCTCACTCCTTTCCCAACCGCTGCTTCCCTTTGATGCCCCTCGACTCTTATAACTGCCATCTGGTTTCTGTACAAATTGTAAATAGCCTTTCGCTCCCTGTATTTTTCCCCTGCCACCTTCAGAATTTGAAAGAGAGTATTCCAGTTAACGTTGTCAAAAGCTTTCTCTAAGTCTACAAATGCTAGAAACGTAGGTTTGCCTTTTCTTAATCTTTCTTCTAAGATAAGTCGTAAGGTTAGTATTGCCTCACGTGTTCCAACATTTCTACGGAATCCAAACTGATCTTCCCCGAGGTCCGCTTCTACCAGTTTTTCCATTCGTCTATAAAGAATTCGCGTTAGTATTTTGCAGCTGTGACTTATTAAACTGATAGTTCGGTAATTTTCACATCTGTCAACACCTGCTTTCTTTGGTATTGGAATTATTATATTCTTCTTGAAGTCTGTGGGTATTTCGCCTGTCTCATACATCTTGCTCACCAGATGGTAGAGTTTTGTCATGACTGGCTCTCCCAAGGCCATCAGTAGTTCTAATGGAATGTTGTCTACTCCCGGGGCCTTGTTTCGACTCAGGTCTTTCAGTGCTCTGTCAAACTCTTCACGCAGTATCTTATCTCCCATTTCATCTTCATCTACATCCTCATCCATTTCCATAATATTGTCCTCAAGTACATCGCCCTTGTATAAACCCTCTATATACTCCTTCCACCTTTCTGCCTTCCCTTCTTTGCTTAGAACTGGGTTGCCATCTGAGCTCTTGATATTCATACATGTGGCTATCTTCTCTCCAAAGGTCTCTTTAATTTTCCTGTAGGCGGTATCTATCTTACCCCTAGTGAGACAAGCCTCTACATCCTTACATTTGTCCTCTAGCCATCCCTGCTTAGCCATTTTGCACTTTCTGTCGATCTCATTTTTGAGACGTTTGTATTCCCTTTTGCCTGCTTCATTTACTGCATTTTTATATTTTCTCCTTTCATCAATTAAATTAAATATTTCTTCTGTTACCCAAGGATTTCTATTAGCCCTCGTCTTTTTACCTACTTGATCCTCTGCTGCCTTCACTACTTCATCCCTCAGAGCTACCCATTCTTCTTCTACTGTATTTCTTTCCCCCATTCCTGTCAATTGTTCCCTTATGCTCTCCCTGAAACTCTCTACAACCTCTCGTTCTTTCAGTTTATCCAGGTCCCATCTCCTTAAATTCCAACCTTTTTGCAGTTTCTTCAGTTTCAATCTGCAGTTCATAACCAATAGATTGTGGTCAGAATCCACATCTGCCCCTGGAAATGTCTTACAATTTAAAACCTGGTTCCTAAATCTCTGTCTTACCATTATATAATCTATCTGATACCTATTAGTATCTCCAGGATTCTTCCAGGTATACAACCTTCTTTTATGATTCTTGAACCAAGTGTTAGCTATGATTAAGTTATGCTCTGTGCAAAATTCTACAAGGCGGCTTCCTCTTTCATTTCTTCCCCCCAATCCATATTCACCTACTATGTTTCCTTCTCTCCCTTTTCCTACTGGCGAATTCCAGTCACCCATGACTATTATATTTTCGTCTCCCTTCACTACCTGAATAATTTCTTTTATCTCGTCATACATTTCATCAATTTCTTCATCATCTGCAGAGCTAGTTGGCATATAAACTTGTACTACTGTAGTAGGCATGGTCTTTGTGTCTATCTTGGCCACAATAATGCGTTCACTATGCTGTTTGTAGTAGCTAACCCGCACTCCTATTTTTTTATTCATTATTAAACCTACTCCTGCATTACCCCTATTTGATTTTGTATTTATAACCCTGTAATCACCTGACCAAAAGTCTTGTTCCTCCTGCCACCGAACTTCACTAATTCCCACTATATCTAACTTTAACCTATCCATTTCCCTTTTTAAATTTTCTAACCGACCTGCCCGATTAAGGGATCTGACATTCCACGCTCCGATCCGTAGAATGCCAGTTTTCTTTCTCCTGATAACGACGTCCTCTTGAGTAGTCCCCGCCCGGAGATCTGAATGGGGGACTATTTTACCTCCGGAATATTTTACCCAAGAGGACGCCATCATCATTTAATCATACAGTAAAGCTGCATGTCCTCGGGAAAAATTACGGCTGTAGTTTCCCCTTGCTTTCAGCCGTTCGCAGTACCAGAACAGCAAGGCCGTTTTGGTTAATGTTACAAGGCCAGATCAGTCAATCATCCAGACTGTTGCCCCAGCAACTACTGAAAAGGCTGCTGCCCCTCTTCAGGAACCACACGTTTGTCTGGCCTCTCAACAGATACCCCTCCGTTGTGGTTGCACCTACGGTACGGCCATCTGTATCGCTGAGGCACGCAAGCCTCCCCACCAACGGCAAGGTCCATGGTTCATGGGGGAAGACCAAATAACTAAGGATTGCAATTACGAACAACTTAAACGGGAAGCAGCGGGTAGAAAATGTCGTCGGGAAGGCTAACCGAAGATAACGTTTTACTAAAAGAGAGCGTTTAGAAGATGCTGCAAATCTGCTAAAGAGACTGCCCACACTGGTCTTGTCCGATGTCTTCTGTAGTATTGCTGCTTGGTGTGGAATCATTAGCACATAAGACTCACGATGGTCATTTTAAAAGCTCAAAGGAGAACAACTCTTTTTGTATTGTCATGAAATGTGGGACAGACTGTTAGAAATGATGCGATAAGCAAGTTGGTGTGGAAATCACTGAAAGAAAGGCTGTCTCACTGCGGCGAGATCTTTCTACAAAATTACTATCTCCAGCTTTCTTCTACGAAATCAAAACATTTTTTGGCTCCAAGCTGCGTATGGAGAAACGACTTCATAGAATAACAAAAATCACAGCCCACACGGAGAGATTTAGGTGTTCATTTTTCTCACGTTCTATTCGAGAGTGGAACCGTCGAGAAATATATGAAAGTGGATCTATGACTCTCTGCCAAACACGTAAGGGCGAACTGCAGAATAATCATTTTGAAGAAGATATATCAGAAAAGACATATTGAAACTGCCATAAAACTTGTATTGATAATTGTTACTAGTGTCGAGAAGTTACCTAAAGGAAAACTGCAATGCCGGAAGACGGTAATGCAGAAAGACATGCGGAGAAACCATTATGCATCCAGGGACTGGCAGTTGACCCAGAACGCGACTGGGTCACAAGTGCAATGGCACACCAGCAGAGGTGAAATTTTTGCTGTCACAATTTTAGCCAATTCATCTTGTCTTGCGAGTCAAAGTAAAGCTGGCGGTCGTTGTTAAATAGATTTATCTGTACGTGACAGAGCCGCGTAGCGAAATCACATGCATCGGACCTCTTGTGGACAAAGTGAACCGTAGCAGTGGACGTCCTCTAATGGTTCAAATGGCTGTAACGACTATGGGACTCAACATCTGATGTATTCATACTAGATTTAGAACTACGTAAACCTATCTAACCTAAGGACATCACACACATCCATGCCCGAGGCAGGATTCGAACCTGCGACCGTAGCAGCCGCGTGGTTCCGGACTAAAGCGCCTAGAACTGCACGATCACAGTGGCCGGCCTGGACGTCCTCTCGATTTTACAGATAGAATACTGGTAGGGTAGTTGTTTAGAAGAGTTCTAGGAGTGTGCGCAAGCGAGAGTTTGAAACATGATGACGTGGACACAGTTTTACGTGAAAGGAAATATCCTGCTTTCTTTTCACAAGCCATTATGACATACACACTGACACTTGAGTTAAAACCCATCTAACGATTTGCAAGAAGGAGAAAAAAGTAACTCGATGAAGTTTGATGTCCATATCTCTAAAAAGGTAATGTGGTGTGCCAAAAACGCAACAGTTCAATAATGTAACGCTGCAGTGCTAAAGTATCATCAGAGGATTATAAAATGAGGAATCTAAAAATTTAAAGAAATGATAAACATAAAAGAAAAGCAAAATATCCCCACATTTCTGACAGAGGTACATAAAAGAGAAAATATGGACATAGATGAACTGTTGTGTAGAACATCTGTGTGTGTATATGTGTGTTCGCCTTTGTGTGAGTGCGCGCGCGCGCGCGCGCGCGTGTGTGTGTGTGTGTGTGTGTGTGTGTGTGTGTGTGTGTGTGTGTGTGTGTGTGTGTGCGCGCGCGCGTGGGAGGCGAGGGGTCACATAAACGTTACGGACCAGTTCCACTCGTGACGGGCAAGCAACGTTTAATTACTGGTATTAGTCCGGACAGGACGTAAACACTCACGAGAACAGCACGCAGAATTACCTGGAACTCCAGCTTGTTGCTAACAGCAAGAGTCCGTGAACTATCTCCCGAGAATATGGGGTGCATGTCGATCGAAAAGACAATGTTACTGGCGCAGTCAAATGGGCACATGCAGATATCTGCCAATTAAGCAGTCATACACAGTGTGTACTCCCACACACCGCAGTTTCCACGTCATCGTGTGCCACTGGCAGCGTTACCCATGCACCAGTTTGGTTCCCTAGCTTTCATTTGTTTCCAGACAAGATTTCCCTATCTAGTCCGAGGCAGAACTCTCGAATGACTGTTTCGTAATCTGCTTTTCTCGTGTATGAAACGTGTTACCTTTGGAAGTATCCTGAGAAACTTTAACTCATTTACAAGAGAAGTGGCATACAAAACAGTCATCGACTAATTCTTGAGCATCTTTCGTCAGTCTGGGGCTCTTTGGAGGTACAGTTACTGTTTTCGACTCGATGTAGGGACAGATACGGTTGGCTGGGCGCAACAGTTTCCCGCGCCTACCGCAACCAATCACGTAGCGCGATTTTCTGAACGTCTCTATAACAACTCCTTAGCGTTGTTGCAGCTCTACAGAAGGCTATTGTTTTCACCGGCAGCCATTTGCGTCTCCACAGGCGATAGCTGGCAGCTGCGTTGCACGTGTCGACTATGTATCCGCAAAGAGATGACACATGGTGGTTACCCGACTGTGTATCAGTGTATCGATTAAAGTACTAATCGAATCCGTACCAGTGTATCGATTACAGTACTTATCGAATCCATACCACGGAGAATCGCTGATGTACTGCGTTCCAAAGGTCGACCAACACGCTGTTAAGTAGCTGATTATAATATTTTGGCTCGTCAGAGTACTTTTAGCAGCTGGCAAAATTAGGACAACAGCGCTACTACAGCTGTTCGACAATCTTTTCACGTTATTTTATTTAAATTTTTTAAAACTTTTGTAGTCACAGGAAAGTAAACAGTTTTCAAGAATTTTGCAATGTGTCAAGACATTTTACCTTTACATATGTTTTTGGACAGGGCCCGCCTTTAGCAAAACACAATTTTGTTATTTAACCCAAACATGTTTCACTGCAGTTGCAGCATCTTCAGTGAGATTTTATTTTATGGCTGTTAAAGATAAAGAATGTTCTTTACTTTTTGTATACATGTAACTATTAGTTTTTAAATCGCAGTTACAGATATTTGTAAAAAACATAAAATTATGAAATCATAAATTTTTATCACATGGTGTGGTTTTTCTGATGTATTGTGCTTCTACGGTGACTGTTTTGTTTCACAGTTTGTCATCTGCAACCCCTTACGCCTTAAAGTAGATAAATTGTTTAAGCCAAAATTACGATTTGAAAATTGCTATTTCTATGCCTGAAATTAATTAATTCTGTGTGTGTGTATGTGTGTGTGTGTGTGTGTGTGTGTGTGTGTGTATTTATATTATGTTTCACTTACGTTTTCTTTTTCCTCATCTTCACCAAAGTCAAACACTGTATATTGAGCTGTCACTGCCACTGTCGCGGTTTCACTGTTTACCAGCTGTGAAAACAAACATGGCGGGCAGTGGAACAGCTGAAGGTGTAAAAACAAGATGGCCGATGGTGTAACAGATGAAGGTGTTCCTGGCGGTTGTTGTTCTGAATCTTTCAGGGGTTTCTGTGCATTTTTGTATGTGTGTGTGTGTGTGTGTGTGTGTGAGTGAAGAGAGAGAGAGAGAGAGAGAGAGAGAGAGAGAGAGAGAGAGAGAGAGAGAGAGAGCAGGTTTGAGGATTTTTGATTATTTTTATTACAAGTACTTTCTTCTTGCTAAAGGCGGACCCCATCCAAAATATATGTACTGTTTAAGAAAACACGCAAAAAAGAGCTACAACTCCAAGATGATTACTTTACTTTTAACTCCTCCCCCTCTTTTAATTGCTTCATGACATTTTACAATGCTTTTTACTAACAGAAAACAAATTTAAAGCCACAGAACCATAGAACACATTATGTACGTTATTTTAAGGCTGCCAGTTCTAAATCTATATCCTTCCCACCCCATTCTAATCTCTATAGTTTCAATTCTTATTATTTTTTTTGTCATTTGTCATATAGAGAGTTACAGCTTATGGTATACAATACCTATTTCTGTGAGAATTATCTATGATTCCCAGAAAAAATTGTGGCGTGTATTATAAGTGAAAGGGAACAAGTTACATAAGGTAGCAGAATCGTCAATGTACCATTAGCAGTAGTGCTGCACTGTTTTGTACGCGATCGTATTTTGAATGGTGCTTTAAACTAATGTTTAGGTTTTAAGTAATTTTAATTAGATATCACAAAGTTAGCATTGGAGGGCAGCGTGGAGGGTAAAAGTAATAGAGGGAGACCGAGAGATGAATGCACTAAGCAGATTCAGAAGGATGTAGGTTGCAGTAAGTAGTGGGAGAAGAAGAAGCTTGCACAGGATAGAGTAGCATGGAGAGCTGCATCAAACCAGTCTCAGGACTGAAGACCACAACAACAACAAGAAGGGAATCTGGGACTGTAGCCATATGATGTTAACGGAACTGATGTATGGGGCCCCAACACTGCGCCTTCTTGTTTGAATTTCTTGTGCAGTGCTTATGCATTTGCTCCCACTGACGGAAATGGGAATGCACGGCGCCACCTGCTCTTCACACTTGAGTGTTACATCCATTAAATGGTATTTTTATACTATTTATGAACTACTTACTGATGCTAGTAAGTTATATCCTGTAAGCTGTCGAAAATATTTTGTTAACGTACCCTAGCGCCACTCAGTGGCGTCTTCAATTTTTTCTCCGATCATTCAAAAGATATGTTGCACACTGTTTAAAAAGAAGAATAACTTTTTGTAAAACACTGTTAAGTCATTTCCATGAATTGTTAACTGATGGAATTGTTTAATACGGTGAAACGATGAAAATGCAGTTGTGAACAAACGAACGCAGCAGCACCTAGCGGTTTCTTCCATTTGGTTTCCAATTTGTTCTTTGGGGGCCGGCCGGGGTGGCCGAGCGGTTCTAGGCCCTACAGCCTCGGGCATGGATGTGTGTGATGTCCTTAGGTTAGTTAGGTTTAAGCAGTTCTAAGTTCTAGGGGACTTATGACCTCAGACGTTAAGTCCCATAGTGCTCAGAGCCATTTGAACCATTTTTGTTCTTTCGGAGCAGTTGGCAATTGTCTCGTGACTAAAGAGCGTCGACGATGTGCAGTGTATCTAGCGAACAATTTTTATATGGCTGTTATAACACTGATAGGCTAGAAAACCATATTATACCATGTCTGTAATCACGTGCATTCAAATGGCCGCTTCGTCTGATGGCATTTTCATGCAAATTACAGCTGAATTTTCAACCATGTCGACACATGCTCAAATTCCGAATTCACATTGAAAACTGTCTTTTAGAAGCAGTTTTCGTATTATTTATCGATATGCGAGTTGCGAGTCACTCTTCTGGCTCAAAGACTGTCAGTTTCACGTTTTCATCTGCTGGCGAAATCTCATGTTTGGTTATGCAGCATATCTCCGAGCAGTACTTCGAACGCATAGTCTTGTCAAACAGTCAGATGGCTTGGCCAAAGTAAGCCGACTCTACGAGAAATCAGAAGGCAAACGTCCATTACTGGAAATGAAATGACTATGGTACCTGGCACCAGTGGCGAAATTCGAGTTTACTGCTACAAATAATTAATTACTTGTTGTTTTACTTGATAAAAAGAAGCCACAGAATACAAATCATTTTCATATAAAGAAAAAAGATTGTAAAATTCGTATTTAAAATCAGTCTCCATAACTTTCCAAAATAAAGAATAGGACTATGACATTAGCAAAAGATTTTTTTCGTACCATGGTAAGTCTTTCTATTTTAGTGCTAAAACCTGTGAAAGACCGCGTTTATCTTACGTATGTACTTCTGCAATATAAAGGCAATGAACTGAAAACTATACTCAAAGTGAACCCGCATTGATTTTCTCAAATATGATTTTTTTTTTTTTTTTTTTTTTTTTAATTGAGAAGTTATTCAAATCTCTGTCTGCATAAGATAAGGAACGTTGGTTAGTGCCACAGCGAATGGTTAAATTAAATTTGTTTTAACAAGAATAATATGAAAACTATTATCATTCGAACCATTTTGTATTCACACATGACTTCCTTATTTAAATAAATATTTTTTGTGCTTTCGCAGCATCATTATTTATTAATCTAAAAAAATGTATCGGAACATGTGTCATTATATATGTCTTTCTCTTACGAAAAGAAGTGTTCTTCATTACGATTTTTTGAATACCACATACTGGAGGCTGGCTGAGTGAATAAGTCCGGAGAGCCCAAGTAAAAAGGAAAAAGCAGCAGGCATTGGCTGCAGGCGGCTTGTAGTTCTCGCTCGCGGCACAACAAACAGCGGGCGGCTGCCCTCGGGGAGTGTAGAGCGCATGCGCGTCCTGTCGGTATATTTCAGGGGCGGCGAGCTGGAGGCGCACCGGCGACACGCAATTACGGCGCGTACCGCGCGGCCGCAGCTGCCGCTGAGCAGGTATACCCGCGGCACAATGGCGGCGGCGTGATTTGTCGGCCGGCAGGTCGCATTGTGTGGCCGGCGGCCAATTATTGGCGGACGCTAATGCGACGCTTGTTGCGCTCGCGGCGGTACGGCGGCGCCGCCGGCTGCCTCGCTTTGTTTCGGCGCGAGAACACATCTTCAGGCTCCACAGCGACAAGGGCGACGCCTGCGTCGGATGCGCGCTCCGATTCGTAAGGCAGGCTGTCCACCTCTTTCCTCAGAGGCTCTCTCTCTTCTTCTTCTTCCTCTTCGTCTGCGTATCCACTAATCAGTGTCGTTGTTTCGGTATCTGAAAGTGATTCTGATCCCCTGTTGAGCCAGAGAGTCGATATAGAGGACAGGCCTGAGGTTCTGGGGCTTCGTACAACGGCCTTGCTAGCGCGGAGGGCGAGACTGCTGTAGGCCGTCTACTGACCGCACGTCAGTAAAATACAGTTGTCAGTTAGTTCTCGCCGTACTACGAACCTTTCGATACGTGCCATAAATAATAGAGTGATTGAGTCAGTTTTTCGTTTCCGACTTGGATTACTCTTTAGGGATTGTGCACGCAACAACATCCATTATTCAAAAAGATTTCGGACTTGCAGCCGGTCGTCGTTAGCTTCCATCCACGATATTTCGACTGGACACATTCCAGCCATCCTCAGGTGAGCTATCGAAGACTGACGAAGACGCCCTCCGGCCGCAGCGATGTTGGAGATTTGATGTTTTACAAGATTCCTGATACGGTACACTTAATCGCTTCCTCGGAGATGCTGTGTCCCGTCGCTCGTGCGCCGACTATAACACCACGTTCAAACTCACTTAAATATTGATAACCTGCCATTGTAGCAGCAGTACGGTATCTAACAACTGCGCCAGAGACTTGTTGTCTTATATAGCCTTTGAGACCGCAGCTCCGTAGTCTGCCTGTTTACATATCTCTGTATTTGAATACGCTTGCCGATACCAGTCTCTTTGGCGCTTCAGCGCACAGCAATTTCTTTGGCGCTTCACCGTAATGCGTCCAGCTTTGTGGCGACACATGAAAATATCACTACAAGAATATTTAGCAGACGCTAAGAAATCATCGATGTCGAATGTATTTGATCAGAAGCACGATATTCATCTAGTGAATAGGTATATGATGGCATGAGGCTGCCTATACTGCAGTGCCCTTGAGCAAGAGTTTCTACATCGATCATTTCATAGTGGCTGCTAAGGTTAGCGACGCCTATGCCGTTTACGTGTCAACTCAGGGTGGTAATAAAGTCTCGACCCATTCCTGACAAATAATGGCTGTATTTACATAAATCGCATGTATGTTTATTGTCAATGCGTGCACGCGTTTTCATCGCACACCAACAGGATATCCGCCCATTTCAAAATGTTGTTCCAATTGCTGAAGAGCGGACGTGGATATGTTCTGAAGTATATCTTGTGACAAAGTTAACGCTGCATCTTGGATTCGATCTCTTAGATCATGGAGGTCTGTTACCTATGTTTTGTACACCTTTAACTTCACCCACCCACGCGCAGCAGTCCACGGGTGTCAAATCGGTCGAGCGCGAGGGCCGTAGTCTTGCTGAACCTCTGTCTGTTCACCTGTTGGCAATCTGCGATTAAGGTATTCCCTTACTACGAGAGCAAAATGAAGGGGGCCTCCGTCCTTTTGGAACACAATATTGTCAGCAGTTGTAGTTGCTGAATATGTGATTCCAGGAACTGTTCTGGCGTATCAAGGAAATGTTTCCTCTAATTGACTCATCTACAAAAATGAATGGTCTGTAAGCCACACAGCCGCGCGGGATTAGCCGAACGATCTTACTCGCTGCAGTCGTGGACTGTGCGGCTGGTCCCGGCGAAGGTTCGAGTCCTCCCTCGGGCATGGGTGTGTGTTTGTGTTTGTCCTTAGGATAATTTAGGTTAAGTAGTGTGTAAGCTTAGGGACTGATGACGTTAGCAGTTAAGTCCCATAAGATTTCACACATTTTTTTCTGGTGTTTCTCTTCGCCATTCAGTGGTAGCGTCAGGTTGCTCACTGTTCCACGTGTGGCAGTCATGTTGTTAACTTTCCATTAGATGTGACATGTGGCCTCATCATTAAACAAAATGTGATCCACGATGTGTTCGTTGTGTGCAGCTTCTATCAAATCGTAACAAGCAGCTTGGCGAGCTGCATAGTCTTCCTGATCTACTTTGTGAAGTGTCTGAATGTGGTATGCTATTTTCTTCTACGTACAGTGTGAAACTTTCAGAATCGTTGATTTTAGCACGTAATAGAGATGGGGCCCCTCCACGCCCGCACCATCGTGGTGAACAGACCAAAAGTTCTACTGTCACCTCCGTCAACATGCTAGTTATCTAATAGGTGGGTCACAGGATGCTGGGCTGTGATGTTGCCCGTGCATCTGGGTAAGGCTACGCATTAACACGGTCCATCAGGTGACAGATAGTGGACGAAACGCGAATGAGGGTAGCAATTTGAAGAGCAGAGGAAAAAAAGTGCCGATGCTCGTGCCGTGGGATAAAAAACCCTCTGGGGCAGTGGGATGGGTACTAAGAGCAGTAGTGGTGTACTAGCTGCGATGACTCATGCAAGGTAGGATTTGTTAGTATGGGTATCATGCATCATTACCGTGGCAAGCGATGGCGATGTATCACAATTGCTGCAGCCGCTGCATTCCTGGAACAATCTAGATCGTTATATAGTAGTGGGAGATCGGCCGTAGATCATCTCACAGTGTGTGTGTGTGTGTGGGGGGGGGGGGGCGGCATGGAGCTCGTATGCATGCAGTGCACGGTACGGCTTCCCTGCGTGGTGCCAGTTATTCGGCAGTGTGTTCCAGCTGGGTATCCAGTAATGGCGTCTGATAGCAGGGGCTCGCCTGTACCGTTGTGTTTGCGTGTGCTTGGCCGTAGATGTTAGGTCATTACAAGTATCTCCTTTGGTCTTTTATGTTTCCATCTATGGTTGTGGTCGTAGTTCCCCAGATTCAGAATAAACGGGTTCTTCGAATGTCTGGCGTTTCTGTATAGTCTTGTGGTGAGTTTGTGGATTACCTCCGTGAGAGTCTCAAGTTGGTATTACCGGTGAAGTTCCGCGATGCGTGTGTATCGTGGAGCATTGCTTATGATTTTGAGTACTTTGTTTTGTATGAGCCGCAGACGGCGCAGGCGTGTAGGCGCAGCGTTTCCCAACAGGAGCTGCGTACGTCATCAGGGGTCTAATAAGTGTCACGTACATGGACCTCGACACCCTTCTGTTCAGTGTGCTACGCCTGTTGAGCATAGGGTAGAGCTGTTTGAGCCTCGCGCTTGCTCGGTTAGTCATGTTGTATGTGGTCCCCCCAGAGTAATTTCCGGTCCAGCCAGACACCAAGGTATTTGACTTTCTCGCGGAAACGTATTGGGCGTGCATGAAGAGTTAGTAGCACGTCTAACTCATTGCTTAGACGACGAGTTAATGCATTTGCACAGTTTTCGATTGATGCTCTGATTCGGTGAACAGCCTCTTGTGATACAGGGGGGAGGGACTCCCGCAGCCTGATTCGTGGCCAACGTTTCGAGTTCTTTGTTCATTATTGACAAGTAACCTGATGTTTGTCCTTGTAGGTGCTACCTTGTGAAATTTCCGAATATACTCCTGTTGATCCTTTAAATAATACGGGTATAAACCGTACAGTTGCGCAGTAACGGTAGTCACACGTGCTACAGTCGTGCAGACTCTTCTTGATTGTCATAAAAAAAAAAAAGAAAAATAGGTCCAGGTTATGAGAGAAATGGATCATAACTGTGTTTATGGAAATGGCACCATTATTTCTTAGAAATGGATCGAGACTTTACGACCAACCTGTATAAGATGACTAAGAACACAGAGGTTAGTTATGAAAATAAATTTTGTGATGAAAGGGGGGTGAATGGCCAGCGAAGCTGAACAGAATTCTAGGACAAAGCCAAAGCACAGATTGTGACTAGTGCAGCGGGAACCCCCACTGAGCTGTGTCGTTGAGGTGTCCGGCGATCCGCGGGCAGACCAGAAGCCGTCCGTCTCCGTAATTGGCCGCGGCTCCCGCGCTTTATCCCCGCCGGCAGACAATGGCCCCCTGTCTGCAGTGTAGCGCCCGGGGCGCCCCCTGTGGCAGGAGCTGCGCCGCGGCAACCGTCCAGGACCTGCAGCCCACTGCGCCTCTGAGTTTCGCGGTGGTCCTGCAGAGCCTGCATTCACTGATGTCATGCCGAAAGCGAAGCAGAAGGATCAGGAAGGGTAGTGTGTGCAGACATGCACCACTTAACCTTTCTAGAGAGGTTTCTGACGGTGTGATCCAGTTAATCAGTCACCATCTACGTCAAAGGTCTTTTCTCGCTCCATCTAGACGCAGTGTGGTCGGTAGCTGCCTACATCTAGGGACGGTCGAAGGTAGCGAAAAGGCTGTGTCTACTTAATCACTTAGGCACAACGGAGATCCCGATATTCTGAAATAGCTGGGTAATATGGAACACCGGCGGTTCTCCTCCGTTAGGTGGTGTTCCCTCGTGGAAGTCTCGTACACCATTTCTTTAGGCCTAACATAGTGCTCCGACGTGCGAACTGAGTATCGACCGCTTGGCAATATTGATTGCTTTGCTTATCAAGAAAGATGGTGTTTAAGTTTTTTGAACTTACTGCTGGTAAGTTTTCAAAAACTTATGACATCTGTCAAGTGCATGTCCTGGACAGTGACATCAAGTGCAAAATATGTTCAAAGGGCATTAGTCTGTTATGCACTGACCGTCTCACCGTTTTCTAGCTGGAAACCTTTCCTTTAGCTAGAGGCGCAACACTACTAGTTGACGAGACACGGACGATAGCCAGGTGGAAAGCTGGTTGTTCAGTCTGAACTGTTACGCTAGATAAAGGCTCACCTGCAGGTGAGTCTCGCGCACGTGATATTTGCCACCTTGCCAGTCGGAGGAATTATGTAATATGTGCAGCGTAAACTTGCAGCAGTGATGACATCGGTTCCTGTCAGATCACAGAAGTTAGGCGATGTCGGGCTTCGACAGCACTTCGTTGGGTCACCGACCAGGTCTGTCGAGTGCTGTCAGCAGGTGGGGTGCACTCAGCCCTTGTGAGGCCAATTGAGGAGCTACATGACTGAGGAGTAGCGGCACTGGGAACGAAAACTGACAACGGCGGGGAGGGAGGTGTGCTGACCACACGCCCCTCCGTGTTCGCATCCCCTGACGCCTCAGGGCCGGTCGGTAGTGTTGGGCCTTCACGTCCTATCTTCTGGTAAACCTTCCGGGATGTAAGGTCGTGGTCCATGAAACTCTTCAGCTCCTAACGTTTCGTCCAGAGATGCGCTGGACATCTTCAGAGGGGTGTTTCTCCTCCAGTGAGTCTTGCCGTCAGTCGGGAAGACTCACCAGAGGAGAAACACCCCTCTGAAGATGTCCAGCGCATCTCTGGACGAAACGTTAGGAGCTGAAGAGTTTCATGGACCATGACCTTACATCCCGGAAGGTTTACCAGAAGATATGTCATCCGGTCGTGAAAGCCTTCATACCTTCACGTCCTGTTCGGACGGTGTTTGTCTCTTTGTTTTTTATACAGCGGAAAAGGCCCAATAAATTGATTACTAAGATACCTATTTCTGGGGAAGAATGGATAACGAGAATAGCAATTTATTGGGTTCTCGACGGGTCTACAGGCAGTACAGTAAAATAACATCATGTAGTTGGCGAATTTAATTCGCAAACGGCCAAACTTTCGTTTAATACTCGATGTACTCAGTACTCATGCTCACATTGTTCTATTTTGGGTGACAGGAAGGGGAAACGAACTTGGTTTGGTTATTCATATCAGATCACAAGACTGACTTATTAGTTTACAATGAAATGAACACCCTTAGCTGCTTAAAGGCGTTGACATACGTCAACGGGGACAGATGAAAATGTGTGCCCAGAACGGGACTCGAACCCGGGATCTCCTGCTTACATGGCAGACGCTCTATCCATCTGAGCCACCGAGGACACGGAGGATAGCGCGACTGCAGGAATTTATCTCTGGCACACCTCCTGCGAAACCCACATTCTCAAAGTATTGTCACGCACTACATTCGTAGTACCCCCGCCCATTGTACTTATTAATTAACACTGTAAATGAAACCCTTTCTCTGGTACACAGTCCCACAAAATAAAATTAAAAAAAGACAATCTGACATTTGATAAAATAAAATTGATTTTTAGTTAGTAAACTCTCTTACACAACAGTGAAATGAAATGGGTAAAATTTAATTAGGTACAGCGTCCCTTAGGAGGACCTGAGGTCACGCTAGGCACCAGAGAGGAGGGGGAGGGGGAGGTGGGTACTTGCACGATTCGTTCTTACGGTATGCATGCACATGTTAAACTATTTTAAGGTAAGTGACTAAATGTTTGGTAGATTCTAGAGAGCGCTGGGCAGCACCAGAGGGGTACATCTTGAGGGACTGCCAGAAACAATAATCAGTACACACAAGGGCGCAAAAATACGTCACTAACTGGGAGAAAGTTTTCATAAATATGCATAAGCATTAAGTAATACAAGAACGAGCTCAAGGAACTGTTTTGGTAGGATTCCAATGGCATTCATACTCATAACAGGTCACGTCGAACATCAGTCAGTTTTCGTAAGTTCAGAAAATTCAAAGTAATTCATAACAATACGTGCGTGCGAATATTCGTTGAACTTGGGGGAGAGTGATCTATACATTAAACAGGACCATGAGAAGATAGCAACTAATGGCCAGGCAGTAGGCTGATGATCAAAAACCCATCAGATTTGATAAATTCATAACCGAAAAATAAACACGAATTCATGAAAGCTCGTGCATGCAAGTGTTCATTGAGCTGAGGAGGAAAAGATTAAACATGATAATGAGAAAAGAGATTGGTTGACGGTTGGAGGAGGAGGAGGGGTGGGGTGGGTGGAGGACTGTCGCCAAACCTGCACCTGCAGTCAGTGACGCAGGACATCCGCTGTCTGTGATTTTCCAGTGTCTCTGGTCCTGCCTCAGTCGGTTTAAAGGTTCGGGAGGCGCTACAGGCCTATGACTATACAAAGACCTCTCAATATATTGAGCTGAAGTTTCAAATCAACATATATCTTCCCAGCTGCCATGTTCACACACGCACAAGGAAAAGGAGCAGAGGAAAATGAATCATATAAAAGAAAAAAAAAAACAACAACGTATAAACACATCGCACTCTCTTTACCAGAGGTCATATGATTGCTGTTACAAAGAAACGACAGCAATGAGGAAAAAGTTACTAACACACCAGTCGCCGTCAGCAAATTTAGGCACAAGTTGCTCTTAACTTTTATGAAAGTAAGCGACACAAAATTTATGAAATTATTTCTGATTATATTGACGGTTTTAAAGTTAATTTGCCCTTAATTTAACAAAAAGAAGGTATAACTAGAATGATTACCACCAGCCACGAACAGACACGAAGAAATTCATTATTCGAACAGTGGAACAAAAGCTGAGGACACTCAAAAAGACGTGAAAAGCCCTCCAGTTGAAACTTCCGGGCTGAGAGGCCGTGGCCGATGTATAAAATTTCCACCTAACGTTTCGTCTCCATCTGCGAAAGACATATTCTGAGGTCGTCCGGCTACTGCCATTGAGGCTCCCGGTAGTCTCGCATTTATAGAGAGCATAAAGAGCACCACCATTCGTCACGTGATGCCGACGGTATGCCTATCTTTGGAAGGCTTCATCATTCTCGATAAAGAGTAATCGATTGTCATTTTGTCTAACTTTAAAACTTCCTCTTTTCTATTAAAATTGTTATGGTGTTTGTGAATCTCTATTGCTTCTCTATACATGCGCGCTGCCGGCCGGGGTGGCCGAACGGTTCTAGGCGCTACAGTCTGGAACCGCGCAACCGCTACGGTCGCATGTTCGAATCCTGCCTCGGGCATGGATGTGTGTGATGTCCTTAGGTTAGTTAGGTTTAAGTAGTTCTAAGTTCTAGGGGACTGGTGACCTTAGAAGTTAAGTCCCATAGTGCTCAGAGCCATTTGAACATGCGCGCATGATAATGGGATGTTCGTGCTAGAACGCTTGTCTCATTAAATTTAATTTCGTGATTCCCATCTCGAAAAATGTGCTCAGCTACGGCCGATTTTTCGATGTGTCCTAAGCGACAGTTCCTTTTACGTTCGGCTAAGCGGGTGTTCCCACTTCTTTTCGTTGTTCCAGTATATACTTGTCCACAACTGTATGCAATTTTGTATACCAAGGTGTTGCTAGGGGGTGTCGGTCGTCTTTTGCAGTTCTTAAATATTCCTCAATCTTCTTGTTGGGTCTGAAGATTGTTTCGATCCCATACTTGGCCAGAAGTTTCCCGATACGGTCCGTGACTTTATTAATGAACGGTAGGAAGACTTTTCCAGTAGGTGACCGTTGTTGCTCTGGACTTCTGGCTTCTTTTCTTCTTTCATGGAGGGCTCGATCAATTTCCTTGCTGGTATATCCGTTTTTCATGAAGGCTGACCATAAGTGATTTAGTTCATCTTGTAAATAAGCCGACTCGCAGATTTTGTTGGTTCTGACACCTCTTTTTTTGCCTACGATGATGGTTAGATTCCTTGTGGAGGTATCGATCCGTGTGAGTGTTCTTTCTGTATACCTTGTGGCCCAGCGTCCCATCTACCCGTTTAATTACCGACACATCCAGGAAATTGAATTGACCGTTGCTCTCTTTCTCTGTCGTAAACTGTATCTTCCGGTTAATACTGTTCAGATGCACCTAGAAGACCGGCCGTGAAAGCCTATATTGTATGATTAGACGTGAAAAGATTTGGATCTATTTCTGTGTATGACACAGTTTTGATAGAATATTTGATTATTCCGATAAAGGTCTAGGATACATACTTAGAACTTCTCAAAATGTATCTGATTCACTTTGTAATAGAATATCAGGAACAATTTCGGTTTTTGGTGATTCTTTAGTGGATGAAAGCACATGGCATTCCAAAGTATCGCACCTGTTTCACAGTAGCACAGTAGCACCAAGTGCCAGTACACGAAGACTCAACGATCTTCACTTTCTCTGCGCAACAGCGAAATGAAGTGTAACGTAACATATACAAGACGCCCAGTCAGTGCTGACCATTTGACACATGTTGGGAGTCGTAGTCGCTGTTGGGCGGGATACTTGGCGTGTAGCCACAAGTGACGTCCACTTCTCCGTCTCGTCATCGACTGGGCGTCAAATCTTCACCTTCCTCCCTTTTTCTCTATCTGCAACCTGCATCTCAATTTCACACCCTGTCAATCTTTCTGCCCTCGCCCCCACTCTCTCTCTCTCTCTCTCTCACTCCCTCCTTTTTTCTGCTATCGTCTCCTCTGGGACGTAGGGCGAGTGTGGGAAGCCCCACACGTGTGCCGAGGCTTCCCAAGCGTGGAGGCCGGAAGTGTGCGTTTCATTCGGACTCCGGCGTTCTGGACGCGGTGCGGTACAATACGATACGACAAAGCGCTACTTCTCTTACCGCTCGCGGACGCCAGATCGCCTTCAACGTCCCAGAGCTGGATCGCGTGGCATCGCTGGCGAAACTCAACCACCTGCTGCTCACGCCTCGAAACCTTCCAGCTGCAAGAAGGAACCTCCCAAGCCGGCCTCTGTGGACGAGAGACTCTAGGCGCTTCAGTTCGGAACCGCGCTGCTGCTACTGTCGCAGGTTCGAATCCTGCGCCTGGCGTGGATGAGTGTGATGTCCTTAGGTTAGTTAACTTTCAGTAGTTCTAAGTCTATGGGACTGATGACCTCAGATGTTAAGTCCCACACTGCTTAGAGCCATTTGAACCATTTCAACTTCCAAAACAAACAAGCTTCGCTGTGACCACATACCCCTCCATAATGCCCCTCCATACCGCATCTGCGCGACATCACAAGGCAAAGTATGAGACGGTGGTTGGTCGACATCCCTTAGGCCTTAAAGTTCGAGGAGCAGCTCTCTATTTGTATGTGAACTGAATGTCCCTGTGTAAATAAGGAATTGCAAGAGCACAGTGTCAATGACGCTTGTGCTTACAGGCAAGTCATGCGCTAGGTGGCGAGCCTTACCTCCTGTTGGCTTGGTGCACAAGTTCTTAGTCTGTCTGTTTCGGATGTTGGTATTCAGGTTGCTATGGGTTTATTTATCTATTGTCATTTTTTATTTGTAGTTCACTGTTGCTTTTTCACTTTAGATATTGTCATTTTGTCATATTGAGGTAAAGAGTGGGACTGTGGACGCTAGAAAATAGGAGTGGCAAGTGGAGAAATCGGGATATTTCCTACATATTCTTCTGTTTGACTTCAGTAGAGGTTTAACAGCACTGGAAGCAGCCAGAAACATTTGCACCGAGTTTGGGCATAATGCCATTGGATAGAGCGCTGTGGAAAAATGGTTTTCTCGTTTGACGGAAAGTCATGGAGTAAAACAGAAGTCATTTCTGGCGTTCCCCAAGGTAGTGTTAGAGGCCCTTTGATGTTCCTCATCTATATAAACGATTTAGGAGACAATCTGAGAAGCCGTCTTCGGTTGTTTGGAGATAACGCTGTCGTTTATCGACTAATAAAGTCATCAGATCAAAACAAACTGCAAAACGGTTTAGAAAAAATATCTGAATTGTGTAGAAAAGTGGCAGTTGACACTAAATAACGAAATGTGTGAGACCTTCCACATGAGTACTAAAACGAACTCGTTAAACTTCGGTTACACGATGAATCAGTCTAATCTAAAAGCCGTAAATTCAACTAAATACCTAGGTATTACAATTACGAACAACTTAAATTGAAAAGAACACATAGAAAAAGTTGTGGGGAAGGCTAACCAAAGACCGTTTTATTGGCGGGACAGTTAGAAAATGTAACAGACCCACTAAGGAGGCTGCCTACACTACGCTTGTCCGTCCTCTTTTAGAATACTGCTGCGCGGTGTGGGATCCTTACCAGGTAGGACTGACGGAGTACATCGAAAAAGTTCAAAGAAAGTCAGCACGTTTTGTACTATCGCGAAATATGGAAGAGAGTGTCACAGAAATGATACAGGATTCGGGCTGGGAATCATTAAAAGAAAGGCGTTTTTCGTTGCGACGGAATCTTCTCACGGAATTCCAATCACCAAATTTCTCCTCCGAATGCGAAAATATTTTGTTGACACCTACCGACATAGGGCGGAACGATCACCACAATAAAATAAGGGAAATCTGAGCTCGTACGAGAAGATATAGGTGTTCATTCTTTCCACGCGCTATAAGAGATAGGAATAACAGAGAATTGTGAAGGTTGTTCGATGAACCCTCTGCCAGGCACTTAAATGTGATTTCCAGAGTATTCATGTAGATGTAGATCGTTTTGACATTAGTGACTCTCCACACTGACGGAGACCTTCGGGGTTTGATGAAGATGCTTTAAACTCATTAATCCATAATGATTCGCGTGTGTGTACCCGAGATCTGGCGAACGTGATGAACTGTGATCGCACCACCGTCATGCGACATTTGTATGCAATGGGGAAGGTCCGAAAAATCCGTCGTACGGGTACCGCAAGCTCTAAGACAAAATCACAAAAATCAGCGGGTGGCCATTTGTGCATCTGTGCTTCCTCTTCATCAATTGGTTCGTGAACAACAGCGACTTTTTCTATACTATATCGTTCATGGAGACCAGAAATGATGTCTTTGTGCTAAAGTAAGAAAAAGAAAAGAGTAGGTGAATCTAAACAAGGCATAAACTCCCCGTACAAAGATCTATGTGCATCCGCAAAAGATAATGTTATGAATCTGATGGAAAAGCGATGATATGATGTCTACGAACTCCTTCCCCAAGAAGTAACGATCACCGCTGCCATCTGTTGCCAATAACTGCAGACGCAATCAAAGAACAACGAAGTGATCCTCCTCCACTATAGCATCCGCCCGCATTCTGCTAGACTGACAAAAAGCACTACACGAAAATTGGGTTGGGAGGTGATTCACATCCACCTTATCAACCTGATCTTACGTCCTCAGATTTTCTCCTTTTCGGCTCTACCGAACAACCTTCAAGGAACTTTCTTTCCAGATGAAAATGCGCCCCGAACATGGCTCAGCGCGTTCTTCGCCTCAAAACAACTTGACTTCTATAGTCGCGGAATGGAAAAGTTAACTCAAGGGTTGGCAGACTACTGTAAACAGTGAAGGAGAAGACAAAACTAATTTTTGTCAGCAAAATTGTTTGTGCAGATATCCTCGTTAAGAATTGTGACTATCGATGGTCTGGCATCGTAACACTTCAAGCTACCTGCCTACTTCTTATCAGTTTCTTACAATTATTGACCGAAATGGAAATGTAATTACTACGGTGTCATAATCTACTCATTAAGAGGTATAATGTTATGTTAAAGGTTTAACACAGTAAAACAAGTATTACAGTTAAGCTAGGAATACACGTGGGAGTTTTTCACTCTAGGAGAGCTCCTGCGAATAATATGTGTCGTGTAAACAGCGCTGAGAGTCAGCACCTCTGCAGTGTTCGAGAGTGGGGCAAGATCTCAGGTTGTCCTGCGCTGCGAGTTTAGACCTCTCATCTAGACAGAAACCTCCATCTGTAGTGAACTGCTCGCCAAAGCTCTGAGACTAGAAAAGCTATACCTGTATTGTTGGGAGAGGTGAGAGTATTCGGAGAGTCTTGAGGGCCCATACTGCGTCGGAGATTTGTGCCGCATTTCACAGTTTTTACACTGCTACATCTTGGCAATACATTTTGCCCATCTCATGCTCACATTAAATAAAAGTACCCACGTAAATGCGTGTTTTGAGCTATAACATGTGGCCCTGGTGTGTTTCTGAGCGAAGACGTCGCCCGTTTTACCTCCCAAATTAACAGCCTAATCCGAAAGTTTTAGACTTAAACAATACTACGCAGCAAATTAACATAAAACATCTTAGACGTTTTATATAGAATTAACAAATGAAAATAAAACAATTGTCACTGAAGAGACTCGACCATACGTTACTACGAAAATATAAAAGAAAGAATAGCCCACACCCTACTGCGCCACATCAGCACTTTGACGAGCGGTTCGGGACACTTGAGAATACTGTCGCGATGGATACGCACTGTGAGTAAGTGTCAGCGATGTGCGGGCAAAAAAAGTAATGAAGAGAAGTACTAGGAAGTAGATTGAGGACAAATCTGCGCAATTAATTAGTTTGTACGAGGAAATGTCAGTGTCATGGAATGTTAGTGCACAGTAGGAACTGACATAAAAACCAAAGTTGGTTGGATGAAATAGCTACTGTATTTAACACCTCTATAGAAAAAATTTACTAGAAAATGTTCAAATGTGTGTGAAATATTATGGGATTTAACTGCGAAGGTCATCAGTCCCTAAGTTTACACACTACTTAACCTAAATTAACCTAAGGACAAACACACACACCCATGCCCGAGGGAGGACTCGAACCTCCGCCGGGATCAGCATCACAGTCCATGACTGAAGCGCCTCAGGCCGCTCGGCTAATCCCGCGCGGCAAATTTACTAGAATATCCACAAGGCAAGAAATCAGGAACAAGTTTTGTAATATAGATTAATTATCATAGAGAAACAAGCGAACTTACGTTTGAAGATAATGGTTCTGCAACACGGAAAATTGACATTTAACTTCAAATAATGAAGTTGTAACTATAATTTTATATGATGTCATCTTCATTGATTATATTATCATATTATGTGTTGCAGAACAGGCATTCTGGAATTTACGAGGGGTTCCTTAAGTCAATACAAGTAAAAAAGTTCAAACAAATACTTGCCCAAAAATGCTTCATTTATGAAATAACGCCCTATTTGGCTTTAAAACGTCTCTGTTTATCGAGATGAAATTGGTGCAACCTTAGCGTCACAAGCAGTCTGCTTTAACACTAATGGATTTATCCAGAAGAGTATCTAGATTGGTAATTCTGCATCCAGTTATAAGAAGTTTTTCTTCCAAGTCCATCGTTGTCATTCCCGTAAAATTTTGATATCGTTATGGATTTTCCATCACAAGCTCTACAGTGATATTCTTGCCTCTCCAAAATGAATCCGCCACCAAATCCGCTCTCTTATGCACTACTAACACGGTTGTTTACGTTCTTTTTTTTCATCTGAAATACACTCGGTGACAAAGGTGAAGGGACAACGATACGTACATATACAGGTTGCGGTAGTATCGCGTACACAAGGTATAAAAGGGCAGTGCATTGGCGATGCTGTCATTTGTACTCAAGTGATTCCTGTGAAAAGGTTTCCGACGTGATTATGGCCGGCACGTCGGGAATTAACAGACTCTGAACTCGGAATGGCACTTGGAGCTATAATCGTGGGACATTCCATTTCGGAAATCATTAGGGAATTCCATATTCCAGATCCACAGCGCCAAGAGTGTGCTGAGAATACAAAATTCCAGGCATCACCTCTCACCACGAACAACGCGGTGGCCGACGGCCTTCACTTAACGACCGAGAGCAGCGGCGTTCGCGTTGAGTTGTCAGTGCTAACAGACAAGCAGCAGTGCAGGAATCACGAACGTATTCGTTAGTACAGTGCGGCAATACTTAGCGTTAATGGGCTGTGGCAGCAGGCGACCGACGCGACAGCCTTTACCAACAGCATGACATTCTCCTTGGCTTTTGACCACATCGGTTGGACCCTACACGACTGGAAGACCGCAGCGTGGTCAGACGAATCGCAATTTCAGTTGGTAAGAGCTGACGGTTGGGTTCGAGTGTGTCGCAGACCCCACGAAGCTATGGATCCAAGTGGTCTAGGAAGCACTGTGCAAGTTAATGGTGGCTGTGTTTATATGGAACGGTCTGGGTCCTCTGGTTCAACTGAACCGAATGTTGGCTGGAAATGGTTATGTTTGGCTACTTGGAGACCATTCGCAGCCATTCATAGACTTCACGTTTGTTGTGACCGTAGAAAATTTTAATTTTTATTCTTGCTTTTGTGAATATACTTAGAGTCCAGGCAGGCTTCATACGCAAACAGCCTGCCGACATTAAGAAATAGTCCACCAGGACACATTGTGAAATTTATTACATAGTGTTTTAAGCCTATCATTTGTCTTTTGCCCTTCAAATTTCACTGAATGAGGGCTACAATACAAGCGACAGTCCCATGTCCTTTACGCAACAAACAAAGGCAAAAAAACTCAATCTGCTGGAAGCCCTGGAAATCAACAAATATCCAGCCCACAGTCCTGATTCAATCTTCAGTAACCAAACACAGCTCAATATTTCCCCTCTTTTAAACTTCACATAGTCCTCTCAGTTTTCCATTACTTTCCACACTGTCTGTTCCTCCACACTCATCCAGTTTCCTTTATGTATTAATTTCTTTTTATTTTGTTGTGATTGCTGATGTACTCCATACATGCATTTCTTACAGTTGTTAATTCTATCTTTTAATAGGTTTCTGTGCCACTTTCCAAGTTTAATACTTCTTGAAATAGTATTCTCAAGTACCTACATTGCTTTATTTATTTGGTTTGTTTATTTAATGTAAACTGTTATAAAGGTACAGTTTTTGAGAATAGTGTTACTGTTTTTGCTGTTTGCTCCCTTTATACTTATTTATTGTTCAACTTTTTACCTTTTAAATTGGGAAACGATAAGCGGAGGAGGCTGCCAAGTATAGCTTGTGGATCAAATAACTTAGTGTTTGACTTCCTGCTAGAGGAAGCAGCATGAATCAAACTTGCGCAATGGAAGACGCAAACACCAGGGCGATAACACAGTAAGAGATAGTGTCAGTCACGTGCGGAAAAGACTCGTATGGAACCAAAATAAGTTGTGTGCAGCTAGAAACGAAAGTGTCGTGTGGAACCGAAGGCATTCTTGCGCAAGCCATCCAATTAGAAATGAGAGTGTCGTGTGGAACCATAGGCATTCTTGTGCAATCCGATCACTTAGAAATGAAAGGGTCGTGTGAAACAAATTAACTCGTGTGCACCCAAGTACATGAGAAAAAAAATAAAAGGCCAGGCAGCGGAATAGCTAGAAGCAGAGATTCAGATGCAGATTCAGAGCGAGTGCCGGCAGTTTGGAGATTCCGCAGCGAGACGCCAGCAGGGCCGAGTAGGCCCGTAGCAGCCGACACAGCTGATTAAGACTTCAACTATGAGAAGACGGTGATAGACTCTGGTGGACACTCATGAACTGCAGGTCAAGTAGGATTTTTAGAGTTTCATTGGAATTGTGTTGAACAGAGGCTGTCAGTCTTTGTCTCAATTACTTAGAGAGATTTCAGTGCTAACCAAGAACAAGTGATTGCTTTGTACTCGTTTCTTATATGTACTGGCAATTAGCTTTGAAGCAGCAAGGCCGAATAAATAGCCTGAATCTTAGTAAGGGGTTTGTGGTCCAACACTTCACATAAGTATGTGTGAGAATAAACTTGATAGAAACTAACCAATCTTTTCTGGCTATTGGAATTCTGTAACCTATTTTCAGGAAACTTATTTGCTTCAAACCAAGGAGATTCTCTCCCTCTAATCTCCTATATAAAGGTTGACAGGAATTTATAACTTACCCATTGTCGTTAACGTCACGATTGCGCTACGTAATTCGCACTTACTTCATTCTGGTGTAGTGAGGCTGTGCCATACAACTATGGAATTTTTATGGATGACAAGGCGTCATGTCATGGGGACACAGTTCTTCGCGACTGGTTTGAAGAACATTCAGGACATTTCCAGCAAATAATCTGACCACCCAGGTCGCCCGATGTAAATCCCATCGAACATTTATCGGACATAATGGAGAGGTCAGTTCGTGCACAGAACCCTGGACAAGCAACAATTTCATAGCTACAGAGCCACCATGGCTCAGTACTTCTGCAGTGGTCTTCCAGCGACTTTTTGAGTCCATTTCACGTCGAGTTTCTCCACTACGCCGGGCGAAAGGAAGTCCGACAAGATGTTAGGAGGTATCCCACGACTATTGTCACTCCACTGTACGTCCAATCACGGATTTCATACCGTATCACATGTAACTGAAATCACCTGCATATCGAATCTCTTCATTTCCATGTTTACCATCACAGAGACGTTTATGACGTGGGGCGAAGGCAGTGCTAGATGCTGAAACACTCCGTCTTGAGGCCACGAGTGGCCTACCGGGACCAACCGATCGCCGTGTCATCCTCAGTTTTGGGGGATGCGGATAGGAGGGGCGTGGGGCCAGCACACTGCTCTCCCAGTCGTTATGATGGTATTCCTGACCGAAGCCGCTGCTATTCGGTCGAGTAGCTCCACAATTGGCATTACGAGGCTGAGTACACCCCAAAAAATGGCAACAGCACATTGCGGCCAGGATGGTCACCCATCCAAGTGCCGACCACGCCCGACAGCGCTTAACTTCGGTGATATCATGCGAACCGGTGTATCCACTGCGCCACGGCCGTTGCCCAGAATGAAACAGCACAGGTCAAGTTTAGAGTCAGTGGAGCCATTCGCGCACTTACCCTGCTAGCTTTGCTCGTTAAGACGCAGAGGAGAAGGAGTCAGACGTGGCGTTATTGCACGAAGCGTTGTAGGAGAGCTGAGACACGGAACGCGAGGACGCACGCAACTGCCCCACGCCGCAGCCTTTAAGTACCCGCCTCGCTGCGCTCGCACAGTGGTGCCTGCTGGCTGCTGCCGCGGCTTTGCATGTGCGGCACGGCCGCGGCGCGCACGTCGACAGGCGATAGCCCGCCGTCCTGTCCATTATGCTTATCTGCCGCTCCCAAACCGGGCCGACGCCGCCGACACCGACGCCGACGCCGGGTGGCGCTGCCAACTGCGGCCACACGCGCTGGAATGCGCCAAACTTTGGAAAGCCCGCATCTCGCCGCCATCCGGACGCCTCCGCCCAAAGCCTTTCCCTGGAACGCCTCCAGCATTCTGCTGTCTCTCTCTCTCTGCGGCAGTCGGTTCTGTGATGCAGATACCGCCACTGCGCTTACACAACAGCGGTAAACGGGAAATAGACACTCCGAAGCAATAGCCGCACGCCACTGAGGTTGAGTTTACGTACTGTGCAGGGTTCAGTCACATTCATGTGCCCAGTGACCACTGACAGTTCACTACTGCACTAACAGTGGAGGGTATGTGAAATGTGTCGGGTGGGGTGGGGAGGAGGGGGGGGGGGGTTATAGGCTTGCAAAACAGTCCGGTCTGCATCGTAATGCGGAAAAAGACAGATTTATCTGACGTCCAAAAGGGCATGATCATTGGTTTTCGGGCAAAGGGTGGAAGCACTTCCGAAACGCCTGGGTTTGTAAGCTGTTCGCATGCCGCCGTGCTTAAAGTATACCTCGAAGGAAACGGTCTGTTGACACTCAGTCAACATGGGGTTAAAAACCATCGTTCCTGTGAAACACAACTATCTCTTTATTCACATGAAGTGCTGAGTGCTATTGACAAGGGATTTCAGATCCATTCCGTATTGCTGGATTTCCGGAAGGCTTTTGGCAGTGCACCATACAAGCGGCTCGTAGTAAAATTGCGTGCTTATGGAATATCGTCTCAGTTATGTGACTGCATTTGCGATTTCCTGTCACAGAGGTCACAGTTTGTAGTAATTGACGGAAAGTCATCGAGTAAAACAGAAGTGATTTCAACCGTTCCCCAACGTAGTGTTATAGGCCTTTGCTGTTCCCTATCTATATAAACGATTTGGGAGAATCTTCAAATGTGTGTGAAATCTTATGGGATATAACTACTAAGGTCATCAGTCCCTTAGCTTACACACTACTTACCCTAAATTATCCTGAGGACAAACACACACACCCATGCCCGAGGGAGGACTCGAACCTCCGTCGGGAAATTTGGGAGACAATCTGAGCAGCCGTCTTCGGTTGTTTGGAGATGACGCTGTCGTTTATCGAGTAATAAAGTCATCAGAAGATCAAAACAAACTGCAAAACGATTTAGAAAAAATATCTGAATGGTGCGAAAAGTGGCAGTTGACGCTAAATAACAAAAAGTGTGAGGTCTTCCACATGAGTACTAAAACGTGAAACTTCCCCTTTGAACAATTTATACAGGACTGTGCTTAAACTGACACACAATATTTTGTTAGCGCAACGCAATCTGACTTTCAAAATTCCCTACAAAAGAATGGACCTGACTAACATTAAACTATACCTTTCACAAATAACTTACCTCACAAAAATCTTCGCTGCTCAAGCTACTGCAATGCAGCGAGCGCCACTACTGCCAGCTAAATAAAAGATTCAAACTACGGAAGGCACTAACTACTGATAGGGATAGTTAGCAAATGAAAGATATTAATAGAGAACAAACAATGTATTTACCTCGATATCATCATATATAAATATAGCAGTTCATGACAAATTTCAAAACTCCGCCATCTCTCTCCCCACATCCACCACTGCTGGCGGCTCACCTCCAACTGCGCAACGCTACGCGCTGTTCACATCCAGCTGCCGCTGCCCAACACTACAATGGCAGACAACAATGCAAACTAGCCACAGACTGCACACAGCACAGCCAGTGATTTTCATATTGAGCGCTACGTAACGTTGCCAATAAGAAAACGTAAACAGCCTACTTACATAGAGAAAACATAAACAGCCTACTTACATAGCCCCCATGCTCCCCACAAAAAATTTTACAAATTTTTTTTTGGGCAGTGGCCAATAATGATTTGATAAAATTTTTCATAATTACAATAACAAAGAAATCAAATGCACACACTTATTGATACAATGTTGGTCAAAAGCTAAAATTTTCTCACAGTCCATAAAGATAGTCCTGATCATTCATCATAATAGTAATTACAGGTTTTTTTTCACAAAGTCTCATTAGTAAAAGAAATTGCACACAGTGGATTTCCATGCAGTCTTGAAGAAGTAGTGTTGTCCTTCCAACGGAGAGACAGTGCTGACTCTTGACATGCTGACAGGTAATGGGCCACAATGTAGCAAACCCACAGCAGAGTCATTCGAAGTTTTGAAGAATATTGGTAGGTAGGTCATCACAGAGCAGACCCACTGGAGTCCTGGTAGAGATTGTGGTATTGGTGGGCCACCAGAGGTGCAGACCCACTGTAGTCCTTGTAGAGATAATGGTATTGGTGGGTCATCAAAGATGCAGACCCACTGTAGTCCTTGTAGAAATAATGGCGTTGGTGGGTCATCATAGATGCGGACCCACTGTAGTCCTTGTAGAGATAATGGTACTGGTGGGTCATCAAAGATGCAGACCGACTGTAGTCCTTGTAGAGATAGCCAGCAGCCATCTGTTGCGATTGTGCAGGTGCACATTCACCATCGAAGAGTCTTGCAGAGAATATAGCAAGTCCATAAACCACCACTTGTGCACTCACAAAGTTTTTGGAATTGTCCTTAGAACCAGCAATGCTGTTATCCAGTCCCTTGCTGAATTAGTAACACACGTGCAAACACTAACAGTCCCTACTTCTCACATATTGTCCATATACTATGACCAACAGAAATGTGTGCAGTGAAATGAATGCTTACAAGTTATTTAGTTTGATAAACTGGTGTCAATTACAATTTTATAAATTTACAACATGAAAATACAATTACAAAGGTACAAAATACATCATTAAAGAACATAATAATACAGATAACATTTGTAGTACAGGCTTTACAACAGAATAGAAATAAACATATACATCAGTGGAATTATGACATGAGTACATACATAAAAGATCACAATAACTTTTGAAACATCAACTTCACAGATGAGCATTAAACAGAACAGAATTAATAATGTCTAACATCTTTACAAAGTAAATAACATATTATTAATGCCAATTATATTCGAGGATAACAGTATTCCTCATCATAGTGAATGTAGCTTAATATTAAAAGAAGAAAAAATTCTATGAAACTACACAGAGACAGGAAGAAAACAAATACACAAGGGTACACAAACACATAGTGGGATAACACCAATAGGAAAGGACAGGGTTCGTTTTCAGTGTAACATGTGGTACTGCAGTCCAACCCAAAACTTCATATATCTTTCCTCTTATTTCATCCTTTGTTTCCACCAAAAAAATTCTATCTAAGCATGCTTTCTGTATTTATATGTTCACACATTTCTTACCTCAACATTTATTTCCAAGAAAATCCTACCTAAACCTGTTTTCTGTACTTTTTTTTGTATAACTTCTGAATGCATTTCTTCCTATTCATCGCAACTCATTCTCTTAGAGGCTACCCCCTCTTAAGCTAACTTAAATCTACTGAGCTCAGATGCTAAACTAAGGGATGAGGCAATGCAGCAGCACATAAAACAATTAATATAAAAAGCAATAAAAAGATGGAAAATCGTAAAGCAAGCTACAGTAAATCTAAATTACCAAGCAATTCAACATTACAACTAATATGAGGCAATGCGCAGCAAAAAAAAAATAAATCTGGCTTAGCAGAGTAACACAAATTAAAGTTCAGTAGCACTATGCCTGGCAAACAGCAGATATCTAAACATGACATAGCTCAAGCAGAAAAAAAATATTACACTAAAATGGCCATGTCTAATACCTATGTCACATCTTAACACTAGAGTGATGTATCACAATTTGTTCTACAAAAGAAATTACCAAGTACTTGAAAAGAAAATTATGAATGCAGTTCCTGTGAAGGTAAATGTCGCTTTGTGCTCCCTCATTTTTTGAAAAAAATTATTATATACTCGATCTGTAGACAGAAAATATTTATATTAGTACATCTATAAAATTTTATTTTAACCAATGCTGCAGTGCAGCTAGAAACTAGATATTAAAAAAAAATAGGCAAAGCAAAGCGTCAAACGTCATTCACTAGCCATATGGCATTTCATAATGCAGTAAACAATCTTTCAACTAACAAGACAATGGACATAAAATGTTTCTCATCATTTCATTTCAGTAAATATCATAAATTAAGAACTCTACAGTGTAATCATGTTTTCAAGCTTGAGGGTGTCGTATTTACGATGCTTTCTACAAAGGAATATCAGAAGCGAGGTTAATGGCGTCCCCTTTTTTTTTCTACCTGTGCCGCTGAAAGGCTAATGGCTTTTTTTTTCGGGCGGCTGTCGCCCAGGTGGGTGCCCGCGACGCATTACGTGCAGGTGGTCACTTAACTTTCTTACGGAAATATTTACGACAGCAGTTTCCGCTACAGTGACAGTCTCACATAAAAGTATTTCACAGGTCAAGAATTAGCGTTGCAAATCTGTAGAAACAAAATCCTATAAATGTAAGTGCCCAAAAAATTTTCTCCAGCATTGTGATATATTCAAGCATTTACACACATTTCATAACTCTTAAAGTACGATTCTTGGTTTCCAACAACCTTTTCCACAAATCAGAGTCCCTAATCACTACTCATTATTCCTTACTTTATTCGTCGACACTTCTTCGGTATTTCATTATAAGAAATACGTAGCATAATCAAACTTTTATTCGTCGACACTTCTTCGGTATTTCATCATAAGAAATACGTAGCATAATCAAACTCCTCATATACGGTATCATCATCTTATTGATCATAAACATAACTCAACAGCATAATACACATCGTCATCGTAATAATATCATAACATCTCAGTCAACTCTCAAAATCGTCGTAGCTTCCTCCAATAATTTCAAAATCTAAAAAAATTCTCTGCTCATGTCAAAAGTGTCATCTGCCTCAAACGTACTTTAAAAATCATGATCCCATACCAAATACATCATTCAAAGCTCTCATAGTATCACAATGATTCCGAAAAAATATGAACAGTTTACAAAGTACAGACAAAATACAGTTTCATAAGTGTGAAGTTACCCAACTGTGTATTGCGTAAACATGTGTCACTGATGTAGTAAAAAAGTTTATCTCTCAGTTAAATGATCAGATAGCTGTGTAATTTGTGTGTTAGAGAAATATGGTACCGATGTGTAAAGTTGTATAAGCAAATACCATATTAGCTAGGGTTCCTTGTGGTTGCCACACACATGGTACACATGAGTACTAAAACGTGAAACTTCCCCTTTGAACAATTTATACAGGACTGTGCTTAAACTGACACACAATATTTTGTTAGCGCAACGCAATCTGACTTTCAAAATTCCCTACAAAAGAATGGCCCTGACTAACATTAAACTATACTTTTCACAAATCACTTACCTCACAAAAATCTTCGCTGCTCAAGCTACTTCAATACAGCGAGCGCCACTACTGCCAGCTAAATAAAAGATTCAAACTACGGAAGGCACTAACTACTGATAGGGATAGTTAGCAAATGAAAGATATTAATAGAGAACAAACAATGTATTTACCTCGATATCATCATATATAAATATAGCAGTTCATGACAAATTTCAAAACTCCGCCATCTCTCTCCCCACATCCACCACTGCTGGCGGCTCACCTCCAACTGCGCAACGCTACGCGCTGTTCACATCCAGCTGCCGCTGCCCAACACTACAATGGCAGACAACAATGCAAACTAGCCACAGACTGCACACAGCACAGCCAGTGATTTTCATATTGAGCGCTACGTAACGTTGCCAATAAGAAAACGTAAACAGCCTACTTACATAGAGAAAACATAAACAGCCTACTTACAAACGAACTCGTTAAACTTCGGTTACACGATGAATCAGTCTAACCTAAAAGCCGTAAATTCAACTAAATATCTAGGTATTACAATTACGAACAACTTAAATTGGAAAGAACACATAGAATATGTTGTGCGGAAGGATAACCAAAGGCTGCGTTTTATTGGCAGGACACATAGAGAATGTAACAGACCCACTAAGGAGACTGTCTATACTACGCTTGTCCGTCCTCTTTTAGAATACGGCTGCGCGGTGTGGGATCCTTACCAGATAGAAGTGACGGAGCACATCGAAAAAGTCCAAAGAAAGGCAGCACGTTTTGTATTATCGCGAAATATGGGAGAGAGTGACACAGAAATGATACAGGATTTGGGCTGGAAATCATTAAAATAAAGGCGTTTTTCGCTGCGACGGAATCTTCTCACGAAATTACAACCACCAACTTTTTCCTCCGAATGTGAAAATATTTTGTTGATACCGACCTACATAGGGCGGAACGATCAGCGAGATAAAATAAGAGAAATCAGAGCTCGTACGGAAAGATATAGGTGCTCGTTCTTTCCTCGCGCTGTACAGGATTGGAATAATAGAGAATTGTGAAGGTGGTTCGATGAACCCTCTGCCAGGCACTTAAATACGATTTGAAGAGTATCCATGTAGATGTAGATGTAGATGTAGATGTAGATGTAGAAGGCAAAATGGCGCTATTCAAAACCGCCGCCGAGGCAACTGTGGTCCACCAAGAGCCCTAGAAGGCAGGAGTGTGTGAACAATCCGCGCGGGAAAACAGACGTGCGACTTGAGCAGCTGACTGCCCAGATGAACCAAGGGGCTACCAACACTGTCTCACCAATGACCGTTCAGCGAACATTGCTGCGTTTGGGCCTTGTTCGTACACCAATGACGACTCCTGTTCGTCTGCGATGAAGGACGGAATTTTCACGCCATTACCGCAACCACTGTGTGATGGCGACATTTAGTCTTTTCAGATGATAGATGGCCGTTGACGGGTATGGTGTGAAACGTCTGGAAGCAAACACTCTGTGACAGTCGTCGGCAGGTTCCAGGCCGGAGGACTGAGCGTTATGGTCTGGCCAATGTTTTCGTGTCATTCTAGAAGGCACAGTGGATAAACACGAGTACACGTCTATCCTTGTAGACCAAGTCCACTCCTACATACAATGTGTTTATCCCCTGCGCTATGGCATCTACCGGTAGGAGAATGCAACGTGTCTGTCACAGTTCGTAGAGCAAGTGCATGGTTCGAGGAGAATCAGGATAAGTTAACTGTACTCCCTCGGCCAGAAAATTCCCCGGATTTAAAACGAATCAAGAATCTTTGGCACCACCTCTACCGGGCTGTTCGCGCAATGGATCCTCAACGCAGAAAGCTAACGGAGCTGGCCACGACTCTGGAGTCACCGTGGCTCCATATCCCTGTTGCTACCTTCCTTAACGTCAGTGACCCTCTTCCTGCACGACTCGCAGCCGTCCGCGCTGTAAAAGGCGGCTGTTCAGGTTTTTAACAGGTGGACACATTACTCTGACTGAACAGTGTACATTCGTGACAGCTGAATGAGAGGCACCCGTCGCGTTGGAGGGACTTCTTCGGAACGGCGAATGCATTACCTAATGGTGTCACCTGTCTGGAATGTTGCCACACCGTGTTCTGGCCGTCGGCATGGTAGCCGACTTAAGGATGGGCATATGTCAGCACCTTTGATGGCGACCTGGCGTGATCGTGTGTGTCCGTGACCTGGGAAACCACCTCCCACGTACTCCGGTCACCGGGCGCTCCAAGCACGACCGCTGCCAGGATCATTGTATTCGGCGGCAACAACGTGGCTTTGCAGTGGGTAAGAGAAATCAAACTGGCAACAGGATAGCTACTCACTCCTCAGGTCTAGCTGCCGCTACCTATGCGCCAGCAGCCGCTGTACGGTGCGTGCAAGAGGGTACAGCTAACCTTCACCGTCTCCCTGTCTCTGTTGTAAACCTCCTTGCCTTTTATTAAATACGGACTATATGCAAATGTGTATCCTGAATATGCCTTCGATTTGAATGTCGTGTGAGATATTAAATTTAAACCCTTAAATTCATACAGCAATAGTGTCTGAGTGCGCCATTAAGGAAATATTACAAACGAATAGAAGTAACTAGTTTGCGCGAAGTAGTAATAATGAGGAGAAATGAAGAGTTAAACTGAAATTCATGAAACTGGTAAATTGTAATAAACAGAAGAATTAATTCACGCGTATAATGTGTCATCAACTGAACTTGTAGCTAACTTACGTGCATTTGGCATGCTTGGATCAGTCTCCGAGATGGCAGTCCTGTTCTGATACTTGTAAATGAAAGACGTAGAGCAATAACGTTTTATATTAAATAGTGAGCTGCCAGCTCTCTCATCAACTGCAGCGACTGATTTACCTTCAGTTCTCTAAAAGCACGCAGCGAAAAATACAAAGCGTATTGCTCACATTAATGACTCAAACACGTTACATACTGATGTCAGTGATAATTCAGGAAAATGAATATATTTGCTGGAGGCAAAGTGCACGTTATGTGGAACAGCTTGATACTGCCTAAAAATTGTAATTTGGCCGTAAAGACATCAGATTTTGAAAAAATAGCAAGGGACCATGAATGTGGTTAAGAAAGTTTGAGTATGAAATATATAATTGCTTTTAAAATACGATTAAACCGCCATAACGCAAACAATATATGTACATGTAGCCTGTGGTACAAAAAAGCCACAATACTTGAAACGCCTGAACATAAACAAATATACAACTCAGAAAATATGAAAGAACCTCCTTAAAAAAGAATATGGCTAGTTTAAGTGCTCTAATAGATTCTGTACCGTGCTCCGAAAATATCCACGTTACAAAGCCACGAACCTAACACCTCAACATCTCAACATAGGTAGCACTATCTAAGATTCTGAAAATACTGCATCATCCCTCCAAGCCCTCAGCACTAACCGTGATGCAGGCACACATTAATGGCATGATGGCTGCGAGTGAGCAACATACTGATTTCATTGTACTCAAATCTTGCATAGCTATAACGTATCTTACTACTACTGCCTATCTTAAGCCACAGCGTTCAACTAGACTCCACACGACTCTTACTTTGTTCATTCAGACACACTGTTCATTAGCCTGCCGCGTGCTCCGCGCGTTTCTCATTGGCTCGCCGGTAGCTGCTACCTTCTGCCACTCTTCTGAACGTGTCAAAAACCGTTGTAGCAGCAGAGAACGCTAGCGCAGCGGCGAATATAACACTGCAGAGTGAGTGTCTGCTATTTAAGAAGACGCGAAGGAAGTTCAGTACTGAAAGTCGCGAATGTGACAACTTTCACTGTTTCTTTGTCCTATATGCGAATCAAATGCGGCGAGGAGGGGGGAGGGGGGGGGGGGTTGAAGACCGTCGATAGCCTTCAATATGCGCTCGAATTTCGCATATTCGCAAAGGCCGTTCGACGGTACAGTACTGTTTTTCTATCCTACTCTGCGTAGATACAACGCAGTTTATGATCACTCACACTGCTTGCAACGCAGAGATCGGTGGATCAGACAACGAGTTCCTGAAGACGACGAACGTGGAGTTGACGAAGCGAACGGTTAACCAAACACAAGTCCAGAGCGCATAAAAGTCGTCTTAAGCGTATACTGAGAGTCCAATAAGCAATCCGAATCAGAAACGTAATAAAGGCCAGGTCAAACCTGTACAGAAGATATCGCCGTCGTGCAAGACAGACAATATATAAAACAATTGAAGACGTTGAAATGACAACATCTGCTGCTGACAAGAAGAAGAATACTATAAAATCTGTCGCTGCACATTCACTACTAGATGGACGCGCTGTCTTCTGTGGATGTAGGCTGAACTTCAGTATTGATCTGAATGATACATTTTCGCATGGTAATGGCTGGCTAACTGTCGCAATAGTACGAGGTGGTACAGGCGTACCCAATGTATCAGGATTGGAAAGCTTCGTCGACCGTGACGTCATAGCCTATCGCACATACCATGTTTGTGAAAATGCAAATAAAGACTTTGGCAAATCATCATATATGTCACCCTCACCCTTCTCCTTCTCGCGTGGTCGACGGCTCCACGTGACATGCTTGCTGTGAAGGCGCCTCGAACGCAGATTCTCTTATCTTTCATGATCCACTACGAGTATAAGACAATGTGAAGAAAAAGAAAAAGTAATAGGCAAAGAGGATCATTAAAATTTCACTTCATGGAACTGGTTCCACCATCTCCCTCCCATCCTCTTCCTTGGTTACGCTGATTAAAATTAGAATATTTTTCTAAGCTGTCAGTTCTATCGAATGTACTTTACAGTCCTTAAAAATTTATTAATAAATATTTTGGCCAGATTGATTTTCTTATTCATGAATTCAAATGTGTCAACTTCTAAGGGACCAAACTGCTGAGGTCATCGGTCCCATAGACTTACACACTACTTAAACTAACTTAAACTACCTTATGATAAGAACAACGCTCACACCCATGCCTGAGGGATGACAGGACTCGAACCTCCGGCGTGAGGGGCCGCGCAATCAGTGACATGGAGCCTCTAACCGCGCGGCTCTTATTCATCACTTGGATCTGCAGCTCCTTGTATTTCCGTGTCTGCAGTTAAAATTGTAGGATGTGAGGTCCGCCAGTTAAATGTTGTTTTGCATAACTTGCGTACCTCACATCCTACAACTTTGACTTTCTTAGTCGGTATTTATGGTTTACGCTTTGTATTACGGTCTATCTAAGTTGTTTACTTTCAACCAAACTACACTGACCGCTTTTATATGTTAAAGATTCGCTTTTTAGCATTTGCAGTACTGTCTTTATCTTTAACGTGGCAGTATCTTTCCCTGTTTCCAATGTGCTGCTTGACCTATTTTTGTGTGTTAGTTTGTTATTGATTTTCGATGTGAATAAGCGTTCTGGAAACAGTTGTTCTGTACATTTATCTTATTACTTACAATTTTATTGACTATCGTTGGCCTGCAACAGCAACTTGTAACCGCCTGCATGATGGTATAACATTCCTGGCATTTATGTCTGTAAGTAGGATGTTTACAACCTCACACTAACTTGTTACATTGTACAATCTCTCATGTTTTGTATTCCCTCGTTTAAGTTAAGCCTGAAAATTGTCTATGACCGAAACTAGTAGCACAGCGCAAAATAAAAGACTCTGAAGGCTTCCACGATTATTTAGCAGCTGATTCTCACCACCTGTAGCTATGCACACATGAAATATATCTCTGACCTATCCCCCATGTCGATACTCGCGCTGCGGGCAATCCGAATCACTGTCGGATAGTAAACTTTCTTGACTCATTTTAATATGTGTTCTCCTATAATTTTGTGAGAACGACATTACGCCCATCATGTATCGTCTGCCACTGCAGCTTTTTTTTTTTTTTAAGAATTTTGTGATACTCCCACATCTATTAAACAAAGCCTGTTAAGACACATGCAGCCGATCTTCGCATCTTTTCCACCTCCTCAGATTACACAGTTTTTGTTTCATACCATTGAACAAAGTCGAACGAGGCTTTTGTAAGCATTCTGGTTCATGTATGCATTACAGTTCCTCAGGATTCTTGCAGTAAATGTGACTCTGGGAACTGTCGTTTCCAGTGATAAATTTAGATGGTTGTTATAGATCAACAATTAGATCCATAATCTGCAAGCCAGTATGAACAGCATTGCAGTAGTTCGTGCTATAAAGATCAGTGTGTCATCTTCTGTGGCTCTCAAATTATTTCAGTAAAATATCATGGCTCTGAGCACTATGGGACTTAACAGCTGTGGTCATCAGTCCCCTAGAACTTAGAACTACTTAAACCTAACTAACCTAAGGACATCACACACATCCATGCCCGAGGCAGGATTCGAACCTGCGACCGTAGCAGTCGCGCGGTTCCGGACTGCGCGCCTAGAACCGCGAGACCACCGCGGCCGTAAAATATCATGCAAAGATCATGGTTGCTATTCTATTTTAGGCCTAAAAATTGTAACATGTTTATAGAAAACCAACCATGAACTTTTTACTATATTTTACAGATATAAATTGAGATCCACAGATGACACAAGGTTCAAACATGGTTCAAATGGCTCGGAACACTGTGGGACTTAACAACTGAGGTCATCAGTCCCCTAGAACTTAGAACTAATTAAACCTAACTAACCTAAGGACATCACACACATCCATGTCCGAGGCAGGATTCGAACCTGCGACCGTAGCGGTCGCGCGGTTCCAGACTGAAGCGCCTAGAACCGCATGGCCACTGCGGCCGGTCATGACACAAGGGATCGAAACATGATGTCTTGGTAAACAGAAAAAGAAATACAGGATATTTTGCATAACGTAGAGCTAAAAACCGAAATAGAATTCTCAAGCGCGGAAGAACCGTCAACAGAAGCTTCCTACCCGAACATGTTGATTCTTGTCTAATCTTGTCTTTGTTGTCCTACGATAGCGATACGTAGGAAGTGTAGAATATTTCTACAGTCCTCACTTAAATATAAGAGTATAATGTACAGAAAACGTTGAATATAGTGGTTTGTAAAGCCTCGTGTAACTACAATGCACAGTTTAAATTCGGGTACAATTTCAGTACATCGTTGAGGCACACACAGCTACATTGTACGGATTTTCTTGGACAGCACTTTCAGTGGTGTTGTACAACTGCAATAATTTCAGTATCTTGTAGAGCTTCACGTGACTACATTGCACATACTTTCTTGGACAATAATTTACCGTAGCCGAAGTGTAGTCTTTAGTCGTGCGTCATGTGCAGAGCCGACCGTAGATACTTCAAATGCCTTCTTCGAAGATAATAATTCCATAGTAGCTCCATCTATCGTTCAATTTACATAGGCAGTGTCGCTGGCAATGCAGGCCGTAACAGTTAACGTTCCTAGGGGGACAGGAGACCTGCTGAGAGAATACTGTCCCTCCATGTTGTTGTGGCGCCAACAGAAGGACTCGTTGCTGTTCTCCACGTATCCTGAAATTACGACAGGCTCTGCTACAGGATTGTGTTTACTTGTTTTGTACTAAAGCATGTAATGAGTACTAGATGGGCGGAGTATATTTGATTTTGTCTCCTTGCTGTATTGTGCCGACCGAAGTGGCCGTGCGGTTAAAGGCACTGCAGTCTGGAACCGCAAGACCGCTACGGTCGCAGGTTCGAATCCTGCCTCGGGCATGGATGTTTGTGATGTCCTTAGGTTAGTTAAGTTTAACTAGTTCTAAGTTCTAGGGGACTAATGACCTCAGCAGTTGAGTCCCATAGTGCTCAGAGCCATTTGAACCATTTTTTTGCAGCATTGCACATGACATGGAATACGATGAATTTCTACTTTCTTAAGCTTGAAGCAAGTACATCTCAGGCATACTTCCACTACCTTCTTTGACGCCAGAGTCGTCTGCGGTTGTGATCTGTAGCCGCTACTCTTCCAGCAGTCAGCACTTCGAATAGGACAACCTAGTTCCGTGGCATCGGCACCAGCGAGGAATCCAAGGCCCCACAATTCCGTACGGGGTTTACTGTGAACAGCGGACAATTTGAAGAAAGCCTCAGCGGCCATTGTGGTGGTAAACTTACCCGCCTTTGGTTTTAACGCATTTATCCTTGAGTTATGTCAGAAGCATGATATCTCAGTTAAATAGGTATCTACAAGGTAGCAATCTGCAACCAGTCACTATTAACCAACTTTTTTTTATGTACTACAAGAACTGTGCCCTAACACTTTGTTCATAGCTAAATACAGCTTATTACATTGACATCAGCGCGAATTATATGCAGCATATTGTTTAGTGCTCTTATCTTTGGAGTGAAATGTATTTTGCAACAAGTGATTTCTTTTCATGTTCTGGTACACTAAGTTATTACCGTTCGGTGCCATATGCAGTATGCGGGTGAATCCTGACACCTGACTGTGTATTATTCTCAACAACATCTGAGCTTGTTTACACCACCTCAAAATGAAACGTTTTGAGCATCTTTTCTACCAGTGCCGGCCGCGGTGGTATAACGGTTCTAGGCGCGCAGTCCGGAACCGCGCGACTGCTACGGTCGCAGGTTCGAATCCTATCTCGGGCATGGATGTGTGAGATGTCCTTAGGTTAGTTAGGTTTAAGTAGTTCTAAGTTCTAGGGGACTGATGTCCACAGATGTTAAGTCCCATAGCGCTCAGAACCAGTACTGTCAAAAACAGCAGCCACTGTTATGAAAAGAATTCAGTCCATCTGAAGTCAGTTCAATGACTGAAAATCTCTAATACAAAACATCTAAAACTATCGACGTACCTATGAAAGATGATACAGGTTCCATTCCCGAATTTATTGCTGCAGTTAAACGCTGTACAGCTCTTCAGTATGTTCCTTTGCGTACACTGGAATATGTAGGCAGTGAACTTAAAACTAACAAATACCTGTGTCCTTACAAGCCACATTACACGACCACCTACCAGACTCATACCAGCAAAGTTTCAAATTGTCCCGCGCCTGCAGCGCTCGGGAGTCTAGATACTTTTGCAAAGTCTTTGGAGTGATCAATAATACAGAGTGAAAGGACTGGCAAAATCGCTAAGTAAGGTGATTCATTTTCTGAATTTTACTATTTTCAATCAGTTTTATAGCAATATAAGTGCTTTCAGCAGAAGTTTCTAGAATCCTGTTAAGTTCAAAAACAGGTATTACAAGGTGACAATTGCTTAACTAAACGAAAAGAACGTAAATTAGTTACAAACTGCGGTGTGCACACGCTTTGGTCAACATCTAAACGTCGCTACAGATATTCGGATTTAGTTTATGACATGTTCGATATGCCTGCCATCATTGGCGATGATGTGACACAGACGAATAGCGAAATTCTGCACGACCCGCTGAAGTGTCGGAATATCGATGCTGTCGTTGACCTCCTGAGTGGCTGTTTTCGTCTCAACAATTGTTTTGAGTTTACTGCTGTGCACCTTCTCTTTAATACAGCCCTGCAGAAGAGAGTCACATGTGGGTGGATCCAGAGAATATGGCGGCCGATCGAGGCCCATGACAGTGGTCTCTGGTCCCCAAAGTGCCCCTCCAGGACATTACCCTACTGCTTGGATGGGGTTGACCTCCGTCTTGCATGAACCACACCTTATCGAAATCAGGGTCGCTTTGGAAAATGGAGATGAAATGATCTTCCAAAACCTTCACGTACCGTTCTATAGTTATAGTGCCTTCAAGGAATATCACACCGATTTTTCCGTGACTGGACACTGCACACAAAACACTCACCCGTTGAAGGTGAAGGAACTTCTCGATCGCGAAATGCGGATTCTCAATCCCCCAAATGCACCAATTTTGCCTATTGACGAACCCATCCAAATGAAAGTGGGATTCGTAGCTAAACCAAACCACACAACGCATACAAATTACCATCCCCAGCGGCCAACAGTGCAATTTGAAGGTCCTAAAGCAAACATGCAGAAGTTATGACAATTTCATTTCATATAGTTCAATAATTGACACCTTTCGTATTGAATTGGGAAGGGTCTCATAGTGTAAGAGAGAGAGAGAGAGAGAGAGAGAGAGGGCGAAATCCTTATGCACTGACGTGTGCTGCGCTTAATAAGTAGTCTTTTCAGGTTTCATGAATAATGCTGCACCAGTTTCGTTGTCGGTATTTAATTCTTCAGATGGTTCAAATGGCTCTGAGCACTATGGGACTTAACATCTAAGGTCATGAGTCCCCTAAAACGTAGAACTACTTAAACGTAACTAACCTAAGGACGTGACACACATCGATGCCCGAGGCAGGATTCGAAACTGCGACCGTAGCGGTCGCGCGGTTCCAGACTGAAGCGCCTAGAACCTCTCGGCCATACCGGCCGGCAATTCATCAGATGAACAGAGTTTCCGAGCTGAGCTTCGATTAGGTGTTGTTTGGTAAGATTTTCAACTCATACTGTTTCGTTTTCGACGCAGGTCGAAAGTAGAGCTACTTGCAATTTTTATTCGTTTGTTGTAATTCCTATGCCCGCATGGATGTCAGATCAAATTGAACACAATAAATGTACTTCTACAGCATTTACTAGTCTTATTTGAAATCAGCTGATATATTTCTCGTATTCTCCGTCTAGCCACTGTAATACCCTCAGCCAAACTCCTACCTTGTCCACGTGTGATAAGACAGTACAAACGGCCACGAGCCTAGTACAGTGTTGTTGTTGTTATTGTTGTTTGGTCTTCAATCCAGAGACTGGTTTGATGCAGCTCTCCATGCTACTCTATCCTGTGCAAGCATCTTCATCTCCCAGTACCTACTGCAGGCTACATCCTTCTGAATCTGCTTAGTGTATTCATCTCTTGGTCTCGCTCTACGATTTCTGCCCTCCACGCTGCTCTCCAAAACTAAATTGGTGCTCCCTTGACGCCTCTGAACATGTCCTACCAACCGATCCCTTCTTCTAGTCAAGTTGTGCGATGAATTTATCTTCTCCCCAATTCTACTCAGTACCTCCTCATTGGTCATGTGATCTACCCAACATGATATTACTGCAAGAGTGATGCTGCTTTGAAGTGCCGAGCACTACGGTCACAGGTTCGAATCCTGCCTCGGGCATGGATGTGTGTGATGTCCTTAGGTTAGTTAGATGTAATTAGTTCTAAGTTCTAGGGGACTGATGACCTAAGTAGTTAAGTCCGATTGTGCTCAGAGCCATTTGAACCATTTGAAGTGCCTGGAATGAGATGTTGTAACGTTGCTCTTGGGGGACGAAAATAAAAAGAATGTCGAAAAAGTGAATATTTTGGTGGGCCACTTAGCAACAGAATCAGGGATTGATTACACTATTATAATAACATACGTTGAGCATTAAATACCTGAATAAGAGCAGCATATTGATATATATTTAAGATCGTTCGGAAGAAACATTATTTCTGTGCATTTTTATAGTCGCGATGTAGTCATACCCGGATCAACACTAAGGGACCAGAAGATTTATAGACTTTAAAAGAAATGCAACACTACACAAAAAAAGTTGGTTCAGAAATAATAGTAAAACGATAATGTTCCTTCTGCCTCATGCTACTTTCGGCCCATCAGCGTGATCGTAATTTCTGGTGATGAAGTAACACAAAATAATTATCCTTCAGGTAGATAAGGAGATGGAAATCATCAAGGTTAATTTACTAAAATAAGCACACTTATCTTTAACACGCGTTTTTTTTAATGTTACGTATCTTTTCATATTAAATTACAATAGATGACCATTGTGGTTAAATACTTTATATATAACTGTCAAAATGTCCTCTTAATGCTGTCTTTTCGTAATCAGTTACAAGAAACTACATGTTTTCTGATCGTAAAAAATAACAATTAGCATATTCACTCAATATTTTCACATAAAATATAAGATACAGTTGCGGATCTCAGCAAGTCCGCGTCCGCCTTTCATAGAATGCAAACAGTAAAAGGTGAGGCGGAAAAAGTCACATTTGCCTTGAAACAACAGAATTCTTTTATATATCATTAATCGATACATGTACATAGAGATTTACAGGCACCGTGCAAGAACGGCAGAGATAAAGAATAATAGACTCTGTCGCTGCTATGCGATGGTTCATTTCTTGTACTTTACAATTGTTCGATAACTTTAGGCCATCAGGCATTTACTATTGAGCGTATATTAATGTTTGTGAGGCGAAAATTACTAGTATTACAATGTGTACCACGGATACCACGAATAGGATTGTAGAGCCCATTCTCCGATCCGTATTGTCGGTGGGCTGTGTACGAAAGACCGTGCAAGGCGATTGCAACCAGAAAGACCCTGCCAGCGGCCTCTGTACCGGCCTTCCTACGACCCGGGCAGGCCTCCACTAGCGCGTTCATAGCTGCCAGCACTCGCGCCGCGCCACCAGCAGGGACGGGGCAGGGCAAGGCTGCCGCCGCCCGCCCACACGCGAGGCCGGCGCTTTGTTTACGCAGCGCGCCACTTCGCAGAGTGGTCGCGGGGCGGCGCTGCCAGCGGCGCTGTGCCGGAGCATTAGCATGTGGGGGAGTGTGTCGTGTGTCGTGTGGCCGCCCACACATCACGACCGCGACCCGGCGCTCCGCGACACGGGTACAGAGCCCGCCGTCACTCTGCAATCAGGGCGCGCGCCGCCCCCGCTGCAGGTTAGGTCCGTCCCCCGGCTCACGATCCGGCAATAGCCGGGCCCCCGGTCCTCGGGGCAGTCAGTCCCTGGCCGGTGCATGCGGAACACGGTGGCAGCAGGGGCACAAAGACGTGACGACCTTCCGGGGCAATGACCTGCTCTTTGTCCACGCACTGCCCTCCCTGGCTATTGCCGAGTAGTAACTACAGCCCGAATACAATTATTTGTTAGTTGATGTCCGTCACCTGCTTCCAGTGTTGCCACACCGGATGTCGACTACCGCTCAATTACAGGCGACACACAAACAATTTGGTCACTTCACAAGTGCTGTTATTTCATGTGCAAGGCGGAGTAATCTTGGGAGCGGCTGTCGTCAGGTACGACGGAAATGGAAGACGCTCTGTCGATACCTGGTTTTAAGTGACCAATGACTGAACTACTGCAGACGATGCCATTTTTAGCTCGCCATTTAAATCGTGTCTTAATTTAACCACAACCTTATGATGTGATTATATGACAGCGCAACAAACACTGGTAGCAGCTACTTCTGTAAAATATCTGGGAGTATGTTTAAGGAACGACTTGAAGTGGAATGATCATATAAAATTAATTATTGGTGAGGCGGGTGTCAGGTTGATATTCATTGGGAGAGTTCTTAGAAAATGTAGTCCATCAACAAAGGAGGTGGCTTACAAAACACCTATACTTGAGTATTGCTCATCAGTCTGGGATCCGTAGCAGGTCGGGTTGACAGAGGAGATAGAGAAGATCCAAAGAAGAGCGGCGCGTTTCGTCACAGGGCTATTTGGCAAGCGTGATAGCGTTACGGAGAAGTTTAGCAAACTCAAGTGGCAGACTCAGCGAGAGAGGCGCTCTGCATCGCGGTGTAGCTTGCTGTCCAGGTTTCGAGAGGGTGCGTTTCTGAATGAGGTATCGAGTATATTGCTTCCCCCTACTTATACCTCCCGAGGAGATCACGAATGTATAATTAGAGAGATTCGAGCGCGGCCGGCCGAAGTGGCCGAGCGGTTCTAGGCGCTACAGTCTGGAACCGTGCGACCACTACGGCCGCAGGTTCGAATCCTGCCTCGGGCATGGATGTGTGTGATCTCCTTAGGGTAGTTAGGTTTAAGTAGTTCTAAGTTCTAGAGGACTGATGACCACAGCAGTTAAGTCCCATACTGCTCAGAGCCATTTATTTTTCGAGCGCGCACGGGGGCTTTCCGGCAGTCGTTCTTCCCGCGAACCATACGCGATTGGAACAGGAAAGGGAGGTAATGACAGTGGCACGTAAAGTGCCCTCCGGCACACAACGTCTGGTGGCTTCCGGAGTATAAATGTAGATGTAGATTTAGACGTGCAATGTATCCGAGAAAACGGCTGTCAACAATCTAACGGACCTCTATTTACCACGTTCGATGTTTTCAAGGCGCTCAAAGCTAGACTTCTAGTAGCAGACTCAGGATGGGAAAAAAAAATCAGTTTAGGCGCTAAAAGCAACCGGAAATATCTCGATTTCATTGGTTACCTGGAATTACGCCCACTTTGGCTACACGAGCTGTCGTGTTACCAAGCGCTGAACAGCCCTGGTTACACTTATAGGCGACTCATGCAGATTCTGAACGAAAAAACAAAGGCAGGAAAAAATAAGACCAAATAAAAAAAATCAACACAATGACGAAATTTGCATTGCAATTTATTGAAAAAGTTACGTTTAAAACAATTTATCGAATAAAAACTGTAGTCAAAGTCATTTTGATAAAATTTAAAAATAAAATAAAAGATTCGAAGTATGAGACGAGATCCAAATCCACGACCTTCTAAACATCAAGCAGGAATCCTAACCACTACGCTAAGCCTCAATCCTACGCTGCGCTCTTTCATTTATCACTTCACAGAAGCAGTCAGAATTATAATTTTCTGCCTTTAAAAAGATCGGCCTCACATACGAAGTTTATCTAGTGTAGACCGATCTCTGCGCTGACAATAACTGTACATGTGACACCGAATCGCGTCTTATGCGAAAGCATCAGTTGTGTTTGATTAGTTCTGTGTATGAAAGGTGCGTATTTCATTAGCTCTGTGTGTGTGTGTGTGTGTGTGTGTGTGTGTGTGTGAGTGTGTCATCATATATGATGATATGCGAAATGAAAGGGGCAGGCCCACGAATCTGGATCCAAAATTCCATACACATCAAAGAGGGAAGCGGGCCAAGAACCTCGAAGTGAGCTGACCAATTGTTGTGGCACTTTGCCAGTGCCTAACAGTTCGATCGTGAGATGGAGTGCTCTGATTGAAGGAAGCCAGTTCCAAAGCGTGAAGTGTCAACAAATAATTGTATTTAATCAGACTGCACTTGTTCGGCCGTCTTCTACCCACAGTACTGAATCGGACGTCACTGGTGCTTAGGCCAGTTTAAGCGTACGAGGTGCGGCTAGAGAAAAACCGGACTGATGCTGGAAAAAACACTTATTTACAATTATTTACAATTTCATGTTATCTCCTTCAATGTACTCTCCTCCTCGGTCTCTACACCGCTCCATACGAATTTTCCACTGTTAATAGCAATGCTGCAGATCATTTTCGGTAAGTCCATACATTACTTCCGTCGCTTTTTCTTTTACTGCTTCAACAGTCTCAAATCTAGTTCCTTTCAAAGCTGACTTGACTTTAGGGAAAAGAAAAAAGTCACAGGGGGCCAAATCAGGTGAGTAGGGTGGATGACCTAAGATGGGAATGTTGGGTTTTGCCAAAAACGTCTTCACTGACAACGCACTGTGAGCTGGGGCATTGTCTTGGTGAAGGACCCATGACTTTTTTCTCCACAAATCGTTCCGTTTTCTCCGTACTCGCTCACGTAGGGTAGCCAGGACGCTAATGTAGTAATGCTGATTCACTGTTTGTCCCTCTGGTACCCAATCAATGTGAACAATCCCTTTGATGTCAAAAAAAAAAAAAAAAAAAACAATCGTCATTGCCTTGAATTTCGATTTTGACATTCGTGCTTTTTTTTGTCGTGGAGAACCAGGAGTTTTCCAATGCATCGATTGGCGTTTAGTTTCAGGATCGTAAGTAAAAAACCACGATTCATCGCAAGTAATAACATTTTGTAAGAAGGTGGGATCACTTTCAATGTTTCCCAGGATGTCAGAACAAATCATTCTTCGACGTTCCTTCTGTTCAATTGTGAGACACTTTGGAACCATTTTTGAACACACTTTGTTCATGTTGAAACTTTCATGAAGAATCTGCCCAACACTTTCCTTGCCAACTCCTGTTAACTCAGACACTGCTCTGATTGTTAAACGGCGATCTTGTCGAACAAGTTTACCGATTTTTTCAATGTTTGCATCAGTTTTTGCTGACAATGGTCTGCCAGTGCGAGTGTTATCACTGGTGTCTTCGCGGCTATCTTTAAATCGTTTAAACCACTCAAACACTTGTGTTCGCGATAAACAATCATCGCCGTACACTTGTTGTAACATTACAAACGTTTCACTTGGAGATTTTCCTAGTTTGAAACAAAATTTGATGTTAACACGCTGTTCTTTCTGTACACTCAACATTTTCCGACGCACAGACAAAACGTCAACTACTTAAAACAGACGCCACGGGCAGACTGAGTGCAGGAGGCAGATGAAACTCGAGCAGTAGGCGGAGCGAGAGTCACGTGACAGGCCACGCGACTTTCAGCCTTATTGCATTCGTTTTATTGTTTCACCAGTACTAGTCCGGTTTTTTTCTAGCCACACCTCCTATCTCCTGCCTCTGGCAAGATCTGTAGCTAAAATTGTTGAGAATTTCGTAGCCAGTTGATTGGATCATATCAGTTCCATTTTCGCGCATACGTCATCAAGTTGTTTCACACACGTCTTATCATAAGCTGTTTTATGAGGAATGTGGGAGTTTTACGAACCAATGGAAGGCGTCGCCGTGGGAGTGAGCTTAATCCGATGGTTGCCAATTTCTTCGTGGAACATTTTCAGAGACAGGCGCGGCGCTTGGCACTTTGTAAACCTAAGGTGTGGTACAGGTACGTCGACAACATCTTGCCGTGGTGAGCAACACTCAGTGACTTCCTAAGAAATACGAACGGTCTCCATGCTAACATTAAATTTACATTGGGGGTAGAAAAGAATCAGCAGCTTGTAACCTCCCAACAGATTATTTCCGTAACCTCGCAATAATAAGGTGACTAACCTCCCAATAAAATTGTGACTCAATGTATAACCTCTAAATAATTAACTGACTGTGAATCTAAACTGGGAAATCTAGAGTCATCAATGCTGCGTCATGGCCCGGAAAAGTCATTCTGAATAAACTGAAGATTCTTACCGTAATTGTGTCGCCGGGCAACGCGTATATATCTGCTCCTATAAGAAATTTTTCTGGCACAGCCCAGTGCAATGCTGGCCACTAGGTTTTGTTATGTGTAAAAAAGAAGCAACTGATTTTTCTTTACGATAATAGTGTAATGTTTTATGCATTAATTTGTTCTGATAGCGGCGCTGATATTCAAGACAATAAAAGCAGGTTAAAGGCTGTGAGCTATCTGGGGAAGTTAACCTTGCATTGCTGAGCAACTGTTTCACCAGGTATCCACTCTAGCTCACCAAATTCCCAACCAGACTAACATTAATTGTAATCTTTTAATAGTCATCTTACGACAACCGGTGATATATATAAATAAAAAGAGAATTTAAATAAAAAGAAATAAATCAGTTTATGAAACTTCCTGGCAGATTAAAACTGTGTGCCCGACCGAGACTCGAACTCGGGACCTTTGCCCGCGAAAGGCAAAGGTCCCGAGTTCGAGTCTCGGTCGGGCACACAGTTTTAATCTGCCAGGAAGTTTCATATCAGCGCACACTCCGCTGCAGAGTGAAAATCTCATTCTGGAAATCAGTTTATATTTGGACATTTATTTTAACATTGATCATTGTTCAGTTAAAATTTCAGCATCTTAAACTTGATTCATAACCAAACTGGTGCCTTATTTAGGATTGTGAAAATGTGAGTTTGTAATCTTACGGAACACATCAAATATGGAGCCAAGATTGGGAGACTGCATAAAACACTGCATTCATAAAATAACACACGAGGAACGTTGAAACATATGCAAGAGGAAATTAACCACAACCAACCGATTCAATTTTCACCCAAAGAAGTTACGTTCGTAGCGCAATCCTGTCCGTCATGAAATTACCACACACTGGTATACTAAATTCGTACTAACTCTCTGTGAAACCTTCCCGAAAAGAATAGCTGAGCGCTACTTTGATGATTACACCACATGCTTCACGTGGTCAACTTGGTGTAACTCCACAATAATTTTGATAGTTAAAATAAATTACATGGAAACGCAATTTACAAAAGAAAAACCTCGAACTGGTTACTATCGTCTTACTATTAACCTGATGGGTCAAACAATTGTATAAGCACGTGGTACTGGTCTCACAAAGTACACCCCACGTTGGTTGAACATAAATAAAAGTTGCTATATTGAAAAATATTGTCAAGACGAGACTTATAATCTCACGCACATTCGCATTTAAGATTGACGATCTTAGAGTTACTGATCAACACGTGGTTCTACTTTACTCAGGAAGTAGTGACAAAGCAACTATCGGAAGATATTCTGAACTTCACACTCGAATTACACTGCGTTGCAATTTAAGATAACATTAGATATTTTAGATCTAAACCTGAAATAAAGGTGATTAAATTTTCAGTTAGGCTGAACTTAAGAAATCCATTGTCCTACGGACTTGGCAGAGACGCGCTTAGCCGGAGATCTTACCACTTCAGACGCTCGCCGCGGACAGACTGCCATGGGCCCCTACCAAGGGTGCTAACAGATACAAAACGGAAGTGACCAGAGAGGCAGCTTCCTATACCTACATGACAAGGGACGGACAGGACCACACTAAGAATAGAAACCTTTTTGCTTTTAGAAAGCGTAGGTACCTGTTCCGACGTTGGTCCTACTGTTCTCTAGCAGACAGGCTTGTCTGCTACCATCAAGCATGCAACTAGAAATACATTTGCTCATTCATCCTTTCACACAGAAGGGAAGGGGGATGACAGTATCTTATCATATACAGTATATAAAAGAAAGCGGATGTAGGTTCCATATGAGACTGTTTGACATGAATTACATATAAACTGTGTTCTAAAGTGTAGTAGTGTGACAGATCGTTCTTGATTATGTGTAAAAGTAACACGTTCCACTGCTCAGTCTCCTCCCAGATAGTCAGAAACACCACAGTAAATTTAGAAGTGGAATGTATGCCGTAAATGACAACAGATTTAAGAAAGTAACATGAAAGGAATCCAACAGAGACCTTTCAATAGGGATGACCATGGATAGGAGAATTTAATAAAATCTTTAAATTCAGATGAATATTTGTCAAACGTTATTTTTATAAGAAAGATTATTATTAAAGGATTTAAAAAAAACATTTACATGGGACTTGATATGACAATAGCACAAAATCAGTTGTTACAAATTACATATGCGCGCGGCTACAAATAATAATAAGTTTTGCTTTTACCTTATACTACATCGCCCTGGCACCGCCATCGTTCTCCACGACCGGCCTTCGTAATTCCATACAGGACACGAGTGCTCGCTGTGAGCTATACAACTCGACAACTGCCCTCTACGAGCGACCAGAGCCAACCGCCCGACTGCCACCTACTACTACTACTGCTGCTGCCGACAACACGACTCTCTGGCCTGCGATTCTATTTTAGCTTACATATCGCAGGCAGCGCGTGAGCCATCCATCGAAGTTACATCTGCTCGAGTGCGCTAGCAATAAATTCCTTAGTCATGGACCTCTTACAAGCTATTCTTCCTAGATGTGTTGTTTACGAGAGATGGTGAGAATATGAACCACAGCGTGTGTCGGAAACCGACACTCACGGAGCAATATCCGCAGAAACTCTGAGCGAGAATGGAGGAACGGTTAATACTCTCGTAACGCGCACAAGACGGACGCGAAATTCAACACCTGGAACGCGTTCTGAGGATTTTAGGGTATTCCAGTAATTGCATAAAGCGTATCACGAAATCTAATACCGGCTAAATGAAACCTCGGAGCAGAAAATACCGGCTTCAGCCCTTCTGCCATAAAACCTGAGGGTGACGGGCAGAATCGGCCCTATAGACTATAAGCCGACAAAGTAGATTAGAGAGTGTCTCAGTACGACAACGGAGAATAGGAACCCACTCGCAACCTGGAATATATACCGTATACCGTTTACTTGTGGGTAAAGACTATGATGGAATGACAGAACAAACCATCAATACCCGGATCATCGAACATAAATGTATTGCAAATGGCGAAAGGTGGAGAAATCGATCGTAGTGGAGCATTAGCTTTGTGAGATCGAGCACTAACAAAATTCGCTGATACACTGTGGAGAAGAGCAACTTAGAATACCGTTTAAGTTCGATGATCCTGGTAATTTATGGTTCCTCCTTTCATTTCATCATAAACTTTCCCCACGTGTAGCTCTAAACGGTATATTCCCGAGATTACGAGTAGGTTTCTTTTGTTGAGGGAAGGCAATGAAATCCGCAAATTTCGCAGTAGTTTTAACACGAAAAAAAGAAGAACATCTCAAGGTAATCGGATCCTGGATTCCCGGCTGCAGCCAACGGCCGTTCCAGGTAGCAAGGGGAGAAACACAACGATGTTGACCAGGGAAAAGTCCAGAGACGTTAACGCCACAGGTGCATATTATCTTCGCTGCGGGATGGACTCCAGCCCGCCTCAAGCAGTGACGGGTGAATCTTAGATAATGTCAGCCACTCGTGCTAGTGAAACGTTAGAAAAATCACTAAACAAACGTCGGCCGAAAATCCTGAGACGGAAGCCAACAAACAGACAATATGTAAGACTATCAAATTGTGGCGTCAGACCTCAAGAGTATAAAATACACTGCCGGAAAAAAATTAGTACACTCTTTTAGAGATTTATTGTTGTAACAGTACATATGGACTACATGACACCATTATATTGCAACGTAACCTTCCAGTACTGGTGGTGGTAAAAGTCTACCTAAGTAGGTAGATTACCGTCGCTTTGACATGTCCTACAGCTCCTGCAAGCTACCGTCTGTAGTAAATGGTTTCTTAAATTCGCGTGGTCCACGAAATTACTGGCCCCTGCAAGCTATTGCTGGGTATTAATAATTTCCAGCAGAAGGTTTTAACGAACCGGTAAAAATTTGAACGCAGCGGATAACGCATTTTTTTTTTTTTTTTTTTTTTTTTGAACCACTACAGAAGGCACCTATGCAGGGCGTAATAGGCAGTATATAGCTTTTATTTGCTTTCATGGCCCAGAATTCGACTGTGGTACTGACTGCCACCTATTCTTTATAATGGACGGAGTAAATAATCAGTCGAGGGTAGAGATTAATTGATATTTATTCAATACCGATGGTATTTCAACAACTAGTCGTGTTTCTCTTGCAATGTCCATCATCAAAACCGGTCTCTAGTTAACATGGTTCAGTTTCGCCACGTAATTATGGAATGGGACAGAGGAGCGCAGACCTGCCTTCAATGTAATTTTATACAACCGCACAATTATGCCTAAACCCACGGTTATTACATTCAGTTGCTATAGATTACTCAGAACAAGTTCCGCAAAGACACTACAAGCAAAACTACGTCAGGGTGGAAGAGTATTTCGCAAATCTTTATCAAATCAGTGGGCATTAAAATCCGATACATTTCCTAGTGGCACGAGTATTTTACTTAACGCACAACATCGCCAACAAATCAAATCGTTATAGGGGGTGCACAAGAAACATCACTTCAATGCTGTTCAACCCACATGGCCAAGTTTCAGCAGCCAACAGAAACCCAGAAAAATATGGACACACACGATTATTCCTTCCCTATTTTACACTCGCTCACTATTGTATGATTATTCGTCGTGTACAATACATTTTAAGACCGAAACTACAATTTATCAATGCGGCGGCTGCTCCAACCGACCACATGGCGCGAAAGCAAGTTCACAAAGAAAAAATATGGAAAATAAATAAAAATCCCCAAAATATTACTGTAAGTGGAAGAGCAGATTAAAATACATTGAATGAGTGAATTTCCGTTAAGCACAGACCAATAACGTGACCGTGAGCTTAAGGTACATGGTGCGTTGCCTGAACAAGGCACTAGCGCAAGGTCTACTGAAATTCGAGTAAATTAAGAAAATCAATTCCCTTATGGGATTTAGTGGTAATTTCGCACCTGATTTCAACATTTGGACTTCATTACAGAACAGATTTCAGACAATCTAATACCTTTGTTAACATTACCAAAACGAGAGGTGCGTCTCCACGTCTGTCCAGCATCACGACCCAGGAACAAATGCTCTTCCAACCGAATTCGCCTAACCGTTCCGCTTACAAACGAGGTGGGGGTGGCGCGCCAACCTGACAGAGCCAATACGCGCGCCTACGTGTCCTCTTTGCCCTGACCTGCAAACTTGGTCTCTGCTAAACTTGTTCACGCTTGGGGGGGTTGGTACTACCCTACCCCAGAACGACGTTTCATGCAGTGTTACAATCTGTGCCTAAAGCTTTCTGCTAGTTCACACACTCACTCATTTATACCGTCCAGACCGCACAAAGGAAAGGAAAATGGGAAACGTGGTACACAACAGAAAAAAAAATCAATAAATAACCCTGTTTAGTCCATTCTCTCCTTTTGGACACCAGCTGAGGTATTACCTGCAAGATAAGAAACTCTTGCTAATAATTTCTGCGTGCTAACAATTTAATAAAACATTGGAACGGTACAACAACTTCCGTTTCAATATTTACAGATCAATAGAACAAGCGGTTCTGAGGTACCACATATTGTGCCATGCTGAAACACCCATATTGGTGCGTCGTGTGACCTCCACAGGCGGAAATGCGGGCGGTGACTGTGACACCTAGTCGGTCGTACAGATGGCGGATATTGTCCTGGGATACGTTATGCCACTCCTGTTCCACCTTTTCACGTAGTCCTGTAAGAGTTATAGGTTGACGTGTCGCAAGAGTCCCTTCTCGCCCCATAATATTCCACATGTGCTCAATTGGTGATCCGGAGATCGTGCTGGCCAGGGAAGTCGCTGTACGTCTCGCAAAACACGCAGAGTTTTATAGGCAATGAGTGGACGAGCATTATCCTGTTCGAACATCACACCACCTTCCTTTTCCAAGAACGGAAAAGCAACAGGTCTAAAAACATCCTGCACGTACGGAGCGCTGGTTAGCGTCCCCTCCAAAAACACCAAATGTGAAGGGGATTTGTAACTTATCGAAGCCCAGACTATAAGGCACGGGATTGGTCCAGTGAATCTTGGACGAATACACTCTAGCAGACAGTGCTCACCAGATCTACGTCGTACGAGCAAACTACCATCACTTGCTGCAGGCAGAATCTGCTGTCATCGCTGACGACCACGGCACGCCATTGCAAGTAGTCCTCTGACGGCGTCAGTCGAGTCTTGCACCTCGATGCTGTGGCGTGAGCGCAAGACGGTCGAGAGGCGTGCGTGCCCATAGTCCCATTGTTAAAACCAGTTCCCAACAGTTCGTGTTGACACCTCTGGCGTCATTTCAAACTCGCGCAGTTAGCTACAGGAAGCACCAGTGCATCTCAGAGGCATGGTTGCCTGCTTGCTTCACACATTTGCTTCACACTGATCCTTCTGACTGTGAGCATTCCCTGTCAAAGCGTACACGCAGATGGTGCTCTGCTAGCTACGAGGGGCGTTTGAAAAGTCCGTGCAAAAATAAAAACTACTTACTTGGTTAGAGAAAACCATTTTTATTTTTCGACATAGTCTCCTTTTTGATTTACACACTTCGTCCAACGCTGTTCTAATTTGTTGATCCCTTCCGAATAATAGGAATTGTCCAAGTCTGCAAAATAGCTATTAGTTGCTGCAATCAACTCCTCATTTGAATAAAATCTTTGTCCTGCCAGCCATTCCTTCGAATTGGGGAACAAATAGTAGTCAGAGGCAGCCAAGTCTGGAGAATAGGAGGGATGTGAAACGAGTTGGAATCGTATTTCCATTAATTTTGCGACCACAACTGCTGAGGCGTGTGCTGGTGCATTATCGTGGTGGAAAAGGAGTTTTTTGCTGCCCAATCGCAGGCGTTTTTCTTGGAGCTCGGTTTTCAAACGGTCCTATAACAATGAATAATATGCACCTGTAATGGTTTTACTCTTTTCCAGATAGTCGATGAGAATTATCCCTAGCAATCCCAAAAGACAGTCACCATAATCTTTCCGGCCGAAGGAATGGTCTTCGCCTTTTTTGGTGTAGATTATCCCTTGGTAATACATTGTTTAGATTGTTGTTTGGTCTCAGGAGTATAGTAATGTATCCATGTTTCATCCACAGTGACGAAACGACGCTTAAAGTCCTGCGGATTCTCCCTGAACAGCTGCAAACAATCCTTGCAACACTTCACACGATTCCGTTTTTGGTCAAGTGTGAGCAATCGCGGAACCCATCCTGCGGATAGCTTTCTCATGTCCAAATGTTTATGCAAAATATTATCTACCCATTCATTCGAGATCCCCATAGCACTAACAATTTCACGCACCTTAACTTTTCTGTCATCCATCACCATATCATGGATTTTATCAATGATTTCTGGAGTCGTAACCTCCACAGGACGTCCAGAACGTTCAGCATCACTTGTGCCCATATGTCCACTCCGAAAATTTTGAAACCACTTATAAACAGTTCTAATCGAAGGCGCAGAGTCACCTTAATGTTTATCAAGCTTCTCTTTAGTCTCCTGAGGCGTTTTGCCTTTCATGAAGTAATGTTTAATCACCACACGAAATTCTTTTTTGTCCATATTTGACAATCACTCGGCTTCTTTGATTCACACGAATGCCAAACACAAAAAAAATTGACCAATATGGCTGAAACTTGGTGTTCGTTCTTTCCAAATAGCTACTAACTAAACACGACCTCGATACGCGCCGGTGGTGCCATCTCTCGGACTATGCACGGACTTTTCAAACGCCCCTCGTATGTCACTATGCTGTCTGTTGATGGACGACGTTAAAATCATTGTCAGTACGTCTACTATCCCTAGGTGGCATACGCAACGTCGTCTTTCCGGGTGTATAATTCTTTTTTATTATTTTTTAAATTAATATTTTGGCCGGCCGAGGTGGCCGAGCGGTTCTAGGCGCTACAGTCTGGAACCGCGCGACCGCTACGGTCGCAGGTTCGAATCCTGCCTCGGACATGGATGTGTGTGATGTCCTTAGGTTAGTTAGGTTTAGGTAGTTCTAAGTTCTAGGGGACTGATGACCTTAGAAGTTAAGTCCCATAGTGCTCAGAGCCATTTGAATCATTTTTTGTATTTTTTTTTTTTTTCGGCAGTGTTGTATGCATCCACTCTGTGACAAATCGCAGCTGTGTGGGACTCAAGGCGTCACCCAATACAGAAATTATCATTTAATTTCTGCAAAGGTGTGTCTCGTGAGATACTACAGCACACTCATTCACGAATACTGTTATCTGAGTCCTTTGGTGTCTACTCAGCAGGAAATTACCCTGTCTACAAAAAGAAAAAAAATTATTTTGAAAGGCGAATAGGCATCTGTTCCATCACCGATCGACGTAATTTATCTGTAAATCGCTGCGTTTGCATACAATCGATATCTGAAGCAGAAGCACAAGTTGCTGAACAGGCAACACGAGTAACAGACAATTATGATTAGCAGATCCACACGAGTTATGAATGAGCTATCATTTGCGAAAAAGCTAAACATTTGGCAGAAACAATGATTGTTAACTCATGCAGTACTTGTCGTTGTTGTTGTTGTATTTAGTTCGAAGACTGGTTTGATGCTCACCACGCTAGTTAATCCACTGCAACCCTCTTCTTTTCCGAATAACTACTGCAGCCTACATCCAATTGAACTTGCTTACTGCATTCATCCCATGGTCTCCCTCTACAATTTTTATTCTGGCACATCTTCTACTTACCAAACTGGCGATTCCGTTATCGTTCATGGTGTGTCCAATCAACTGATCCCTTCTTTTAGTAAATTTGTGCCACGTATTCCTTTCCTCGTTTCAGTAAATTGTCATTAGTTGCTTAATCTATCCATCTAATGTCCAATATTCTTCTGGATCATCACGTTTCAAAGGCTTGCATTCTCTTCTTGTCTGATCCGCTTATCGTCAACTTCACTTCCGTACAAGGCTACGCTCCACACAAATATTAGCACTTAAATTTACATTATACGTTAACAAATGCCTATTTCTCAGAAACGTTTTTTCTCGCTATAGCCACCCTGATTTTATATTCTCTCGACTTCGGCCACGATTAGTTATTTTGCTGCCCAAATAGCAAAAGGCATCGTGTACTTTTAGTGTCTGATTTCCTAATTAATTCCAGTATCACCTGATTTAATTCGATTGTCAAATCGAAACCAGCTGTATTTCGACCGCCATCTTGTCCACTGCACTACAGAACTGTTTGTGGTTGTGTTTCCTCCACGCTACTGCTGTGCTAGTGACAATTTGTGAACAGTGACCAAGAAAGGCAACCTCAGTGCATCACCACGAGACTGCCACGCCAGAAGAACGAACTGAGTGGCCGTTACAAAACATTTTCGTGCAAACATCAGTCCAGCTTTCAAAGTGAAATCGCCTCTTACTAAGTTTTCTCTTCTCCCACAGGATGACCAGAGCATTTACGAAAAGACTATGTAACATCAGTATGGCCTTATTGTAAAGTTGTTTTTGTAATACCATTTAGCCTGAAGATAAGGTATAACCCCCGAAACATGACGCTAAATAAATAAGTAATACAATAGTTGTCAAAGTGTGTGACTGGTAGCGGTATTTTAAAAAAACCTTTACATATTTCTTGAGACAGTCACGATAGAAAAATACTCAAAATGGCTTCAAGTTCTTCAAAGTTTTTATTTCTTCTCCCTGAACTTAGAGTTGTCTCCCTGAACTTAGAGTAATGGTTTAAACGTAGCGGATTTTAACAGTAGGGACACTTGGCGGGGTAACGTGTAAAAATGCTACATTAATTTTGGTGTATAATCACAGCAATATCAAAAGCCACTGCGATCACATCATGTGAGTCTTTGTGACAAGCCTTTCCACTCCACTGTTTGACAACGTGATTGAAATTCCTTATTTGCAATTCCATGACGTTTGAGCAAAGAAGGTAGGGCTACGCAGTAATTTCCATTTTGCCTCCTACCAGGTCCATCGGCTAGCCTGAGTACGCGCTAACGCTGGTGAATATTTGCAAACAGGAAAGGTACACTAAGGTCTTACCTGGCCTGTAGATAGCGGGTACCGTTGAGAACAGGTACCGAGGAACACAGCAGCAGTGATGTAGCAGAAAATACAACGGAGTGTAGTAATCGACGGCTACCGTCCTGAAAAAAGGCGCTGTAGCGGACTACGGTGAATAATACAGCAAAGTGACACACTGTAGAAATAGGTTACCGATACGCTTCACAGTAAACAAGTGCACTCGCTTGCAGAGGACGTAGAAAATAAATCGCTAAAAAAAATCTTCAATTGTACTGGGCCACAGTCAACCAGTATTTTTTGAAGTGATACTCAGCCATTTCACTGCGTATTTACGTATATTTCCCGTGCACAATTTAGATTTCGGCTTTCACGCCATTATCAAGTACAATGCGAAAATCAACAATGTGTAAGTAGTAAGACATAAAGTAAAAATTTAAAAAATATAAAAAAATTATTACATGGAAGCTGTATAAAATTACGAGATATGCACTGAACATCTTAGACCGTAAACGTATTTTGCTGTGTACTGTGCCGGATGACGTATGATTTCGCACCATTATCGAATACAATGCGAAATGCAGAAAAAAATCGGGCAGGTAGGTTAGAAAATTTGAATGGGGAAATGGATAGGTTAAAGTTGGATATAGTGGGAATTAGTGAAGTTCGGTGGCAACAGGAACAAGACTTTTGGTCAGGTGAATACAGGGTTATAAATACAAAATCAAATAGGGGTAATGCAAGAGTAGGTTTCATAATAAATAAAAAAATTGGAGTACGGGTAAACTACTACAAACAGCATAGTGAACGCATTATTGTGGCCAAGATAGACACGAAGCCCACGCCTACTACAGTAGTACAAGTTTATATGCCAACTAGCTCTGCAGATGACGAAGAAATTGATGAAATGTATGATGAGATAAAAGAAATTATTCAGGTAGTGAAAGGAGACGAAAATTTAATAGTCATGGGTGACTGGAATTCGTCAATAGCAAAAGGGAGAGAAGGAAACATAGTAGGTGAATATGGATTGGGGCTAAGAAATGAAAGAGGAAGCCGCCTGGTAGAATTTTGCGCAGAGCATAGCTTAATCATAACCAACACTTGGTTTAAGGATCATGAAAAAAGGTTGTATACATGGAAGATCCCTGGAGATGCTAAACGGTATCAGATAGATTATACAATGGTAAGACAGAGATTTAGGAGCCAGGTTTTAAATTGTAAGACATTTCCAGGGGCAGATGTGGACTCTGACCACGATCTATTGGTTATGAACTGTAGATTAAAACTGAAGAAACTGCAAAAAGGAGGGAATTTAAGGAGATGGGACCAGGATAAACTGAAAGAATCAGAGTTTTTACAGAGTTTCAGGGAGAGCGTAAGGGAACAATTGACAGGAATGGGGGAAAGAAATACAGTAGAAGAAGAATGGGTAGCTTTGAGGGATGAAATACTGAAGGCAGCAGAGGATCAAATAGGTAAAAGGACGAGGACTAGTAGAAATCCTTGGATAACAGAAGAAATATTGAATTTAATTGATGAAAGGAGAAAATACAAAAATCCAGTAAATGAAGCAGGCAAAAAGGAATACAAACGTCTCGAAAATGATATCGACAGAAAGTGCAAAATGGCTAAGCAGGGATGGCTACAGGACAAATGTAAGGATGTAGAGGCTTATCTCACTAGGGGTAAGATAGATACTGCCTACAGGAAAATTAAAGAGACCTTTGGAGAAAGGAGAACCACATGCATGAATATCAAGAGTTTTGATGGAAACCCAATTCTAAGCAAAGAACGGAAACCAGAAAGGTGGAAGGAGTATATAGAGGGTCTATACAAGAGCGATATACTTGAGGACAATATTATGGAAATGGAAGAGAATGTAGATGAAATGGGAGATATGATATTGCGTGAAGAGTTTGACAGAGCACTGAAAGACCTGAGTCGCAACAAGGCCCCCAGAGTAGACAACATTCCATTAGAACTATTGACGGCCTTGGGAGAGCCAGTCCTGACAAAACTCTACCATCTGGTGAGCAAGATGTATGAGACAGGCGAAATACCCTCAGAATTCAATAAGAATATAATAATTCCAATCCTAAAGAAAGCAGGTGTTGAGAGATGTGAAAATTATCAACTATCAGTTTAATAAGTCACAGCTGCAAAATACTAACGCGAATTCTTTACAGACGAATGAAAAAACTGATATAAGCCGACCACGGGGAAGATCAGTTTGGATTCCGTAGAAATGTTGGAACACTTGAGGCAATACTGACTCTACGACTTATCTTAGAAGAAAGATTAAGGAAAGGCAAACCTACGTTTCTAGCATTTGTAGACTTAGAGCAAGCTTTTGACAGTGTTGATTGGAATACTCTCTTTCAAATTCTGAAGGTGGCATGGGTAAAATTCAGGGAGCGAAAGGCTATTTACAATTTGTACAGAAAGCAGATGGCAGTTATAAGAGTCGAACGACATGAAAGGGAAGCAGTGGTTGGGAAGGGAGTGAGACAGCGTTGTAGCCTCTCCCCGATGTTATTCAATCTGTATATTGAGCAAGCATTGAAGGAAACAAAACAAAAGTTCTGAGCAGGTATTAAAATCCATGGAGATGAAATAAAAACTTTGAGGTTTGCCGATGACATTGTAATCCTGTCAGAGACAGCAAAGGACTTGGAAGAGCAGTTGAACGGGATGGACAGTGTCTTGAAAGGAGGGTATAAGATGAACATCAACAAAAGCAAAACGAGGATAATGGAATGTAGTCGAATTAAGTCGGGTGATGCTGAGGGGATTAGATTAGGAAATGAGACACTTAAAGTAGTAAAGGAGTTTTGCTATTTGGGGAGCAAAATAACTGATGATGGTCGAAGTAGAGAGGATATAAAATGTAGACAGGCAATGGCAAGGAAAGCGTTTCTGAAGAAGTGAAATTTGTTAACATCGAGTATAGATTTAAGTGTCAGGAAGTCGTTTCTGAAAGTATTTGTATGGAGTGTAGCCATGTATGGAAGTGAAACATGAATAATAAATAGTTTGGACAAGAAGAGAATAGAAGCTTTCGAAATGTGGTGCTACAGAAGAATGTTGAAGATTAGGTGGGTAGATCACGTAACTAATGAGGAGGTGTTGAATAGAATTGGGGAGAAGAGGAGTTTGTGGCATAACTTGACTAGAAGAAGTGATCGGTTGGTAGGACATGTTCTGAGACGTCGAGGGATCAAGTGGAGGGTAAAACTCGTAGAGGGAGACCAAGAGATGAATACACTAAGCAGATTCAGACGTATGTAGGCTGCAGTAGGTACTGGGAGATGAAGAATCCTGCACAGGATAGAGTAGCATGGAGACCTGCATCAAACCAGTCTCAGGACTGAAGACCACAACAACAACAACATGCGAAATGCAAAACATGCAAATGACAGCCTATAAAGTGAAAAATATTATTACAAAGAAACCAATACAAATTTGCAAATTTTACTTTTTTTATTCACTCGATGACTAGTTTTGTGCCGAAACTTATTTTTTGAAATTGTTGTAATGTAGTCGAAATTGACATTTTCGAAGGTGTGATAGCTATGTCAAAAATGTGCGTACAGATCTGCATGCGCTGTGTCTGTTCGTTGCATATTTTTGACATGGCTTTCACAGCTTCGGACGTACCATTTTTTCTGTGTTACGATGATTTGAAAAAATGTGTTTCGGCCCGAAACTATAAAGTTTGCAACTTTGGTCAGGTTTTTCGCTGTACCGATTAACAGAAGTTGCAGACCCACAGCTCTTCCAAAATACTGGAAGTTCGTAATATATAAGAGATGTAAGCTCATATACAGTTGCGAGATATGCACTTTCTTCTTAGACCACAAACATCATTTTGCTGCGTACTATGTAGGATGACATACACAGATATGATGTGGTTATGCCGCAAAGTACTGCATTCCCACAAGATGTTTATTTTGTATCATTTATATCATGTTAACAAATGTGTTGAACTGTGTATATTCCATCCCGATTAGTACACAGAAAAATGCTATTAATGGTCTAAGAAACATGTGCATCTCTCATAACTGTATATCAGCTTACATATCTTATATTCTATTTTAAGGCCTGTTATTTGCATGTATGCATTTAGCATAGAACTCTAAATGCTGCACAGTACGCATCAAAATACGTTAATGGTAAGAAGTAAGTGCATATGTAGTAATTTTATACCAGCTTGCATGTAACATTTTTTAATATTTGTTAAGTTTTCAAATTTTAGTTTTATGTGTCACTGTTTACATATTCTTGCTTTTAGCATTATACTCGATAACGCGGTGAAGGTGAAATCTAGACTTTACACAGGAAAGATACATACACTACTGGCCATTAAAATTGCTGCACCAAGAAGAAATGCACATGATAAACGGGTATTCATTGGGCAAATATGTTACACTAGAATTGACATGTGATTACATTTTCACGCAATTTGGGTGCATAGATATTGAGAAATCAGTACGCAGAACAACCACCTCTCGCCGCAATAACGGCCTTGATACGCCTGGGCATTGAGTCAAACAGAGCTTGGATGGCGTGTACAGGTACAGCTGCCCGTGCAGCTTCAACACGATACCACAGTTCATCAAGAGTAGTGACTGGCGTATTGTGGCGAGCCAGTTGCTCGGCCACCATTGACCAGACGTTTTGAAGTGGTGAGAGGTCTGGAGAATGTGCTGGCCAGGGCAGCAGTCGAAAATTTCTGTATCCAGAAAGGCCCGTACAGGACCTGCAACATGCGGTCGTGCATTATCCTGCTAAAATGTAGGGTTTTGCAGGGATCGAATGAAGGGTAGAGCCACGGGTCGTAACACATCTGAAATGTAACGTCCACTGTTCAGAGTGCCGTCAATGCGAACAAGAGGTGACCGAAACGTGTAACCAATGGCACCCCATACCATCACGCCGGGTGTTACGCCAGTATGGCGATGACGAATACACGCTTCCAATGTGCGTTCACCGCGATGTCGCCAAACACGGATGCGACCATCATGATGCTGTAAACAGAACCTGGATTCATCCGAAAAAAAAATGACGTTTTGCTATTCGTGCACCCGGGTCCGTCGCTGAGTACACCATCGCAGGCGCTCCTGTCTGTGATGCAGCGTCCAGGGTAACCGCAGCCATGGTCTCCGAGCTGACAGTCCATGCTGCTGCAAACTTCGTCGAACTGTTCGTGAAGATGGCTGCACCTCTGAATACCAGCACGGCTGATAATTACCGTCCACAAGAATCCCCAAACAGGATAACTGACAACGATAGCTTCCATCTAAAACATGTAACAACAAATACGGCAAGAAAAGCAATAATGAGAATCTCTTCTGATGCAATAGGCAACGACAGTATCGGTATAACCATGATTAAGAATGTTGCCGATATCTTAGTACCTGTCTTAACTGACATATTTAAATTTTCCCTCGTGAACGGAATATACCCCACTGCATGGAAAAGAAGCATAATTCGACCCATCCCTAAGATCGAAAACGCGCAACTGGCTAGTGATTACCGACCAATTAGCATACTGCCTGCTGTTTCCAAAGCACTCGAATATATTGTTCATGACCAAATCACTGAACACTCGCATGAATTCAGCCTATACGACAAATTTCAATCCGGTTTCCGTAAACATCACAGCACAAACACTGCTCTAATTAAAGTAACAGATGACCTGAAATGTGCCATCGACAATCGAAAGGCAACAATATTGACGCTACTGGCCTTCAGCAAAGCTTTTGACACTGTTAACTTTGACATATTGCTCAGAAAAATGCAACAGCTTAATTTATCTGTTAGTGCAATGAGATGGTTTGAAAGCTACTTAAAAGACAGACAGCAATGTGTTGTCTGCGTAAATGAAAAATCTTCCTGGAAACATATTTCCTCGGGAGTGCCACAAGGATCAGTCTTAGGACCACTTTTGTTTTCTTTATATGTCAACGATATTTCGTCGGTTCTGTCCTCCTGTAAATATCATTTCTATGCCGACGACCTCCAGCTCTACCTAAGCGTCAGACCTAAAGACGTAACCACTGCAATCGCTCAGATGAATGATGATCTGTCTTCGGTAGTGACATGGGCGAAAAGCCTGGGGCTTAAACTAAATGCAAAAAAGACGCAAGTAATCTTAATAGCCCATCAGAAATTAATAAGTTCAGATTTCCGCGAACGGCTACCTCCTATTCTACTCGACGGTACTTCAATACCATATCAGAAAACAGTGAAGAACTTGAGTTTAATTTTGGATGGGCATCTCAACTGGGCGGAGAATACAGTCGCAGTGTGCCGAAAGACGTCTGCTTGTCTCTATGCTCTCAAAAAGTTTCGGAACATATTTCCACAGGACTTGAAACGCCAGCTCGTTCAAATGATTCAAACGGCTCTGAGCACTATGAGACTCAACGGCTGAGGTCATTAGTCCCCTAGAACTTAGAACTAGTTAAACCTAACTAACCTAAGGACATCACAAACATCCACGCCCGAGGCAGGATTCGAACCTGCGACCGTAGCGGTCTTGCGGTTCCAGACTGCAGCGCCTTTAACCGCACGGCCACTTCGGCCGGCCGCCAGCTCGTTCAAGCACTCGTTCTACCCAACCTCCACTATTGTGATGTGATTCAACAAGGCACGAGTAGTGAAAACAAAATACGGCTAGAGCTAACCATGAATGCCTGTGTGCGTTACACCTGCAACATTCGCCGATATGATCATGTTAGTGCTTCATACGCCGAGCTAAAGTGGTTGCGGCCGGACAAATTGCGTGACTACCACACTCTATGTCTACTTCAGAGACTCCTCGTCGCGCAAGCACCCCAGGACCTTGCCTCAGAGATTAAAAACCTGTCATGTCATCATAATCGAAACACGAGGTCACTCTTATTTGGTATCCTAACTGTGCCCACTCACAAAACAAAAACTTTTGCAAACTCCTTCTCAGTTGCCGCTGTCCGCCTCTGGAACAAACTGCCCCTTACCTTGCGCAAAATTCAATCTCCTGCTGCTTTTAAGAAGAAGTGAAGCATTTCCTACTATCATCCTCATAAATTTCTCCACAAAAGTAATGTGCCAGGCCAATCCTCTCACCTGTCAAATAGCAAAGCTAGCGTCTTCTATCTTGCTCTTGAGATGCCTTCCCCTTCATCTATCTCTATTAGCCAGGCAATCTTCTTTTCCTTTATATTTCCTTAATTATGTTTCATCATGTCTATTCTTCTCCTCCCTTCACCATGAGTGTCCCTCATACTCCCTGCTGCCAGCACTCCTGTCTAAAATTTGTCTCTTCAATAATGTCTAATTATAACAGTACTTATGATCTACGAATATAAACTCTATATGTATGTATTTTTCCAGGTGTACCTTTCTAATTGTTTATTTCACTTTTTGTACTAGATGTAGTTTAACATGCCTACTAAAACGTATGAATGTAAAATAAGTAGAATGCCTGGTTAGATGTAAGAGAGGGCCTGATGGCCCTAATCTTGCCAGGTTAAATAAATCCATAAATAAATAAATAAATAAATATCTTGACTCAGGGATCGAGACGTGGCTGCACGATCTGTTACAGCCATGCGGATAAGATGTCTGTCATCTCGACTGCTAGTGATACGAGGCCGTTGGGGTCCAGCACGGAGTTCCGTATTACCCCCCTGAACCCACCGATTCCACATTCTGCTAACAGTCATTTTATTTCGACCGACGGGAGCAGCAATGTCGCGATACGATAAACCGCAATCGCGATAGGCTACAATCCGACCTTTATCAAAGTCGGAAACCGGGAACGTGATGGTACGCATTTCTCCTCCTTACACGAGGCATCACAACAACGTTTCAGCAGGCAACGCCGGTCAACTGCTGATTGTGTATGAGAAATCGATTGGAAACTTTCCTCATGTCAGCTCGTTGTAGGTGTCGCCACCGGCGCCAACCTTGTGTGATTGCTCTCAAAAGCTAATCATTTGCATATCACAGCATCTTCTTCCTGTGGGTTAAATTTCGCGTCTGTAGCACGTCATCTTCTTGGTGCAGCAATTTTTATGGCGAGTAGTGTAAATATACATCTACATCTACATCTACATCTATACTCCGCAAGCCACCCAACGGTGTGTGGCGGAGGGCACTTTACGTGCCACTGTCATTACCTCCCTTTCCTGTTCCAGTCGCGTATGGTTCGCGGGAAGAACGACTGTCTGATAGCCTCCGTGCGCGCTCTAATCTCTCTAATTTTACATTCGTGATCTCCTCGGGAGGTATAAGTAGGGGGAAGCAATATATTCGATACCTCATCCAGAAACGCACCCTCTCGAAACCTGGCGAGCAAGCAACACCGCGATGCAGAGCGCCTCTCTTGCAGGGTCTGCCACTTGAGTTTATTAAACATCTCCGTAACGCTATCACGATTACCAAATAACCCTGTGACGAAACGCGCCGCTCTTCTTTGGATCTTCTCTATCTCCTCCGTCAGACCGATCTGGTACGGATCCCACACTGATGAGCAATACTCAAGTATAGGTCGAACGAGTGTTTTGTAAGCCACCTCCTTTGTTGATGGACTACATTTTCTAAGCACTCTCCCAATGAATCTCAACCTGGTACCCGCCTTACCAACAATTAATTTTATATGATCATTCCACTTCAAATCGTTCCGCACGCATACTCCCAGATATTTTAGAGAAGTAACTGCTACCAGTGTTTGTTCCGCTATCATATAATCATACAATAAAGGATCCTTCTTTCTATGTATTCGCAATACATTACATTTGTCTACGTTAAGGGTCAGTTGCCACTCCCTGCACCAAGTACCTATCCGCTGCAGATCTTCCTGCATTTCGCTACAATTTTCTAATGCTGCAACTTCTCTGTATACTACAGCATCATCCGCGAAAAGCCGCATGGAACTTCCGACACTATCTACTAGGTCATTTATATACACTCCCGGAAATGGAAAAAAGAACACATTGACACCGGTGTGTCAGACCCACCATACTTGCTCCGGACACTGCGAGAGGGCTGTACAAGCAATGATCACACGCACGGCACAGCGGACACACCAGGAACCGCGGTGTTGGCCGTCGAATGGCGCTAGCTGCGCAGCATTTGTGCACCGCCGCCGTCAGTGTCAGCCAGTTTGCCGTGGCATACGGAGCTCCATCGCAGTCTTTAACACTGGTAGCATGCCGCGACAGCGTGGACGTGAACCGTATGTGCAGTTGACGGACTTTGAGCGAGGGCGTATAGTGGGCATGCGGGAGGCCGGGTGGACGTACCGCCGAATTGCTCAACACGTGGGGCGTGAGGTCTCCACAGTACATCGATGTTGTCGCCAGTGGTCGGCGGAAGGTGCACGTGCCCGTCGACCTGGGACCGGACCGCAGCGACGCACGGATGCACGCCAAGACCGTAGGATCCTACGCAGTGCCGTAGGGGACCGCACCGCCACTTCCCAGCAAATTAGGGACACTGTTGCTCCTGGGATATCGGCGAGGACCATTCGCAACCGTCTCCATGAAGCTGGGCTACGGTCCCGCACACCGTTAGGCCGTCTTCCGCTCACGCCCCAACATCGTGCAGCCCGCCTCCAGTGGTGTCGCGACAGGCGTGAATGGAGGGACGAATGGAGACGTGTCGTCTTCAGCGATGAGAGTCGCTTCTGCCTTGGTGCCAATGATGGTCGTATGCGTGTTTGGCGCCGTGCAGGTGAGCGCCACAATCAGAACTGCATACGACCGAGGCACACAGGGCCAACACCCGGCATCATGGTGTGGGGAGCGATCTCCTACACTGGCCGTACACCACTGGTGATCGTCGAGGGGACACTGAATAGTGCACGGTACATCCAAACCGTCATCGAACCCATCGTTCTACCATTCCCAGACCGGCAAGGGTACTTGCTGTTCCAACAGGACAATGCATGTCCGCATGTATCCCGTGCCACCCAACGTGCTCTAGAAGGTGTAAGTCAACTACGCTGGCCAGCAAGATCTCCGGATCTGTCCCCCATTGAGCATGTTTGGGACTGGATGAAGCGTCGTCTCACGCAGTCTGCACGTCCAGCACGAACGCTGGTCCAACTGAGGCGCCAGGTGGAAATGGCATGGCAAGCCGTTCCACAGGACTACATCCAGCATCTCTACGATCGTCTCCATGGGAGAATAGCAGCCTGCATTGCTGCGAAAGGTGGATATACACTGTACTAGTGCCGACATTGTGCATGCTCTGTTGCCTGTGTCTATGTGCCTGTGGTTCTGTCAGTGTGATCATGTGATGTATCTGACCCCAGGAATGTGTCAATAAAGTTTCCCCTTCCTGGGAGAATGAATTCACGGTGTTCTTATTTCAATTTCCAGGAGTGTATATTGTGAAAAGCAATGGTCCCATAACACTCCCCTGTGGCACGCCAGAGGTTACTTTAACGTCTGTAGACGTCTCTCCATTGATAACAACATGCTGTGTTCTGTTTGCTAAAAACTCTTCAATCCAGCCACACAGCTGGTCTGATATTCCGTAGGCTCTTACTTTGTTTATCAGGCGACAGTGCGGAACTGTATCGAACGCCTTCCGGAAGTCAAGAAAAACAGCATCTACCTGGGAGCCTGTATCTAATATTTTCTGGGTCTCATGAACAAATAAAGCGAGTTGGGTCTCACACGATCGCTGTTTCCAGAATCCATGTTGATTCCTACATAGTAGATTCTGTGTTTCCAAAAACGACATTATACTCGAGCAAAAACAGTCAACTAACGCTGTATTCTTAAAAATAATAATAAATAAGTAAATCATCGAAGATGATCCATGTATGTACTGAACATTACAAATTTTTCAGGCAGTCAATGCTAATTTTAGAAGAAGACAATTACGACGTTGCGTGAGTATCTTCATTCGACACAGAAGAATTGGTCTAAGCAGTCTCCTCTTTCTCCAAATTATGAACAAGTTAGAGAGCAGTACCAACCAATGTCATCCTGCAGTCGGACTTGTTAAGTTGTATCAAGTATCGATTGTACACACATACTGCGTTTTTCAGACAAGTATCTTCCATGGGTGTTAGAAGAATGACGTATTCGAATTTCAAAAACATTTTTATTCGGTTTTAGACGTCCGAGCTGGTGTAGTTTTCTGAACAGTGTCGGTAATCTCCTGAGGTGTAGTTTTGTATGAGGCGGCTGTGCAGACCTCGGGCGAATAGCTCCGGACCTGCAGTGTGTGGCTCAGCTCGTGACGTGTCAGTGAGAGGCCGCAGCAGGCGATTAGCAGGCGGACATCCGGCCGCGGCTCTGCTCCGCTAATTGGGATTCCGCTGTGCAGACGCCTCGGTGGCGCGGACCGGCCTCGGTGGCCGGCCGGCCTGCCCAGCACACGAGGCATTCGCGCTGGGCAAGCGTCCGGCTGCTTATCAGCCGGCAGCAGCAGCGGCAGCAGAGGCAGGGGCGGCGGGTTGTCGTTGTGACACGTGGGGTGGCGGCGGACTGTGCAGCAGCGGGGAGCGCGCCAGGAAAGCCGATGGCAGCCGCTGTCTCATCACGAGGACACGCCCACCAGCTGAGGCGCGCTGCCAGAGCGTTCGGTAGACGGACTGCTCCACTGGAACACCTGCTCCCGACGACGGCTCCGAGTACTGCAAAACGTCATCTCATCTTATCTCTTGCAGGTTCCACAGTGGGATGCAGTAGAGTACAGCACATCGACTACACTATGTGATCAAAAGTATCCGGACAGTCTCATAAACATACGTTTTTCGTTTTAGGTGCATTGTGCTGCCACTTACTGCCAGGTACTCCATGTCAGCGACCTCAGTAGTCATTAGACATCGTGAGAGAGCAGAATGGGGTGCTCTGTGGAACTCACGGACTTCGAACGTAGTCAGGTGATTGGGTGTCATTTGTGTCATACGTCTGTACTCGAGATTTCCACACTCCTAAACATCCCTAGCTCCACTGTTTCCGATGTAATAGTGAAGTGGAAACGTGAAGAGACACGTACAGCACAAAAGCGTACAGGCTGACCTCGTCTGTTGACTGACAGAGAACGCCAACTGTTGAAGAGGATCATATTGTGTAATAGGCAGAAAATGGCTCTCAGCACTATCGGACTAAACATCTGAGGTCATCAGTCCCCTACAGCTTAAAACTACTTAAACCTAACTAACCTAAGGACATCACGCACATCCATGCCCGAGGCTAGATTCGAACCTGCGACCGTAGCGGTCTCGCGGTTCCAGACTGAAGGGCCTAGAACCGCTCGGCCACACCGGCCGGCTGTAACAGGCAGACATCTACCCAGACCATCACACAGGAATTCCAATCTGCATCAGGATCCACTGCAAGTACTATGACATTTAGGCGGGAGGTGAGAAAACTTGGATTTCATGGTCGATCCGCTGCTCATAAGCCACCCATCACGCCGGTAAATGCCAAGCGATACCTCGCTTGGTGTAAAGAGCGCAAACATTGGTCAATTGAACAGCGGAAAAACGTTGTGCGTAGTGACGAATCACGGTACACAAAGTGGCGATCCGATGGCAGTGTGTGGCGAATGTCCGGTGAACGTCATCTGCCAGCGTGTGTAGTGACAACACTAAAATTCAGAGCCGGTGGTGTTATGGTATGGTCGTGTTTTTCATGAAGGGGGCTCGCACCCCTTGTTGTTTTGCGTGACACTACCACAGCACAGGCCTACACTGATGTTTTAAGTACCTTCTTGTTTCCCACTGCTGAAAAGCAATTCGGAAATGGCGATTTCATCTTTCAATCACGATCGAGCACCTGTTCACAATGCACGGCCTGTGGCGGAATTGTTACACGACAATAACACGCCTGCACAGAGTCCTGATCTGAATCCTATAGAACACATTTGGGATGATTTGGAACGCCAACTTCGTGCCAGGCCTCACCGACCTTCATCGATACCTCTCCTCAGTGGAGCACTCCGTGTAGAAAGGGCTGTCATTCCGCAAGAAACCTTCCAGCGCCTAACTGAACGTATGCTTGCGAGAGTGGAAGCTGTCATCAAGGCTAAGGGTGGGCCAACACCATACCGAATTCCAGCATTACCGATGGAGGACGACACAAACTTGTAAGTCATTTTCAGCCAGGTATCCGGATACTTTTGATTACATAGTGTACATCTTCAACTGTACTCCGGAAGCCACCTTACAGAGTATACATCCCGCACCATCGTCATTTCGAGTGTGATTTCCTGCTTTGTAGCTTCCTCTGCTGCGAGGTCGAAAAAGTTGCTCGATTATCCTTGGAACGATTTTTAGCACCAGATAGTGGCGTGGGTTTTATCAATGGTAACTACAGACTTCGTATCCGAATTAGCAGTCGACCGTGCTGTTGTCATCTAATAATTTAATTGATTCCGTAAACCGATATTACCATAGACAAAAAAGGGAAACAACATCTCTAGATAACAACATTTAACCATTTAAGTGAATCCATGGAGTATATCCTTTCAGACATGTCATTGATATCACTGAGCCCCACGATGGGTTGTGAATCCAAGGAGTGTATCCTTTCAGACATGTCATTGATATCACTGAGCCCCTCGATGGGTTGCGAATCCACCACTTTAGTGCGAATGCAAGATCATGTTTGACCTCTTGTGGGAATCCCAAAGTGACGAGCATGGAGAATGCGGATAAGTGGCGCTAGTGTGGGGCGATGTGGGGGCGGACCGAGATATCCGCGCAATTGCTGTAAGCACTATGCCCCGGTGACGGAGTGGTTAACGCTGCGGCTTACGTAGTAAGCAGGAGACCCTGGGTTCTGGTTCCAGTCTGGTTCACATTTTCACTCACTCGGCATGAAGTTCCGATGCAACTGACTTTATGAGTTCCTTTACTTTCTTTCCCTTTCCTTTCCTTTCTCTCCCTCCACCTTCAATATACACAGCACTTAACCATTTGTTGCTCCGAATCCAAGAGACGAAGAAACGTTTCGATAACTTCAATGAGACCACGGCTGGCACAGCATAAATCACTCTAACATATTTATCATCAACGGTGTTTTCCAGTGCAACAGTTTCCAGTGAATCGAGTACGTGCCTGAAAGTCGACAGTGAAAGCCATAAATGGAGATGAAGCATACGAGCACTAGTAGAAGTAGAATGCGTGTGTGTGTGTGTGTGTACGTGCGCTCGGCTAGGCTGGCCTTCACCTGGGTTTCAGGCAGGCGGCTGGCTTGGAGTGAGGTGAGCCTTGTTGGTTGCACCTCCGGATCACAAGCCGCCCACTCTCCGTGTGGAATAGCTGACTGCAGTTGACCTAACAAATCTACTCACATTCGATCAGCGTATCTCTTAATTTGAGGGAAATTTCCGAGAACGTGCATTTGGAGAACAGAATCGTATGACAGCGAGGCATGGACTGTGGGAAAACAGGAATAGAAGAAAATAGCAGCATCTGAGATGTGGTGCTACAGAAGAATGTTGAAAATTAGGTGGACTCATTAGGATTATTGGCCATCATTTAACACATCAGGGAATTACTTCTGTGGTACTAGAGAGAACATTAGAGGGTAAAAACTGTAGAGGAACACAGAGGTATAGGTACATCCAGCAGATAACTGAGGACGTTCGTTGCAACAGTTACTCTCTCAGATGAAAAAGTGGTCACAGGAGAGGAATTTGTGGCGGGCCGAATCACACCAGACAGAAGAGTGATGCCTCAAAAAATTAATAATAAATAAATAAAATAAACTAAAATAAAATAGACCTATGTACCAGCATGTTAATGATCGAAGTGTGCGACTGACTTACATGCAAATGGTGATTCCAGCATATACATTTACGTAAGCAACGAAGAGTTTCGTATGTGCATATACATAAAATTTACACGGATATCGAAGATACAGACTACAAATAAATGCGAGAACTACCATACAGTCAGCTTCATAGGTTATACTTCAGAGTTGTTGACAAGAATAATATACACAAGAATGAAAAGGGAATCGGAAGATCTGTTAAACGACGATCAGTTTGGCATTATGAAAAGTAAATAAAATGGAAAGTAACACTCATGAGACGCCCTGCTAAACCCGCGGGACAGGACAGGTAGTTTAAATTTTAGAAAGGGGCAAAATAAGCAGCTGTCAGTTACACTCGAACATACAACATTATTTATTTGACCAAACATTACAACAGGCCAAGAAAATTAAAAAAAAAACACAGCATTAATTTACCACCTGAATGCGCCATACAATCTCATGCCTTAAGTCCAAGACCACTCTAATTTAAAACTGGCTGAAAGCCAATAACTTAAGACTCAAACCAAAATCAGAAATTTAGATGGCAGAAGGCCTTATCTTAAGTCAATTGTTTTAATTAGGCTGAAGGCCGAAACAATATTACGCCTTAAGGGCAAAACAACCTTAATTTAAAAATCGGTTAGAAATCACAATAATACAAACCACAAGAACAAATAAGAAAAGGCTGTACACCCAACGGCGCTCAGAACTTTCCGAGGGTCGACCTGGAATTCAAACACTAACGTTCACTTAGGTGAGACAGGCAGTCGGCACAACCATTCTCGATCAGACGACAACCCAACCGACAGACAGTCAACGGACCCACCGACAAGATAACTTCCGCTCCACCCAACCAGCACACAACAGGGAGTTCAAAGGAACAACGTAGAAGTTATTGGCGCTCACAACCAATTATGCATAAACTACACACTGTGCTGGACAGTGACAACGCGATGATGAAAATACACTGCCTGCATTTACGTCAACGGCCAGGGTAGGTAACCGGAACGTTAACGGCGACAAGGCAGAAGATTCCGCTGGTGCACTTCAATTTAAAATAACCAAGCACAGTTAAACTCCACCGGAGGGTGGCTAAAATTTGCCAACTTGAAAAAACACGTTGCTGATCGCGGGAATGTCCCAACAGCCAATATACATAATGTGAGCAGTCGTGACTTGCTGGTAGATTAAGTCAAACTCAACTTTCGTGTCCAGGATCGGTGAGCCACAGACCTCGTAGCAATAGGAACACCCCGCGACCGCGTGTGGACGCCGCCAGCGGCCTCGGCCAAACTACAGGCCGCGGAGATTTCCTCGCTGCTCCATGCCAACCGACCAACTGCTCACACACAGCACAGCCGGAAACTATAAGCGCCAGGCCAAAGATAGTACAAGGTGCGAATATCGATACACACCGCTGCTGCATAATAATCGCGATAACCGCAGGAGACTAAACGCAGAATAGCAATCAAGGTTTAATCCAACGCATAACATGAGACAGCCACGGCTCAATTTAAGAAAAATCAAAAGACATTCATAGCACTGATCGACCTAAGAACACTCGTCCGGAAACATAAATTGATGCAAAAATTCCAGCTACTGACAAAAATAGGTACACGGTATAAGCAGAAAAAGTGAACCGAAATATTTTCAGGAACCAAGAGGAACAATCAGAGCAGAAGACCAGGAGAATACTGTAGTAGTAGTAGTAGAAGTTGTTGTTGTTGTTGTCTCCAGTCCGGAGACTGGTTTCATGTAACTCTTCACGCAAGCCTCCATCTGTAAGCCTCTTTGTCACTGCATTTAAAGAACTGGAATCTTCTCATAAACTGACATAATGATATTCGTAACTTGTACATGGTCGCTTGATCGAAACTGCTAGTCGTAAATGCACATAATTCTGTGGTTTCCCTATGCTGTTCTTTCAACATACCAAAGTTGCTCCACTGGACTCGCATTCGGGAGGACGACGGTTCAATCCCGCGTCCGGCCATCCTGATTTAGGTTATCCGTGATTTCCCTAAATCGCTCCAGGCAGATGTCGGGATGGTTCCTTTGAAAGGGCACGGCCGACTTCCTTCCCCGTCCTTCTCTAATAGGATGAAACCGATGACCTCGCAGTTTGGTCTCTTCCCCCAATCTACCCAACCCCAACCAAAGTTGCTCAACACTATTTTCAGAAAATATTAGTGCCTATTTAAATCCGCTTCCTGTGTTCGAGACTTGGGCCCTATCCACATTCCTTCCACAACCAAATTAACGATCCATTGATACATTGTGAACTGTCCTGTCAGCCGATAGCTACTTTCCTCCTCAAATCTACTCAGTATCTCTTCATTAGTTATTCGATATACCCATCTAATTGTCAGCATTCTTCTGCAGCAGCAGATCTCGAAAGTTTCTGCTCTCTTCTTGTCTGAACTGCTTATCATCCACGTTTACTTCCGCACCAGGCTATATCCCACTTTAATACCTTCAGAAAGGACTTCCTAACATTTAAATTTATACGAGAAGTTGACTGATTTAACGTTTTCACAAATGCTTTTCTTGCTGTTATCAGCTGGCGTTTTATATCCTCTCTGCTAGGGCCACTTTTCTGTCTAAATAGCAAACTTGTCGACCAAAAAGTCCGTTTCCGGAACAACTACATAAATTCGTTTTATAAATTCACAAGCTTTTCTCATGCTGCTATCTGTAATACTTGCTCCAGACAAGTTTGGTCTTTTACATAAAGGAATCTTTGTGGGTTGAACATGGAATAATGCACTATTGTTTTCATATGTGATTCTTATAGATCAGTAAACAGTTTGTAATCTTACCCTCCCACACATCACCATTAAATTTCTCTTAATCTCTTCATTATTTTCAAAAGTTTCGAGAGGTGTAAGATATACAAAAGAAAAACTTTTTACATATCTTCATTTTCTCTTCTTGTTGGCTTGCCTGTATATTTCTTGAATTTTATGCTTTGTCAAATTATTTAATATCACACCGTTTTCACAATTTCCACTTAATATTCCTAATTACATTGTTGTGTCGATCATATAAATACGTCTGTCTCCATGAGAGGAATGTCCACTACTATCTACATTCTGCGGTACTCACCATATTCCAAAGATTTTACAAAGCAAAAGATTTTACAAGCTTTCTTGACAAAAGAAGAATGATCACCAAAATATAACATTATTCTATAAATGAATCTAAAAATAAAGTTAATAATTAGCGCCAGATTGTGCAATTAATAATATGAATTTTAAATATGCCAGAGTTTCTAATTTCAAATGTTTGTAAAAGAAGAATAATTTAACCGTACATACAGAGTGTAACAAATTAATTCCTTTTTATACATTTTAGTCTGCAATTTAATACATCGTATACAAAATCATAAGAAATTCTTTCAGTGAAACAGGCGAGAATGTTCACCTATACAAGAGTCAGTACTATAAATGGTAGCTGTTATTTTCATGAAAAAAAGGTAATGTTAGAGGAGGGTGTCCCATAACAAGTTCATGTCATAATTTTACACAAATAAATTACTGCTTACAGTTATTCGTTTCTGCGGCCGAAACCTGCGTTTACGCCCATTTGGTCGTAACTTAGACGTGGCATTGTTATTTCACTTAAAAATGTCGACACAGTTTCACGTCACCATCTTTTCTTAACGTAGTTTTTATATTTCGTAAGGAAACTACTGTGGAACATCACTACTATTCTGGCACTAACTGCAGAATTTTCTTATGAGAACTATGAGTTATTTCTGTCGTAATTCAGTGTTAATTTGATGCCTCTTTTCTTAGTTGCTGTTGTAAGTGTTGCCAATATAACGAAGTATGTGATGCGAATATAATGAGTGTTTCCTTCTGTTTTCTTTATCTCAGTATTTGTGTTTGCATCTACGTGTGTATCTAAGTAGTTTATTGTCTTATCTTAGTATTAACATATCACTGGGATCGTGGTTATTCAGGAGGGGTGCCGTAAAAATTTGGATCTAATATTTATCAGAGAGTAGGTAAAAAGTTCTAGGCGTCCAGATGATTGGATTTTTTATTTTTATTTGCAATTTACTTGGGGAGGATTAAGGAAGAGTAAGGGCAAACTCATTGTGTGGCGTTATTCTGACCATCTATTGAGGTGTCATTCTAATATTTTATCTGTTGGTGTAAATAATGACTCACTTGTCTTGCGCACTTGGTCATTCAAATCTGTTTTCTTTCCTATGACTGTCAATAGTAAGGAAGATGTGTTTGAAGTTGCTTCCCAAACGTAATAAAGTTCGTACTAGGTTTTAAACACTGATTACCTGTGAAAGTATGTCCTGATGCGCTATGAATTAAAAGGAAATTGAGCCGTGCTGCGGCTCGCGTTGGTGTTGTTTATAGGTTTCCGCCCCCTGTTGGAGGCCAGATCGTATTCTTTAGTTGGCCTGGTTGCGGATATTTGTCTTCTTCTCGTCTTGAGTGGTTTCGCAAGCGTTGCCTGTCCGCTCGTGGCAGCAGCGGCGGTTATCGATATGTAGTAACTGTTGCCCTCTCTTTGGGGCGACGTCGTTGTTCTTCGGTGTCGTGTAGACACGCCGGGACTGCTGGGATGGACTGTCGGATGGAAGGGTTGTGGTCACGAGGGTGCACGACCTCGTCGTAAACGGGATCCATCAAGCTTTAAGACGAGTGCATTTCAATCCAAGTTGAGAAACCGCCACCATTGTGATATTTCGCGATTCTCCAGTGACTCGGGTTCGTGTTGCTGCTCGTAGTGTCGCCGAGGCGAAGAGAAGCGAGTGGAGTGCTTGGGGAAAGCGGATCTGATTAGCTTTCCTCTATTTCTTATTACTATTTACTGCGTTCAGCTTGTTACAATTTTTTAAGTTCAACCAGCGGTAGTTTTCCTGCCTGGTGGCCGCTAACGCCCCAGTTACCTGCCCTGGGCGTAGTGTGTGTAACGGCAGTGTATGTTTCCTCGCCTTGCCGCTGCTGTCCAGTAAGGCGTCTAGTTTTGACAGCCTTCTGGATTCCAGGTCGTTTGGTGATTCTTCTACTCTGGTGGTAGTGACTCCTTTCTCGATCCGGGCGCTCTAAGTACAGTACTTTGGGGGCGAAGAAAACGGTCTATTGACACACAGTCAATTTCAAAATGGTTCAAATGGCTCTGAGCACTATGGGACTCAACTGCTGTGGTCATAAGTCCCCTAGAACTTAGAACTACTTAAACCTAACTAACCTAAGGACAGCACACAACACCCAGCCATCACGAGGCAGAGAAAATCCCTGACCCCGCCGGGAATCGAACCCGGGAACCCGGGCGTGGGAAGCGAGAACGCTACCGCACGACCACGAGATGCGGGCACACAGTCAATTTGGTTTAGAAAACATCGTTCCTGTGAAACACAACTAGGTCTTTATTCACTTGAAGTGTTGAGTGCTATTGACTAGGGATTTCAGATCGATTCCGTATTTCTGGATTTCCGGAAGGTACCACACAAGCAGCTTATACTGAAATTGCGTTCTTATGGAATATCGTGTGTTATGTGACTGGATTTGTGACTTACTGTCAGAGAGGTCACAGCTCGTAGTAATTGACGGAAAGTCATTGAGTAAAATTGAATGATTTCTGGCGTTCCCCAAGGTAGTGTTACAGGCCCTTTGCTGTTCCTTGTCTGTATAAACGATTTGGGAGACAATCTGAGCAGCCGTCTTCGGTTGTTTGCAGATGACGCTATCGTTTATCGACTAATAAAGTCATCAGAAGATCAAAACATACTGAAAAACTATTTAGAAAAAGTATCTGAATTGGGCGAAAAGTGGCAGTTGACCCTAAATAACGAAAATTGTGAGGTCATCCAAATGAGTGCTAAAAGGAACTCGTTAAACTTCGGTTACACGATAAATCAGTCTAATCTAAAAGCCGTAAATTCAACTAAATACCTAGGTATTACAATTATGAACAACTTAAATTGGAAGGAACACGTAGAAAATGTTGTGGGGAAGGCTAACCAAAGACTGCGTTTTATCGGCAGGACACTTAGAAAATGTAACAGACCTACTAAGGAGACTGCCTACACTACGTTTGTCCGTCCTCTTTTAGAATACTGCTGCGCGGTGTGGGATCCTTACCAGATAGGACTGACGGAGTACATCGAAAAAGTTCAAAGAAAGGCAGCACGTTTTGTATTATCGCGAAATATGGGAGAGAATGTCACTGAAATGATACAGGATTTCGGCTGGACATCATTAAAAGAAAGGCGTTTTTCTCACGAAATTCCAGTCACCAACGTTCTCCTCCGAATGCGAAAATATTTTGTTGACACCGACCTACATAGGGAGGAACTATCACCACGATAAAACAAGGGAAATCATAGATCGTACTGTAAGATATAGGAGTTCATTCTTTCTGCGCTCTGTACGAGATTGGAATAATAGGGAATTGTGAAGGTGGTTCGATGAATCCTCTTCCAGGCACTTAAATGTGATTAGCAAAGTATCCATGTAGATGTAGATGTAGTGCAGTCCAACGATGGCATGGTGTTCCATTCTTGCATTTGGTTTATTGGACATCAGGTAGCTTCAGCAAGATCATCATTAGTCATTCGTTAGACTGCCACTAGTCTGAGTTACCATCTTGTGAAGTGAATGCAACTCTTGATGCCTATCTCATCGCTCACGAAAGTGTTTGTTGCCGGACCTTCTCAGAGGTCGATTCCAGGAGCACCGCCTGTGACTGGCCCTTGTGTTTTATTATTGTATTATTTATTACCATACCTTGTATTGCCTATATTAAAGGTTATGTATGTCTAGTTAATAGTGCCGGTCGCCTTCTGGAATACATCTAGCAGTGTAAGGATTATGTTACAAGGTTCCCATCATCTTATTTCACCTGTTTGGTGGTCAGTTGCTTGTTTCTTTTAATTAAGCTCTGTTTTCGGCGTGTAAGGCCTTCAGTCGTGATTGTGGTTATTTGCTTTGAAAAAATAATTCGATATTTGTATTTTAGCAGTAAGCCTTAAAACCTTATTTATTGCCATTCTTGGCGTCTGATACCTTCTGCTGTGTTTGTGGCCACTTACTTTTTAATATTTCAATGCCAGTAATTGCAGCGAGCTCTTAAACATTCTTAATTTATTGCGATTCTTGGCGTGTAAGGCCTTCAGCCGCGATCACAGTGGTTTGTCTTTTTTTAAACATTATCTGTATCTGTATTTTATGATTTGCTAAATTGTAACGCACTGAAAAGACTATTATTTACACAGTTGTTTATTCCTTCATTAATAACGTGTGGTATTTTTTATTTATTGTGGAATTACTGTTTCAAAAATAAATGTGTGTAACTGTAAAAGGCAACCAATAGTAACTGATTACAGCTCCGTCCACAATCGTAACCTAATCCTGCCTTCCCTCGAATACCAGATCGCAGAAATGACCTTTCATATACAATATTTAGCCCAACAAAACAAATTAGTAACGCCATCTGACTTATAATTTTGTAGAATCTTGCCTAGAAAGTTAAGAGTTACTTTGGGCGACGATTTACAGTGAACATAGCGAAAGAAAACTGATTTTACGCGTACCTGAGTAGTTGCAATAAACACCCCACATTACACGAAAACGTGTATGGAAAACAACGTGTCTTGTGGCCTCTTGCGGTGCAGTGGGCATGTGGACACAGTCCGTGTAACGGCTCAGAAGAAAAAAGATATCTGATAATAAAACGGTTTGTACAGAACGAAGAACTGCCACTTACCCGGCTGAATCATCTCGGACTCCTTTTCTACCGAAAGATCGAGCGTGGAAAAAAGGAGTGTAATATTCAGCTTGAATGACTTTAGTTACGATACGAAATGCAACCAGAAAACCATCAAGAATTTAGTAATAGCTCCTTCCGCATTTACTGATTGTATGCTGACTGCTATCTACAAGTTGGCATAAGCTTGTCTAAATAGGAAAGCGACTGGCAAGAAAATTAATTTGAAAGAACATTCGACTACAGACAGACCTAATTGTTTCTAAAGACAGTAAAATCACGATACAACGTAGGAAATTACAGTTCAGAAAACACGTGACGGTTAAGCTTCCAACGTGGGAAAAAAACGAGAAAGTAACGTTCAATAAGGCCTCAAAATACTAACCAACAATCATTGATAGTGAGTGTGACGAAACTAAATGCTCCACCAGCAGTATGAACTCAAAACAAACAGATTCTGCACTAAATATTGGAACCTACCCTCCTTACAAAAGCACACAAACCGGATTTCCAGGTCGGAGACACGTCTCGAAATGAAAGTGCAATTCTGTACCTTCAATTTCGCAATATGAAACAAGAAAATCGATTAACTACTCGATTTCCGTGAAGGAAGTGCGAATGCATACTACAGATTCGCTCATAATGAACCCAGTCAAAGTATGTTTTACCGCAATGCAAAGTTGCAAACAGCGTTCCGCTCCATCAGACTACATAACTGTACACTTGACAGAACACGCCAGAACGCCTTCTTCAAATTCAAACTCCATCCTTCTCAGCGAGGCGGGCTGTGAGCTGATTGGCCGGCACAGCCAGAGTTCAAAGGATACTTCCTAAATACCTCACAGACTCATCCAAGAAAACTAAACTGTTGCAGTCGTTATTACCAAGGAGGTCTAAACTCTTTGATTGCTAATTACAGAACTGCACCATTTCAGTAACTTTGCGGTGAGTATTACACGAAAGAATAGAACGTTTAACGTTGCAATATAACACTCAACTTTCAATGTGAGCGGTCCAGTTTAAATTAGATAGAGCCTCCAGGGCAATGATTCCTTGTTTGACTGGAAAGAGATCATAGCCGAGGTATCTAAAAATAAAAATTCCGAAGATTGAGAAATTCATGTGAGCCTGTCTCAGGGGGATCTCCTCTCGTCAGGGAGCATATAAGACAGTCAGTGGCAGAATTAGACACTGGAACTTCTTCAGGAATCAATCAGTTCCTGTAACAATCGGGAGAAGAATAGCTGAGACACAGTTGCCAGTATTCCTCCTGCAGCACATCTGCTATGGATGGAAACCAGTACAGCATCTTGGGGCCATTGATCACTCCAATTCTTCAACGGAAGTTATTTACACCATGACGTCCTTGGAATTTCCAGACAGGGCGTGTGGTTTCTTCTCGATGTCTTAGTGGGGAAATCAGGAGCTTCAGATCACGGGAAGGTGGCGGCAAGAGTCCCCCGCCACCGGATGGGTCTGCGGTCTGCGAGACAAGTGCGAACCAGGGCGGACACAGCAGAGCTAACGGCGGGGAAAAAAAGCAGACGCCGTGTTCCGCCTGAGCCAGTCTGTCACCAAGAATTACGGGACGCATACAGTGGCCAACCGCAGGCTGAGGCCGTCACACTGTGCTTTGTGGCCGCCTCCGTGACCTGAACTGTTGCTGGAATCGGTGAGTCTTACGCGTTGTGTGGAACAAGCCACAATTGAGGTGATGCACATGAAAATCCCTCGATGTATCAGACTTTTGAAGGGGATATTTTTTTTTATCGTTGCCGCTGCTCTTCGCGGAAAATATTGTTGACTGTATAGCAGAACACAATTATGACTGCGAAGAAAGGAGCCGGTCCACTGAGCTGGCTTTGTCCTGTAACCCCAGTCCCGCGACTGCTGTAGCACTTCGTCAGAAAATGAAGTGAGCTGCTTACCTGTCCTACGAGCATTTTTTTCCGAAAGAGTTTCTTTTCCTAGAGTACGTAGGACACCTTACTGATCAATTTATTTCAATAAAAGAAACACAGTTTGGTATTCCACCGGCATATCAACAGTTAGTACGACACGTTTCATCAGCTCGCTGCCATCCATCAATGTTTCGCATTTGCTTAACAGTATCCAACCGCTGACGCATCGTCTTATCGATGATGAAGATTTCCGACAGTCTCTATGTGCAGCAAACAAATTCCTAAAGAATGTTTCTTACTCCCATGTAGCTCACAAACACACATGCCTGTGCGGCTGGTCCCGGCGGAGGTTCGAGTCCTCCCTCGGGCATGGGTGTGTGTGTTTGTCCTTAGGATACTTAAGGTTAAGTAGCGTGTAAGGTTAGGGACTGATGACCTTAGCAGTTAAGTCCCATAAGATTAAATAAAAAAAAACACACATGCCACATCACTGAAGTTTTTCTATTGAACAGAAAAGATCTTTGCAGTTTGTAAATATCTTTGGATTGCCCATCAAAGACAAGTAGTATGTCTTTCGCTACGGGTTTATGCGTGTTTTACATGAATGGTAGAAATTTTTGTACGGATGGTGAACAAAAGACTGCGTTTTATTGGCGGAACATATAGAAGACGTAACACCACCGTTAATAAGAATGCTACACTACACCTGTCGGTCGTTTACTGGAGTAGTGTTGCACCGTAGGGATCCCTACCAGATTCAATCGACGGATGACATCGAAAAAGTTCAAAAAAGCTCATTCTGTATTATCAACAAAAAGGCGAGACAGTGTCACGGATATGATCGCGAGATGGCGTGGCAATCATTAGAACAAACTCGTTTATCGTTGCAGCGAGAACTTTTCACGGAATTTCAATTACAGCTTTCTCTTCCGAATAGAAAATATTTTGCTGACTTCCACCTACGTAGGGGAAATGGCTTCCGTAAGTGAATGACTGAACTTAGAGCTCACGCAGAAAGATTTAGATGTGCGTCTGCTACTGAGTGTATATGGGGGACGAATGTAAGGCTCCTGAGGATGCCGAACCGCGTCGGTCTCAATAACGTTGTAAAGAATAACTGAAGTAGAAAATTGAGATTAAACTCTCGCGAGTTCAAAGAACAGTTACAGACTACAAAGAAACCTTGATATTACCTACTTTTCAATTTGTATTGCATTGTGTTGTATTGAACTGGGGACCTAGAAACGACGGAGAGGCTTCGTTCTCGCCGTAGCCCTCAGTGGTTGGAATGATCATATAAAACTAATTGTTGGTAAGGCGGGTACCAGGTTGAGATTCATTGGGAGAGTGCTTAGAAAATGTAGTCCATCAACAAAGGAGGTGGCTTACAAAACACTCGTTCGACTTATACTTGAGTATTGCTCATCAGTGTGGGATCCGTACCAGGTCGGGTTGACGGAGGAGATAGAGAAGATCCAAAGAAGAGCGGCGCGTTTCGTCACTGGGTTATTTGGTAACCGTGATAGCGTTACGGAGATGTTTAATAAACTCAAGTGGCAGACTCTGCAAGAGAGGCGCTCTGCATCGCGGTGTAGCTTGCTCGCCAGGTTTCGAGAGGGTGCGTTTCTGGATGAGGTATCGAATATATTGCTTCCCCCTACTTATACTTCCCGAGGAGATCACGAATGTAAAATTAGAGAGATTAGAGCGCGCACGGAGGCTTTCAGACAGTCGTTCTTCCCGCGAACCATACGCGACTGGAACAGGAAAGGGAGGTAATGACAGTGGCACGTAAAGTGCCCTCCGCCACACACCGTTGGGTGGCTTGCGGAGTATCAATGTAGATGTAGATGTAGATGTAGATGTAGAACCCCACAAGAGGCCACAGCAGTCCACCCACCCCAGCGCCGACCCACACCGAACCCAAGGGTTATTGTGCGGTTTGGCCCCCAGTGGACTCCCCTGGGAACGAATGACACCAGACGAGTGTAACCCCAAATGTTTGCGTGGTAAAGTAATGATGGTGTACGCGTTCGTGGAGACAGTGTTTGCGCAGCAATCGCCGACATAGTGTAACTGAGGCGGAATAAGGGGAACCAGCCCGCATTCGTCGCGGCAGATGGAAAACCGTCTTAAAAACCATCCACATTTTAGCCGGCACACCGTCCTCGACACCGATCCGCCGGGCGGATTCGGAAAACAGTGCGTTAGACCGCACGGCTAACCGGGCGGGTTTCCTTCTTAATTACTAGGAGACACGTAAGTTCGTTGCCTGTGCTGCCTTATGCTTCCTACAGAGTCACAAAGTGTGGCACATCCGTCATTCAGAATAATAAAAAATATAGTAATTATTCTCGCTGTCTAAAATAAAACATTACAGTCATATTTTGCAAGGAATATCATAGTATTATATTTACGTAAGAAAACGTATCTGAATATGGCTCTGCGTTTTCCACTACTGACGACCTTCTGCTCTAATATCAGTGACTCTCAACCCACTGTTTCTTTGAATGCTGTGTAAACAACTTCAAAGGTCCCACCTTCGTAGCCTTCAACACCATTGTACGTCCCATCTCGATAGCTGTGTGGTCAGCTCTACGGAATGCCATGCTAAGGGGCCCAGGTTCGTTGGAGATTTTCTCCGCTCAGGGACTGTGTGTTGTGTTGACTTCATTATCATCATATCATCCCCATCGACACACAAGTCGCCGAAGTGGCGTTAATTCGAAATACTTGCACCAGGCGACAGGTCTTCCCACCTGGAGGCCTTGGCCACACGAAAAAAAAAAAAAAAAAAAAAAAGTTCAAATGGCTCTGAGCACTATGGGACTTAAATTCTGAGGTCATCAGTCCCCTAAAACTTAGAACTACTTAAACCTAACTAACCTAAGGACATCACACACATCCATGCCCGAGGCAGGATTCGAACCCGCGACCGCAGCGATCTCGCGGTTCCAGACTGCAGCCCCTAGAACCGCACGGCCACTTCGGCCGGCAGCTGCCGTACAGTAGCCATAAGATGTTTGTGTTGTAAGTTCACCAGATGTCGCTAATGTCGGCATAAACTAGTTTTCAATAATTAATTGAAACAGCGGAAGTAAAGGGGGATACAATAGTTGAAGTCTGTAATAAGCTAATAAAGTATAAAAGGCATTACAGTAATAAAAAGCAATAAAAATAAGAACACGACAAACCGCACAAATGTAAATTTTATCAGTACTACTTTTCATTATGGTCTATGTACTGTTCTTAAGCTGGATACAGTTGGCGAGTGTATTTATATTTTTCCCATTTTTGCTGCAGATCTGACGATGGTCATTAAAGTCCGAAACCGGTAATCTGTTAAACAAAAAGATTGTGGCCATAGACGCAAATTAAAGGAAACATATTACATATACGGGTCACTGTGTTTTTTCACGACGATCTCGCAGCTTGTGAAAGAACTATTACGCCAAAATATAGCAGAACCATTATACCCAGCTGATGGATGCCGTGTACTATTACATAAATGACATGCTGAATAATCTGAACAATGTTCAATCTCTCTGTTTTTAGTACTGTGGTACAGCTCATGCTAGTGATGTCACGTAAATTTACAAGTAAAATCGAAACTGGTGGTAAAAACAATGGTTTTCACAGCTGCTGACTGTGTGCAATATAATTTTCGCCATAAAGTTTTGTTGCTTCCCACCAACACACAGAGGCTCGACCACTTCGGGAACTCAGTTGCAGAAGGATTTTGGAGCATATACTGTACTCGAACATTATGAATCAGCTTGAAGGAAATTACTTATTGATACATAAACAACACGGATTCAGAAAATATCGTTCAACACAGCTAACTCTTTATTCCCAAGAAGTAACGAGTGCTGTCGACAAGGGATCTCAGATCGATTCCACATTCCTAGATTTCCAGAAGGCTTTTGATACCGTTCCTCACAAGCAACTATTAATTAAAAGTGCGTGCATATGGAGTATCGTCTCAGTTGTGTGAATGGATTCGTGATTTCCTCTCAGAGAGGACACAGTTCGTAGTGATAGACGATAAATCATCGAGTAGAGCAGAAGCGATATCTGGCGATCCGCAAGGTAGTGTCATAGGCTCTCTGATGTTCCTGATTTACATAAATGATCTAGGTGATAATCTGAGCAGCCCGCTTTGATTGTTCGCAGATGATGCTGTAATTTGCCGTCTAGTAAAATCGTCAGGCGATCAATCCTAATTACAAAATTATCTAGAGAGAATTTTTGTATGGTGCGAAAAGTGGCAATTGGCTCTAAACAAAGGAGAATCCGATAAATTTAGGGTATACGATAAATCGCACAAAAATAAGGGTTGCCAATTCGACTAAATACTTAGGAATTACAATTACGAGCAACTTAAATTGGAAAGACCACATAGATAATACTGTGGGGAAGGCGAAACAAAGACTGAGCTATGTTGGCAGAATATTTAGAAGATGCGACAAACCGACTAAAGAGACAGCCAACATTACACTTGTCCGTCCTCTGCTGGAATATTGCTACGGGTTGTGGGATCCTTACCAGGTAGGATTGGCGAAGGACATCGAAAAAGTGCAAAGAAGGGCAGCTCGTTTCGTGTTAACTCGCAATTGGGGTGAGAGTGTCACTGATGTGATACGTGAGCTGGGCTGACAGTCACTGAAACAAAGGCGGTTTCTTTGCGGCGAGATCTATTTACGAAATTTCAATCACCAACTTTCTCTTCTGAATGCGAAAATATTTTGTTGACACCCACCTACATAGGGAGAAATGAAAATAATAATAAAATAACAGAAATCAGAGCTCGAACGAAAAGATTTAGGTATTCCTTTTTCCCACGCCCCATTCGAGAGTGGAATGGTAGAGAAGTAGTATGAAAATAGTTCGATGAACCCTCTGCCAGGCACTTAAATGTGAATTGCAGAGTAACCATGTAGATGGTTCAAATGGCTCTGAGCACTATGCGACTAAACTGCTGAGGTCAACTGGCTTTGAGCACTATGGGACTGTGGACATCAGTCCGCTAGAACTTAGAACTACTTAAACCTAACTAACCTAAGGACATCACACACATCCATGCCCGAGGCAGGATTCGAACCTGCGACCGTAGTGGCCACGTGGTTCCACACTGAAGCGCCTAGAACCGCACGGCCACACCGGCCGGCTAACCATGTAGATTTAGATATGTAGCTGTAGGAAATGGAAGATGCCAGAGCTCAGAAGGAAAGAGTTGGAAATTCTATTTTACCAAGCGTTATTCGGCAGTGGAACCGTAGAGAAATAGTTGAAGTAGTTTGAAAGCGGTGTCTTATACCTTCTGACAAGAAATCACGTAGATGTAGATGTTTGACACCTTCCAATCGGTTACGAGGTGTTTAGTCCATAGCACGTCCTGCAGTCCGCACACCAGTTGGACGCACATAACCATACCGTGTTCTCAACATCCGGTGTTCTCATATCACGCCTTCCGCCGCCAACAAGATCAGGACGTAGGTTCCTTGTTTCTCTAGAGCGTCGGCAAAACGCTACGTAGCTACTGTGGTGTTGTCTGTATCCCGTTAGGAAACCGAGACTTCTGAGTAGACGAGCACTACTGCCATCGTCTCGAACCTCACCGTAACATTCTGTTAACAACAACTCGCTAAGCGGAGTGAAGCTAAGTACGCTTTAGCTACCGTGCTTTACACAGTACGAGAATTCGCTTCTCTCGTAAAAGCAGTGTGTTCCTTACGAAAAAAGACCGTGTGTGTGTGTGTGTGTGTGTGTGTGTGTGTGTGTGTGTGTTTGTATGTGTTTGTTTGTGTGTGTGTGTGTGTGTGTGTGTGTGTGTGTGTGACATGTACGAGGGTTATTCCAAAAGTAAGGTCCGATTCGCCGTAACTATTGAAATTTGGCGCCAATGACAAAACACGCATGCGCGCCGACTCCCGGCAAGCCTTGCGCGTCAAACGCCGCCATTCGCTTTGTTACTGTTGCTGAGTGTAGTTCACAGTGTCACTTTACAATGTTTAAGACAATTGATCAGCCCGCCGATTGTGAAGTAAGGGCAGTGATACGGTTTTTGTCTGCAAGAAACAATTCAGCGGCGGAAATCCATCGGCAGATTACTGAAGTGTACGGTCCTAACATAATGAGCGACAGTAAAGTGCGCAAGTGGGTGCGAGCTTTTAATGAAGGACGGGATAATGTGCACGATGAACCACGGTGTGGCCGACCATCAGTGATTTCAGACGATTTGGTCATTGCGGTTGACAAAAAAAATCCTTAAAAAGATCGCCGATTCACTATTACAGACGTAGACATGCATTTTCCGAATGTGAGTAGAACAACTTTGTACAGAATTGTGTCTGGACATTTGAAGTTTCACAAATTGTGTGCCCGTTGGGTTCCCAGGCTGCTTACTGAGCCCCAACGAATGAAAAGAATGGCTTTTGCTCTTGATTTTTTGGAGCGATATCATAAGGAAGGTGACAGTCTTTTAGACAATGCTGTCACAGGGGATGAGACATGGGTTTCTCACATCACTCCAGAGTCTAAACGTCAGTCAATGCAATGGCGTCACACGTCATCGCCAGTCAAGGTCAAGGCAAAGCAGACAATCTCAACACGTAAGGTTATGGCGACTGTGTTCTGGGATAGACGTGGAGTATTGTTAGTCGACTTTATGGAGAGAGGAACAACGATTAATAAAGCCGCCTACTGCGCTACCCTGACTATACTTCGACGTGCAATCCAGAATAAGCGACGTGGTCTTTTGTCGTCTGAAATCTTGTTGTTGCATGACAATGCCAGACCCCACACTGCAAATGAAACGCAAGCTCTGATCAAGAAATTTGGATGGGAACAGATGGACCATCCTCCTTACAGTCCGGACCTGGCGCCAAGTGATTTCCACCTATTCCGTTACTTAAAGGAGTTTCTCGGCGGCAAGCGCTTCGACACAGATGATGAAGTGAAAGAAGCAGTTAAGGACTGGTTATCGTCACAGGCGGCCGATTTCTATAACATGGGCATTCAAAAGCTTGTTGAACGATGTGACAAATGTTTAAATAAGTATGGAAGTTATGTAGAAAAATAGATAAAGATGTAAGGAATGTAAATAAAACAATTGTTTTGAAAAAACATTTTAGTTTTGATTTTTTTTTATAACCGGACCTTACTTTTGGAATAACCCTCGTATGTTGTCATAGTCTAAGGATGAGATTTTCAAACAGACTGAACTGCAGAAGAACGTCATTTTTCTTTGTTTTCCATTCTCAAATCAAACGAATCCCGGCAAGTATGCTTTGATAACAACACTTCCAGTTCTATGTACTGGTTAATACCCTAGCCCCTATACTTACATCTGTATCGAGATCCATACCATGCAAGTCACCTTACGGTGTGTGGTGAAAGTTACTTTCGGTAACAATATCGTTCCACAACATTTTTTTTCTATTCATTCCACGGGAAGAATTACTCTCGGTAAGCCCTAGTATAAGCTCCGGGTGACTCTAGGTAAGCTTCAGTTTTTTTATTTACGTGTCGTGGTCATTTTGCGCGACATAAAGGAAGGAAGTAATACGTTGTCAACCTCTTCTTAGATCGTACGCTCTCGGAATGTTTACACTAAACGCTTCCATTACACAACTCCTCTCTTGAAGCACCTGATACTGGCGTTTGGAGAGCGTCTCGCGCTTGCTAAACGAACCCACGACGAAACGCGCCGCTCTTCCTTGGGTAATATCCAAAAATGGCTCTGAGCACTATGGGACTTAACGGCTGAGGTCATCAGTCCCCTAGAACTTAGAACTACTTAAACCTAACTAACCTAAGGACATCACACACATACATGCCAGAGGAAGAAGTCGAACCTGCGACCGTAGCGGTCGCGCGGGTCCAGACTGTAGCGCCTAGAACCGCTCGGCCACTCCGGCTGGCTTGGGTAATATCTATCTCCCGTATTATTCCCAGCTGCTAATATGGCAGGCTGACAACTAGTCCGCAAGAATCGATCGATCAAATGTTATGTAAGGCACTTTGGTCGATGAGCTTCATTTTTCTGACTTCCTTCCAGTGAGTGTCACCCTTTAACCTGCTGTTGCCACAACTACGACTACATGATCGATTCCCCGCGTGTCGCTGCGGAGGGATACTCCCAGTTTTGTCGTCAGTAGTGTCATCGAAGGCTAATGGATCTTTCCGATTGTGCCCAGTGGTACATTTAATTACGTTGCCAATTCCCGATGCCAGTATCGATCCTCTACGGGTATTCCTGCATTTCACTACGATCTGTGGCATTACGACATTCCTGTTTACAACAGCGTCCTCCGTGAAAAGACCCAAGGGACTTCGTACTTTAGCCAGATACCGTTTACATATATCGTCACACGTCACAGCCCTATGCAGTCTCTTAAATTGCTCCGATCACTGCTCTAGAAATTATATATTAATCTGGCCACTTCGCCCCTGTAAGGACGTAATTAAGAAACTACTCATATCACAGTCACACAGCTGATCCGATGCCACTTATTAATTTCGCCTTCTGTTCACCTAACTTCTACATCTACATCTACATCCATACTCCGCAAGCCACCTGACCGTGTGTGGCGGAGGGTACCTTGAGTACCTCTATCGGTTCTCCCTTCTATTCCAGTCTCGTATTGTTCGTGAAAAGAAAGATAGTCGGTATGCCTCTGTGTGGGCTCTAATCTCTCTGATTTTATCCTCATGGTCTCTTCGTGAGATATGCGTAGGAGGGAGCAATATACTGCTTGACTCCTCGGTGAAGGTATGTTCTCGAAACTTCAACAAAAGCCCGTACCGAGCTACTGAGCGTCTCTCTTGCAGAGTCTCCCACTGGAGTTTATCTATCATCTCCGTAACGCTTTCGCGATTACTAAAGGATTCTGTAACGAAGCGCGCTGCTCTCCGTTGGATCTTCTCTATCTCTTCTATCAACCCTATCTGGTACGAATCCCAAACCGGTGAGCAGTATTCAAGCAGTGGGTGAACAAGTCTACTGTAACCTACTTCCTTTGTTTTCGGTCTGCATTTCCTTAGGATTCTTCCAATGAATCTCAGTCTGGCATCTGCTTCACCGACGATTAATTTTATATGGTCATTCCATTTTAAATAACTCCTAATGCCTACTCCCAGATAAATTATGGAAATAACTGCTTCCAGTTGCTGACCTGTTATATTGTAGCTAAATGATAAGGGATCTTTCTTTCTATGTATTCGCAGCACATTACACTTGTCTACATTGAGATTCAATTGGCATTCCCTGCACCTTGCGTCAATTCGCTGCAGATCCTCCTGCATTTCGGTACAATTTTCCATTGTTAAAACCTCTCGATATACTACAGCATCATCCGCAAAAAGCCTCAGTGAACTTCCGATGTCATCCAAAAGGTCATTTATGTATATTGTGAATAGCAAGGGTCCTACTACACTTCCCTGCGGCACACCTGAAATCATTCTTACTTCGGAAGACTTCTCTCCACTGAGAATGACATACTGCGTTCTGTTATCTAGGAACTCTTCAATCGAATCACGCAATTGGTCTGATAGTCCATATGCTCTTACTTAGTTCATTAAACTACTGTGGGGAACTGTATAGAACACCTTGCGAAAGTCAAGAGATACGGCATCTGCCTGGGACCCGTGTCTATGGCCCTCTGAGTCTCGTGGACGAATAGCGCGAGCTGGGTTTCACACGACCGTCTTTTTCGAAATCCATGCTGATTCCTACAGAGTAGGACCCCAACATAATACGTGTTCTTCAATGACGAACTCTGTCGAATATCAACCAGATGGCAAGGAAGGCCTCAAATCGTAGCCCTACGTACGGGCTCAAGGTTCTATGAAGGAGAAAGAGAGAGAGAGAGAGAGAGAGAGAGAAATGAGTTTCACGAACCTTTCTTGGCGGAATACATCTACATTACTGCAGAGGAGGTTTATATTCTAGGAAAAGGTAATAACACCCAGCCAATAAACGTGTTCAATAATTCTACTGGAGCTTGATACCAGTGATATAGGGCTATTATTGAGTGTATCTGTGCGACGACTCTCCTTTCGTTTGCCTCGAAGGAACACATCACCGATCGTGGGCGGGATAAACGATCGCAGAGTAACTTTCTGGAATGGAGGCGCAGGGGTATCAGTTAACGCACGGCACGGGAAGCTCGTCGTTGACCGAGCGAACGCTCAGGGGTCAGGGCCCGTACCTCGGGCAGTGATTAACGCAACACCGCAGCCGATGTGATGTGGCGCCGTCCTTGGAGGAGACAAAGCAACTGTAGGGCGGCCGGTGTGTAACCACAGGCGCGGATCGCTGCCTGGCTACCTGCTACCTGCTGCCAGTGCGCTATTGGCCGGGGTTATACGCGCTGCCCGCTGTCGGACGTGCCCGCGGCGCGGTGTCCACTTACTCTAAATAAATGCCGGCCGCTTTTTGTGCGGTCCAGTTGGAAACGTGTCGAGCATCACGGGCCCTGCTGATCTGCCGCAATGAGCGAACGACTGCCCGCTTCCGGCGGCGGGCGCTGCGTGCGTGGAGCAGGGTTGGGTGAGGCGGCGGTGAGTGGATCGGCTGCTCGTTACACCGAACGTGAAGACCCCATACCGTCTGCCCGCAGGTTGCACCCAGCATAACACTTATTGCCTCACTGTCTGAAATGAGTCTAGCCTACATAACGAATGTTTTACTCAGCACCGGAGTGTGCGCTCTTTCCAAACTTTCTAGCCGTTTAAAGTTGAGTGATGGACAGGGGTTCGAATCCCGAACTTTGTTCAAATGGTTCAAATGGCTCTAAGCACTATGGGACTTAACATATGACCTCATCAGTCCCCTAGATTGCAAGTACTTAAACCTAACTAACCTAAGGACATCACACACACCCGAGGCAGGATTCGAACCCGCGACCGTATCAGCCGCGTGGTTCCTGACTGAAGCGCCTAGAACCGCTCGGTCACAACGGCCGGCCCAAACGTTGTGTTCAGCGGGCATTGCTGCTGTGAAGTTTGTACTAGAGGTATTAGTAGAGCCGAATCTGTGTATGGTGTCTGGATAGCTCACTCGGTTAAGGCATTACCAGTGAAAGAAAGGTTCCAATTTTCAATCTCGGTCCGCAGTACAATTTTACTCTACTTGGATATTTCAAAACAGCCACAAAATCCACTGTAGACTCAAATATTCATATTTCACCAGCACATACAAAAATACTACCAAGCCACTACACGAGGCATATCGAACGGTACGTCGTACCAATATTGTTAACCAGAATTAAAAAGCTCCTATAGTAGCACAAAAAAAGAGTAATATGTCCTGCGCAGTGTTAGGGATGTAAAAGAAGCGTACTAGCTTTTCGGCTTATCTGGTCGCTTCGAAAATATTAAAATCAAAACACCTTAACATACTCGCTGGTCGGCCGGAGTGGCCGTGCGCTTCTAGGCGCTGCAGTCTGGAACCGAGCGACCGCTACGTCGCATGTTCGAATCCTGCCTCGGGCGTGGATGTTTGTGATGTCCTTAGGTTAGTTAGGTTTAACTAGTTCTAAGTTCTAGGGGACTAATGACCTCAGCAGTTGAGTCCCATAGTGCTCAGAGCCATTTGAACCATTTGCTCATAATTCTAGTACGGTTAAGTGGGCTGAGCCCGTTGCTTCTCGTAAACCGAGGAGGTGTTTGTGAATTAGCTGTTGACTTATGGTCTGAGTGTGGAATAAGAGTAACTGGTTAAACTGTTTGCACAGCTGTTGATCCGGAATTGTTGCATGAAGTCAGGTGCTCTTGGTTGCGTTGGTGAAATAACTACTTCCTACCTGAAGTGTCTGGAAGTCACCCATATTATTGATTTGTTAGGTTGGTATGAGAGGGAGCAATCATCTATTGAGCTTAGTTAACAGACAGCTAAATCACAGGGTTGAAATTAAATTGGTTTATGGCGTTTAATGATTCTGATATTTTAACTGATTTTCATTGAATATTTTCTATGCGTGTGGTTGGAGTTATGTGTGTTTGTTGCCGTTATTTAACATCTTAATTAAGCGCTGTGACTTCTTGCCCTTGCCTGGTGCTAATAGGTTCAATCTTCATAAGTTATTCTAAACGGAAGCGGCAAGAGGAAGTTTCATTGTATCTGTTGTTTAACTGATTGTCTTGAATGATTTCTCGAGTTGTGAGTTCTAATTATTTGCTTTAAGGAGAAAAAGTCATTCTTCTTGAAGATTCTTGGGATTTTTTGTACATCTTGTTTATTCTCAATATTAATTTACTGTCAGTAAACGGAGTTGTAACGTTAATAATGTTCATTAATGCTGTTTATCAGATTTTGTTTAAAGTTTTCTGAAGTGACCATCTGTGTGGAAGCGTTTACAATGTTTCGACAGATTAACAATAAATCTGTTTTTAAGGTATGTTTGCAAAGTGGCTTGGCACATTACTACTCCCCTCCCGCTCCTACCATTTCATCTTCTTCGAATACAAGTTCTCCAAAATAACCCAACAGACTTTCCCGAGAATTACATTGTTTCTCTTCCAAGGACTGCCATTTAAATTCCCCGTGCATTTGTGTTCCACCTTCGTGTGGGCTACGCCTACCTGTTACGACATCAGCAGTGCGTCTCTGAATTCGTTCTTTGTCTGTTGCGACGCATACTCGGTAAGGAAACCAAACACTGCATCAGTATTACACAGGGTGTAACAAAAAGGTATGGCCAGACTTTCAGGAAACATTCCTCAATCACAGACGAATAAAATGTGTAATATGGGCATGGGAACGGAAACGCTTTATTTCCGTGTTAGAGCTAATTTTATACTTCTGTTCATAATCACATCAATCATGGTAAACGCACAGAAACAGTACGTACCAGCATCATATGAGCCGTTTTCTTAGCTAAAATGTTCAAAAGATCCTCTTAGTTACGTTTGGTTAGCAAGTACAGTGTTTGTTGTTTCAATTGAATGAAGGTTCACGTATGACTCATTTCACTGCTTGCATTGACAAACGACTAACCTCATTGCTGTATCCCAGCATCGTACAGGTAGCACCAACAGTTTAGCGTTCATTACAGACATGGTTTCCGGTACAGTGTAATGAAAGTGTTCCCAAATGCGGAGTTGGCAGACACCAATTTTCTGTACGGATTAGCAAATAATAATGACCGTTGCGCTCAACATATGAATCGGGAGATGTTTCCAGAAAGACAGTGCCCCAAACAGGAGGGCTTTTGAAGCAACTGATCGTCGTCTTAAGAGGTGTGGGACGTTTAAGCCGACTGCTGGAGACTGGGAGAGGCCTAGAAGGAACGAGGACACCTCAAGTGGAGGAGGAACTTGTTCGTGCAGTTAACGACAACCCTGTGTCAGAGAATTATCTGCAACAAGAAACGTTGTCCACATGATCTTCTGGGGAGTGTTACGTGAAAACCTGTTGTATCCGTGCCATGTATTGCGTGTGCAGCTGATTTGCTTGCACGGGTGCGCTTCTGCGGATCGTTCATGCAGCAATGTGTCAGCCCCCACTTCAGTGCGAAAGTGCTATTCGCAGATGAGGCTTCGTTTGAAAGTAGATGATTAGCGTGTTGAACGTTTGTAGAAATTGAGCTCAAAAACTGTAATAAATAGTTTCCGGACTAGTGTCCGAAAAACATATTTTGTTCCTCCACGGTCGAAGAATGTTCCCTGACAGTTTGGCCATAGTTCTTTAGGACTTGGTATGAGGAAGAAATGTCTGAGAATATATGTTTGAAGCACAGTAGTAGTGAAAGATTGGCCGTGGGAAAACCAGAGTAGAAGAGAATCGGAGGTTTGAGATGTGGTCCTAGAGAAGAATGTTAAAAATTAGGTGGACTGATGCGGTAAGATATGAGGCGGTTCTCGGCAGAATCGGCGAGGAAAGGAATATATGGGAAACACTGACTAGAAGTAGGGACAGGATGATAGGACATCTCTCAAGACATCAAGGAATAACTTCCATGTTACTGGAGGGAGCTGCAGTTGGTAAAAACTTGAGAGGAAAACAGAGACTGGAATACATCTAGCACATAAATGAGGAACTTTGGCTGTAAGTGCTGCTCTATGACGCAGGAAAGGAAAGGATTTTGTGGCTGGTCGCATTAAACCAGCCACAAGAGTGATGACTCGCAAAAAGAGGAAGAGAGAGAGAAGTGATAAAGGTCGGCACATTGCGAAATATGACACTCTCCTCTACGCCTTCTACACCATGCTGAAAAGTTAATAGGGGGTAAAAATGCAATATGCGGCATCAGAGGATCTATACAGAACGCTTATCCAAATTAATACGTCGAATTTTCCTTTAAAATGTTATTTTGTATCGTTCCATCATACTTCATTGTCACCTGCCAAGTACGACAGTCACATCAGAAGACCTTTTTTCTGTTATGTATGGGAGCGGAATCATTTCTTGATTGCTGACCACCAACGAAGAGCGAAGATGAAAGCCACAAGTCAGGGGCACCCAACTAGCTAAGACGTGTTTCCTTCCTTATTCCTTTGTGGGTCTAAGACCGAAATTGAGCAAACGTATACTTCAAAACGTGATTACCTCCTGAGCCCGCCAAGATGGACTGTCGACCTATCATTTCATTACGGGACTTCCGACAGTAACCAGTACACAAAAAAAATACCTTCTTACCCGTGATATGGTTCAGCTATTTGAAAGCGCCCAAACCTTGTCTATGCTCAGCAGCGATTCTCCGCATCTGCATAGAGCGTATGTTAGTACGATCAACCAGCATTATGACTATGGGCAGGGCCATAGCTAGAGTTAAATTTAAGGCAGGGCAGCGTTGGTTATAGGTAGGGCTAAAGTAAAAATTTTACTTGATTAAATGGTTCAAATGGCTCTGAGCACTATGGGACTTAACATTTGAGGTCATCAGTCCCCTAGAACTTAGAACTACTTAAACCTAACTAACCTAAGGACATCACACACGTCCAAGCCCGAGGCAGGATTCGAAACTGCGACCGTAGCCGTCGCGCGGTTCCAGACTGAAGCGCCTAGAACCACTCGTTACTTGATCACATCTGATCAATCGTCTTTCGTCGTATTTGATTTGTGTGTGTGAGTGAGGTAGTACTTCAATGTCAACAGGGGGAGTCACAGATAGACAAGAGCAATTTATTTATTCAGGTGTATATCACTCCTACTGGCCATTAAAAATGCTACACCACGAAGATGACGTACTACAGACGCGAAATTTAACCGACAGGAAGAAGATGCTGTGATATGCAGATGATTAGCTTTTCAGAGCATTCACACAAGGTTGGCGCCGGTGGCGACACCTACAACGTGCTGACATGAGGAAAGGTTCCAACCGATTTCTCATGCACAAACGGCAGTTGACCGGCGTTGCCTGGAAAAATGTTGTTGTGATTCCTCGTGTAATGAGGAGAAATGCGTACCGTCACGTTTCCGACTTTGATAAAGGTTGGATTGCAGCCTATCGCGATTGCGGTTTCTGTATCGCGACATTGCTGCTCGCGTTGGTCGAGATCGACTGACTGTTAACAGAATATTGAATCGATGGGTTTAGGAGGGTAATATGGAACACCGTGCTGGATCCCAACGGCCTCGTATCACTAGCACTCAGCATGACAGGCATCTTACCCGCACGGCTGTAACAGATCGTGCAGCCACGTCTCGATCCCTGAATCAAAAGATGGCGACGTTTGCAAGACAACAACCATCTGCATGAACAGTTCGACTACGTTTGCAGCAGCATGGACTATCAGCTCGGAGACCATGGCTGCGATTACCCTTGACGCTGCATCACAGACAGGGGCGCCTGTGATGGTGTACTCAACGACGAACCTGGGTGCACGAATGGCAAAACGTCATTTTTTCGGATGAATGCAGGTTCCGTTTACAGCATCCGTGTTTGGCGACATCGCTGTGAACTCACATTGGAAGCGTGTATTCGTCATCTCGTAATGGTATGGGGTGCTATTGGTTACACGTCTCGGTCACCTCGTGTTCACATTGACGGTACTTTGAACAGTGGACGTTACATTTCAGATGTATTACGACCCGTGGCTCTACCCTTTATTTGTTCCCTGCGAAACCCTACATTTCAGCAGGATAATGCACGACCGCATGTTGCAGGTCCTGTACGGGCCTTTCTCGATACAGAAAATGTTCGACTGCTGCACTGGCCAGCACGTTCTACAGATATCTCACCAATTGAAAACGTCAGGTCAATGGTGGCTGAGCAAATGGCTCGTCACAATACGCCAGTCACTGCTCTTGATGAACTGTGGTACCGTGTTGAAGCCATCCAAGCTCTGTTTGACTCAATGCCCAGGCGTATCAAGGCCGTTATTACGGCCAGAGTTGGTTGTTCTGGGTACTGATTTCTCGGGATCTGTGAACCCAAATTGTGTGAAAATGCAACAACATGTCAGTTGTAGTATAATATATTTGTGCAATGAATACCCGTTTATCATCCGAATTTCTTCTTGCTGTAGCAATTTTATTGACCAGTAGTGTATATTCAATACGACAGTAAAAATTCCGTTGTTAAGAAAATGGTTCAAATGGCTCCCCTAGAACTTAGAACTACGTAAACCTAACTAACCTAAGGACATCACACACATCCATGCCCGAGGCAGGATTCGAACCTGCGACCGTAGGGGTCGCGCGGTTCCAGGCTGTAGCGCCTTTAACCGCTTGGCCACCACGGCCGGCTCCGTTCTTAAGACAGCTCTGTTTCTCGATTCGCCATATTAGTAAAAACGCGAACGACTTCATTCAGGTCAACTGACTTCTTTTCTTTTCAGAGTCCAGGGGAAGCCTTTCTTTTGCGAACCACAGTCAGCCCCTGAGGGCTATTGATGCAGTCAAAGTTGAAAACGTAGATTCGCACACGACAGTGCTTCATCCTACGGTCGCCACAGATATAGGAAGTTCGTATGTATCTTTGAACGTCTTTCACCTCTTGTACAAAACTGGTAGTGTGTTTTCCGTTTTATCTTCGTGGCGAATCAAACAAGATTTGACCACAGTAGCGTCTTCCCTTGATGGAATTGTTAGACCTGAAAAATAACTTTAAATTGAGAACTGGACATAAATAAAAAGCATTGACGTTTTACAAGCAGTAACATAGTTTTGTTTAATTTTCTCACACTTACCTAAAGTTTTCACTGGTACCATTTTATTTACATCAAACTCGCTAATGAATTTAACAGGTCGTCTTTGTCCGAAGATCTTCTTTTTGTAATTCAACAGTTTATTGGTATGTCCAAAATTTCGAAATTCTCAGATTTAAATGACTGAGCGCCTTGGTCTTCTATATTTTGCCTCGTGGAGAAACAGGAAGGGCGATACATCAATTAGCCATACAACCGATTTGATATGTTGACTATATTTTCTGCTTCTGAATCTCACTTTAAAAATCGCCGATAGTCACAGATTTAGCTTCTTCCCAAATTTGAAGACACATTTCATCGGACCTTAGTTGCGTCACTTATTTCTGTACGTACTGTCTGGTTGTTTTTACGTCTTTCAATGTTTCGCTTCGATCTCGTAGAACTGCGTCTGTAGACTTAAGCATGGATAAAATTTTTTGGCCGCAACCATAGCCTTCCAAAATTCCATATTGAGCATGATTTTTTAAATGTCTTGGCTACGTCACCACCGTCAAAGCCGTCCTCTTTCATTTCATCTAAAGTCTTCAAAATCAATAAATAATTATCGTTTACAACTTTTCTAATAGAGAAAGTTTTCTGACCAACCCTATTCAAGGAGCTGGCAAATACATTTTCCACCATGCAAGGCAGCTATTTTGGCATGGTGAAAGAAATCATGTAAGGAATTGATCAACAAATAAACTAATGAAAGTAATTTAAGAGAGAGTCCTAAGGATTATCAGATGCAAGGGATGGTTGCAGCAGTGAACTTGAATTTTTCGGTCCAATTTACTGTCTATTCTGGTCGCAGCTCCCGAAACTTTTCCACACATTACATTTGCGCCATCATAACATTGGCTTATCACATGAGAAAGGTTAGTGTTATTTTCCGTAAGGGTATTTAAGGTTAATTCCGTAGATTTGGCTGCATCAAGGTTCTCAGTAGCTGTATCTCAGCAATGCTTCATTGACGATTCCATTCTTAGCGTGAAGTATTTCTTTTGCAGTATTTTCGCGTTTATTTTTATCTCTCACCTCATCTTTCATTACAGTACACCAGTTCACATCAAATTCCTTAATATACTTAATAATTGAACTTTGCATTGCTTGAAACATTAATTGAAATATCCGATTTAGAATTTCAGGAGAAAGATATGTCGTATTTTGTCATGTATGACTGAGAGCCTCCTTCAAATCCGGATCTTGCATGCACTTGTATTCAAATTCTGAAATAATCTTTCTTCTTTTTCTTCCTCCAAAAAATAATTTCTACGAAAAGCCAATTCGTTCACAACTAGAAATTGTATTCCTTCAATAACAGACCACTGGTAAAACATGTCTTCTGTATTGTTTTTTGATGTATCAGCGTTTCAACACTGCTAACACATGAAGTGTTGAGTGCTATTGACAAGGGATTTCAGATAGATTCTCTTGTGACTTGGCCAGACAGCCAAGCCACTGTGAGGTAGCCGAAAGGCACGCGTTTAAACTCACGCAGGCTCGCGTGAGGTCTGGAACAGGTAAAGTAATTATACTATCAAGAAAAGTACGTAGCTGCTGGAATACTTAACTTAAATCCATAATTGTTGAACATCGGTCTGACGGTAAATGCATCACAAGATTAACAGCAAATAATAATGGCGCCATGCTAGGTCGTAGCAAATGACGTAGCTGAAGGCTATGCTAACTATTGTCTCGGCAAATGAGAGCGTAATTTGTCAGTGAACCATCGCTAGCAAAGTCGGCTGTACAACTGGGGCGAGTGCTAGGGAGTCTCTTTAGACCTGCCGTGTGGCGGCGCTCGGTCTGAAATCACTGACAGTGGCGACACGCGGGTCCGACGTATACTAGCGGACCGCGGCCGATTTAAAGGCTACCACCTAGCAAGTGTGGTGTCTGGCGGTGACACCACATTCCTCCCCCGCAAATCGGCGAACGGTTGTGTTATAAGGCTTCCGCCCGCCGTGGGGAGGACCCCATGTTGACGTATGAGACGAGGTGGGGAGCCTAACAGCAGGCGAGGCTGTGCCACCCGCACCCTGCCATTCGGTCCGAGGGGAGCTAGGAAACGCCTGAAAACCTAGTCCAGGGTGCACGTCAACATGCGGTGTATGAGCCCGTATAGAGACAGGAGGGGCCGAAGGGTCGACCTCCATCGGGTCGGGGCACCCGACGGGCGAAGACGCCATATGGTCCGGAGCGGGCAAGAGTTCCATGTCGGAGGACAACTGGTCACGGGAAGCGATCGGCGGCGCGTGACCCAGGGAGGCGCCCGGCGGTTGCAGCGAAGCGTCCACGGCGGGCGTCGCCGGCGGGAGAACAGGCGGCGGCGCGTCGCAATGGGGCAAAATGGAAGGCAGCGTCGGTAACACCTGGGGATGAGGCGAGCCAGTAGATGGGTCCCCAGGGCGCTGACCGGACGGCACCGTCGCTGAAAGCAGACAGGGAGCGGCAGAACCCGTGCGACGACAGAGGCGCAGCTGATTGAGATGCCGACGCACCTCTCCAGAGGCCCCCAAAACCAGATACATAGCGCGGCCGAGGCAGCGAAGAATGCGCCCTGCGAGCCAACGCCGTGAACCTCGATAGCTACGATAGTAGACAACGTCACCCGGAGCAAAAGCAGGTGGGTGCCGCTGCACAGGAACCTGATGCGGCGGATGTAGCAAAGACATCACGGTTCGATGAGGACGACCGTGGAGCAACTCAGCCGGCGAGCGACCATCTCGGGGCTGAGAGCGATACGAGGACAAAAAGAGCAATAACGCGTCCTCCCGAGAATGCAACTCTTTCAACTTCAACATCTGTGACTTGAAAGTGCGGACCAATCGTTCAGCGGCACCGTTTGACTGAGGCGAAAACGGCGCGGATGTCAGATGTTGAATACCATTGGCCTTGCAGAATGACTGAAATTCTGCGGACATGAATTGTGGGCCATTGTCGGAAACAATAGTCTGTGGAAGACCTTCAATGCAAAAGATAGCGGATAACGCTTGGATGGTGGCAGATGACGTCGTGGAAGACATCCGGACCACAAAAGGAAAATTACTGAATGAATCTACCAGAACCAACCATCGAGCATTCCAGAATGGACCAGCAAAATCGATGTGTAAGCGTTGCCAAGGGGAAGTGGCCATGCAAAGAATTTCCGCGGTGGTGCTGATTGGTGTTCGGCACACGCCATGCAAGAAGAGCACATATTCGTAATCGCAGCATCGATTCCGAACCAAGTACAGTGATGACGAGCAATTTGTTTCGTTCTCACTATACCCCAATGTCCTCGGTGGAGAAGCCGTAAGACACAGGACTGTAACGAACGTGGAACCACGACTCTGGACTGATCATTATCAGAACGCAACAGCAAAACACCACGCCGTACAAAAAGTCTCTCCTTGTGAGCAAAAAATCGGCGAACCAACGGATCCTCGATCCGTGACTTTGACAAGGGCCATTGCGTAGCAACAAAACGCAGAACGGTAGCAAGGACAGGGTCAGCAGCTGTGGCTATAGCTACACGACGAAAATCAATCGGAAACGATTCGACCACGTCATCGGTTTCCGCATCAATGAACATGCAAGCAAGTTCGGAAGAATCGAATGCTCTATCCTCAGCAACAGGCAAACGGGACAACGCATCGGCGTTTCCGTGCTTAGCAGTGGACCGATACAAGATATCGTAGCGGTACTGCGAGAGGAAAATAGACCAGCGGATGAATTTCTGCGCTGTACACGGAGGTATAGGCTTGGTCGGATGAAAAAGCGATGTCAAAGGTTTGTGGTCCGTGATGATGGTGAAGTGACGACCTTACAAGAAATCATGAAACTTTGTAACACCAAATACGAGAGCCAATGCTTCTTTCTCGATCTGTGAATAATTTCTTTGCGCAGACGAGAGCAATTTAGACGCAAAGGCAATAGGGCGATCGTGCGAACCATCTTTGTGCGCAAGCACAGCACCGATCCCGAATTCCGATGCATCCACCATCAACAAAAGAGGTTTCAGGGGATCGAATGGCGTAAGGCAAGTATTGGAAAGCAACGCCGATTTCAACTGGCGAAAGGCGCGTTCGCATTCCGTCGTCCAGACGAACGGAACACCTTTACGGCGTAAGCGATGAAGCGGAGCTGAAATGGAAGAGGCGTGGCGCACATAGCGATGATAATAATTGATCTTTCCCAGCACACTCTGTAGCTGCTTCAAATTCTGCGGCGAAGGCAAGTCTTGTATGGCACGGAGGTGCTCTGGACTGGGATGTATACCTTGGGCATTGATTACATGTCCCAGATAGGGCAGTCACGAGCAAAAAACACACATTTGTCCTTCCGCAAGCGAAGACCATTTTGTCGCATGACCTGAAATAATGTTCTGAGATTGGCTAAATGTTCTTCTTCCGTCTTTCCGGAGATCACAATATCGTCCAGATAGTTTGCTGCAGTAGGAACCGACGCACAAACAGTTTGTAAATATTGTTGAAACAATGCAGGGGCGGATGCACACCCGAATGGCAGTCTTTTGAATCGGTACAAACCAAGATGCGTGTTAACCACCAAAACGCGCTGGGAGTCTTCGTCCACCGGTATTTGCAAGTACGCATCTGCCAGGTCCAACTTAGAAAAATATTTACCCGGGCACAGTTTGTCAAAAAGATCTTCCGGGCGGGGTAAAGGAAAAGTTGCAATCACTAGTTGTGGATTCACTGTTGCCTTGAAGTCCACACAAAGTCTCAATTTTCCGGAAGGTTTTGGCAAAATTACTAAGGGTGAGGCCCAGAGAGAAGCCTGCACACGTTCAATCACACCTTGTGATTCCAAATCGTGTAATGTTTTTGCGACCTCATCACGCAATGCGTGGGGAACATTGCGCCCTCTAAAAAATTTTGGTTGCACGTTTACTTTCAGTTCCAAATGTGCTTTATAGTTCTTAGCACAACCAAGGCCCGGTGCAAAAATGTCTGCAAATTCTTCACATAGACGAGAAACACTGTCTGAAGGCACAGTCTGGTTCACTGATAGGACCTGATTGACTATAGACAAATTAAACAACTGAAATAAATCCAAACCAAACAAGTTCACTGCAGCAGAAGAACGAAGGACGTCGCAAGTTTTGTTTGTCCCTTGTGTGTTGCAAGAAGGCTGCACTGTCCTAACACAGGGATATGCTGACCGTAATAGCTACTGAGCTTAACATTTTCGGTACGCAACGGAGGTGTGCCCAACTGTTTGTACGTGTCTTGATTGATCAGTGAAACTGCAGCTCCGGTATCGAGCTGGAACGGTATCACATTGCCATTAATGTCCAAGTCTACAAAAAGTTTATTGTCCTGCTGACGACAAGAGCGACTGTCTCGTGCAACGTGAACTGACACTGGTACAGAAGCACTTGCGACCTGACGGGACTTCCGGTGATGTCAACGCACACTTTTTGTGGGACGAACACAGTCACTGAGAGAGAAAGTGGCACTGGGTGGCGTGGAATGAACTAATGAATTTCCATGGGCGAAGGTTCACGAGCCTGAGTATTCTTGGTTCGATTCCGGCGCGAAGCAAAGGGCCGGGAATGGTTGTGAGTGTCCAATCTGAGCTTTTTCTGGCAAACACTTTGAACATGTCCTTTTTTATTACAGAAAAAGCAAATAGCCTGGCGTGACGGGCAATTCTCACGCGAATGTCTAGTAGCACACCGCGGGCATGATTTTAGCACTGCATTTGCTGGCGTGGCGGAGAACTTGGCGGCAGCTGCGCGGATGGGCGCGAGGGCTGTTTACGGCTCCGTGCAGCTCGCCCGGCGGGCCGGTTAATGTGACACACGGCTGGTGAAGTATCAAATGATTTCTGAGCAAAGTCAAGTGTGTCCTGCCGATCCAATATGTCCATCACTTGTTGAAGGGAGGGATTGACTAGTTTCAAAATCTGTTCCCATATACGAACATCAGAAACGTTCTGTGCAAATGCATCACGTAGCATAGTATCTGAATAAGGGAGTCCACATTCACACTCAAAAGCACAATCCCTAATAAGGCCTTGCAAAGTTGCAACCCACTCCCAATTAGTTTGACCGGCCGTATGTTTTGTACGAAAGAAAGTATACGTCTTTGCAACGACATTGACTGATTCCTTGAAATAGGCATCTAATGCCGACAAAATTTCTTCGTAGGACAGAGTCGCTACGTCGCGTCGGGGAAACAATTTCACTATCACACGGTATGTCTGGACGCCTACGGCGGAAAGGAGAAAAGGCTGCCGCTCATTACCTGTAAGCGATAAAATTCGGACAGTACATCTGGAGATTGTGGCGAAGCCATTACACGAGTAAATCAGGGCAAATACGAACGCAAAATCCTCGGCGCCAAACTGTTGTGACTTGGCCAGACAGCCAAGCCACTGTGAGGTAGCCAAAAGGCACGCGTTTAGGCTCACGCAGACTGGCGTGAGGTCTGGAACAGGTTAAGTAATTACACTACCAAAAAAGGTACGTAGCTTCTGGAATACTTAACTTTAATCCATAATTGGTAAACATCGGTCTGACGGTACATGCGTCACAAGATAAATAGCAAATGATAATGGCGCCTTGCTAGGTCGTAGCAAATGACGTAGCTGAAGGCTATGCTAACTATTGTCTCGGCAAATTAGAGTGTAATTTGTCAGTGAACCATCGCTAGCAAAGTCGGCTGTACAACTGGGGGGAGTGCTAGGAAGTCTCTCTAGACCTGCCGTGTGGCGGTGCTCGGTCTGAAATCACTGATAGTGGCGACACGCGGGTCCGACGTATACTAGCGGACCGCAGCCGATTTAAAGGCTACCACCTAGCAAGTTTGGTGTCTGGCGGTGACACCACAGATTCCGTATTTCTGGATTTCCGGAAGACTTTTGACACTGTACCACACAAGCGGCTCATAGTGAAATTGCGTGCTTATGGAATATCGTTACAGTTATGTGACTGGATTTGTGATTTCCTGTCAGAGAGGTCACTGTTCATAGTAACTGACGGAAAGTCATCGAGTAAAACAGAAGTGACTTCTGGTGTTCCCCAAGTTAGTGTTACAGGCCCTTTGCTGTTCCTTAGCTATATAAACGATTTGGGAGGCAATCTGAGCAGCCCTCTTCGGTTGTTTGCAGATGACGCTGTCGCTCATCGACTACTAAAGTCATCATCAGATCAAAACAAACTGAAAAACGATTTAGAAAATATATCTGAATGCTGCTAAAATTGGCAGTTGACCCTAAATAAGGAAAAGTGTGAGGTCATCCACGTGAGGGCTAAAAGGAATCTGTTAAACTTCGGTTACACGGTACATCAGTCAAATATAAAGGCCGTAAATTCAACTAAATACCTATGAATTACAATTACAAGCAACTTAAATTGGAAGGAACACATAGAAAATGTTGTGGGAAAGGCTAACCAAAGACTTCGTTTTATTGGCAGGACACTTAGAAAATGTAACAGACCTACTAAGGAGACTGCCTACACTACGCTTGTCCGTCCTCTTTTAGAATACTGCTGCACGGTGTGGGATCCTTACCAGTTAGGACTGACGGAGTACATCGAAAAAGTTCAAAGAAAGGCAGCACGTTTTGTATTATCGCGATATATGGGAGAGAGTGTCACAGAAATGATACAGGATTTGGGCTGGAAATCATTAAAAGAAAGGCGTTTTTCGTCGCAACGGAATCTTCTCACGAAATTCCAACCATCATCTTTCTCCTCCTAATGCGAAAATATTTTGTTGATACCGACCTATATAGGGAGGAATGATCACCACGATAAAATAAGGGAAATCAGAGCTAGTACGGAAAGATATATGGTGTTCATTCTTTGCGCGCTATGCGAGATTGGAATAATAGAGAATTGTGAATGTGGTTCGATGAACCCTCTGCCAGGCACTTGAATGTGATTTTCAGAGTATCCATGTAGTTGTAGATGTAGACGTAGAATTGTAGATATCTATGTGATTTGTCCTGCCACATCGCAACGGCTTGTGTGTGAGAAATGGACTTCTCGTGTTTTGTAAAAGCAGTTTTTGAATGAGTGCCTTTTTTCCAGTTTCTGAATCCTGTGTAAGTGTACGAAGTCTCTCTGCTTCTATGAGGTAAAAATTGCTGCCAAGAACAGAAAAAAGGAGCCTCTTTTTCGACACAATACTGCAACCATTTATATCGCTTGAATCAGTCCCTGTTTTTTTCTTTTGGATGTATGCCTCAAACAACATATTATATCAGTTCAGAGATTGAAAATACCGCTCCACTTGTAAGGTCCTTTTTATTTGGAACCGGTTTCGGGCTCTTATATACCCATCATCAGGTGTTACAACTTTGTGCTGTGACCCCGAGCACCGCGGTGGGGGAATACAGGACGCGGTGTATCACCGGCGAGACCCCGAAACCGGTCGTGCTCTCAATAAAATGAACTTTTCAACTGAAGTGGTATTTTCAACCTCTGCTATAATACTCAGTTGCGAATGATCGTCCCACAAGATTGTTTGCTTTATCAATTCTCCGATTTTGGCAATATCAGAAGGAATACTATAGCTAAGATTAGCAACATGTTTCACGTAATTCGTTTCCATAGGACTAGGAGTATCAATTGAATCTTGTGCTTTCGTCTGTTTTGAGGAAAGAGGTTCTTCGTGGTCAATTTCCTCTTCAAATCTTCAGTTTTTGCTAAAGTAGTGCAACTTTCAGTTTTATGTGTGTGTCCGCCCGTCGAAGTGCCCTCATGGCAATAAGTTGTCAGTTGACGACTTATACTGGGATCTTTCCCGTGCCTGACTTGAGTGGGGACGACCGTTGGTTGGTCGTTCGGTCGGTCGTCGCAGCGGATGACGTGCATTTGGTCTTCCGACCGCTCCTAGCTTCTCTGTCTTTGTGCCGACTTATAATTCGTCCATGTTGTTTCTCAGTGACTGGTTTTAGCATTGTGAGTTGTTTTGGGGAATTGCTGTCCCGGATTCGTGTGTATCTAGTGGTTTTGAATGAGCAGTTATTTAATGCTGTCTGCGTACTGAATTTGGTGGAGAATGTTGCGAATGGACATCAGGTCGGTTGGGGGCTCAGCAGCGAGCAGGTCCGTGCAGCGCGGTGGCAAGCCGGGGCCGCTGGCGGCGTGCTGCCACTGTTGGATCGAGGAGGGGTAGCTGCGAGAGCGACGACTTCGTTGCACACCGAACCCTGGACGTTTAAGATGAGTGAAGAGTTAACTGCTATGCAACCTCGACTATTCTGAGATCTCGCCTTTGGTCGGCGGGTTGTCGCCCCCAGGGCCGCTGAGCCTGGCGACAACGAGTGAAGTGTTTCTAGACGGTGAAATATTGAATACGTCTTTCTCTATTTGTTATTCATCATTGAATTTAGTATTATTGTTATCAGTGAAATGCAACGAGCGGTATCTTCAGCCTTATGGCCGCTAATGCCCCAGTTAGCCGGCCGGGGTGGCCGAGCGGTTCTAGGCGCTACAGTCTGGAACCGCGCGACCTCAGAAGTTGAGTCCCATAGTGCTCAGAGCCATTTGAACCAATTTTTGCCCCAGTTACCTGCCGTGGAGGTTAGCGTACTTTTCCGGCAGTGTACTTTTCCTCGTCGTGTTGATGCTGTCCGATACGGCGTGTAGTTCGACAGCCTCTTGTATTGTACTGTGCAAATGTTTTGGGAGGTCTACCTTAGTTCTAGTGTTTCGTTTGGCCTTGGGTGTTTTCTGAATACGTAGGGCTGTCTGTCTCTTCGCCATTGCCTAAAAATATTCCATCGTTGTACCGGTGATCGGACGTTACGCTGATTGGTTAGTCGGTCGGTCGGCGCTTAAGCTGCCCCTAGTTTGAGTTGCCATCCTCTTACGTGAGTGCAACTCTTGGCTGCCCGTCTAACCTTACCTTACGTTTGAGTTACCTTCGCAGGCAGAACCTTGGAACACTTGCTGAGAACCGTTTGTCCTGATTCCTTAGCTTGTGATGTTTGTTTTAAGGATATTTGTAATTTTCTGATTATTGTTGGTGTGGCCTTCAGCCGGGCAATAATTTCACTTCTTTGGTGATAAGGCCTTCAGCCGTGTTACACTAAGCTTTGTTTAAGAAAACTTGTTTTAAAAGCACGGTATTTACTTTAAAAGTGCTATTTGGAAGTGTTTTCCTGATTTCTAAATGGCTCTGAGCACTATGGGACTCAACATCTTAGGTCGTAAGTCCCCTAGAACTTAGAACTACTTAAACCTAACTAACCTAAGGACATCACACACACCCATGCCCGAGGCAGGATTCGAACCTGCGACCGTAGCGGTCCCGCGGTTCCGGACTGCAGCGCCAGAACCGCACGGCCACCGCGGCCGGCCTTGATTTCTAATCTAGGCCTTGAGCCGTTTGTTATTTGAAATTGTTTGTGGCCTTCAGCTGAGTAATGATTTCACTTCTTTTATAATAAGGCCTTCAGCCGTGTTGCAGTTTCTTTAAAACGAAGTATTTATTTTAATATGTGCTACTTGGCAGTGTTCTTCCGACTTCTAATTCAGGCTTTCAGCCGTTTCTTGTTTGAGGTTATTTTTGGTAGCCTTCGGCCCCAAAATTGTGGATTTTTTTTTCTGTAATAAGGCCTTCAGCCGTCATACAGTCAATTATGTTTTTTAAGAGACTGTTTTAAAATTTTAATTTCTTTAAATAAAGTTTACGTATTTGCTGTGCAATTGAGAGTAACTTATTACAGCCCCGTCCACAATCGTAACCTTATCCTGCCCAATCCTGACAAGCAGCTCTCATGCGAAATCACAGCAATAACCCTGTCGCTAAATAGCTGAAACACTGTACCTACACTGCACTAACACAAACCACAAACAAAAACACATGTAATTCGGTGGCTTTACTTTAAAAGGGCACTCCTCCTACCATACATTGCAATAAGGTCACAGTACACAAACATACTTCAGATCCCATCAATTGGCGGAATAAAGAATTACTACATATCATTGCGAGCCAACGGCCTTGCCGCAGTGGTAACACCGGTTCCCGTCAGATCACCCAAGTTTAGCGCTGTCGGGCTGGGCTAGCACTTGGATGGGTGACCATACGGTCTGCCGAGCGCTGTTGGCAAGCGGGGTGCACTCAGCCCTTGTGAGGCAAACTGAGCAGCTACTTGACTGAGAAGTAGCGGCTCCGGTCTCGGAAGCTGGCCTACGGCCAGGAGAGTGGTGTGCTGACCACGTGTCCCTCCATATCCGCATCCAATGACGCCTGCGGGCTGAGGATGACACGGCGGCCGGTCGGTACCTTTGGGCCTTCATGGCCTGTTCAGGAGGAGTTAAGTTTTTAGTTTTACATATCATTGTGACAAACCGTGGTTAATACGGAACTGTTTAGATGACACGACGCCAGTAGTAAATCAATTTTTTCCTTCGTATTATGCTATGGACAAACGGTTTATTGTGCCTGATATCTTAAGGAGACCCGTGGTCCAGGGGTAGCGTCTTTGATTCATAATCAAAACGTCTTCGGTCCCGGGTTCGATCCCCGCCACTGCCTAAATTCTGATAAATAATCAGCATTGGCGGCCGAAGACTTCCGGCATAAGAAGTCAGCCTCATTCTGCCAACGGTCTTGTCAAACAGAGCAGAGGAGCGGATAGAGGTTCAGGGCACTCTCTTGCCCTAGGGGTGGGAAATTTCCCCTAAAGGCGGAAGAATCAGCAATGATCAACGACATGAGGATGCAGAAGGCAATGGAAACCACTGCATTAAAGACACGTAACGTGTATCCACAGGACATGTGGCCTCTAATTGAAGAAGTTTCATGATGATCTCTCCATTGGCAAAAGATTCCAGAATAGTCCCCCATTCGGATCTCCGTGAGGGGACTGCCAAGGGGGACGTTACCATGAGAAAAAGATTGAATAATCAAAGAAAGGATAACGTTCTACGAGTCGGGGCTTGGAATGTCAGAAGCTTGAACGTGGTAGGGAAACTAGAAACTCTGAAAAGGGAAATGCAAAGGCTCAATCTAGATATAGTAGGGGTCAGTGAAGTGAAGTGGAAGGAAGACAAGGATTTCTGGTCAGATGAGTATCGGGTAATATCAACAGCAGCAGAAAATGGTGTAACAGGTGTAGGATTCGTTATGAATAGGAAGGTAGGGCAGAGGGTGTGTTACTGTGAACAGTTCAGTGACCGGGTTGTTCTAATCAGAATCGACAGCAGACCAACACTGACAACGATAGTTCAGGTATACATGCCGACGTCGCAAGCTGAAGATGAACAGATAGAGAAAGTGTATGAGGATATTGAAAGGGTAATGCAGTATGTAAAGGGGGACGAAAATGTAATAGTCATGGGCGACTGGAATCCAGTTGTAAGGGAAGGAGTAGAAGAAAAGGTTACAGGAGAATATGGGCTTGGGACAAGGGATGAAAGAGGAGAAAGACTAATTGAGTTCTGTAACAAGTTTCAGCTAGTAATAGCGAATACCCTGTTCAAGAATCACAAGAAGAGGAGGTATACTTGGAAAAGGCCGGGAGATACGGGAAGATCTCAATTAGATTACATCATGGTCAGACAGAGATTCCGAAATCAGATACTGGATTGTAAGGCGTACCCAGGAGCAGATATAGACTCAGATCACAATATAGTAGTGATGAAGAGTAGGCTGAAGTTCAAGACATTAGTCAGGAAGAATCAATACGCAAAGAAGTGGGATCCAAAAGTACTAAGGAATGACAAGATACGTTTGAAGTTATCTAACGCTACAGATACAGCAATAAGGAATAGCGCAGTAGGCAGTACAGTTGAAGAGGAATGGACATCTCTAAAAAGGGCCATCACAGAAGTTGGGAAGGAAAACATAGGTACAAAGAAGGTAGCTGCGAAGAAACCATGGGTAACAGAAGAAATTCTTCAGTTGATTGATGAAAGGAGGAAGTACAAACATGTTCCGGGAAAATCAGGAATACAGAAATACAAGTCGCTGAGGAATGAAATAAATAGGAAGTGCAGGGAAGCTAAGACAAAATGGCTGCAGGAAAAATGTGAAGACATCGAAAAAGATATGATTGTCGGAAGGACGGACTCAGCATACAGGAAAGTCAAAACAACCTTTGGTGACATTAAAAGCAACGGTGGTAACATTAAGAGTGCAACGGGAATTCCACTGTTAAATGAAGAGGAGAGAGCAGATAGGTGGAAAAAATACATTGAAAGCCTCTATGAGGGTGAAGATTTGTCTGATGTGATAGAAGAAGAAACAGGAGTCGATTTAGAAGAGATAGGGGATCCAGTACTAGAATCGGGATTTAAAAGAGCTTTGGAGGACTTAAGATCAAATAAGGCAGAAGGGATAGTTAACATTCCATCAGAATTTCTAAAATCATTGGGGGAAGTGGCAACAAAACGACTATTCACGTTGGTGTGTAGAATATATGAGTCTGGCGACATACCATCTGACTTTCGGAAAAGCATCATCCACACAATTCCGAAGACGGCAAGAACTGACAAGTGCGAGAATTATCGCACAATCAGCTTAACAGCTCATGCATCGAAGCTGCTTACAAGAATAATATACAGAAGAATGGAAAAGAAAATTGAGAATGCGCTAGGTGACGATCAGTTTGGCTTTAGGAAAAGTAAAGGGACGAGAGAGGCAATTCTGACGTTACGGCTAATAATGGAAGCAAGGCTAAAGAAAAATCAAGACACTTTCATAGGATTTGTCGACCTGGAAAAAGCGTTCGACAATATAAAATGGTGCAAGCTGTTCGAGATTCTGAAAAAAGAAGGGGTAAGCTATAGGGAGAGACGGGTCGTATACAATATGTACTACAACCAAGAGGGAATAATAAGAGTGGACGATCAAGAACGAAGTGCTCGTATTAATAAGGGTGTAAGACAAGGCTGTAGCCTTTCGCCCCTACTTTTCAATCTGTACATCGTGGAAGCAATATTGGAAATAAAAGAAAGGTTCAGGAGTGGAATTAAAATACAAGGTGAAAGGATATCAATGATACGATTCGCTGATGACATTGCTATCCTGAGTGAAAGTGAAGAAGAATTAAATGATCTGCTGAACGTAATGAACAGTCTAATAAGTACACAGTATGGTTTGAGAGTAAATCGGAGAAAGACGAAGGTAATGAGAAGTAGTAGAAATGAGAGCAGCGAGAAACTTAACATCAGGATTGATGGTCACGAAGTCAATGAAGTTAAGGAATTCTGCTACCTAGGCAGTAAAATAACCAATGACGGACGGAGCAAGGAGGACATCAAAAGCAGACTCGCTATGGCAAAAAAGGCATTTCTGGCCAAGAGAAGTCTGCTAATATCAAATACCGGCCTTAATTTGAGGAAGAAATTTCTGAGGATGTACGTCTGGAGTACAGCATTGTATGGTAGTGAAACATGGACTGCGGAAAAACCGGAAGAGAAGAGAATCGAAACATTTGAGATGTGGTGCTATAGACGAATGTTGAAAATTAGGTGGACTGGTAAGGTACGGAATGAGGAGGTTCTACGCAGAATCGGAGAGGAAAGGAATATGTGGAAAACACTGACAAGGAGAAGGGACAGGATGATAGGACATCTGCTAAGACATGAGGGAATGACTTCCATGGTACTAGAGGGAGCTGTAGAGGGCAAAAACTGTAGCGGAAGACAGAGATTGGAATACGTCAAGCAAATAATTGAGGACATAGGTTGCAAGTGCTACTCTCAGATGAAGAGGTTAGCACAGGAAAGGAGTTCGTGGCGGGCCGCATCAAACCAGTCAGTAGACTGATGACCAAAAAAATCTTAAGGTAGGATTTTAGCGACGACCGTGGCTGCGGAGCGCTCATAGAACTGAAGAGGACGGTCAACGATCGTGTTATAGGCAAAGCTGCTCCAAACTGATCATAGCATGATCAGAGAGGCCGGTATTCTCAGCAGTGAGTGCAGATCTCCTTTTAGCTGAGAGATAAGAATGTTTTGAAAGTTGAGACACCATTGCTGCTCAGTTCGCGTTGTGCGTAGTATGTGCGTGTGTGTGTGTGTGTGTGTGTGTGTGTGTGTGTGTGCGTGTGTGTGTGTGTGCGTGTGTGCGTGAGTTACCGGCAGGAGCGCACCTGTTGCGGCACCAGCTATAATTTGGACCAGGCTGGCCGCCGCCTGCCCCCCGCCATTACATTTTACGAGCGACGCGCCTTAATGGTCTTCACTGGGTCTCCCACCTCCTGTGTGTGTGTGTGTGTGTTTTAATCCCCAGGAGCTGCAGCCTGGACAGTATTAATATGCACACACTGCCATGTTACGTCCGTTCGCCCAGCTGTTATACTCGAGTTATTGACCACGTAGCCGTACGCTTCTTTTGCTAATTAAAATATGAAACATCAAGCGGGTGACTTGCAGAGAACCAAACACACCACTTCTCAGGGCAAACACTAAGCATTAAGTGCTGATTTTGGAACTAAGAGATATAAAATGGGTGAACATTAATAAAGCCGACAGACACGAATTCCTGACTGGTAACGGAGGAACCAAGATCCTACGAACACGTGTCAGGAAACGCATCGTTGCCACAGTAGAGAGCGCTAAAGAATGACAGTCCCTCTGACCACGTGCGTTGAGTTTCTTCTGTGTTGCAGGCTGTGTGATTGACGAAGCGTGTTGTAAGCAGCAGAATGGTCCTATGTTCATGCTGGGAACAAGCCGAGATGGTGTTTGTGTACGTCCAGGCAGATGGAAATGTTCGAGAGGCAGCACATCTATACAAAAACAAGTACCCTCAGAGACACCAACCACATCACACAACATTTCAAACCCTTTTTGTGCGTTTGTATGATCAAGGGTCCTTCCAGACAGATGAACGTGCCAAAAATGATTAAAGAATACTGGACATTTGTTTCCTTTGTGATCCATAGTGCTGAGACACATGAAATGTGAAACCAAGTCATCTGCAGAGTGACGGCATTGCCGTCTAAATGCAGCGGGTTCACAGTATCCCTGTCTTCTCCGTCCTCAAACTTACACAGTGTGGTGTGGCGGTAGGGAAAGTGTGCAGCCAGGCAAGAGCGAGCAAGTGCATGGCTCATGTGCCGAATTCTTGACCAATACTGGTCTAAATGTTGCGACACGCCTGACTCTACTGGTGCGCTCTGGAACTACGCCATGCTGCATCTTATGAATCTAAACCTGTAAGCAACCCTATAGTAGTGTAGGTCTCTTGGGCATAAAGTGTGCGTCAGAATACAAAGTTAATACCTGTAGAAATATTAAGATTGATTTTGTACTCACTCTGAATGAGAGCCTCATGTAGTTTTCTCCATATGCAGCTATTTACATCTCCTTTACTCCCACGTGTTTCCTGATATTACACAGCCGCCTCCCATAATGTTGTCATCTCAGTCTCCTGTGACCTCTTGGTGTGACGGAGACAAATTCCTTGGTACATTTACCACTCATTTCCCTGTCTAAATGGCTCTTAAACTCCGTTTCGTTTTCTTTGCAGTCTTAATTACGTCATCAACCCCAGTCTCTTCACTAACCTGTTTCTTTGTTTTGCCTGTGCCTCTCAGTAACTATCTACAGACATTTCCCCAAACTCTCAGTTTTTAACACTAAAATTAAGGTGGTTCGAGTTTGTTCCATCAACTAGAACCTCTTCTTCTTTCTCCCATCTTAAGCATTTGAAGACTTCTCCTGAGACTGCCGTGGAATAATTTTCAAGAGATGATATTTCTGTGTCTCAGTTCTGAATTTCTCAGTATCTTCATGCTTCATGCTCACACAGTGACTCATTTCCAGACCATAAGCTCCCATCCAGTGTTTTATTGAATTTATGAGACAGACAAGTGAAACTTAAGTTTTAAAAAAATAAAAAGCAGTCAAAATGCGAATAACTTATTTATATTTCGGTCTAAAAGGCCATCTTCAGGCAGAGTCTGAAATATATAACACTTACTGTACTTTATGCATGACAAAACTTGTCCAAGTTAATAGCTAAAATAAAATCACAGTAATTACAGTATGAAACAAAAAATTAAATCGATGTGTTACCCGTATGACATGAAGAGCCAGTTCTTGGTCTTACAGACCCAAAGTTGTTACCAGAACCAAAAATAAATGAATTATAGCAATCTGATTTTTATTAAAATTGTAAGTATCATCACTGTTTTTCCACAGTGCTGTCAAAAAGACACGCGAGTATTGGTGTTTTTGAGAGCGATACTGTGCTCTAGACAAAGCACTAACAGACGTTGCTTATGACATATGAGCTGTTGTTAACAACAGCTAGCTTCTTTTTACAAGTAACAAAAATGTTAAAATATTATATTTTATCAACTATAATTTTGGGTTTGTTTACGTAATAACTTTCCTTCTACCAATCACGATTTTCTTTTTATTTGTATTTTGCGAGATGCATTTCGGGAAATCATGCCCATTTTCAAGTGCGTTTTCTGAGTGCCATACCATTTATTCGTGCTATTTTCAATGTGTAAGATGCTACATTGTTCATCAGAGATAAATTTCACAGCACACCGGAAACGCACTTGAGTATGCAAATGCGTCGTGCAAAACATATCGTGACCATACATCAAGTAGAAGAGAGGGAGAAAGAGAGAGATCCAGAGGGATTTAAAATGTGTATGATAAATCCCTCCCGTCGAAAATTTCCCTCCTTCATACCTCCTCTACAGAGATGTGTCGTTGATCTGATGTGCACCAAGAATGCAGCACACACGGGGTGCCTAGTTGCTTTCACCGCTCTAAGTGGAATGCGTAAGTTCTGAATATAATGTTCACCGACTTACAATCTTCTATAGTTGTCCTATGCGCAGAAAACAGCACGTGGGCCGTAATGGTATACAGACATAAACAGACACTTTCGCAGATTTTCACACGTGGGCTGCCACGTAATCGGGACTTATTTAGTTTCGTTGTCGAAAAAAGCACTTCACACACATATTTAGATTGAAATACATTGTTGCATCTACAAGTTCATTATAGAGACGTCAAAAGACTTCTAGAAGAAAACAATGTAGAACTCCTGGAGAGTTTTAACTTAAAGCAATTTGTTTTTCAAATGAGAATTATACTGCAGGTCAATCAATTCCACCTACACATGCGGAACGGGTAAATGGTCTCGAAAACAGCTCGAAAACAGAAGCAAGACCTTCAGTGTTCTCAAAACGTTTAGAAAACTATCTTCTAATTCTTTCTAAGCCACAATGAATTCTTCATACCTTGTATTTTGTTAAACGCCAGCGAACTTAGGGAAATGGACAATGTTCTTTGTCACAATTTATCTGTTCCACAATGCGATTTTCATTTTAAGTTCATCTTCATCAAATCAGAAATAAGTCGTTTTTCGCCTTGCATGTCTTATTGTTAGTTAAAAATGCGATCAAGCCCCGTTAAAGTGCAATACAGTCTGGATGTTCTGATTTTCGTTACTGCTCTCCTTTTTCCTTCATATACTGGACAACAGAACGTTTTAAATTAAAAATCGTTCCAGGAATGCACATAGACTTAACCAATGTACTTTTCAGTACTACATAAAGTACTTCGCAGTACTATGTAAAGTTTCCAAGTTCTTCGTTCAATTCCATCGAAACCTTTGCAACTGAATGGAGTAATGCGTGCGACTACAGAAAATGTACTATTCAAACCACCAATTTCATGTAGTGCTCCATGCCTGCAAATTTAGTACGAAATTGCTTCTTGCTTTACGGAACAATTAATGCTGCCAATAGATTTTTAATTTTTTTTTTTCATTTTTCGTCATCAACTATATCTTTAAATTTTTTCGACATTGTGTTTTAGCGCCATTTCACAGCGAATCTGTCGTACTGTTGCGGCGCGGATCCCTTCTTCCATTGCCTGCACCTACCTGTGAACTCGTTGCAGCAGACCGCCGGAAGGAAAGCCGAGCAGAAACCTACCATACTGCCACTCGCACCAGGCTGCATACAACGTAAATCTTCCAAGAATCGGGAAAAGGTCTTAATTTTGAATGAAAGGTGCAAACACTGGCAAAACTTCGGTATATTCTGAACCTTGATAATGTACACGTTCACTTCCAAGCCCGTACTAATCCTAACACAGTTATTCACAAATCCCTTCATTCATGTTAGCAGGTTTATGGTATCGTATCGTATTCCCGAAATCTGAACAGCTACTAAGCACGAGTTGTTCTTAAATGAAAATGCTCGCCATATATTAAGTTTTTCGGTGTCTAATGCACTCGAGTTTTTACTCACCGATCTGCTCAATATGCCAAGCGGGATTTCTGTCTTTTCTCTTACACAAAATTACTTAAAAGATCCGTACTTTCTAAAAAAAAGAAACACACTTTAAAGAACTTCTGAGGCATGTAGCACAACTAAAACCCACAAATTATAACTTCCTTCGGAGCTCATACTACACACGACCGTACCACTGAAAGGCTGGTCTCCGACTACTTTAGGCTGCTGTAAGCATTCTCTATCTCCAAGAAGAGAAAAGACGCGCAAAGAATACTCCGTTGTAATTGGTCAGTTTTCTTTAAGGCCAATAGAAAAACATTATTCTCCCGCGTTAGTCCGAGCTTTTCTTGACTAACCAATCAACATACAACACAGTTTCGAACTGTACTTTTGCCCGAAATAAGTATTTAACGATCTGATGTTTTGTTTATACTTTACGTTATTAGCTATTTTCATTTGCATTCGAATTAGCTTTCCTTTTACCATAATCTTACTTAACATATCATGATACAAAATTCCCCGTCGTCTGCATTCACGCGCTAGTTCGTACAGCGTTCATCAGTAGAACAACGATCTACATATTTACTTTTGATCACGTTTACGCATCATTCACACTACTAAAAGCATACACAAAACTGTAAAAACATAAATAAACAAAAAAGCCTTCAAGAAATAAACAGGAAACTTCACAAAACATTCTCTTGACCTGTTTCTTGAATGTATCTGTCCACTACTGTCATCTGTCACATGAAAATTAGAACTAACTGAACCCGCTTCAGACCATCTGTCACTGTGCACGCATGAGTCATTCTCCCGATACACAGGCTCTAGACAGGAGCGATATAAGGTCCCACGCCTCAGTACACATCGGTTATGAGACTGCCTAATAGATACTGAGAATTCTCGTGCTTCTCTTTAGTCAGCCCCACTAATTTTTAAAGGATTGTGACGATTTGTCACTATACTGTCAGATTTATGTAGTCACTGGATCTGTGAACTTACTTTAAAACATGAGAGAATAGTGAAGGGTAAACAGCGGTGACTCCAAGCTTCTGCCTAACTGAAGAACTTCGTCCCGACCGATGAAAAACACCGCACCGGAGTGTTAAATGAAATGTCGCGCCGTGCCGAGTACTTCCAAGAAGAACCGAGCAAAGCCGAGACAGCCCGATCGTCGGACATGGAGCTCGAATGCAGTTTGTCATGGCGTGGTCGACCCTGATGTAAACATGCCATCTTCTCGGAGCTGTCGCATCCGAAGTGGGCAACTGTTGCAGCACCTTCCCGGACAGCACGCAGCATCAACTTCAAAGAACAGCTCACACACACTGACGTTTGCTGTATTATAAATGCTGCCCGTACTCAGCATCTGTGACTTAAGTTAAAAAACTTTGAGCGATTCTCTGATCACTAATGTGTGCAGTTCTCTGTGTGACTTGTAGCTTTCATGCAGACATCTTCATAAATTCCAGAGATTATTATAAGTGACCCTGTATTTGCACGTTGGTTGTAGCACAAATATTTTATATGGACATAAAGTTGGAAAGGGAAATAAAAACAGCTACTGACAATTGAGGCAGAGGTGCTGAAACATATTTTTCTATAATAAATAAAAAATTTGGTGTTTCACTAAGTTGGATTGGCACAGATTACAAACAATGACTTTTGTCAATCAAAGTCCCCAGGAACACACAGTACACTTGAGTCAAACAACACTCTGAGAAAGATGAAAGCGCACCCTGGGAAACTGACATGGAACACAAAGCTTCACTTGTGTGAATTTAGATCATTGATTCAAAAACACTATATTTTCAGAATTTTGGATGCTGACAAACAGATACTTTCGCCGTGCTAGATCTCTGGGACCTTTTGACTTAGATAGATACAATCTACTGGTAACGTATACTGTAATCTGAAGCATTAGATGCGGGGGAGGGGGGGCAGATTTTCTTCATGTTCAGCAGCAATTATGTAATGGAGGATGCTATCTAACACACCAGGCGCAGAAAGTAATATGGAGTGTGGCCCAAAAGAGTGCGATGGCATCTCAACGTGTAGAAACGATTTACCAGGACAGTATGGTCTCCAATAACGTCAGTATTCTCGGGAATTCACTGTTGCCTCTCTCACAGAGCCTGAGCAATACTTATTTCTCTTGCATAACCGTTAGTAAAATCACAAACATTTACGTGTGGCAACCTGCATTTCACCAGAAATATGGATGAATGAAGGATCGTGCAATAAATTCCCAGAAGCGCAAGAAATAACTGTTTTCACGGTCTTTAACGGCCAAATTTGTATAATAATAATAATAATAATAATAGCAAGTAGTGTTATGTACAACAGAGTGCCAGCTGCAGATAGCTATGCAGAAGGCACAAACATGAATGCAAAATCATGGATACTAGAAAGATGACAAATCCTGTAACATTCGTTAAAACGTTTTCGGTACTCTACGATTCTGTAACATCGAGTAATGTTTGAAGTAATAGTATTACCAGTTTTTGTGGCTATAGATGGGAGTGGTGAAGCCAGGTTGAGAGCTATGCGCAACATAATTCCAAAACAATTTTTCTATTGTCAGAGCAAAAGCATGCCTTTAAAACAACCCACAATCACAAGAGAAAGCCCGATTTAGCCTTACCGTTTTATACCACAATACACAACAACCTCAGTGTACAATAATTAAGAAAAAAAAACAAGATACGACACAACTTAAGTGGGTGGATAAAAATTTGCAAAATTTAAGTTCACAGTTAACAAAGTAAGATTAACGAAATAGCACTAATATCATAGGTTAGTAACATATATATGTTTCTAAGTCGATACAAATATCCATAGCTCTCACATGCAGTTTTGAGATTCAAGGTGACAGTTATACTAAATCATCTTTTTCAAACAGGGGGTGCCGGCCGGTGTGGCCGTGCGGTTCTAGGCGCTTCAGTCTGGAACCGCGTGACCGCTACGGTCGCAGGTTCGAATCCTGCCTCGGGCATGGATGTGTGTGATGTCCTTAGGTTAGTTAGGTTTAAGTAGTTCTAAGTTCTAGGGGACTGATGACCACAGATGTTAAGTCCCATAGTGCTCAGCGCCATTTGAACCATTTGAGCCATTCAAATAGGGGGTAGCGAAACACAAGATAGCCAGCAGAAGACCCAAGAAAATGACGTAATCAATAGTTGCAGTGCTTCTGAGACAAACCCACCCAAACGGCCACTCAATAGGCCAACGAATTAATACGCATCTTTCGGTATTAATATTAAACGATCACTCTTTCGAAACGCCATATTTGTGTCCCACTGCAACCTAGAAGCTTGAAATTTGGCTCAATAGTGCCTACAACCTTCCTCTTAATGAGCGAGACTCCCTGCAGCGTCATCCTCGGGTTCGACGACGCTTCCGACAGGCAGATGTCGAATCCTGTGGAAAAAAGGCCAGAGCTCAGAAGTTCGTGTGAGGTGTAACGTGGGGTAATGACGTCACATTGACACTACATTTCTGCACAACCCTGCCCAATGCCACCGTGGACGAGTCACACTGTGGGAAGGTCGTCACACCCCCACTTACCCACATTCCACTCCTTTTGACGTCTCTGCGATGGGGGTCAGATTGTGACACCCAGCGTTGAAATAACGTGGTTTTCTTACGAGTGTCCGCGAAAAACATTTCAGCCGCTCTGCCACTCAGCGTCGACAGGAAAAGGATTCATAGGGTGTCATAAAGAGCGTGTACGAAACCACTTTTTTACTTATGGCATTGGTTCCCACACATTTGGCTACATGACGACATTGTCGACACTGCTGGGACTCCTGGATGATTCAGTCCTTCTCTAACGACAACGCAGGCCAGCAAACCTACTGAACGTGATCACATACCTTCGACGTGCAGTGAAAATGCAGTTTATGCTCCGGTCTACAGAATGGACCGATAGGGGCCGTTCAAAACCATTCGACGAAGTTTGAACGCGGTCCGAAGCAGCAAAGAGTGCTTAATCACAGAGGGAATAAAATGGCAATAGGTTCATCTAAGACCACACAGCCCGGCAAATATCCTCGGTACCACCATCCCGCCTTTGTTGAGCACTTTAAAATTGTTCCAGTACAGAGACTAACTGAGAAAAGATTCCTAGGTGCCTAAGGGCAGGCAGTCCTTTGACACACCTCTGATTCCACTTGCCATCTAACAGGCGCAAGAGCAGCACCGTATCCTGCCTGTAGGCGCCTACGATCTTGTCATAGTTTGTCGCTCTACACGTACATTTTTAAATCGTTCAACGCAAGCGGGCAGGTGGCACCGTGGGTGTTGCCGGACTGGGGAAGTGGGGTAGGGGGGGGGGGGCAAACCTAGAGGGACCGTTTGGCGTTTTGTTCACGCACGTGTCAATCAATATCGCACTCCTCCGTGATCACACCACAGGAGGGCGCGAAACAAGAGGACTGCGAAAGCGTAAGCACTCATTGCTACTTCGCGTTCAGGTTTCGTTGAATGGTTCCGAATGGTCCCTGGTAGTTCCACCCTGTACATCAGAGCAAAATCTGCAGTCTCACTGCACTCCAAAGAGTTGTGTTTAAGTTCAGTGGGGTGCTGTCCCACGACGCCCTTAGAGAAGAGTTTAATCGCCTGGTGGAGGGGGGGCGGGGTGTCTACAGTGTTAAAGGCTATCAAGAACATACTCCTATTGCTCATCACACTGGAAATTCTTGTTTTCGAGAGCCTAATGTATGAGAATCGACGCCCCAAGACGTCATTGAAACAACTCCCCAAGGCCTTTTCGTGTCGATTCTGAGTCGCCGTGTGGTTTCCTCGTGCACCTATAAGAAAATCGCGTGAGTTCAACCTTCGGCGTCGCAGTTCCGATCTCCATCGCAGAGGCATCAAGAGAAAATTGTGGGTAACAAGGGGTGCGACGACCTTCATGTCATCTGACACGTCCACGGTGGCGTTCGTGAATCGCTACTGAGGACATTTAGAGAACCACATTTGAGGCTGACTGCAGTACAATTTTACTGCCGCCAACTTACATTTCGCGGAAAGGCCACAAAGATAAGATAAGAGAGGTTAGGGCTCGTACAGAGGCATATAGGCAGTCACTTTCCCGAGTTCTGTTTCGGAGTGTGTAACACCATACCTCTCCTGCTGTACAGATTTATTTTACTTTTGTTTTATTTAATGCTATAACATTGAGTACCTGTAAATGTGTTTGATTCAACAGATAACACAAAATTGTATACTCTTTTCTTTGTCAAACCTTTGATGTCGTGATTTGATTCTATGCAAAGTAGTGTATCTGCAATTTATATTCTTTGTCCCATTTGGAGGGAACAAAACTTACTGCATATAATTGTAATTTTGTGTGAATAATTTTTTGTAGGAGTGTCAATATGTGAAAATGTTCTGTTTTATTTAATGTGTTTGTTTGCTCTTATGTAAACTGCTGACCTTCACTTTGGGCTCTTAGTTATTCTGTATGTAAAAGGTGTAGTGGTTCCCCTCGGGAACGGAACTGTGTAGAGCGCGCAAATTGTGGTTGGCTTAGGTAGAAAAGATGGAACAAGAGTCAGTCGGAGGCGAGCTAGGAGTCGGGGACGAGCCACCGGTCGGAGATGAGCTACCAAACTGTGCACTGCTATGCAAAGTGTGCATATTGTACTGATTCCGAGAGAGGCTTTTCCTGCTTCTTTCCAAAGCTTCGGGTGGATGGATAAATTGCTGGAACTATTCTGGAGTTTGTATCTATCATCGCCACCAAGAAATGACAAAGTCCAGCAATTCTGCCTGCAATTCCACCTATCAACATGCAGTTGCCACCACATTGCGCAATCATTGCAACGTAATACTATAACGATGTACAGTGAAGGATCAGCTTAATGGAGGTGCTAATGTGCTCAAATATAAGGTAATTTGTATCTGAATTTATGCACCAACCTTGATTTTTCTCCTCATCATAACATCTCTCAGGTTCCTTTCCGTTTGAACTAAACTAATCACCGAGTGTCCCTACTGAAAGAACTTTTATGACCAATATTACGCTAATTAATGCCTCTTGAACTTGGTAAAAAGAAAGTTAAAGTTAATGTGGCAAGAGAGTGAGTTAAAGTAAATGTTGTTTGCTGAAAATAATTTTCCCATTAAAACTGTTTATTAAAGTGCTGTTGCCAACTGCAAAATTAAAAGTTCTTAAGACTGAGGTTTCTAAAGTTTTGCTTAGCTAATGATCTCTCTGATATCTGTAGTAAATTCTAAAAGGTGAGCCAGTTTCTTGCAATTTTGTTAGCATTGTGTTTCGATGTAGTACAAGTGAGAAAGCTGCAGTGTTGAAACGTTATACACTCTTGTTTGCTAAGTGTTTGTCTCTCTTGTGTATTAGAAGGGCATATTAATAGTAATGTTATAAAGACCATTCACTTTGTGTAAGCTCTGAAAGTAATAGTGTGTTTCGGTAGCTGTTATAATTTTGCAAATAGTTTGTGCTGGTCCAACTGTCAGTTTCATTCTTACCGTAATCATATGAGTGTGCCAGAGTTCATTGCACTCGCGTGTGGCCAAGTATAGGTTGTGTTTATCCGTTAAAATTACTAATAACTATTTTCTTCAACGAGAATGTTAATCATTCTTTTGCCTAGTTAGGCTGACGACCGTTTTCCATTATCAGTTAAACAGTGCAGATAGGCAAAATTTTGTATGTTACTGTTCAAACATTTACGTAATTCTGACTTTCATTTCCGATAAGCCATCTCAGTTAGGTACAACACGGTCAACATAACAAAATTCCTCTCAGAGGGTAACACTACTCTGTCACTTTATACCATTGTTGCTTTAACAAGATAGTGTTATTTCACGACCTGCTTCCAACTTTAAGGTTATGGTATAACAGTAGCAGAGTGGAAGTGTTATAAGTGGAACAGGGAGAGAAGATGCTAGTTGTGGTACGAGCTACCCTCCGCCACGCACCGTATGGTGGATTGCGGAGTATGTATGTAGATGTAGCTGTAGCTGTAGATTTAGGCAGAATTGTGAAGAAATTTGGTGCGAATGTGACATAATTAACACACTTTACACCTCAAACGAACTTCTGAGTCTTTTCTTTCTCTCTCTGTCTCTGTCTGTATCTCTCTTTCTCTCTTGGGTCGACTTCTGACCGCGTTTGACGAATCGCTGAGTCCGAGCGTGACGTTGCAGGGAGCCACAGTTGCAGCAATACGGAGGAGGACTGTAGGCATCTTGGAGCCAAATTTCATACTCTTAGGTTCTAGTGGGAGACAATTACGGGATTTCAAAAAAGTGGTCTTTTAACTGTGTTGCGTAGGGTACGTAAAGTGTTTCATGTAAGCGAGTGAAGAATTAGCCTCACAGTGAAGGTACGAGACTTTAGGAATAAATTTAGAAGTTACGGGCGGAGCACAAGAAACGTCCATTAACAAAAGGAACTGTTGGGTATGAAATTGACTCGTTAACCCACTCACGTTTTTACAACAAAGATATTTGTTCGTTTGCTTTCATGTTACTGACGCACTGCCTGGCATGTGTTACAAATTATGTGACGCTAATTTTATGTACTGGTCACATGATCAGTCCAGTAAAAAATTTTACGGTATACTCAGTAACGAATATTTCTTTCCTCTAGAATCCGACGTCGGCAGTTTCCCGCAATCTACAAGCCACAGCTGATATTGGTAAATAAAGCTGCAGCTAAACAGTTCTCTCATATTACAAACAGAATTGCTTCTGTCGGTGAGAACATAATATTATAAGAAATGAGCTGGAGGCCGTAAAATCGAAACCGCGGAAAGGACAGCGGTGACACTTCCCGTGGAAAAAGAAGGGATCCCATACAAGAGCGCTGAGGTCCGAAACTCACCGTTAGAGGGACACGGGCGCACTCCGACGGGGCGAGAGAGCGAGCAATCGCGCATGTCGACCATCCACTGCACTCAGGAGTACTGAAAACGGGGGAACGGGGGCTTCAACAGAAGAGCAACGGGCTGTAGCACGTTTACTGATAGCGGAAATAGTGGTCGGAACGGAAATTCTTCGAAGAGAGCCACAAGTGCTCGGAGCATACTTGCATGTCCGTTGCAAGTGTCAGGCTGTGGCGCGGACGGACTTCATTCACCGATGAAGCAAGTTCTAGAACACAGCACCACCTTGCCGATGCCATTGTCAGCGGTGGGTACACCTCACTACTGAAGACCGGCAAGTTACGATACAGCCACTCACGCAGAGATTGGACTGAGCGTCGGATTTCCAACGGACATGCAGTGCCCTCCGCACACCACGGCCAGTCTTCAATAATTTTCCGCTCCCCGTTCTATTTCCCCTGTAAAGAAATGCACTGTACCCTTTCTTACCTCTTTTGAAGCCTCCATTTCACTGTTTTCATCACGACTGAACGCAGTGGATGGACGGTCGAAGCGTGCACGTGCTCGCGCTATTATTACACTACTGGCCAACAAAATTGCTACACCAAGAAGAAATGCTGATGATAAACGGGTATTCATTGAACAAATATATTGTACCAGAACTAACATGTGATTACATTTTCACGCAATTTGGGTACATAGATCCTGAGAAATCAGTACCCTGAACAACCACCTCTGGCCGTAATAACGGCCTTGATACGTCTGGGCATTCAGTCAAACAGAGCTTGGACGGCGTGTACAGGTACAGCTGCCCATGCAGCTTCAACACGATACCACAGTTCATCAAGAGTAGTGACTGGCGTATTGTGACGCTCCAGTTGCTCGGCCGCCATTGACCAGACGCTTTTAGTTGGTGAGAGATCTGGAGAATGTGCTGGCCAGGGCAGCAGTCGAACATTTTCTGTTTCCAAAAAGGCCCGTACAAGACCTGCAACATGCGGTCGTGCATTATCCTGCTGAAATGTAGGGTTTCGCAGGGATCGAATGAAGGTTAGAGCCACGGGTCGTAACACATCTGAAATGTAACGTCCACTGTTCAAAGTGACGTCAGTGCGAACAAGAGGTGATCAAGACGTGTAACCAATGGCACCCCATACCATCACGCCGGGTGTTACGCCAGTATGGGGATGACGAATACACGCTTCCAATGTGCGTTCACCGCTATGTCGCCAAACACGGATGCGACCGTCATGATGCTGTAAACAGAACCTGAATTCACGCGAAGAAATGACGTTTTGGTATTTGTGCACCGAGGTTCGTCGTTGGTACACCATCGCAGCCGCTCCTGTCTGTGATGCAGCGTCAAGGGTAGCCGTATCCATGGTCTCCGAGCTGATAGTCCATGCTGCTGCAAACGTTGTCGAACTGTTCGTGCAGATGGTTGTTGTCTTGCAAACGACCCCAGCTGTTGACTCTGGGATCGAAACGTGGCTGCACGATGCGTTACAGCCATGCGGATAAGATGCCTGTCATCTTGACTGCTAGTGATACGAGGCCGTTGGGATCCAGCACGGCGTTCCGTATCACCCTCCTTAACCCACCGATTCCATATTCTGCTAACAGTCATTGGATCTCGACCAACGCGACCAGCAATGTCGCGATACGATAAACCGCAATCGAGATAGGCTACAATCCGACGCTTATCAAAGACTGAAACGTGATGGTACGCATTTCTCCTCCTTACACAAGGCATCACAACAACGTTTCACCAGGCAACGCCAGTCAACTGCTGTTTGTGTATGAGAAATCGGTTGGAAACTTTCCTCATGTCAGCACGTTGTAGGCGTCGCCACCGGCGCAAATCTTGCGTGAATGCTGTAAAAAGCTAATATTTGCATATCACAGCATCTTCTTCCTGTCGGTTAAATTTCGCCTCTGTAGCACGTCATCTTCGTGGTGTAGCAATTTTAATGGCCAGTAGTGTATATGGTTGTGTGCCTGCGTACCTCTGCTGCGCTCTTGTAGGGACAGCATCAAAACTTATCACGATCTTTTCATCGATTTTCATTTCAAAGCCTCCGACTCGCTTCTTTTTGAGTGTAGTTGTCTTAGCGAGGGCAACAGCACACAGATGCCAGCGCAGATGCATGATAATCCAAAACGAGTCCCGTAATATTTTCCAGTTCCTTGTGGAGAGTGAGAACTATAAGGCGGGATAAAAAAGTCTTCGTCCGAAGGCCGCAAAGCCCACAGTCGGTATGCCAATCAAAGAAAATCTCAGTGAACTTTCACACAGTCATCCCACCGACAACCCAGCTTGAAGATACCTCTCTGGTAAAACCGTGTGTTTTGCCACGTGAAAAAGTCCGTAACTGTTTGCTGCACGTACCCGTCCGACGAGAATCGTGGCTCCTTCAAAGCATTTTTTTGAGGGACCGCAAGTGTGATAACTGAATGGGGACAGTTCAGGACTATAGGGCAGGTGCTCGAGTTTCTCCCGCTTGACTTGGCGTTAACTTCTGCGTTACAGGATTTGCGATTGCGGACATTTGTTATCATGAAGTAGCAGCGCTTGTCCCAGTTTTCACTGATGTTTCACCCTCACTGCATGCCGTAATTTCTCCAGTGATAGATGACTACGGCTGTAAGGGCGCTGATGACCGGCCACTTGAGCGCCCCACAAACCAAACATCATCATCACAGGTGTTCCTCCTTCGGCAGCCACGAAGAGAATAACAGTACGTTTGTCCTGTTTGTATCCATTTAGTAATGACGTCACCATAGTTCACGTTTCCACATTTACGGCACACACGTCGGAAGGGCACGATGGCTACATGTCGGTGCTTTTTATATATATATATATATATATATATATATATATATATATATATATATATATGTGTGTGTGTGTGTGTGGCGCTGCGTTGCATATACGTTGAAGCAACGCCACCAAACGGAAAACCTTGTAACTGCCCCTATAACAAGGCTGCGAATGCTGCAGCTGGCTATGTCTAATGTTGAACTGAGTACATGCAGCACTTGTCAGAGTCGTGACGAAAGATGTTTCGAAAGCACCCAACGTAGACACATGCAGGCGAACGGCAGCAAGTTGGTGGGCTGCGCAGTGAGACAGTTCTGCTGGAAGATTAAGCGTGGCACGATCTCAAGCGACGACCTTTCGCGTGTTGTGGAATCAGAGCAGAACGTACAACTCTAACTCCTCTGGATAATTAAGTCATAGGTACTGCAAAATTGTAAACCGCGTTGATTGGCGGCTTACAGTTTTCGAAAAAACAACACGTCAATCGTGTTAAAAAGTTAGTGACTGGAAAAATTCCTTCTGAAATTGCCTATCCTCCTGCACAACCACAGGAAATTTCTAACCGGTAATAGCATTTGCGCCGCACCGGCCTTCTTCAGATGTTCCCAGATTTAAACTGTCCCAATTTAACCAGAACTTTCACTTATTTCATAAAATGATAAGATTTAAAGAGAATTGAAAGTCCCGATTAAATTATGAGAGATTAAATCTGGGAATATCTAAAGACGGTCGGTGAGGCGTGAAATCGATACCGTCCCTCTCAAATTTCATGAGGTTTGTGGACAATAGACCATGATAAACAGAATGTTTGCAGTTTTATGGCTGCGTTGTTAAGTACTTTTCCATTTTCAGTGAGGGAGCAGAGTCAGTGAACGGATGTTTGTACTACGCCACCGGGTTGTGACGGTGATGCGAGAAGGACTGAGATCCTTAGCCTATGGGATTAATGATTCACAATATATATTTGCTAGCTATAATGACAAGAGATATGAAGTGGAATGGCCACATAGGTTAAGTTGTAGGTAAATTAATCGAGGCTGTGCTCCTTCGGTAGACGACTGTGATTTTGTCTGCAAGCAAAGATGCTGGGTACAAAACGTACTTGCTACCCATAAATGAACATTGTTCAAATAGATGGGGCCCACGCCACGTCGGACGAACGAGGAACAGCGAACGCATACGAAAAAGGGAAATGCCCCAGTGCATCTTGCGAGATCTTGCCTAGAAAACTTTAAGACACGCTTTTCGGGGCGGAAACTATGAATACAGATCGGGACCTTAAGTCTCCATCGCGTTGAGTTCGTGCGGATAAAATCGGGCAATCGCACGGAAGCGTAGAAGCCACGGACGGATCGGGAAGACTCCGCTATGGTAGTACAATTTCACAGTACTCCCTGCCGCGCTCTTTACACTGATTCGCAGTGTGCGGACGGAGCCGGAGAAGTCAAAGCTGTCGATATCAGGGACGAACGGCCACATCTTCGCTGCTTACGTCGCGTCGCATCGCGTCGCGAGTTTTCGGTCGGCGCAGCTTTCACCGCCGTTGTGCAACCTAACTAGTTCTGTTTTCTTTCTTTTTTTCCGTTCTGTGAGCCAGGAGGCCTCGACTCACAGAGAGGTAAAACAATGGCAGGCACACTCTCTCTTGGTCGCCCGTTAACAAAAAAGACTAACCGCTAGAAAACGCAATAGTTACACCAAAAAGAAAAAAAAGATGTTTAGATTCTGTTGCGGTTAGTACGAGTGAGCAAAAAGTTTCTCGTTTCTTTTCCTTAAAGCAAGCCTGGAAAATTCCTTTCTGTCCAACGTGCGCCAAAGCTGAAAAGACAGTGGAACTTTTAAGTGACAGTTCATGCAATGATAACGCGTTTACATATATACAGGGTGACTGCAACTATACTTTCGCTACTTGGGCCAGTTGATATGTGCGCTGCGGGATTTTCGTTAGGAGCAGGTACAAGTATGGCGACGTTCGGTTGAAACACAACCACAAGTGTGCATTACAGTTACCGACGGTCAACATGGACCTGGACAAGTTGAGCAGGGTTTTAGTCGTGAAGATGTTTCGTCAAAACAACTCAGCAGTGTTGTTCTTCTTTGCGAATATCGAGGCATTGAAGGAATACGAAGAGGTCCTTTTTCTGCACTGGGGATGAAGAAAACGATTCGTAAGTTCGAATTAAATGGCGATTTAGGAATTATTCCTGCGACGGCCGACGGCCAATTGCGCCACAAATTGTGGAAGAAGTTGCTGTTGCCATGGGTGAGAATGCTGCATGCAACGTGCTGTGTTCAAACAGTGCACAAGATGCCTCGCAATAGCTGAACCGTTGTTTCGGGGAGCAGTAGAGCAATCTCTATTGCGGTTCCAGGCTGTCCTGGATGCGCAACATTTGTAACCTGGAAAGTACACACGGTACGCAATTAATAAATATTACCCTCTCACGCGGAAATTAAAATGAGGTTTCTTCAATGGTTTATTCGTTGTTTCCCTTCCGTGTGTCGCTACAAATGTTTTCGCAAAGTTTCATTCTCCTACGGTCACTCGTTTGTCATAGAGGCTCTCTCAAGTAGCGAAAGTTAATAATGACGACCCTGTATTCTGCAACCCACTGTTTAGTGAATGGCATGGGGTACTTCTTACCAATAAACACCAAAATTCCCTGTTATGCAGTTCACATACCGAGATATGGAAACAATGACTATATGTTCTAAACGCTGTGATCTTATTCTCATGGATCGTACGCGAATTATATGACGCGTCAGCAGAATTAACTAAATTTACCGAACAGGATTTACTGAGAACGTCAACATCTGTCTTCACGGTTTCACATTTATATTGTTGGTAATTTTACTTTTTTGCTCTAAGGCATGTTCCTGCGCCTAAGTTCCGTCTCGTAATGCTGCAGATATCCCGTAAATATAAAATTATCAAGAATATAAACATCGGCCATGACTGCTGCTTACCATTTAAGTTCTCTGAATCTCTCATTCGTAAGGGCCATATCGATCCGCTACGATGGTAGTAGCGGATCTCTGAATTCGTTCGGTTTCTTCTGTCTTGCCAATCTGATGGGAACTCTAAAAAGTGTACTTCGGAATTCGTCACATTATCATCTTGTGTGCGACTTCCCTTACATATACACTGCTCTTTCCTAGAAGCCTTTCAACGAATTTAAGTCAGCAATTCTCTGACGATTCTATTGATTTCACGTGTTTGAGAAATTTCATAACACTTCTGAGTGAAGCAACTTGCGACAATAGACATTTTGAATGTCACATATACTAGTATTAATTGTAACAAAGACAAACAAGCCTTACTAGCTTTATGGGAACATGTGGACTATTACGGTCACATGTTGGCACCCAAAATTTTACGTGTTTTTACTGCTGATGTTGTTCGATGCTGGCTTATTTACGCCAAAAGAGGAAAGACAGTTGTTACAAAGCTAATGGAATTTTTGAAATGGAAGAAGCTATGATCACTCACAAAATTATAAGAGTAACACTTAAGGCCCATTAATTTCTACAGCTGCCACACTAAAATGAGTGCCAAAAGAGATAAGGCCGGCAGAAAGATAAAAAGGGCACAATAAAATGTACTGAGTATTATGTCGTCACACGTCTTCACTGAGCACAAGATTGTTCACAAGTAGCGAGCACCGAAGAAAAGACTAACAAGCTGAAAGCCTCACATGTTCTTTTTTTTTTTCTTTTTGTCTGCAAAAAGGTCACATCAACGACTGCAGCAAGAAATATAAGGTAGCGTATCCTGATGTGAGAAGACTCATTACGTATCTGTCTGCAATGAAGAACAGCAAGTCTTAGTGGGCGGTAATATTGTTCACTGCCTCTTTTCATGTATCTTCAAACTGCCTCCGTTTGCATAACAGAGCCCATCGGTTGAAGAAACGCAAGCGCTATTGACTCAGCGTTGAAAGCCAATGGCTTATCGGCTTCGAATAGTTAATAGCTTGCGATTATAAATCGTCGCACAACAGCCATTAGCTGTTACAGGACCTCAGCAATAACATTCCACGTCCACAAATAGCAGATTTGTTCGCTTCAAATTTTCCGGAGTCTGGATAAATAACACACTGGCATTCTCCGCCTTTGGAAGTGGGAACACGTACTCACATCTTCCAGCTGTCCCTTAGCGTATTACCATCCGGAAGCTGGAATTTGCTGATCACAAAAACGATGAGCATTCGCACCCTACAGAGATTTTTATAGCTCGAGACCAGTACCGAAAGATAATACAGGACTATACATTAATAATATATCTTCATCTACATGATTTCTCTGAAATACACAATTAAGTGCCTGGCAGAAGGTTCGTCGAACCACCTTCAAGCTTTTTCTCTACCGTTGCACCGCTGAAAAAACGGACACTTAAACCCTCCCGTGCGAGCTCTGATCAGTCCTCCCTATGTAGGTGGGGACCAACAAAATATTTTCGCACTCGGAGGAGAAAGATGGTGATTGAAATTCCAAGAGAATATCCTGCCGCAACGAAAATCGCCTTTGTTTTTTATGACTGCTACCGCAGTTCGCGTACCATATCCGTGACAATACATTATGCCGATTCTGTAGTTCCTCTCCCTTCAAGATCTGGATGGATTTTGAGTGTGCGGAAATCTGGTACTGTTCACAGCCGCCTAACTGTGAACCATATACACCTCAAAGAACGGTCTGCGTCGTTAGCCAAATACTTGCTAGCCTCAGGGACTTGCAAATGACGGGAATAAAAGATCGACAAGAGCGATCGGTATTGACGAAACATCTAACCTTTATGCAAGAATTCTGTGATAGGTTCCAAATGCAGGACGGGTGAATGGTAGTTTTATTACTAAGAAATAAATATGTCATTCTTTTTTCGAATCATGGCCGGCCGTTGTGGCCGATCGTTCTAGGCGCTTTAGTCCGGCACTGCGCGACTGCTACGGTCGGAGGTTCGAATCCTGCCTCGGGCATGGATGTGATAGGTTAGTTAGGTTTAAGTAGTTCTAAGTTTTAGGGGATTGATGACCTCCCATAGCGCTCAGTGCCATTGGAACCATCTTCGAATCGTTACAAAGAAAATTTACTAATAACTCTCAATTATGTGAGATGTGTTATTCGCAAGTGCTACTTTACATTCCGAGTGAACGAATCTAAATGCTCAGTTTACGGGACACTAAAAATTATGTTTTCTGCCTATCTGTTCATCCACTAAATGAAGAATGGGAATTACAACATGGGGGATTGTTTTCGATTCATCGTGGGAAAACGATTCGCAGTCACGTAATGAGACTCCGGTCTCAGGAACAAATCTACCGTCTGAAATACTTTTATAATTAATTCGCTTCAGGACGCTCCAGAAAGTAATCGACACAATAACTGTCTTTGAATGAAAGCGATAGAGGCTTAAAGAGATTCTTCAGGTTTAATTTAGAGAAGAAAGAAGACGCAATTTGGCAAATTATGAGTAACGTTACCATTTACAGGTTTACACGTTTACCATATCGTCTCACATGTAAGCCATTCCTCCTTTCTGTAACGTTGCATGAACTGGCTGCATGACTCACTGTTTACGTGAAAGCAAAATATGGTACAAAGATTCTATCACCGACAACACTGACAAATTATCAGTTACTTCTTGTATCCTATTTTATAGTATCTTGTTGAAATACGTGAAGTAATTTACTACAGTTATTATAGGGGATATCCAAGCGCAGTGATCAGTACTCAGGGATATTGACAGGAACGATCATTAGAAGCGAAAATGTCTTGCAAACATAGGCTCTAAAATACGCCCCTCAGGAACTGTGACCACTTGGTTAGTAGATGTGTTTCACAGTAGCGAAGATGAGCAAGTGCTCATAGCTCTTAATCTGTGATCTTTAGACCTATTTTCGGATATTTTTTATTGGTTTTGTCGATACTAACACCTCTGAGAATATGAAAAGCAAAGATTTTGCAAGAGAAGAGATTTCTTTCACAGAATGCTCGTAGCACTAAAGATACGCAATTGCAGCACGTTTCTACTAGATTTCTTCCCTCGAATGATCGTTCCTGTCATATCCCTGAACATTGGCCATTCCTCCAAGGACACCCTATATAGAGGAGAAATATTTTAAGAAATTAATTCATGCACTCTCTACCTTGTCATTAAGAATTTCTTCTCATGACTTTTGTGTCTCACTTCAGTTTTGATATCCATATACAATCTGCTGACAGTTCTGTTCCTAAAAATAAAACTTCCATTGAAAAAGTTCACTACGAATTGCAATTCAGTCAAAGAAAATGCCACAGTCTTAGGTGTCGGATGGGACACAGAATCATATTCACTCTTTTATCACCGTCAGTAGGGGGACCAAGTTCATGCCACCTCATGCTGAATTGCTACCAAATTTATTCAAGATGGTGGATTCAAGATGGTGGGTGTAGATGTGGCCACGTTGCAGTGGCATCATGATGGGAAGTTCAAATTTTCGCTGAAAAATAGATCAACTGCGCTACCTCCACTAAAGAGCCAACAGCGTCCTCTCGTGGTGCTGTTGTGGACTTGTCCACACTGGATGGAGCTCCTATCTAGGACAACTCAGATAATTTATATCAACAATAAACAAAAATTCATACAAAATAAAGACTTTTGTCCATCCTGTCGAGCTGCCCAGCACAGACTGAGGCCTTTTTCCAGCCAATTTGGTGGCGATGGCAGGGGGTGGAGTCTGGTTGGTGGGGGTAGCCCAATTGATTTATTTTCCCACCAAAATTTGAACTTGCCCCATGACGTCACTCTGACCTTGCCACATCTATATCTGCCATCTTGGACCGGCCATCTTGAATAAATTTAGCAACAATGCGGCGTCTCATTATCCATAAACTGCATAGCGCACCTACTACATAACGCCACCTACTGCACATGACATCAAGATTCTGCAACTGATCCTCTAGACAGCTTTTCTTTTCACCAATATCGATCTTAGGAAAGTTTCTTTTCCCGCGACTGTGATGTAGAGGCATACAATGGGGGTGAAGTTCTGCCTCCAGACTTATCTTGCAAATGAGATATTTGGACTTCAAGACTCATTCATCTTCAAGTCTTAAGGATACACGGATGGTTAGGGCTCCACAGTAAAACGTATTTTGTGATGCCTCTGAAGTAGCTTAGGGAGCTGTGCTGTACGTCAGAACCTCCGAAACTGAAAACGCAGTTGGTCGTCAGGTCAGGAGCAAATATAAGAGGGTGGCGCTTCTGAAGCTTGAGTTATTAGCTGCACTGCAACTAAACCAATAGGTTTCGTACCAGATGGGATTTCAGTGGACAAACTATAATATTTCGTGTTTTGGTGTCATGGGCCTTTATGGTAAACTAAACCGCCAGATACTTGATCACAACAGGAAATCTCTAACAATTTTGTGCCAGAAACGCGAAAGATATAACAGGAAGCTTTGATTATTAATGCGTTGGCATGTCCCACTGACGTCTCAAAATATAGTCCTTACTGGAAAGTATTCTATATAGTGACATGGATCTGCAATAAAAAATTAAGAGCAAATACAATGCCCATGAACTACAATTAGCAACAGTTAGGTGAATACGAAAGGCCTAGCAAGAAAGGTTCTTGGCAGAATAGCATGTGTCGAGGAACAAAACAGAATTTCCAACGAAATCTAAAATTGCACTTTACAACCAATTCCTTCTGAATGGATTTCTGCATGAGACTATTGTATGACTTGAAGGACGAGTTCAGTTCGCCGAGGTGACTGCACAAGGAAAGCACCCACTGCTCCATGAGGGTTCCCGTCCTCTCGCAAGACTCTTCGTACGATTGATGCTCTTATGCCTAAACCAGAGTCATAGTAGTTTCTGAAGTCTGTGATGCGTTTTGGTCTTGAATGGAAGACAAAGGGATAAAGAAATCATAAACGAATATCCCCTTTTCAAGATAGCCAGAAATGTTCGCGGATGAGAGATAGGAGCTTCTCTGTCACTTGGTCGTATTCAGTTCACCAAACCATTTGCTGTAAGAGACGAAGATTTCGCTATGGCACTTTTCGTCAAGCCCGGAAATTTGCTGCAGTTGTATTAAATCTTACTATCCACGTGTGCTACAACAAGAGCTCTTCATCTCGCACTTGCTTCAAATATGATTACAAACAATTTTTGAAGGTATTCAGATGATTTCCTGCGAGGAGAGGACTGACACTGCAAAAGCATTTCAAGCTGCGAAAACATACGAATATCAGCCAGTATTCCGCTTAACACTGTTTTTATGGAAGTTCGTGGAACTGCGGCGCCTTGATGGGAGGAACAACGAAATGCTGGCTAAGAAAGGTAGACGAGGAAATAGAACTTGGTTGGTGAAAACAAAAGCCATCATCAATTCGCGACGAACCCGTAGTGTGACTCAGGAAAACGGGCACCAGGCTAATTCTTAATTAGTGAACGGCTGACATTACCCACCTGTCCCGAATTCAGTGTACGGAAGGATTTTAAAGAAAGAGACGCAAAGAGAAAAGGTGCAAGTCATAATATGTTTTCGAGCTCAGAAGTTCGCGCAGCTTCCCCCGTCGGAGGTTCGAGTTCTCCCTCGGACGTGAGTGTGTGTATTGTCCTTAGCGTAAGTTAGATTAAGTAGTGCATACGCCTAGGGACCGATGACCTCAGTAGTTTGGTCCTATAGTCCTTACCACAAATTTCTAATTTTTTTCCGAGCTCAGAAACTATCACTGCCAAATGCAGTGTGGAAGAGTTTGTCCTCTTTCAGGAAGAGACGCAGCCGCGGCAGGTGTGGAAGAGAACCCGCATTATACAGGATGTCCCAGAAATGCTGGGACAAACTTCTTGTGGTTGTAGATAGTATCTTTGGGAACAAACCGAGAACAGGAATTCGAGTACGAAAATGTCACCCAACGACACTACCGAGCGTTGAAGTTATAGGCGCTGACTACTGCCAGTAGGCTACCCCTTTGACAGCAAATGTGACTGTGTACACTGTCAGACCACAGGCAGAACGAGTCGCAATGTTGTTTGTCAGTCTGTGACTGACAGCCACGGTCGCCAGTGAAGAGGATGAATGCAATGCTCTGTTGACTCAATGGATGGTGGTTCGGAAACGGCTTTCCATGCCCAGTTTATTTTTCTCCTGGAATCCTCTAAAATCTCTAATGTTTTTCAGCATACGGGAGAAAAATAAACCTGCGGGTAGAAACTCGTCTCAGAAAGCGTCTTCCACCAAGGCAACAGAGCAGTCATAGAAGACAGAGAGCCTTTCTACACAGCAATTAGTCCCACCTTCTCCACTAACGGTCCTGGCAATCACTCGCCATCACTGAATTACAAACAACATTGCGAGACGTTCGGCGTAGTCTTTGTCAGCGTGCAGAGCCACGTTTGTTGGCAAAGTGGCGACCTAGTGCTATGTGATGGCGCCCGTAACTTCGACTGTCTGTTGCGTGTTTGGACGACGTTTCCGGACGAGATTTCCTGGCTTTGATTTGTTCCACAAGATATCCTTCACAACCTCTAGAAGAAACAGAATAAGGTGGATTTCAGTTCTTCACACATCGCCGGCCGGTGTAGCCGATCGGTTCTAGGCGCTTCAGACTGGAACCGCGCGACCGCTACGGTCGTAGGTTCGAATCCTGCCACAGGCATGGATGTGTGTGACGTCCTTACGTTAGTTAGGTTTAAGTAGTTTTAAGTTGTAGGGGACTGATGACCTCAGGTGTTAAGTCTTATAGTGTTCAGAGCCATTTGAACCATTTGAACCTTCACGCATCTGATGGAAGAAATATTACTCTCTACCTGTGCAACTCATCGCCCTGCCTGAAATTGACGGTGGTGGAAAGGAAATTGAGGGTTGTAAATACTCAATTATTCCTTTATTTTTATCATGTAATACCTTTGGCCGTACAAGTAATAACAAATCCACAAGAAAATAAACATATAGTGCCTTGTGGTTTAATTCAGAAGATCCGCCGGCCGGTGTGGACGAGTGGTTCTAGGCGCTACAGTCTGGAACAGCGCGACCGCTACGGTCGCAGGTTCCCATCCTGCCTCGGCCATGGTTGTGTGTGATGTCCTTAGGTTAGTTAGGTTTAAGTAGTTCTAAGTTCTAGGGGACTGATGACCTCAGAAGTTAAGTCCCGTAGCGCTCAGAGCCATTTTTTAATTCAGAAGATCCACATTCTCCTAACGATATGTTGAGACTCTTACAGTATTTCCAAGTTACGGTTGAAGACTGTTGTATACAATGAGTTCTGCGATAGCAGAGTATACATTAGACAACAGCGAAGTCGTTTTAAAGGATCCCGTGTGATGACACCCAAGCGACAGAGTTTCGTAAATACGAAAATGAACACAGTACGAAAGACAAATACGAAAGAAAGACATCTACATTCCTGTTTTATATAAATTTACAAAAAGTTGAAAATTGTTCAAATGGCTCTAAGCACTATGGGACTTAACATCTGAGGTCATCAGTCCCCTAGACTTAGAACTACACTCCTGGAAATGGAAAAAAGAACACATTGACACCGGTGTGTCAGACCCACCATACTTGCTCCGGACACTGTGAGAGGGCTGTACAAGCAATGATCACACGCACGGCACAGCGGACACACCAGGAACCGCGGTGTTGGCCGTCGAATGGCGCTAGCTGCGCAGCATTTGTGCACCGCCGCCGTCAGTGTCAGCCAGTTTGCCGTGGCATACGGAGCTCCATCGCAGTCTTTAACACTGGTAGCATGCCGCGACAGCGTGGACGTGAACCGTATGTGCAGTTGACGGACTTTGAGCGAGGGCGTATAGTGGGCATGCGGGAGGCCGGGTGGACGTACCGCCGAATTGCTCAACACGTGGGGCGTGAGGTCTCCACAGTACATCGATGTTGTCGCCAGTGGTCGGCGGAAGGTGCACATGCCCGTCGACCTGGGACCGGACCGCAGCGACGCACGGATGCACGCCAAGACCGTAGGATCCTACGCAGTGCCGTAGGGGACCGCGCCGCCACTTCCCAGCAAATTAGGGACACTGTTGCTTCTGGGGTATCGGCGAGGACCATTCGCAACTGTCTCCATGAAGCTGGGCTACGGTCCCGCACACCGTTAGGCCGTCTTCCGCTCACGCCCCAACATCGTGCAGCCCGCCTCCAGTGGTGTCACGACAGGCGTGAATGGAGGGACGAATGGAGACGTGTCGTCTTCAGCGATGAGAGTCGCATCTGCCTTGGTGCCAATGATGGTCGTATGCGTATTTGGCGCCGTGCAGGTGAGCGCCACAATCAGGACTCCATACGACCGAGGCACACAGGGCCAACACCCGGCATCATGGTGTGGGGAGCGATCTCCTACACTGGCCGTACACCACTGGTGATCGTCGAGGGGACACTGAATAGTGCACGGTACATCCAAACCGTCATCGAACCCATCGTTCTACCATTCCTAGACCGGCTAGGGAACTTGCTGTTCCAACAGGACAATGCACGTCCGCATGTATCCCGTGCCACCCAACGTGCTCTAGAAGGTGTAAGATAACTACCCTGGCCAGCAAGATCTCCGGATCTGTCCCCCATTGAGCATGTTTGGGACTGGATGAAGCGTCGTCTCACGCGGTCTGCACGTCCAGCACGAACGCTGCTCCAACTGAGGCGCCAGGTGGAAATGGCATGGCAAGCCGTTCCACAGGACTACATCCAGCATCTCTACGATCGTCTCCATGGGAGAATAGCAGCCTGCATTGCTGCGAAAGGTGGATATACACTGTACTAGTGCCGACATTGTGCATGCTCTGTTGCCTGTGTCTATGTGCCTGTGGTTCTGTCAGTGTGATCATGTGATGTATCTGACCCCAGGAATGTGTCAATAAAGTTTCCCCTTCCTGGGACAATGAATTCACGGTGTTCTTATTTCAATTTCCAGGAGTGTACTTAAACCTAACTAACCTAAGGACATCACACACATCCATGCCCGAGGCAGGATTCGAACCTGCGACCGTAGCGGTCGCGCGGTTCCAGACTGAAGCGCCTAGAACCGATCGGCCGGCTAAAACAACTTATTAAGTGCTGCACAACCGTTGGACTAATGGAAACTTCTAACAACCACTCTTAATGTGATGCCATTTCATGATCTAAAAAGAATGAACCAGCACAAAAAAACAGTGTACAGGTAATAACGAGAACCACGGAACAATTACGTCCTTTGAGCTCCAGTAGAAGCATCAGCAATGAAATGCTGACCTGCTGTACAACAGCAAGACGGTAGAACTTTGCTGTGCTTCTAGAATCTGTTTCGATTCAGGGAGAGTATCGCACATACTGTGTCTTACCATTTTTTTCTGTGGTTAAACGGGTATGGAACAGGAAAAGTGTAGTCTAATGTTAGTCTTAAATAAACTGAACATGTAGGCCACGTTTGGGCACGGCAGTAGATGTTTTAAGAAAATGTACTTGAAAATTTCTCGTAGTGATGAAATTAGTTGTTGTTTCCCGCGTTCCTCAAAATGTTCAGTAAATGATACAGTAATAGAAATTGCAGCTGTTATTTATACGAAGTATCAAAAATTAACGGATATTCCAATAGTCAGAGGTCGTGTCGAAATAAGACTAACGCAAAGTGTCAGACAACCCTTTAGATGCAAGACGCGTAAACATTTGATCCACTGGTAAAAGGAAATACGATTGAATGTTAAGTCTCGTGCAAGTATTCCATTTCCGTCACGGGAAGGTTGCGCAAATATTGACGCCGGACGCGGGCGAGGCTGGGGAAGTTTTTAGCGGTTTGCGCGGCCGGCGGGAGACGCAGGCATTGTGTGGTAAATGGGGTGTAATTGCGGGGGAGGCGGCGTCACGTCGAGGGGCGGCATTTCCGGCCGCGCTTTTTGTGGGCGCGAGGCGGCCAGGCATTCGGAAGCTCGGCCGACACCTGCGGGCTGGTGGCTGCTGGCTGCTGGCTGCCGGCGGCAAGGACGAGCGCCGCGGCCTCCAGCCTTGCCGCAGGTCAACGGGCGCGCCGGGATGTCACGCTCTTTGCGGATCCGGCAGCTCACTCAAGTCAGCTCCCTCTGACCGACCGAGCGTCTGCTCTACTGTGTTTAAATCCTACTTCATTAAATATATGCTTCTCTTTCACAGTGAAAGTAAACAAAACGACAGATAATACACTACTGGCCATTACAATTGTGACACCACGAAGGTGACGTTCTACTGAAGCGAAATTTAACCGAAAGGAAGAAGATGCTGTTATATGCAAATGATTAGCTTCTCAGAGCATTTACACAAGGTTGGCGCCGGTGGCAACACCTACAACGCGCTGACATGAGGAAAGTTTCCTACCGATTTCTCATACACAAACAGCAGTTGACCGGTGTTGCCTGGTGAAACGTTGTTGTGATGCCTCGTGTAAGGAGGAAAAATGCGTACCATCACGTTTCCGACTCTGATAAAGAACGGATTGTAGCCTATCGCGATTGCGGTTTATCGTATCGCGACATTGCTGCTCGCGTTGGTCGAGATCCAATGACTGTCAGCAGAATATGGAATCGGTGGGTTCAGGAGGGTAATACGCAACGCCGTGCTGGATCCCGGCGGCCTCGTATCACTAGCAGTCGAGATGACAGGCATCTTATCCGCATGGCTGTAACGGATCGTGCAGCCACGTCTCCAACCCTGAGTCAACAGATGGGGACGTTTGCAAGACAACAACTACCTGCACGAACAGTTCGACGACGTTTGCAGCAGCATGGACTATGAGCTCGGAGACCGTGGCTGCGGTTATCCCTGAGGCTGCATCACAGACAGGAGCGCCTGCGATGGTGTACTCAACGATGAACCTGGGCGCACGAATGGCAAAACGTCATTTTTTCGGATGAATCCAGATTCTGTTTACAGCATCATGATGGTCGCATCCGTGTTTGGCGACAACGCGGTGAACGCACATTGGAAGCGTGTATTCGTCATCGTCATATTGGCGTATCACGCGGCGTGATGGTATGGGGTGCCATTGGTTACACGTCTCGGACACCTCTTGTTCGCAATGACGGCACTTTGAACAGTGGACGTTACAAATAAGATGTGTTGCGACCCGTGGCTCTACCCTTCATTCGATCCCTGCGAAACCCTACATTTCAGCAGGATAATGCACGACCGCATGTTGCAGGTGCTGTAAGGGCCTTTCTGGATACACAAAATGTTCGACTGCTGCCCTGTTCAGTATATTCCCAGATCTCTCACCAATTGTAATGGTCTGGTCATTGGTGGCCGAGCAACTGGCTCGTCACAATACGCCAGTCACTACTCTTGATGAACTGTCGTATCGTGTTGAAGGTGCAAGCCATCCAAGCTCTGTTTGACTCAATGCCCAGGCGTGTCGAAGCCGTTATTACTGCCAGAGGTGGTTGTTCTGGGTACTGATTTCTCAGGTTCTATGCACCCAAATTGCGTGAAAATGTAATCACATGTCAGTTCTAGTATAATATATTTGTCCAATGAGTACCCGTTTATCATCTGCACTTCTTTTGATGTAGCAATTTTAATCGGCAGTAGTGTAAATATTTTAGGTGGTACGATATCTTGAATGGACCACTTTACGCGACACATATGACTGTAAAGTGCTTATTAGAGCATGCCAGTGGATCCAGTTAACAGGAGAGATAGCCCCCCCCCCCTTTGATTATCTCCAGCACTACCGTATGAGCAACTGGAGGTGCAGTCTTGGTTCAAACGGCTCTGAGCACCATGGGACTCAGCTGCTGTGGTCATAAGTCCCCTAGAACTTAGAACTACTTAAACCTAACTAACCTAAGGATATCACAAACATCCATGCCCGAGGCAGGATTCGAACCTGCGACCGTAGCGGTCGTGTGTTTCCAGACTGTAGCGCCTTCAACCGCGCGGCCACTCCGGCCGGCCAGGTGCAGTCTCTTGACTGAGATTGGTTGGTCAGGAGACATGGTTACCTAGCGAGCAAACCGATGATTATCAATGGTGCTGTCACAGGATCCGATGGGGAATCGGACGAGGCAGTCATCAGAAGAAAGACAGCGAACAGCCATTGGCAGTGAGTTGTAGTTCACTTTACACGTCACAGAGAGAAGCACTATTAATCTACCGGGTAGTTATAATTGTACTTTCCCTATTTAACAAGTTATAACACGGAAATTACCGTACGAGTACGAAACTTGGTAGCATTAATGCGCAGAGTGTGGGGCGCATGATTTACACGCGTCACAGCGCCACCGTCCAGTTCCAAGTACGGCCACCAGGTGCCGTGATCAGTCATCGTGATTTATAATCTCACACACATTACCAGTCACAGTGCACTTTTTGACGTGCCAACATGAGCCAGGACAGAAGCGCCAGAACATTATTGGTGAAACACTATTGTCAAAACAACAGTAATACTGCAGCTGCTCTCCGAGGATATCACCTGCTGAAAGAGTTACGTAAGGGTCCTCTTTCTCCAACTGCTGTGCGCAGTATGATGAAGTGGTTCGAATCACCTGGAGAACTGGGCGTCGTTGCACCACAGGTGGTTGATGAAATCGCTGTTGCTGTGGCAGACAACGCTGCGCGCAGTTCCCGATAGCCAGGCACTGTGCGTGCTGCGTCTTGACAGTTGAACATCCCGTGGTCCACCTGTACGGAAGGTGCTTCGAACCATTCTCAAACGGTATCTGTACAATATCCATATCTACAGTAGCTTGCACCACAGGACGCACAACGACGTGTTGACTTCGCTCTCCCACTTTCTCGCAAGGATTGAAGTTGATGAGGGCTCGCTCTGGACCATCCTATGGACAGACGAAGCTCATTTTTCTCTGACGGGTGAGCTGAACGCACACAATTGCCGAGTATGGTGATCCTCACCTTCAGTTGCTGTGCATTAAGTTCCTGTACATGGTGAACGTGTCACCGTACGGTGAGGTTTCACGGCTACGTTCACCATGGGCCCATTCTTTCTTGAACAGGCTGCCGCTCAAGGACCAAAGACACGCAGTGTGACTGACCAGCGTTATTACGATATACTTCTCCAGCATGTCATACCAGCCATACAGGAGAAAGATGCATTGAACTCAAAAGTTTTCATGCAAGATGGGACCCCATCGCACATCGCTCGTGAAGTTCACCTGCTTTTCCGAAACACATTTGAAAACGATAGAATTTTCAACCGATAGTTTCCAGATGCTTCACCATCTCACTGCCTGTGATTTCTGGTTGTCGGTGTACCTGAAGGACTGGGTTTACCAGGGGAACATTCATATATCTGCTGATCTGAAGCGCAGCATTTCAAGAGAGGTAGCCAGCATAACTACGGATATGCTTCGTTCTGCTGTGCAGAATCCAATCCTTTACTTTCAGCCTCTTCTGGACACTGATGGGCGCCATATTGAGCCCCTTTTGTAGCAGTAATGGTACCGGTTTAATAGTATGATGTACCACAGCAGCGCATTAAAGGTGTTTCAGTTGAATTGTGCATTATTTCTCATCCCCATGTCCTTGACATTGACGCTACCAACTCTGGTACTCATACAACAACTAGTTTCCGTGTTATAGTTTGTTATATAGGGAAAGTTTATTATAATCACACGGTACATAATCAATTAAAATGATGCCGCCATGATGAGGAGCCTATAAAGTAATAAGTCTTGAAACACATAAACAATAGTATCTCCGTGACAATTTCCGAAGATAACTTCGTGTAAGCATATTATCAATTCTTTTATGCAGATTGGTGTGTGTTTATATCTATAGGGTGTCCATAATCAAAGTACCAATTTCAAAACGCTGTAGAAAGATAATCACTGCTCATAATGACGTCAAATTTGAACGGCATACTACTGACGCAAAGGCGGAACGTGAGGGAAAAAAATTAATGAAAATTTGATTAATAGATGGCGCTTTAAGCGTCTCAATATGCACACCACGAGTCGCGAGACACACGGCTGTTGCTCAGTTTGTGTCCCACACGCCCCATACGAATGTCTCCATGAAGGACAGCGCGATGCTGGCAAAACAGTGACTGTGCGCCAGTAACCCTGCTCAAGTTCCAGACTCTCAAAGATGTAAAAAATGGCATTGGTCCAATGTGTGCCAAGCGTATGAAGAAAATGATTACAAAATTCGAAAAAAGAGGTTCTTTTTAGGTGCAGTGTGATAGAGGGAGGAAGGCAGTTGATCCAACGTCTGTCGAAGATGTGACCACAGCGTTGCTAGAGGAATCGAATGGTGGTGTGCAAGCATGTAGCTCGCGAGGAATGTGGACATGCCTGCGAGCACGGTGCATAAAATCATACGAAAGATCCTTGCGTAACCAATGAAGTGGCGGCTGCCATTCCGAAAATTCTTGAACCATCAGACCATTTCCTTACATCCTGGCCGTCCAGATAACTTGAACTTAATCCGTGTGACTTCTAGCTGTGCGGTTATCTGAAAGATGTGTTCACTGCTCCAATCAGGAACATAGCTGAATTGAAGGCATACATTGCGCAATGCATTGTAAACGTGAACCTCCCCCTCCCCAAGATACTTAGATCTGTTGTGGAACATGCTGTTTCCCGATTTGAAATTGTAGCAGAAAACGGTGGACAGCATATTGAACGCGTCTTGCATTAGTCAAAACGGTTGCTATTTTGATTTTTCTGCGCTTTTTGCCCTCTGGACAAGTAAAACTTTCAAATATATTTTCTCACGTGTTTCGGCAGATATTTCCAGTTTCATTTTTATGATACTGTAGTGACGGTGCTGTTCAGAAGTACGATACAGTCTCCCTTCGGACACGCATGCATGTGCATATATGTCCGAATGGACAGTGTATCGTACTGCAATATCGTATTTATCCGCCGACACAGGGCGAACGACTTTCAGTTAAAACGTCTGCCCTGTACGGGAATATACGAGGGTCAGTCAAAAAGTAATGCCTCCTATTTTTTTTTCTACGTTTAATTGTCAGGAAATTTAAATGCAATTACATAGGTTGAAAACCACAACATTGAGGATCATTTTGTCATTTTTCAATGTAATCTCCGCCCATCTCTACAGTTTTGGTCCATCTTTGAACAAGGGCATGTATCCCAGCACGGTAAAAATCACAGCTCTGCTTCCTAAGCCATTGACGCACGGATGTTTTGACGGCCTCCTCATCTTCAAAATGAATCCCACGATGAGCTTCTTTTAGTGGCCCGAACAGATGGAAGTCTGATGGTGCCAGGTCAGGGCTGTATGGGGGATGAGGTAAAACTTCCCATCCAATTTTGACAATCTCGTCAGAGGTGTGACGACTGGTGTGTGGTCTTGCATTGTCATGCAAAAGAAGAACATCTGCCATTGATTTTGTTGGGCGAACTCGCTGAAGACGTGCTTTAAGTTTGTTGAGGGTTGTGACGTATTGAACAGAATTTATTGTGCATCCCTGCTCCAAAAAATCAACCAGAATCACACCCTCTGTATCCCAGAATACTGTTGCCATAACTTTCCCTGCCGATCGCACAGTTTTGAATTTTTTCTTCCTCGGCGAGCTTGTGTGACGCCACTCCATTGACTGCCTCTTTGATTCGGGTTCAAAAAAATGCACCCATGTTTCGTCCCCGGTCACAATTTTTTTCAGAAACTCATCTCCCTCCAAACGGAAGCGCTGCAAGTGTTGGGAGGCTATTGTTTTCCTTGCCTCTTTATTCTGATCGGTTAACATTCTTGGAACCCACCGTGCACAAACTTTTGAGTACCCCAATTGTTTAATAATCGTGATCACACTGCCTTTACTAAGAGAAATAATGCGACACACTTCATCTGCAGTCACCCGACGGTCACCACGAATGATGTCATCAACTTGCTGAATGTTGTGTGGAGTCACTGCACTCACCGGCCTGCCGCTCCGCTTTTCGTCAGTCAACGGTGTTTGCCCTTCAGCTTCCTTACAACGACGAACCCATCGTCTAACAGTGCTGACATCCACTGTCACAACACCATACACCTTCTTCAGTCTTTCATGAATGCGTATGGGCGTTTCACCTTCTGGATTCAAGAATTCAATCACACAACGCTGTCTCAAACGAACATCGATGTCGGCCATCTTACAAACTTCTGCTGTGCTGCCACCTGTTGACACAGAAAGTTACTACTGCAGTGGATTGCAGAAGAAGGTTTGAGGAATGGCGCCAAATTCAAATTTTTCACTTAACTTAATTTCTTTAAGTAGAAAAAAAATGGGAGGCATTACTTTTTGACCGACCCTCGTACATGTGAATGTAGGAGTGCCGGTGATGTTGTATCGAAGTTTGGGTCTGCTGTGAGTCATGCTCGGATAGCCTAATGGTAAGGCGACCGCTCGCGATAAGCGAGAAATGCAGCTTCGAGTCCCGGTCCGGCGCAAAGTTTCACTGTCGCAATTCCATTATGCAGCTGATAGTTGTCCGTATTCGCAGCTGCGAATACATATAATGAATTTCATTTTTGCACGTTGTAGCTAGAGTCAGCCCAAACAATTACTGCTCGTCACGTGTTTCGTGTTACGCCCAGTGTCAACAGAAATCGCCAGTCTGTGTTTGTGTATAAAGGCTGATGCGGTGAGTAAAAATTTTTACCAACGCCGGGTGTCGAATCCGGGTCACCTGCTTACTGGGCGGGTGCGTTAGCCGTTACGTTACCGTGGCACTGCGGTTCGCACAACTGCACGGATTACCCTGGCATGTCTCCCTCCTCGATCCAAATTCTCACCGCCGGCCCAGTTTACTTTAAGTTCTCCCCTCACACACAAACGAAATTGCCGAGGTTCTCCATGTTCTGGAACAGCGCCTCAGCAGCGAATGTAAGTGGTGGATCCAGTCTGAAACCCAGATACAAGTACAGGGTGATTCAAAAAGAATACCACAACTTTAAAAATGTGTATTTAATGAAAGAAACATAATATAACCTTCTGTTATACATCGTTACAAAGAGTATTTAAAAAGTTTTTTTCACTCAAAAACAAGTTCAGGGATGTTCAATATGGCCCCCTCCAGACACTCGAGCAATATCAACCCGATACTCCAACTCGTTCCACACTCTCTGTAGCATATCAGGCGTAACAGTTTGGATAGCTGCTGTTATTTCTCGTTTCAAATCATCAATGGTGGCTGGGAGAGGTGGCCGAAACACCATATCCTTAACATACCCCCATAAGAAAAAATCGCAGGGGGTAAGATCAGGGCTTCTTGGAGGCCAGTGACGAAGTGCTCTGTCACGGGCTGCCTGGCGGCCGATCCATCGCCTCGGGTAGTTGACGTTCAGGTAGTTACGGACAGATAAGTGCCAATGTGGTGGCGCTCCATCCTGCTGAAATATGAATTGTTGTGCTTCTTGTTCGAGCTGAGGGAACAGCCAATTCTCTAATATCTCCAGATACTGTAGTCCAGTTACAGTAGCACCTTCGAAGAAAAAGGGACCAAAAACTTTATTGGCTGAAAACGTTCACCTTAGGCGAGTCACGTTCATACTGAGTTGTTTCCCGCGGATTCTCAGTGCCCCATATACAGACATTGTGACGGTTGACTTTCCCGTTAGTGTGTAAAGTTGCTTCATCACTAAACACAATCTTTGAAACGAAAGATTCATCTGTTTCCATTTCAGCAAGGACAAAACCACAGAAATCGATTCTTTTAATCTTATCAGCTGCAGACAGTGCTTGAACCAATTTCAGACGATAAGGTTTCATAACTAACCTTTTTCATAGGACTCTCCATACAGTTGATTGTGGAATTTGCAGCTCTCTGCTAGCTCTGCGAGTCGATTTTCCTGGGCTGCGAACAAATGCTTGCTGGATGCGTGCTACATTTTCATCACTCGTTCTCGGCCGTCCAGAACTTTTCCCTTTGCACAAACACCCATTCTCTGTAAACTGTTTATACCAACTTTTAATACACCACCTATCAGGAGGTTTAACACCATACTTCGTTCGAAATGCACGCTGAACAACTGTCGTCGATTCACTTCTGCCGTACCCAATAACACAAAAAGCTTTCTGTTGAGCGGTCGCCATCTTAGCATCAACTGACGCTGACGCCTAGTCAGCAGCGCCTCAAGCGAACAAATCTACAACTAAATGAAACTTTATAGCTCCCTTAATTCGCCGACAGATAGTGCTCAGCTCTGCCTTTTGTCGTTGCAGAGTTTTAAATTCCTAAAGTTGTGGTATTCTTTTTGAATCACCCTGTACTTACACAAACGAAATGACACAAATATCAGAGACTTTGCGGGTCCCATACAGACATACTTTTATGTTTATAGACTGTTAACACGACGCATTCTTGGTTACGGGCACTGTGCAAACGTGTTGAGAGGTCTTGTTGACAAAGTAGGCAGTTCACAACAAGTAGCTTACACCTTGCGTGGAGAGTGGTTCCCTGGAGATGGAGATATAGGAGAGCAGAGGAAGCCAGGCACGGCCTGTGTTTGTGTCTGGTATTCGCAGCACAGCGGGACGTGTGTGGTGGGCGGCGCATGCTGATGCGCCGGGTCTGCCCCGTGGGACTAGGCCTGCCGCCGCCCAGGGCATAACTCCGGCCGGCTGCCTGACAGGTCGCTATGGTGATTACTCACTCCGCGCAAGAGACAGATGGGGCGGGCGGGCGTGTTGGGAAACAGCTCAGAGTTCTTACCGACAACAGACTCCCTGTCCTTAGATTTTACACGAAACGTACCGCTGTTGACCATAACTCATCCACAGTCCTCTCACTGGTCAGTGAAAGGCAGACCATTGCAAGCCAATCGGAATGGAAGGACATAGTTTTGCCACCATGTGGCTGCAACCTATCAGCCAATTGAACGTTTTTGGTGAGTTAATAGAGGTCTCTGACAGCTTTTTCTTCACGTATGTTACCACAGTTCTGAATTAACTGAACAGTCATCGCTTCCAACTCGGCTATTCGTAACTTTATTTCTAAGGTTTTATTCAGTGTATAGATATAATTGTAAAGTATATATACGATTTGCTATTTTCCGTTTCCTAGTCCCTTGTTTCGATCCAGAAGTCGAACGAGGATAAAATGGAAGGAGTTAAACGTTATCTACAATTTGTACAAAATCCATAGTGCAGTTCTAGGGGTCGAAGAACATGAGTCGCAATAGGCCTACTTGAGAAGGGAATGAGGCAGGATTGTACCCTATTCCACACGTCACTCAACATCTACATTGAGCAGGTAGTAAATGAAACTAGGGTGAAATTCGGAAACAGATTAAAGATCAGTTCATTGAAATGAAAACATTTACTTCATCGTATTACGTTCTTTTTCCATCAGGCAAGGCAAAGGACTTGGAAAACTAGTTGAACTGAATTGACAGGTTCTTCAGGAGTAGTAACATGAACACAAACAAAAGTAAAAGCAGGGTAACGAAGTGAAGGGGAGTCTGGTGATGCTGAGAGAATTAGTTTAGGAAGTGAGATGAGACACTTAGAATAATAGATGAATTTCATTATTTGGATTGTAAGATAACTGACGGAGAAATAAAATGTAGACCTTCAATAGCCAAGAAAAGAGATTTTACAACCTAATTTAACTTTACATGTAGAAATTCTTTATGAGATTATTTATCCGGACTGTAGCCTTTTAAGAACTCAAACAAAGATTAAAAGCAGTAAAGTCAAGGAAAGAGTAGAAGCTTTTGAAATGAGGTGTTGCTGAAGAAACCTGCAGATTACATGGGAAAATCGAGTTACTATTAAAGCAGTACTGCTTCTAAACGGCGAAAAAGAGCTTCATTCCACAACTTTAAAAACAGAAGGGATCGGATGATAGGACAACAGGGAATGGCTAGTTTGGCAATGGAGAGATATGCGGGGAGTGAAAACTATATAAAAGATACCGACACCTGGGCAGTATGCGGACTAATATAGCTGCACTAGTTATCCACAAAAACTAGTCTTTAGCCGGAGAGCTACAACAACAACAGGTCCTGTTCAGGTGCGACATGGGCAGAATCAGCGGTCGTGTGTAAGCATGTCACAGATATTGGCTCTTGATATCCGCCCTGATAGATCGATGCATGAGCAGGCACGACATAATGTAATACTGTGACTGTCTGGTGAGCCACTTCTTTCGTGGATGAGTTACATTTGCTTCATATTCTTCCTATGAATCTCAGTCTGGCATCTACTTTTCCTACTATTTGTTTCATGTGTTCATCCCTTCTAAAGTCGCTCTGCACATTTATTCAAAGATATTTTACGGTAGATACTGTTTCAGGCAATTTGTCATCAACATTATATCTGCACAGGAGTGGATTTCTTTTCCTACGCATGAGCAATATGTTATATTTATTTACGTTCAGGATCATCTGCCACAGCCTATGCCATTCACCAGCCCTCTGGAGGTCATTCTGCGAATCGATATTGTCGTATGACGCCGCTACTTTCTTGTAGACATCTGCGTCATCCGCGAAAAATCTTGAAGAGCTGTCGACGCTGCTAGACCACTTATACACATTGTAAACTGTGACGGTCCTATCACACTTCCCTGTGGTAGTCCGGAAATTACCTTCACATCTGGCGATTTCGTTGCGTTAACAGCGATGTGTGGAGCTCTGTCTGCAACAAAGTCTTGAATCTAGTCGCAAATCCGGTCAGACACTCGGTGACTTCGTCTATTTTTTATAAATTTTAATTTATATAGATAAGGAACAGCAAAGGTCCTATAGCACTACCTTGGGGAACGGCAGAAATCACTTCTGTTTTACTCGATGACTTTCCGTCAGTTACCACGTACTGTGACCTCTCTGACGGGAAATCACAAATCCAGTCACATAACTGAGACGATATTCCCTAAGCACGCAATTTAACTACAAGCCGCTTGTGTGGTACAGTGTCAACAGTACTCAACACTTCATGTGAATAAAGAGCTAGTTGTGTTCAGTGAAAGCCGTGTTAAGCGAAGGCCGTCGGCCATTGTGCTGTGCGCGGTGACACACCCTTGACCTTGTGGATTTCGGAACAGTGAATTCGCTAACGATTTCCGAAATGGAATGTCCCATGCGTCTACAACTACCGTTCCGCGTTTAAAGTCTGATGATTCCCGTCCTGCGGCCTTAATGACTTCGGAAACCTTTCTAGCCGGCCGCGGTGGTCTCGCGGTTCTAGGCGCGCAGTCAGGAGCCGTGTGACTGCTACGGTCGCAGGTTCGAATCCTGCCTCGGGAATGGATGTGTGTGATGTCCTTAGGTTAGTTAGGTTTAAGTAGTTCTAAGTTCTAGGGGACTGATGACCACAGCAGTTGAGTCCCATAGTGCTCAGAGCCATTTGAACCATTTTGAAACCTTTCTACACGAATCACCAAAGTGCAAACGATAGCTCCGCAAATGACCTGCTCTGTACGCGGTACCACCGCCATCTATATATGTGCGTATCTCTATCCCATGACTTTTGTCGCCTCAATGTAAGTGTATAACGGGCTGTGAGAAAACCAGAAAATAAGAGAATCTAAGCGTTTGAGCTCTGGTTTAAATGAAGAGAAATGATGTAGACTTGCAAGAAATGAAGTGTTCTGCAGAAGCTAGAGGAAGTACTAGAGGAAGCCGTGCAGGGAAGTACTGCAGGGGAGACAGATTGAAAAACAAGCACGAAGTAATTGAGGACGTAGATTAAAACAGGAGAGGAAACCTCTAGCTCAAACGAGTCTTAAGTTGCGGGTGAGGAAAAGAAATTTTAAAATCAACCAGGCTCTGTGGTGGCTTACAGGGTGTAGACACGGATCAAGAACAAGTAGGAGCTGATCCTCATAAGAGAATATCTGCTGCTGTGAAACAAGCAGAGCCTGTGTTCAGGCGCCACTGCACACCGGGTGTCTCGGCGTTCCGTGTGTCGGGAGACAAAGGCGTCGCTGATGAGTGGTTTTTTGCGGCGCGCCGGTAAGCCACGGGCCTGAGCTTTTTTGTCTGTCCGCTAACAGCGCTGCCCTCTTAATAGTTTGAGGTGATTAAAAGCCGAGCCGCGGCCTACCGCGTGACAAAAGCCTTTACGCACCCGTGCTCGCGACACGGTGGCCGCGCGCCCGTCAGTCTTCACCCAGAAACTCATTTGTTTTTGTTCGGTTTTGGTGTGTTTGATTTCGCACTGCGGCGGCGGCGTGGCCTATGCCAGTGCTTAAGAGCAGCCGTGCGTGATGCGAGCGTCTGACTCATTTGCCGGACAGTCACGTGCCGTTGTACAAATACAAATGTCTGTCGCAATGCGGACTGTTGTGGCCAGATGAAACTACTTTCGTCCGGCGATAACTGTGGGTTCTTTAACTGCTCTGGAGATGCCTCATCCAACTAGAAAACATGAAATTTCAATTGGGGTAATTTACAGCTGCCATTAATTTGCAAAGTATCATTTGCTGCACCAATTAACAAATTCAGGTTAGAAATTCTTCCAATCCATATGTGGCATACAGCAAACCAGTGCTTAACAGTATTGGTTAAATACTGTCTTGGTTGCAATTTTAGTTTTTTATTTTTCAACGACGCGTTTCGCCCTATTTAGGCATCTTCAGGTTATCTTTTCTAGATGGGCGCGAGAGGCACCAAGATCTGCATAACGCGTTCCCGTTCACAGGAGCGAATAACAGAGTGAGATGGGGGCTCAGGTAGTAAGCATAATGCGCCACAGCGTCGCGTGCCAGTACTGAAGCCTAATACAGATTGATTCTGTATTAGGCTTCAGTACTGGCACGTTTCAACTGACAAGCTACAATATTAGGTCGGGTATTTCGTAGAAATAACTGACCAGCTGGGATTCCTTATCGCATCAGATGAATCATTTGTGAGCAACATTCATTGCTCTTGAATAGCCTTTCATTTTTCCAAGCTTGCAAGGAAAAAATATTCTTTCGACAAACAGTGTAGACTAAAGTTTATTATTCCAATATCTCTCCCAGAATCTGCATACTCCTTGACCTGTTGGGCTACACTCGTTGTGCCCTCAGTGCTGGTTCCTCCGCAGTGACTAGTAAAATGCTTCCTTTCATATCCTTGCCTGTACGTACAAGTAATTACCAGAAGCCTTACATTTTGCCGTGATCGTTGAAACATGACTTAGCGCTACCCAAGGTGGTGGGCTTTAGTATAAGATTCCGTTCAAATGGCTCTGAGCACTATGGGACTTAACATCTGAGGTCATCAGTCCCCTAGACTTAGAACTACTTAAACCTAACTAACCTAAGGACATCACACACATCCATGCCCGAGGTAGGATTCGAACTTGCGACCGTAGCAGCAGCGCGGTTCCGGACTGGAGCGCCTAGAACCGCTCGGCCACAACGGCCGGCTAACACTCCGTCTATCGTGCCAGATCTTGTGGAGACGAACCGCTCGCACTATTGTGCACAAGAGGCACAATCGTCTCCTCCAAGATAGCAAATCCACTCTTTCCAAGAACTGTATTTCTTGTAGCCTTTGGATGGCTGCATTGAAACGAAAATTGTGTACCAAGCAGATTTTGGGATTCCGTTGTCAAGGGATCACCGGCAAGGCTACTGTCTAAAATCCTTGTCATTCAGGACGTTTGTTGTCTTTTTGCTGGATTTTTTGGGTTGTTTGGGGGAAGAGACCAAACAGCGAGGTCATCGGTCTCATCGGATTAAGGAAGGACGGGAAAGGAAGTCGGGCGTGCCCTTTCAAAGGAACCATCCCAGCATTTGCCTGGAGCGATGTGGGGAAATCGCGGAAAACGTAAATCAGGATGGTCGGACGCGGGATTGAACCGTCGTCCTCCCGAATGCGAGTACAGTGTGCTAACCACTGCGCCACCTCGCTCGATCTTTTTGCTGGAAATGAAGCATTGTTGGCTAGACGTAAGGTACGAGCGAAACCATTTCACTGCAGTCCCAGAGAAATTTATGTTGCTAGGTTTCGCGAGTAAAGTATCGAAGGCGACAGACGTGTTCCTGAAATCTAAGAAACACATGACAGTTACCTCTTGTCCAGCACTTTTACTAACGCAGATGCTTGCGGCAACTTGGCTGGTATTCGTCGAATAGTTTGTTAGTGGTTAGTCGATCGTGGACTATATGTTCTAAGACCTTGGACAGTGCCGGAAGAATGCAAATAGGTCCACAGTCAGAAAGTGCAGTGGCGAAGTCCTTTCTGGATAGTAGCTTGACAAGCCCCCGTTTCCAGGCCTCAGGGAAAACACTTCTGGACAACGAGTGGTTGAAGATATCAGTTATTGTGCACAGTAGTGGTAAATAACAAGTTTCATCATTTGCACAGTGATGCCATCGTCTCCAATAGACGCTGATCCGATACGCATTATGAATTTTTTGGCTGTGGTGCCAGTGAAATGCTTAAGATAGAAATTTTCGTGTCTGACAGATTTGTACCCCATAAAGTAATCAGTACGTACGTGTGTAGTTTGTGTACAGTCCCGGTTGTTGGCAAAGTAAAGTACAGGTTTAATTCATCGAGTTGGATAGTGAGATCAGCAGTATTTGTTGATATGCCTGTGCCAAGACCACGGAAGTTTTTCATAACACAGCTGATCTGTGTCTGTTCACGGTTTTTTGTATAGGTATGTCTGAGTTTACAATTTCTCGCAGTTTATTTGTTTTGTATACTTCCGATCCAGTGGGGCTGCAGGGTTGAAGATATCTCGTAGAGACATTATGTGACAAATTCCAGATTGCTGCTATAGTAGTTAAATGGTATATTTGTTGTGAGGGATACTGTTCGGCTAGATTGCCATCTTCAGACAGTCTGTGAAAGTTACATAATAAGTTTTATTTTGTAACCATGTTGGTTAATAGTATTTTCGGATATACAGATTTGGTACTTACGTCCATACGTCATTACTGGTCGCTGTCAGTTTGTACTGTATTGCGACGTGGTGTACATTTTGGACTCTTATGCTAAAAGCCGTTTTTTGGTTTGCGTTGTTGTTAATCGTCCTTTCTTGTAATTTTTATAAGTTGACGTTTTATCGTCGGATTTTACAGACCCACAGCTGTTGCAGTTATCCAAAAATGCTGTAGAGTTCTTGTTCCTATGTTGTGTTGATGTTATCATTTCGGGCTGTATGACCTTTGTAACCGATGTTTGTGTGGATAGTTGTGTGTGCTACCTTCGGCTAGGAATTCAATAAAATTTTGTGTCCAATGTTTGTGTTTTAAATCCCTTCGTTCATTTGAAATGTCAGCATAGCGTTGTATTCCGTGAATGTAGATTTCTATCTCTTCAAGCACGTTCATTGTTAAACATCGAAGAGATGGAAATCTACACACACACACACACACACACAATAACGCACTGATGGCACTTTAATTGAACATACGGCTTAAAAACTGAAATATTTCATACAAAATGTTATTGAATTCTTAACCGAAGATAACGGACCAACACCAAACGCTACCCACAGACACATCGATTACATAGATCATACAGCCCAAAATCCCAACATCAACATACCATAGCAACTAGAACTATGGAGCATGTTTTGCCAACTGTCACAGCTGTCAGTCTGTAAAATCCGACTATCAAACGTCAAGTTATAAAAATTACAAGAAAGGACGATTAACAACAAGAGCAAACCACAAAACGGCTTTTAGCATAAGAGTCCAAAATGTACACCACGTCGCAATACAGTACAAACTGACGGCGACCACTGATGATGTATGGACGTAAGCGCCATATCTGTATATCTAAGCCGGCCGAAGTGGCCGTGCGGTTAAAGGCGCTGCAGTCTGGAACCGCAAGACCGCTACGGTCGCAGGTTCGAATCCTGCCTCGGGCATGGATGTTTGTGATGTCCTTAGGTTAGTTAGTTTTAACTAGTTCTAAGTTCTAGGGGACTAATGACCTCAGAAGTTGAGTCTCATAGTGCTCAGAGGCATTTGAACCATTTGTATATCTAAAAATACGATTAACCAACATTATTATGAAATAAAATTATTATGGAGCTTTCACAGACTGGCTGAAGATGGCAACCTAGCCGAAATGTATCCATCACAGTGAATACGTAATTAAACAACTACAGCCTTAATGTGGATTTTATTACACAATATCTGTAAGCGTTCTGCATATATAATGTAGGACTTCCTTTTGATCGGCGTAGTGCAGTAAGTCGACCTGGCACGGACTCAAAAAGTCGTTAGAGGAGGAGGAAGGAAGGGGTTAGTTTTGTCGTCAACGAGCTCATCTGAGACGGAGCACAGGCTCGGATTAGGGAAGAAAAGAGAATGAAATCGACCGTACCCTTTCAGAGAAACCATCCCGACATTTTCCTGAAGTTATTTGGGGAAATCATGGAAAATCTAAAAAAAATGGTTCAAATGGCTCTGAGCACTATGCGACTTAACTTCTGAGGTCATCAGTCGCCTAGAACTTAGAACTAATTAAACCTAACTCACCTAAGGACATCATCCACATCCATGCCCGAGGCAGGATTCGAACCTGCGACCGTAGCGGTTGCTCGGTTCCAGACTGTAGCGCCTTGAACCGGACGGCCACGCTGCCTCTATAGCCGTCCATACTTGCGAAAGTGTTGCCGGTGCAGGATTTTGTGCACGGACTGACCTCTCTATTATGACTCATGTCGGGCGATCTCAGTGGCCAAATCATCCTCTAGAGTTATCCAGAATGTTCTTCAAAAAATGAAAAGTAGCTGTGGCGCAGTGACATAACGCATTGTCATCCGTAAAGATTCTAACGTTGTTTGGAATCATGAAGCTTATGGATGGCTAGAAAACATCTTCAATAGCCGATCATAACCGTCTCCAGTCAGTGATTCGTCCAGCTGGAACCGAGGACCCGCTCCATTGCCTGCCATCACAGCCCGTACAACCATGGAGCCACAACCAGCTTGCACAGTGCCTTTGTTGACAAGTTGAGTCCGTGAATCTGTGGTGACTGCGTCACACACGAAACCTACCATTAGCTGTTACGAACTGAACCCGGAACTTGTCTAATAAGGTCACGGTTTTCCAGCCGTCTAGGGTTCAACCGATATTGTCACGAACCCAGGAGAGGCGCCTGCAGTCAATGTCGAGCTGTTAGCAAAGGCACTCGCGTCGGTCGTCTGCTGCCGTAGCCCATTAACGCCAAATTTTGCCGGACTCTCCTAACGAATACTTTCGTCGTACTTCCCAGATTGATTTCTGCGGTTATTTCACGCAGCGTTACTTGTCTGTTAGCACTGACAACTCTACACAAAGGCCGCTGCTGTCGGTCGTTAAGTGAAGGCCGTCGGCCACTGCTTCGTTCGTCGTCAAATATAGCATTCTCGGAACAGTCTTGAAACTGTTGGTCTCGGAATATTGATTTCCCTAACGATTTCCGAAATGGAATGTCCCATGCGTCTAGCTTCAACTACTATTCCGCGTTCAAAGTCTGTTAATTCCAGCCATAATCACGTCGTACGCCTCATCACACGAGTCACCTAACAAGGGAATCACCCCATCGCATCCCCCTCAGATTTAGTTATAGGTTGGCACAGTGGATAGACCTTGAAAAACTGAACACAGATCACGCGAGAAAACAGGAAGAAGTTGTATGGAACTATGAAAAAAATAAGCAAAATATACAAACTGACTAGTCCATCCGCAAGGTAGGCAACATCAAGGATAACATCAGCTCAGGATCGCCGTGGGCCCGTGGTTAGCGTGGGCAGCTAAGAAACAAAAGGTTCTTGGTTCAAGTCTTCCCTTGAGTGAAAATTTTACTTTCTTTATTTCCGCAAAGTTATGATCTGTCCGTTCGTTCATTGACGTCTCTGTTCACTATAATAAGTTTAGTCTCTGTGTTTTGCGACCGCACCGCAAAACCGTGCGATTAGTAGACGAAAGGACGTGCCTCTCCAATGGGAACCGAAAAAATTTGATCGCAAGGTCATAGGTCAACCGATTACTCCACAGGAAAACACGTCTGATATATTCTATACGACACTGGTGACGGCATGTGCGTCACATGACAGGAATATGTTGTCGACCCACCTAACTTGTACACTTCGCGTATGGGTAAAAAGATTCTTCTACCTTGCCCGATTTAGGTTTTCTTGTGGATGTGATAATCACTCCCAAAAAAGTGATGAAAACATAAGAGTTTGTCACATAATCTGCAACAAATGAATGCAACAGTTTCACAGTCGCTCAGTTTTCCCTGTACTCTGTCAAAACATACGTTTTTAACGTTTTCAAATTTTTCCGTGTGTAGACCGTCAAATCCTGCATATGTCCAAGCAAATCTGAACATGTCCTGGAATTCTGGAGAGCGAAGTTGATTTTTTGTGAGTGCCTGAACTTTGATAATTGTCTGAAAATAAAAAATTAAAATTTTCACTCTAGGTGAGACTTGAACCAAGGACCTCTCTTTTCGCAGGTGCTCACGCTAACCACGGGACCACGGTGCTCTTGCACTCGTACTGCCCTTGGTGCTGCCTATCTTGCTCATGGACTACTCAGTTTGTATATTATGCTTATTTTTTTCCTAGTTCCACACAACTTCCTGTTTTCTCCATTGATCTGTGTTCAGTTTTTCAAGGCCTATACACTTTGCTAACTTATAACTAAATCTGAGGGGGGTGTGATGGGGAGATTCCCTTGTAAGTATAAAAAACCCTCCGCCAGTGCACTGCTCTTTTATACCTTGTGTGCGTGATACTACTGCCATCTGTGTCCGTGCACATCACTTTCCCATGAGTCCTGTTACCTCACTGTATGTTCGAGATAGTCTGACTCAGCAGCATGTCGTGAACAAGAGCGTCTAAACCACATTGCTTCGAGGTACACCATACGCTGTCTTTGCATCTGAAGCGCCTTATCACAGAGAACGACTGACTGGGTTTTTCTGCTGGAGCATGTCTTCAGTCCAGGCGTATTGCTCTTGGAATATTCCATTTGTCAAGCTGTCTAGGCACGGGATTCCAGAGCAGTGTATGTCCCTGTTTCTCAGGGGCAGCTGGATCTGAGATCTGAGCAAATTAAACATTTTGGACCGGGAGTACAAGCATGGATCCTAGAGCTAATGAATAACTGTATTACAACAATGCAAATTCCTAAACTGTGGAGGAAAGCCCGGGTTATTGCGTTACTAAAACCAGGGAAAGACCCAGCTGAAGCTAAAAATTTCCGGCCTGTCTCACTGCTTTGTCATTTATTTAAAGTGCTGGAGCGAATGATCCTCAAACGCATAGCTGATTATGTGGACAAAGTCCTCATTAACGAACAAGCTGGATTCCGACCAGGAAAATCATGCTGTGGCCAAATCCTGAATCTCACACAGTACATCGAAGACGGCTATCAGAGAGGAGAAGTAACTGGGGTCGCATTCCTGGATCTCAGTGCTGCATATGACATAGTTAACCATAAGTTGCTTACCCAGAAAGTGTATAATGTCACTAAGGACTACACCCTTTCTATGTTCGTGCAATGTATGCTACAGAACAGACGCTACTATGTAACCTTACAATCTAAAAACAGCCGATGGAGGACACAGAAAAATGGACTTGCACAGGGCAGTGTTTTGGCTCCAATATTATTTAACATCTATACCAATGATCTTCCCATCAGCCACCAGACACGAATGTTCATATATGATGATGATGCAGCAGTGGCCACACAGGATAAAACCTTTGAACAAGTGGAGGAGAATCTCACAGGAGCCTTAACAGAACTTGCTACCTATTACGACGGCAATAATCTCAAACCAAACCCCAGTAAATCACAAGTATCCGCCTTCCATCTTAGGAGCAAACAAGCCAAACGGAAACTCCGAGTTATGTGGCAAGGGGAAGAGCTGAAACATACAAACAGCCCAAAATACCTGGGAGTAACATTGGACAGAGCACTTACTTTTAAGCAGCACTGTCACAACACTAAAAAAAAGGTCTGTGCCAGGAACAACATACTGCGGAAGCTAACAGGTTCATCGTGGGGAGCTCAACCACACGTTTTGCGCACCACAGGTCTGGTGCTGAGTATCTCAGCTGCGGAATATGCGGCGCCAGTTTGGAGGAACTCTGCCCACGCTAAGCAAGTTGACGTCGCCGTAAACCAAACTGTACGTATTGCCACAGGATGCCTCAAACCAACTCCCACAGATATCATTTACCCCATCATAGGCATAGCACCACCCACTATCCGCAGACAAGTAGCCGCCGAGATCGAAAGATCAAAACAAAAGAATGATCCTCGACACCCGATGTATATGCACCGAAAACAACGTGTCCGGCTGAAATCCCGCAGGAGTTTCATTGAAACTACTGAAGAGCTCGCCACCAAGCCCGTCGCAAGGCGGCTATCTCTCTGGGAGGAAATGGTGCCACACTCCACAATGGAACTACTTGAGGAGGGATCTGCAGGATTTCAACTACCTTTTACAACTTGGAGGTCATTAAACCGGCTGCGCACTGGAGTAACTGGGTGCAAATCAAACCTATTTAAATGGGGTTACAGTGATGGCGATAGGTGTGAATGCGGAGCAATACAGGACTTGGACCACCTACTGATTTGCCCAGATATGTGTATAACATGCACTAAAGATGATATTTTGAAAGTCAGTGACAAAGCAATCTACGTTGCTAATTACTGGGAAGGGAAGATATAATTGGTGCATCCGGACACGGAAGAAGAAGAAGGGGCAGCTGGTGCTCCGTCCACTGTGTGGACTGCACTCCTAAGCTGCGAGCTAAAGCTGCAACCTCGCTGTTCTAGCAAGCAGCGCAGGCGGCGGCATTCCGCGCACGCGCACTGCCTGCCGACGTGGGTGTAGCGACGCCTGCGTGGGAGGCGCAGAGCGGCGCCGGCCAGTCCTGCAGCCTAGACTCACTCCTACATGACCTGCCTGTCTAGCGAGGCCCGCGCGCTCGCCGATTGGCGCGATACGGAAGCTCCCGATCCGATCGCCGTCTGCGTCTATGAGCGTCTGTAAAAACTCTCCCCCTGGGAACGCACTCCGTGTCAGGTGTCACTGCTTGCCTGTCTCTCTCGTCTGCTGGCCTTGGCTGAGGCTAGCCTAGGGTCGTCACCCTCTCGACGGGCTCACGTCTTTCTACAGTGACTGAGTAACTTACGCGAAAGAAAGGTGCAAATTTTTCTTCACTACCATTCGCATGTCCGTACAGTCTGTGCAGTAAAATGATGGGGGTGTCAAATTGATCAAAGGAATACTTTTACTCACCTTGTGTTTTTAAAATAATCTGAGCCGGCCGAAGTGGCCGTGCGGTTAAAGGCGCTGCAGTCTGGAACCGCAAGACCGCTACGGTCGCAGGTTCGAATCCTGCCTCGGGCATGGATGTTTGTGATGTCCTTAGGTTAGTTAGGTTTAACTAGCTCTAAGTTCTAGGGGACTAATGACCTCAGCAGTTGAGTCCCATAGTGCTCCGAGCCATTTGAACCATTTAAAATAATCTGAAATGCTGTCCTAGGCCAATGTATGCGTCTTGGTAGCTAAGCACACAAGACAAAATATTTGTCTACTCGAAAAAACATCATGCCAATATCGTGTAACAGCGCCTATAGCATTGATAACGCCCTCGATTAACCGAGGAAGAGATCTACAAGTTCCGACTGGTATCTCATAACCAGATGAAGCCTTTCATTGACATTTACATTCCAAACACCTACTAAACAATGTGGCGATGTTGACATTTCGTCTGATGTTCGAAATCTTCTTCTTCTTCTTTTGCCTGTTCTCGTTATCCATGTGCTTTTTTTCCCCTAGTCGTCTTCTGACTGGTTTGATGCGGCCGCCACGAACATCACTTGCAACTTATGTCCTCCATTACTTGCTGGATGTATTTTGTAAAACCATTTGGCTGAAGAGCGGTGGACTGTGTCTCTGCCAACCGTCCCCCGCCCATATGGGGCAGGGGTATGAAATTACAGTAAAGGAAGGAAAAGAAGGGTATCTATGGTTTTGACATGGGCAGGTGGATGTCACGGTTTACACACCGAGTGCCTTGCTGTGCTTCGCTCGAATTTGAATTTTCGTCAGTAGTGCTTTAATAGTGTAATTGTTGCGTCGTGTACGGGCTTGCATGGAGATACAGTGCTCGACATGATGGAAGCTCCACGTCGCAGTGGGTTGAGTCGGCAGTTGTAAACACACTGGATGTCGGCACCGCGTGGCTCGTAGAAGTGGAAGACGGTGGATGCTAAGCGCCTTTAGTTGATATACTGGAAAGGCGTTATGGCCGATGGAAAGTTATTCCATGTGCTGTAACATAGATGAACTCCACTTTGGCATGAAATGTGTGAGTGTCTGCAAGCCTGCAAACTTTGTTCATTGCTCATGCTTTAATTGTTTTACTGGGTTTTGCTCACTTCCCAACAGCACTGATTTCTACAAGTTTTACGTAAATTTTGTACGTTATCTTTATCGGCTGGTGTGCTGATTGCACTTGGAAGACAGGATTTTATTACTATACGTTTTGTTAAAGTTGTTTTAAAGCTGCTGTGTGATTTAAACTTTACTGAGCTATCTTAAGCAGTACCGAGAGTATGGAAACAGATTTTTCATAATCAGTTTAATCTGCACTCATTCGCCCATTAGATTACCACAATAACCGTTCGGAATCTGTTTTGCTATTGGCCGGCTACTGCTAGAGTTTCATTTCTTACTAGTAAATTAACTGATGAGTAACCTTAGCGGCTTCATTAGCTGACGCCGTCGATCTTTTATTTGAAGTTGGGTTTTTAAAAGTTTTTCTTATCCCCGAAAATATGCTTTAACAATAATTTCTGTTATTGGGAATTACAATCCCGAGCTCGGGGCGGTTAGTGGACTTATTGAATGATTGTATTTCTTGTTATATCTACGCTCCTTTCTTGTTTTAGAACTTATAACCTGACCGTTCAAGTTACTGCAGGCGGCCGCTGTCCGTATAATATAGGGCCTGGGAACGTAATACACCCGTTTTGTAAAACATATGTAGTTAACAGTGATTTTTGGTTGCTGCTATTTAAGTCATGTAAAGTACTGTAAAAAGGTGTTGTGAATTTATAATTTGTTGACTCTTGGCTATGTTCCTAGCACTCCCAAGTTAGAACGTAATTTTGTCCTTTCTCTGGTGTTTACGATAGTCCTTGGACTGTATTTTACTAGCTTGAAGTTCTGGGCTTATAAACATGCAGCTTCGTCTCGAGGAAGCCTTACGTTTTCATGTTCTACTTTGTTGATGAAAAGGGAGCGACTGTTCACATCCGCGCTTTATTGACCATGAACAATCGAAGTAACAGCTGTGGATGTCCCACTAAGAACGTATTATATCTCCCTTTTGATTATAAGCTCCAAACCATATTCGTGATTTTTTGTTAGTACACTCGCTCGACGCGTTGTTCGTATTCCATTTTTTTGTGTTGGATGCAATTTTATTGTCTTGACCCTCAGCATGATGTCGGGCTAGATCATTTCCTTCATTACGAGTAGACCATTGTCTTGTAGAATGTAACACACTACCTCACATTTTCTGTGTTCTATGGAGAATATAACCGAAATACGTACCAGATTTGTTTGCTGGGCTGTAGCAATTTCCTGTTGCCCTATATCAATACGTTTTTATTCAGCAATTGAAACGCCTGCTAGGTGACAAGAAATCCGCCAGCTAATAGCGAATCACCGGCAGGCTGTTCATTAAGTCTGTATCGCACCAAATGTCGTCCACTTTCAATAGCAGTCCTGCCAGAATTACAGATATGTTCCTGTAAACAAAAAAAAAAAAAAATAAATAAATAAATAAATAATTACTTAGTTTTATTTATCCAGTCTGTGTTTTATATTCGTTTAACGTCCGCCGTCGTCAGTTGTTTGACTGTCCAAACTGGAAAAATGATGTACTACGTTCTTACATGATTTGCTCAGCATCATCGCTTACATTCAGTTGCTCTGTTATTATTTTTGATTAAGATCATTTTGTAACCCATGTTCAAGACACAATCTGTTCCGTTCATCTGATCTTCCTCACCCATTCTGTCTGTGACAGTAGTACTACATCACCGGGTACAACTTAAAAGTTTCATTTCTTTCAATTTCCTTTTCATTTTTGGATTTCAAAATTACTCAGCAGTCGTTTGATAATATGTGGGATAGGCTACAAACCTCGCTGACTCTTCAACTTCTCTTCTCCTTTTGTGCTCTTTGACAGACCGGTTCCTGTCCAAGTTACACATAACCCATCATACTTTTTCCCTGACACGTTCAGCATGTGTTGTGTGGCTCGCTTGTTCGTGGTAACAGAACGGGGGCAGGGCCGTGGTGTTTGTAACTATGGTGCCCCGCATAACAGACACACATACGTAGAGCAGTACGCGGGCAGACTGTGGACTGGCCGAGGTGTGGAAACCCGTGTCGGGATGCAGAGCGTGTCTGCAGCGCAGTCAGCGACCACGACTGCCGTCTAATCGAGACTCACGGCCCGCCGCATTATCATTCTAGGCGACACTTGTTCACGAGCGAGGAGAGTGTTCGCAGAGCTTTAAAACGCCGCGATGCTTTCTCCTCCAGCTTGGCTAGCAGTTATCCTTCAACGCACAGTCTAACGAACAACACACGCTCTGGTCCAAGTTGAAATAATTTCAGACATGATATGAACTCAGATAGATCTTCCATCTAGAGTTTCTATACATCGTTTAGTTTAGTTGAAGCTGCTCAGCTGTTCTGTTCTTTGTTTATAAAATACATTGTTCCTTAAAATATATGTTTTTAATGACCGTGCTCTACAACGTGATCGATTGTAGAGTCTCTAAATTTCATCATCATGTCCTCACAATACAATAATCCCTGCTGCTTACGAACATCTTTAAAAGTCACAGAAACAGACGCTCGCCACACACACACACACACACACACACACACACACACACATACACATACACACTACTCAGGTCAATACAACGGTAATACAGACAAAGTTGCAAATTTCACTATTTACTTCATTTCTAGTATCGGGTCGGGGCCCATTTTCAATCACCCTACAGGACATAAAACCAAAATTACAATCACGTACAACACAAGTGTTCCCGAATTATTAAGCACGTTACAAACACAGACGTATCATTTCAAGATATACGTACCAGAGGGTCAAAATAGCAATTCCCAAAACATAAGAACCACGTTAAGATAAACATATTTGTATAACAAAATGCAAATGAACAGTTACGGCCGGCCTGAGTGGCCGTGCGGTTCTAGGCGCTACAGTCTGGAACCGCGAGACCGTTACGGTCGCAGGTTCGAATCATGTCTCGGGCGTGCATGTGTGTGATGTCCTTAGGTTAGTTAGGTTTAAGTAGTTCTCAGTTCTAGGAGACTGATGACCTCAGAAGTTGAGTCCCATAGTGCTCAGAGCCATTTGAACCATTTTTTTTTTTTTTTTTTTTTTTTTGAACAGTTACGGAACATACTCCTCCCGCTGCTGAAAGGAAACGTTGGAAAGGAGGCATCCTATCAATATACAGTAAATATCTTTCGTATTTATTACAATACTCCCCAGTCATAAAAAATGCAGCAGCTGATACCATAAAAGAGCAAGTCAACAACGAAATTAATATTTTTAAAAACCTTACCAAAACAGTTAAATACTTACAATCACTTAACCTAAAGCACAGCAGCGCCACATACGGCGCGTATGAGACGGTTGTTTGCCACGATGGTATGTAAAATCATTAAATGCGAAACACAACATTAGTATTAAAAGAAAACAATAATAGCCCATTAAAAAATCTTTACCACTTCAAACGCTACACGAGCGTAAAAACTTTACCATAAACCTTTCAAAATTACATGAAGATAAAACAATTTTGGACGTTTCACAGGTAAAAAAAAAAAACCGCAAAAACTGTACTGGCCACACTGACTGGCATATGGGGCTGCGAGTTGGGGCAGGGGTGGTGGTAGGGGTAAGTGTAGGGGGGACTGGAAGAGGCAGAGGGAGGGGGGGGGTGATACGGGAAGTTCGTAACTACACGGGGTATTACAGCACTATGTACTTTCTACGCATTCGATACACTAAATGAAACACTAGAATACTGTATTTTGGAAACGTTTATGGACAATAGGATACAATCAAATATTGCAAACGGTATCTGTGACCTCATATGATGATAATCGGTTTCGTTACATGATGCGGAACTACAAACCATATTTTTTCTGATTCTCCATAAGAATCCACGATCCCCTCTGGTGGAATCAAACGCTGTTAAGTTGCACTCAGTAATCTTAAATATTGTTCCTACTGTGCTGAGAGTACACAAGGGACTTCACATAATCCTAGAGGGTAGCGCTCAGGCAAGGGGATTGGGCATCGGCTTCCAATTACTCTCTGCCCAAAGTCGTCAGCGGACATGTCCCGGTCCGACGATCAAAGTGCGCTGGGAGACAACCGCTCTGAAACCACAAACTAGTCGACAACTGCTAGGGAACCTCATAGAGAAATTCAGGCAAGGCATTCTCTAGATTCTAGAACGTCGAAATACCGTGCATAATTTAAACGACGTGGTAAGATGTGTGGTCCAGTAAGGTGATCTCCAAGTACGCCAGCCCAAATGTTGACTGAGAATATCACCTGGTGACTTCTCGTACAGGTACTGGGTAAATTTTCAACAGCCCAGTGGAGCTGCAGAAATTTTATTTCACATTTACTGCTATAGGTTCCTTATACCAACGGTCCAGAATTTCACTCTCTGTAATCTCCCAAATTTTAAAAACTTCAGTCTGCAACGCTCTCTATATATGGCGATTCAGCTAAACTGTTCACCTCAAATATTTCCGGAACTTTTTAAGGTACCGTAACTCTTTCACCCATATAAATTGTGGAAAAAATTTCACTAAATGGCTTATTGTTCTTGTCATACCTATATTAACATCAGAGACATCGATATCGAATTCGCTCTTTCAGATGGAACTAATTTCTGCTGCTATTGTCGTAGTTCCAAACTAGGAGACTTGACGATTCACTATTTAGAATCCGATTTGTAAGTTTCGGAGAAATTACAATCTTTACAACACGCGATTAATCTGTTTTTAAGACAAAAGTGATAGCTGTCTTACGCAGAAATTCGTAATTTCATACCCAAATAGGAACGTATGTCAGATCGGACGAGGAAGAAAGTGTCGCATCGCCACGATACCTATATACAAGGGGCACAATGTAAATGTAGCTTCCATTCTGTCTGTGTTGTTCATGTATGTCGAGTGCCGGTTACTTGGAAAAAATAGATGTCTTTTAAACACCGAGGGAAATTAGATACGCTACCTCTTTATGGAGAATACTGAAGGAACGTGTAGGGAACAGTTGAGTTGGAGGCACAAAGATAGTCCGACAGATGTTGTCCAAGAAGAATGACGTTCCAGCGAATATGCAAAAAGTCGTTAATGGAAATGCACTGAAATACGACAGAAATCCGCCGGCTGGCATGGCCGTGCGGTTCTAGGCGCTTCAGTCTGGAACCGCGTGACCGCTACGGTTGCAGGTTCGAATCCTGCCTCGGGCATGGATGTGTGTGATGTCCTTAGGTTAGTTAGGTTTAAGTAGTTCTAAGTTCTAGGGGACTGATGACCACAGATGTTAAGTCCCATAGTGCTCAGAGCCATTTGAACCATTTTTGAACGACACAAATCCTGCAACGATCCGAGCGAGCGAAATAGATATTCCGGCAGCTGTTGCTCATAACCAACATTTTGGCCCCGAGAAATTTCGAGTGCCTCTGCAATTAGTCAGCGCAGCGTTGATCGCGTTTTACTCGCGAACAGCTCCATCCGACCCCTTAGATGCTAATGGCGAAAGGGGGTGGAAATGGATGTATCTAAAGGTGAGCACAGGATGAGGTTACGGAGGTTAGTCGACGAGTAACTCACAACAGTGCTAAAGTGCTAGTGGTGTTATACAAAGCAGAACAGTGGCAACGATAACCAAAACAAGCATTGCATTATATAAAAAAAACAGTTGTCGAAGTTGACATTTCGTCAGAAAGGGCCCAAGGAATTTCGCAGAGTGAGAAAGGAGTGGCAGACGAAATATTAGCGTTTATACAAGATGAGTCGGTGGAATGTGCGGTGTACACGCTCGACTGTGAGGATAATGTGCATGAGGAATACAATGATGAGCACACATGCTTAACAAGTGAAAGTGATATTGAAATAGTTGTCGAGCCATGTATTATTTCATCATTCTTGTCGGTCAGGGAGTCGCGAATCCCGTCTCCAATGAAACTTAGTGAAGAATGATCGTTGTTCAAGGAGGGGATACTAAACATAATTACGAACATGGAACATCATCCGCGGCATAGTAAGAAAAACCGTTATGGACAGGTTCCGAAATAAGTCCGCAGCAATATGACCGTGCAGTGCTTAAACAAAACTGCGGGTATTCAAGGAAGGACAAGGCGAACGTCTCACAAAAACAGGTGTTCGTGTGTTTTAAGGATTCTCGATACAATTAACAGGATTTGCATAATAGTGACCTACTACGTTATGCACATCAAACTACGGGCGATATAGATTACAATGATTTCAAGGGAAGTAGTGGATGGTTGCATAACTTCTAATTATGCTACAGATTTGGAAGACGTAAGATAACGGAATGTCAAACGACGACCAACTCAACGTTGCACAACCAAATGCGGAATCTGCCCGAAAAGTTGTAGTTGAGGTAAACAAATTTACCTCATCGTTCACTATGTAATTTGTTTTCAACTCTGACTAGTCGGGATTTGAAGAGGAAATGCCAGAAGTATCAAGAGAGTTTATCAACATCAGTTAATATGAATGCCTTAAAGCATTCGTATGCCGACTTTTAATCTGGATGGTAAATCAGCTGGAAAATTACTTATTGTGATGCGAGAAGTTGGATGTGCTCTGCCCTCTACGATTCTTTCCCGTGTGAGTAATCTTGCAAGGAGAGTGGGAAATATTTACGTGACAACAAGCAAGAGTGGGAAAATGGGCGTAGGAGAACTACAACTCTGGTATGAGCTCTGCTTTTGGCCAATAACTGGTGGAAATAACATCATTTTGTTTGATTCCTTGTCTGCGTATAAAAATCGTACTTCTTTAGAGCAAACTATCTCTTCTGAAAATGTGTAACATTGTAATTATTCCACCTGGAACCACTGGACAAAATGGTTCAAATGGCTCTGAGCACTATGGGACTTAACATCTGAGGTCATCAGTCCCCTAGAACTTAGAAGTACTTAAACCTAACTAACCTAAGGACAGCACACACATCCATGCCCGAGGCAGGATTCGAACCTGCAACCGTAGCGGTCACGCGGTTCCACACTGAAGCGCCTAGAACCGCACGGCCACACCGGCCGGCGAACCACTGGACAAGTTCAGCAACTGGATGTTTCTTTTTTCCATGCATATACAAAATATTACCGCACTATGTGCAGCTCAACTGTAAAGTATAGCCAGTTTAGCGATTTGCTTCACGACCGACTGCTTCGCATTCGGTTGCATGCCATCAAATTCCATAATTCTCAGCACCCTGTTACAGCAACAGGATTCTGTATACATTATTTCAGAGTGGATACCTAGCTGATCATGCTGCAGCATTTTTAACTGCTAAGGAGCTCGCCTTCGATCGCGATGAGAACCTTTATTACCACTGTGGTGAGTCAGTTTTCATTCGTGATCATGGCGCAAGTAAATGGTTTGTTTTGAAAATTTCTTGAATGTCGAGGATGCCCATTTTTTAAAGTGTAACACATAAATCCCATAGAAGGTTCATCTCTGCATCTCCCGGACAGTCACTTTCTGTCATCTCCCTGACGCACATGGTGAGTCAATAGCAGCTAATATTTCTTTTAATTGTCTACACTACACTTTCAAATGAGCCTTACTAAAGATTGAACTTGCTATCTCGCACTCAACAGATTCCTCGTCAGTAATTCGCCCGGAAGGTGCGCTGCTACCGAGGCGGACAACTTGTCACTTCATCAGCAGATTAACCAGCGCGACAGCAGGGGAGGCGTGGAACCCCGTCGCTCTGTTCTGCTGCCGCATCAGGACAACAGGCTCTGTCTGCAAGGAAATCTCTTTACCGAGAAGCTATCTTCAGTAATCTTAGAAAACTGAATTAAGGAAATATGCATATTCTGCGGCACTGAGAGTCAGGTTGGGTGTGGCAGACCAAACATTAGTGTAGACGGAGTCGGGTGTGAGCGTTTTCTACTTTTTTATTGGAGATAATTTGATCTGTCTTTACTTCGTTAAAGAACCTTTGCGTGCCCTCTCCCACCGGAGGTTCGAGTCGTCACTCGGGCATGGGTGTGTGTGTGTGTGTGTGTGTGTGTTGTTATTAGCATAAGTTAGTTTAAGTAGTGTGTAAATCTAGGAACCGATGACCTCAGCAGTTTGGTCCCTTAGGAATTCACACACACACACACACACACACACACACACACACACACACACACACACAAGAACCTTTAACGGGTAAAAGATAGGCATATTTCCTTACCGATATGCTACCGGTTCTCCTACAGGACGCTCCCCTTGCAGTACTTAGAGGTAAGTGGTACCAGCACGATAGGTGGCTGGCTCGTGATGAAGAAAGTTCTCGTCCAGCTCCTTCCTGGACGCTGGACAGGACGAGAAGGCGTTATCAGGTGCCTTACACGTTCACCTGGTTTGACGCAACTGGAAATTTCCGATGCGGAAAACTCAAAGACGAAGTCTGTGCGCAGACTAAGGCAATCTAAGAGGATTTAAAACATCGTACTGGTGTAGTATGCTCAGTGTTAGTGAAGGAACCTCTTCAGTACAACCAGAAGTCCTGGCATTAGCGACCTCAACCATATATTGCAATAGACGAAAGGGCGGTGGCGGGAGGGGGGGGGGGGGGGGGAGCGCTTTCCGAAGACTTGGTGGAATAAACAGAAGTTTAAGAGTGTGTTTATATCCACGTTCCTTTGTAATTTTCTTTCTGCTGGTATAATTTTGCAATGTAATACATTAAACTCCTGATACGAAGTTATTAACGACGTTTATAACTTAATTCCAGTTTTATAAACCCATTCAACTTTTGACGTTCATATTTCTTTCTCGGGTGTGGTAGAAACAAAAACAGAACCGTTACAGTAGTTAGCACTTAGTTGTCACGCCATTTGCCTTACAGTTGGTGTGTCGATTCAACCACATGTAGCCAAGTGTGATTAGTACCAATTTTAAATCAAACTTTTCACCACTAATCCGGTTTTGTAAGCAGACTCTCTTAGCCGTGTCAAGATGGAGCGACCCGTCAACCTCACACGACAGATGCGCATACCGTGTGACAACAATCAGTTTTATGTTCAAAATAGATAAATTCTAAGATCTAAATGTTGTAATTTCTCCGAAACTTCCAATCGGATTTTGAAGAAGAAAATGTCTTTGAATCTGTCAGTTTTATAATTACGATACCAGCATCATAAACTTTCAAAGTGCCATTTTAAAAAGTGAAGATGGTGCCAATATCTCGATAATCAGTATAGCTATGAAGAGAGACTACAGGTTATTTAGTAAGAACTTTTTCACAGTTCAGCTGCTGCATATGGACGTGCTGCAATACACTTCCCCAACGGATCTCACACGCGTTCGATGGGATTGAAGTCGGGGGAAAGTGCAGGCCAGTCCAGTCGCCGAAATTACTCTCCTTCTGAGAGTTCCTCCGTCTTCACTGATCGGTGCAGCCGCGTACTGTCATTCACAAAAACGAAGTCAGGTAAGAATGAACCCATGAAAAGACACAATTGGGTAAGGAATACAAAGTTACAATAACTTTGACCGCTCAGTGTACCGTGTTCAAAGTTTTGGAGGTCAGAACGCCCACGCAATTTATGCCTCCGAACACCGTAAAACGAAGACCACAAAATTTATCATGTTCGACAGTTTTCTTGGGAGCATTACGTACGATAATATGGCAGGAGACGGGAACACGCAGTCCATGCAGGAACATTGTCGAAAATGATCGTTTTGGTGGCCCATGAGTGGGGAGGCATAACGTTGCACGGGCGTACTGATCTGCCAGTCTTTGAACACGGTGTAGTCACCGATCAACCTTAGTGTGGCACCAAAATACTTCCCTAAGTCAACATCGAACATCGCAGGCGGAAGAACTCTTGGAACGGAAGGACATTCGGCCCGCTCCCCCAGCCTAATCCCGACGGGGTTGGGGATTTTCACCTGCCTCGAGATGACTAGGTGTTTCTGTTGTCCTCATCATTTCATCATCATTCATAAAAGTGGCGAGATTGGACTGAGCTAAGGCTGGGAACTTGTACGGGCGCTGTTAACCGCGCTTTTGGACCTCCCACAAGCCAAACATCATCACCATCATCCCCCAGCCTGAATCCCACCGAACGCGAGTGGGACGCATTGGGAAGACGTACTGTACTGCACCACGTCCCCGTCCACCACTGACCATCCGATAGCATGGGATGACGTTGCATTGCCGATCATGGTGATCACACACTCTATTAAGAACGACGTCCAGCCTTTTATAATTTCCTACGGTCGGTAATGGATCGTGCTGACTTCAGCGTAATTATTGTCTTTGAATAAAAGTGTCATTTCTAATCATCTCATTGTGCGTTTTTTGGTTACCTTCCGCAATACACACTGGCAGTTCCTTCTGTGTATAGGCCAAGTACTATCGAGACATATTACTTGGCAGTGACACATATGCGAAAGTTGTTTTAGTCCTTTATGTTAAGCACACCGTTGTATGAGCTCTGTGGCTGTTAAAATTTACTACCTCTGCAACTGTAACATGATGCTGAGCAATTCCAATAAAGTACAGCAATTCCAATAAAAATACTGAATAAAAAACGAAACAGAGATGTGCATGACAAACATACGAGTAATTTACGCCACTCTTCATTCGGCTGCATGGCTTATATTTGTTTGAACTACTAATGCAGCCAGTAACGTGTCTCCTGCAGTGACGCGGCTCAGTAGAGATGCCTCTGTTGACAACCCCAGGTCTTCTTCTGTTCCTACGTGGAGCCTGCACCGGGTGGCGCAAGGCACGGTTTCCCTTCCCTTCCCTTCCCTTCGCTTCTCTTCCCTGCCCTTCCCGCAACCCGGCGCTGTTTTCTGCGTCGGCCGTGCACGCTCCACTGGCCTGTCCCATTGTCACCTGGGCGCTCGCGAAAAACAAACCCCACAATAGAATGGCGGCAATAAACTACTTGTCGCCCTGAGACTGACTGGCATTCATCAAAACCTCCGACCTTCCTCTCGCCGGTACGGCAAAAAAAGGTGATCTGCTCCACAGCCTCTTTGTGAACGAATTGCTTCACGTAAAGAAACTAGCGATTGCTGCATGATTCCCTCTTTCAGACACGCAACAGAGTAAATCGTTGAAACTCAAAGAGGTAATGGGAATTAGAATGTGTCTCGAAATCTGTATTGGAGTTCTGGTGTGCTTCAGCGGATTGTAACAGGACAGTTGCTGTTCATATTGTACGTTGAAGACTCAGCACAGAATATGAGTCGCAATATCAAGATTCTCTCATACAATTTAGTTCGCAATGAGAAAAGTACGAGGGCGAGTCAAACGAAAACTTTAAAAGTGCAATAAAATTTCCGAAAGCTATACTGCGGATTTTGCACTTACCAGAGTTATTCTTTTGTTTAGCCAAGTGAGCAACCGTTGTAGGATCACAGAAGGGAAGCTGGGTGCCAGCGCGGTCGTCCCGTTGCCTGCTTGTACCGCGTTGGATAAAAGCACAGTACCGCTAATCGTATGTGTCCATGCAGCAGGAGTACGTGTGGTGCAGAAAGCACAAAAGTGGTGCAACTTATGTGGGAGACGCTCCATGCACGTGCTCATACTTAAAAGGATGATCAGTGGAACAGAGTCCTAGCTTAATTCTCGACGACCAAATACAGTTCCGTTGTTCATCTTTCTCAAATAGCAGCAGCCAGTTAATTTTTTCTTTCCTTTATCAGACAATAAGCTTGTTGTACATATAAGGGGCAATCAAGAAGTTTCCGTTTGAGGGCGTTGCTGCAGCGTATGCACACAGCGCGAATCCGATGAGGGTATATAAGCGCCCACATGAAGGCAAGGAATTAGTATGATATTCGTGTATTTCCGACGTGCGTGCAGTAAATGTGGACACGTGAACTATGGTGACGTTATTACCAAATACGTCGAAGCAAGACTAACGTGTTATTCTTTTCCTGACTGCCGAAAGACAAATGCCGATAGCTATCCATTGGATAATGAAGAGTGTGTATGAGGCGGCATGTCTGTCGAAGGCCACCGTTCTTGAATGGAGCAACAATGGGTGCTGCTGCTTCGTAATAACGGGCTTCACACACGTCCCCTTACTACAAATGTTGCTGTAACGCAGAAGTTACGCCGACTCATCCAGGAGACACTAGAACATCCGATCTATAACCCTGATGTCTCCCCATGCAGCTAGCACGCCTTCGGTACCTTATAATGCCGTTGAAGGAACGATACTACTTGTCCGATGAATATGTGCAGTAGACAATTGCTGATTTCTTCGCGCAGTGGGACGCAATCATTGAGGTCACACAACACAGCTCCGTTTTTTTTTTTTTTTTTTTGCATCTTTCGTTCTCTCTCATGAGAGAGAGCGGGCTGGTGTTAGATAGAGCTTTGCTCTTTTCAGCTGTGGGATATTTGTGCTGTTGGGGCTCCATGTATTTGTAATTTGGGAGAAGATGATGATCGATTCATTTGATTCATACTTCCTTATGTTATATATGCTTTATATATGCTCTTTCTTTCTGTCTCTCTGAGGGGGCGGTTTTATAATCCCGGCATTTGCCTTACAGGTAAGGGAAACCCCTCTAAAACCTCACCTGGGATTATTGGTTTCAGTTTAGATTGTCTTCTTGATCTCTTCTTTAATTCTAATATATATATATATATATATATATATATATATATATATATATATATATTAGTCTTCGTCTAGTAAGTGTCCAGTATTATCTTCTGGTCCTGTCTGTAAGTTAAGTTCGTCAAAATCTTCTTGTGTGTGTCTAATGCATTGTATTGTGCTATGTGTCGAATATTTATATTGATATTTGGGGAAGTCGAAAGTGATGATGTTTTCTTGTAGCAGCTCAGTTGTCAATGTGCTGGAGTGCAGTCTGTTCAGGCCAATCTTGCTTGCCAGTTTGATAAGTCGACTTTTTAGCGTTGTGATTTTTGCTGTGTCATAGACTTCACTGTTTCTTGTATAGATGCCAGATCTTGTGGCTAGTCTTAGGATGCGCCTCTCTGTACTTAGTATCCTATCGGTTTGGTATGCGTTTGCTATCCACACTGGTGCTGCGTATTCTAGTACTGGTCTGATAAGTGACTTATATGTATTTACTAGTGTGTCGTTTGGAGCTCCGTTGAATCTGCCTTTGATCAACTTAAGCAGTCCTTCTCTCCTCCTGGCTTTTGTAATCACCTTATCAATGTGTGGTTTCCATGAGAGGGTGGAGTCCATAATGAGGCCTAAATAGTTTGCGTTTTTTGTTGCTTTTATTTCTTGTCCCCATAACTGTAGTCTGATATCTTCTGGTTTTTGTTGCCGGTTTTGAGTGTAATTTCGGTGTCTGAAAACCACCAGCTGGCTTTTAAGGGCATTTGGTTTAATTAGCTGAGCCATTCTTCTAGCCTTTTTAGGTATGTGGTGTTTGTGAGTTGCAGTTCTTCCGTTGTTCTCTCGTGACACCAATATACTGTGTCATCAGCATATAGTGCAAGGCCTTCATTCCAGTGGTTAGGGCGAGGTATGTCTGCTGTGTATATGCTGTATAGCAGCGGTGATGGTATGGCCCCCTGTGGTACACCGGCTTCTGGTGAGAAAGTATTTGAAAATTTGCCTCCTACTGAAACTGCTGATGGTCTATTGTTTAGGATGGTCTTGATAAGCTGGACTAGTAGTCTGGGTACGCCAAAGTCTATTAGCTTATGGAATAGGCCATTATGCCACACTCTATCGAATGCCCCTTCGATGTCAAGATAGAGGGCTGATGCACAGTCTAAGCTATTGATGGCTTTTGTTACATGGTTGACTAGCCTCAGGATTGGATCTATCGTAGAGTGTTGTTTCCTAAAGCCAGCTTGAATGTTCGGTATTATATTTTGTTTCTCCGTATGGTGTTGTAGGCGGTTTTGTAGGATGCTTTCGAAGCATTTTCCTATTACGGGTAATAAGGTGATTGGCCTGTAGGATGTCGGTTTGTTGACTGGTTTCCCCGGTTTATGGATCATAATTATTTTTGCTGTTTTCCATTGTGTCGGAATTTGTCTAAGATTTAGTGCAGCATTGAAAAGACAATGGAGTGATGTGGCTAGGGCTTTCTTTGGTGCCAGTCTCAAGTGTTGTCTGGTTATCCCGTCCAGGCCGGGGGCGGAGTTTTTGCCTTTATTTAACGCTAGTTCTATTTCTTCGTCTGTTATTTCTTGAAGGAGTGAAGTCTGTTCTTTATAGAGTACCTCTGGGGCCGCTATTGTTTGTCGACTTCATTTTTGTGAGAGAAGTTGAAGAGTAGGTCTTCTGGTATTTGATGTGTGTCCATAAGGACTTTTCTGAAAATTTCCGCTTTTTCCTGACTGTCTGTGATTATATTTCCTTCGTTTTCAAGTGGTGGGTCGTTTCTTGTTTTAGCGCCAGTAATTCGTTTGAAGGTGTTCCAGAATCTTGTTGATTGTTTATGGTCTAAGAATTGGCACGTTCTTTCCCATTTTTGGGCTCTGATTTCCGCCAGCTGCCTCTTGACTAGATTGTTAAGCCTGTTCCATTCTATTCTATGTTCGTCTCCTTGAGTTCGTTTCATTTGTCTGTATGTTCTTCTCTTTAATTTGATGGTGGCTAGTATATGTTCTGGGATTCTGCTGAGGGCTGGTTTAATCCTTTTTGTAGGTGCAGTGTCTATTTCCGCTTGTGTTATTGCGGCTATTACGATTTTGTTATATTCGTTTAGTTCATCTGCTGTGATGATGGGTTCAGTTCCTGGTAAGTTTGTTTCTAGGCTTTGCTGGTATTTTTTGACATCCATGTTTTTGATGTCGTAAATTATTTTTGTGTCTGTATGAATCTTTGTGGCACTGAATAAGGTTGTTCTTATTAGAATAGGAAGATGGTCGCTTGTTATACTGTTTCCAACCCAATGGGTGGTTATTTGTTTTTCGATTGAGGTAGTGAAAAGAATATGGTCAGGGATGGAGGATCCTCTGTGATTGATAAAGGTTGGTTGCCTATTGTCCACTCTTTTGATGTTACTTGTTTCAAAGAGTTTTTCTAATGTTCTGCCATTTATGTTGGTATCTGTATCCCCGAACATGGTTGAACGTGCGTTAAAATTGCCCATGATAATGTTTGTGCCTAGGCTTGCGAGGTATCTGATGAAATCTTCTCTGATGTTTGCTTTTGGTGGGGTGTACATTGTTGTTATATAGACCGTTTTCCTGGTTTTTATTTGGGTTCCGAGTAAAACAGCCTGTATGTTTTCAAATGTTTCTGGGATATCTATCCGAGTGGCTGGGAAATCTTTGTTGTGTAGAACAGCTACTCCTCCATTCCAGTTTGCGGGTTGTCAAACCTGTGGCAGGTGAAGTTTTTAATGTCTATTGGGTTGTCAGTTGCCTTCGTTTCTGCGATTCCTAGAAGACTGATGTTTTCACTTTCAATGAGGTGTTCGATGAGGTTCTTTTTCGTTGTTATCCCATTTTAGTTAACGAAGGCAATGACAGAGCCTTCGGTAGTGTCTTCTCTATCCTTGGTAGCCATTTTGCCCCTGGTGAAACTGTGGGGTATTTTTTGGGGGGGGGGGGAGGGGGAAACTGTGTTGCTTTTCTGTTGTTTTCCGCCTGTTTGGGCGACTGCCGGTGCTGCACTTTCGTCTGATTGCGCAGGGGGTTTCTTCAGAGTCGTTTCACGAGGTTGCGACTGGTCGTGTCTTTGGGGCGTTAACTTTGGTGGCGCGATTGAGGAATGATGTTCTGTTGGCATGTCACTTATATGTATGTGCAAAGAGCTCCAGCTTTGTGTGACTGCAATTTTTCTGTTGAAGAATTTCTTGGCTATGGCATTTATGGCTGTTTCAACTTTGCCCTTTCGCTCAGGTAGTATGTTGATGAGAGCAGTGGTGACAGCTCTAAGGAGGTCGTTAATCTGTACGTATTTCTCGTCGTCGGAATGTGCCTCTTTTTCAGCTGGGGTGTTGATGCAGCGGACTGGGGCGGTGGTTTCAAATGATGCAGGTTCCTTTGGTCTCAGCGGACATCTAACGTCGTTTGCAAGGTGTTCTCCTCCGCAGCCTTGACATTTGGGTGTGGAGTCTTTTGCGGTGCAGCTGCTGCTATAGTGCTGACCGGCGCATTTACTGCAGACAGGTGGTTTTTTACAGTTGCTGGTTAGGCGTTCATAAGTGTGGCACTTGGCGCATTACGCTGGTTGGGGAGGGGGGAGGTTTGATGTCTCTACCTCGTGGACCTTGCAGTGCATTTTGAGGTTGTTTGCTAGAAGCGAATCCACCGTTGCCTGGTCGCGGGTGATCACTCGCATTTTTGCGATTGGGTTTCCTGTCGCCGTGGAACGGATTCTGACCACTCTTTCGAATTTTAGATTTATTTCTCAGAGCGCCTCTTCTACGTCGCCTTCTGTCACATCGAAGTCAACTTTAGTGATTACGACACTTACGCTTGGTGAGAAAGACTTTGGTCTTGTTGATTCTTGGTTTATTTCGGAGAGCTTGATTGACTGTATTCTCATTTCGGGCCTACAGTGTGTTTTGAGCTTTTTGATTGTGAGTTCTTCGAGATTTGGATTTCGGCTTACTAGGACAGCGCTCCCGTTTCTTTTAAGTTTGATGTCCAAGATTTCCGCGGCGAGATTGACTTGCTTTAGTTTTGTGTACAGAGACTTTGTAGTTTCTTCTTTCTCAAGGTTTGTCAGTCTCACTGCGTATTTCTGGGCATGGGTGATTAGCAAACAAACGGACAGGGAACCACCAAACCTCATGACTCAACAGCCGGAAAATCACACGAACGAAAACACCGAAGACCAACACCAACACCCGCACACAAATGATACCACAGGGGAACCATACCAGCACACAAACCAAATTGCGGAAGAGCCGCACCAGCCCCCTCTTACTGAGGAAACGCTGGACCCCAGTCAACCCCTCATCAGCGTAATTATAAAAGGCAATGAACACAACGGTTACTTCACAAAAGTAAAATAGAGAAGGAAAAGTCATACGAGCGACACCTCGTCGGATGAGAAAGAACCACCAATCACCCATGCCCAGAAATACGCAGTGAGACTGACAAACCTTGAGAAAGAGGAAACTACAAAGTCTCCGTACACAAAACTAAAGTAAGTCAATCTCGCCGCGGAATACCAAATGGGTGGGTCATTTATCTCGACCGTTATGTAATTCATTCTGAGCTTTTCTGACTGCGAGAATGTAAATTTAATTTAGCTGCGAGAATGTAAATCGTCAATACCTTCAAACCAAACCAAAACTGCATGAACTTTCGTAACACAAAAGCTGAATGTGATGCAACACTATTGATTTGAAATTGGCTTTGGTAATGAAACAAAACTTGATCAGTTTGAAAATAATGGTCCCTGGACTTAATGAATGCTATCCTTGAAGTAATAAAATTTTTTACCTCTATCTGCGCAGTGGTAACGCTCTTCGCACTGCTCTCTGTAAGTACTTTTAAGTTGTATAGTCAGCAAACAGCTATTGTTCAAGGCTGTTGCTTAGCATACATCTTAATTAAATCGAATATGACTGAGACAATTACTTCTTGAGAAAAATAGTTAATCAAAAATGACATGGATATGTGAACTGGCATTGACTTGCGTAAGTAACAACATGGCACTAACTTTAATACTTGTATTTTGACTCTTTGAAAATTAATAATGCTCACAATTAACACACTCAAAATAATTATACATTAACAATTAGCTTTACAAAATCAATGCATGTAAGTGCTGCACACTGTCTCAGTCATCACTTATGAATATGCGCATTGCATTAACAACAAAACAACTTTCTTTACCGTAATTATTTGCAACTTCTGTAGCGATCCCTTTTACAGTTAGCAAATATCATAGTAACTTGTAAATAAAAAAATCATTACTGCCTTTAGCGAGTAAGTATATATCCGGCACACATCAGGTACAACACGTCTTTACACTCGACATTCCTCCACAACTCTCGGCCTAAAGTTACATAACACATTACCCATAACACTTTAAATCAGCGATCGCTGTTGAGCAGCAACGCTATCGCACAATCGATACTACATTTGACCACCTCTGGTTCAACATAATATTTTCTTGCAAGACTTGAATTAATTTACCCTGTCTATATACCTTTCATGTTTTACGAAACAGTTATCTTCAGGATATGTGCACCGGTGGGATGATAGCCCCAACACTCACGGCAATTTTGCTTTATTGGCGTACCGATTTTGGAGTGTATGGCCATCGAACGAAAACTTTTCGATCGCTCCTTATAGTATACCTGTTCCTCATTCCTCTCTACGCATTGATTTCTCCCTCCCTTCCTTCCTTCTGCCCCTACCCCATTTCCCTTTTCATCGCTTTCACCAGTACCTTTGTCCATATAACATAGTAGTCTACCTGAACGTCAATATTCACTTGGTGTACTATTTTACCTTTATTTTCTTATACTTTTAATCTTTGAACGTAATATAAGGCTAATTGCCAATACTTTCCTTGTGACTTTTTTAGCATGCTTAATAACAGTTTATCAGTTTGAGTGTAGTTCAGAGACTTTAATCAATATATCTCTAACTTGTAAACGTAAGCTTCGGCGGCCGTTGTCATTGTCAGTAAAATTCTTCTGGGTTTGAGGCCTCATTGTCATCTGTAAAATACCGACGTATCGGCGCCTTGCAACAGTGGCCGAAACGTCGATACTTTACAGATGACAATGAGGCCTCAAACCCAGAAGAATTTTATTGACGTTATCTGTAACTTGTTTAGTACAATAGGTTTAAGTCAGACAGTAAGTTCAACTTTAATAAATTCAGTATATCATTACAGGATTCTTTTGTTTTGTACCCATATAAAACTGAGCATTGCAATTTGCGTTTTTCGTATATATAGTCGTAAAATGGTGACATATCTTTGTAAATAACTATCCATGTACAAATAAAAACTGTCTCTGATGTTGTGCGGTGTTTCTGTACAGTCTTAAGTTGTCTGATAATGGCCCAGAAAGCCAAAACCCAGTTCACAAAAAAGTGAAAGGAAATATTGTGGAACATAAATGGAGTGCATTTCAGGATTCAAGATAAGTTTATCTCTGACACACGACAGTTTGATAGCTAAGTTTTTTATCTCCGACGAGGATCGCCTCTGCCGGTCACGTGTAAACTTATACCTCGCTCCTCTTTCCGTGGTATTTCTGTCCTCTCTGACGACCGACCTGTTAGCCTATAAGACTCAGCGCAATTACAGTCAGCTCTGAAAATGTCCAACGCACCTCTGGACGAAACGTCAAAAACGAAAAAGTTTCTTGGACTACAACCATAAAACGTGGATGATTCCCAGCATTTAAAGTAATGTTTATTTTCTGAAGTTCTCGAACAGATTTGTAAGGTTAGCGCTATAAGCGAGCTAATGGAAGTGCTGCACAGAACACCGAAAAGCTTTTCTTTGATTGTGGTGGAGTAACTGGAAATTTACGTCCACCAGGTGAAAGACGGAGACAATCTACTTAATGAGCAAAGCAACTTTACACATAGTAACTATTACAAAATTTTCAAAGACTTTTTATAGCTTTGCTTTGGGATGAGGTGTAGCGCTCTACCAAAAATAAGCTGCGCCTCTCAGCCCTCTGGTGGCGGCGAGTATACAGGGCACTGCAGTGGGACCTTGAGCGTGGCGCGGTGTTCGGCCTGCCGCAGTAGTAACTCAAATTTTCTGTGTTTCATTTAAAGTTTAATGATATTTAAGCCCACTCCCTGATAGCCAAATGAAAGGAAGAGATGTTTTTGGAATATCTTAAAGTTCTTTTGAAGTTTTTAATAATAATAATGCCCTCATTGATGTTTCATTTGTTACATTTAAGAACATATGTTATATATGGGTCTAAGTACACAGTTTAGAGCACTACAGACTTTGAACCAGTTAGGATCATTATAAAATAATTTTGTTGATTGTTTTATAAAGTTCTCTTAAAATATTTTAATGCTATTAAGTCACACATCAGTGGCTTATGTAATATTTCTGGTTTTACAGCTGTCATATTCAGGTACAAGAAGCTCTTCTTAGAGCAGCTGAGAAGGCAGAGGTGCCAGGATGACGTATGTGCTGTGAGGTAGCGGTGACAGATTGTTTATTCGGTATGGGTATCGTGAGAAAGACCACCTAAATTGTGGTCCTTCTCCGCAGTTGGCTGCTTCGTTCGGAAGCTGCGCACCAATATGATAATCTTCTGTTATTAATATTAGGCAAAAAATGGTTCCAATGGCTCTGAGCACTATGGGACTTAACTTCCGAGGTCATCAGTCCCCTAGAACTACTTAAACCTAACTAACCTAAGGACGTCATACACATCCATGTCCGACGCAGGATTCGAACCTGCGACCGTAGTGGGCGCGTGGTTCCAGACCGTAGCACCTAGAACTGCTCGGCCACCACGGCCGGCAATATTAGAAAAATTAAACAGCGTATTAATTTATATTTCAAATTAAAGCATTTCTCAATAGTGTGCTATCATTCCATTATTTCACAAATATTTATAACCAGTAGAATAATAAACAACTGCTAAACAAAAAGACCGTCAAACCACTTCGGAGATCTACGGATCGCGCCTAACTTGGATGGCAGGCGAAGTGGTTCGGCTGTTAAGATCAGAGCTCGTCCGCCAGTGTCGGAGTACAAACATGTTGTCTATCGCGGTCGGTGCCAGTTAAGATTTTATTAGCACTATATGGATATTTGGACATATAGTTGAGAACAGTGTGATAGTAATTACGGAAGTACGCAGTTCATTATTTTATTGAAGAATGGTAACTGTGACTCTAAACTGGAATGTAATTGGGCAGTCTCTCGTGTTCTGCCAATAAAAGCGAATGGCATTCCGTACAAACACACTAACTGGAAGTTAAATCATTCACATAATATCAATTCTTAACTAGGAGTTTCTTACAGCCTCAAGATAACTTGTTCACGACCTCGTGCTGTTTTCCGCTCAGGGGACAACAACTATAGAAGACTTCAGGTTGGTGAACATTTAACAGAGCTTACGCATTCCACTCAGGGCGGTGGAAGCAAATAGGCACCTCACGTGTGCTGCTATCTTAGTACAAATGAGACCAGTGACACGTCATCTCTAGTAACACAGAGGAGATATGAAGAACACACACACGCACACACACACACACACACACACACACACACACACACACACACACACACATATATATATATATATATATATATATATATATATATATACTCCTGGAAATGGAAAAAAGAACACATTGACACCGGTGTGTCAGACCCACCATACTTGCTCCGGACACTGCGAGAGGGCTGTACAAGCAATGATCACACGCACGGCACAGCGGGCACACCAGGAACCGCGGTGTTGGCCGTCGAATGGCGCTAGCTGCGCAGCATTTGTGCACCGCCGCCGTCAGTGTCAGCCAGTTTGCCGTGGCATACGGAGCTCCATCGCAGTCTTTAACACTGGTAGCATGCCGCGACAGCGTGGACGTGAACCGTATGTGCAGTTGACGGACTTTGAGCGAGGGCGTGTAGTGGGCATGCGGGAGGCCGGGTGGACGTACCGCCGAATTGCTCAACACGTGGGGCGTGAGGTCTCCACAGTACATCGATGTTGTCGCCAGTGGTCGGCGGAAGGTGCACGTGCCCGTCGACCTGGGACCGGACCGCAGCGACGCACGGATGCACGCCAAGACCGTAGGATCCTACGCAGTGCCGTAGGGGACCGCACCGCCACTTCCCAGCAAATTAGGGACGCTGTTGCTCCTGGGGTATCGGCGAGGACCATTCGCAACCGTCACCATGAAGCTGGGCTACGGTCCCGCACACCGTTAGGCCGTCTTCCGCTCACGCCCCAGCATCGTGCAGCCCGCCTCCAGTGGTGTCGCGACAGGCGTGAATGGAGGGACGAATGGAGACGTGTCGTCTTCAGCGATGAGAGTCGCTTCTGCCTTGGTGCCAATGATGGTCGTATGCGTGTTTGGCGCCGTGCAGGTGAGCGCCACAATCAGGACTGCATACGACCGAGGCACACAGGCCCAACACCCGGCATCATGGTGTGGGGAGCGATCTCCTACACTGGCCGTATACCACTGGTGATCGTCGAGGGGACACTGAATAGTGCACGGTACATCCAAACCGTCATCGAACCCATCGTTCTACCATTCCTAGACCGGCAAGGGAACTTGCTGTTCCAACAGGACAATGCACGTCCGCATGTATCCCGTGCCACCCAACGTGCTCTAGAAGGTGTAAGTCAACTACCCTGGCCAGCAAGATCTCCGGATCTGTCCCCCATTGAGCATGTTTGGGACTGGATGAAGCGTCGTCTCACGCGGTCTGCACTTCCAGCACGAACGCTGGTCCAACTGAGGCGCCAGGTGGAAATGGCATGGCAAGCCGTTCCACAGGACTACATCCAGCATCTCTATGATCGTCTCCATGGGAGAATAGCAGCCTGCATTGCTGCGAAAGGTGGATATACACTGCACTAGTGCCGACATTGTGCATGCTCTGTTGCCTGTGTCTATGTGCCTGTGGTTCTGTCAGTGTGATCATGTGATGTATCTGACCCCAGGAATGTGTCAATAAAGTTTACCCTTCCTGGGACAATGAATTCACGGTGTTCTTATTTCAATTTCCAGGAGTGTATATATCTCTGTTTCAACCTGCCTTCAAGTTTCTTAATTTTTTTTAACGCAACATGCTAGTTTACCACTAGTTATGAAAGTGAACATTCATTTTCACATTAGACTGGTTACGCTATAACTGCAACGAATGGTACGTTGCACAAATTTGTATTATGGCTAATTCTTAGGAATATTGAAGCTTTCTAAACTTAAAACCATTTCTAATTTGCACCAACTGTGACTATAAACTAATTTTTTGTAAGATTTGTGAAGCTGGGCACCTGGCCCGAGACTGGTCATATATAAATAAGTGAAAGCGTGAAACTTCTTTATGTTTACTTAAACTGCTGAGTGCAACTGAACCTACTGTCTCGTTACTTATTTTTATCATTTCAATACTGACCTAAGGAATTTTACCTGACAAACACAACATAAACTTAACCTATTCATTTATTAACCACAATATACAAGCCCAGCGCAATCTCACTGCTCTACAATGACAACATGACTTCAAATAACTAACACAAAAGAATGGCCCTGAATTGGAAGAAATCCTAACGATAACCCATACTTTTCATAAGTCACTTACCTCACAGGAAATCTTTATAACATGGACTACAGCGATTACAGCAAGCAGCAGCTGCAGCCAGCTAAATAAAAAGATTCTAACTACTACAGGCTCTAACTCCTAGGGGGCATATGGTCAGCAAAAGAAAGATTTTGTTGAAGAGCAAACAATGTATTTAGCAGATTTTTACCTTATTCATGTGACATCCAGTACCAAAAATTGTATAGTCGTCAATAATTCCGCTACCCAAAAATTACCAACTGCATCCATCATCATGTTCTACCAACACTGAGTGTCCAAGCAGGACACACGTCAAAGCCGTCCGCTCGCTAGCTGCTAACTGCTAGTCCGTCCAAGCACAGAGTCTCATGCCTACGTCAGATAGTGCTGTCAGCGATATTAATACAATCTATAGTTCTGCCAACATACAAATATATAAACAGGCTACTTACAAGCGATCTGGAGGCCTAATTTGGACTTGTTTTTTAAATCTTTAACCCGCAAATACTGAGGGTATGAGTGGACCTGAGTCAGACAAACGTAAGTTTCCCTTTAACCTGCCAATGAAACAATGGATTATCTACAATGGACTCTATGTGATATTTTCACTACATACCTTCAGACATTATCACCTTGTATGGCATGACTGGCTCCAGCCGTGTCTCACTTGTCCTTTACTCAAAGGTCACTACGGATTTACCGTTCAAGAAGCACAGAACTCTGCATTTCACTGCATTTATAGCTAGTTACCTAGTTGAAAATCCCCAAGACTTGGCGGAAGGTAAATATAGTAGCTATACCAAAACCTGGAAAAAACCCCACAGACCCTAAAAATTTTCGGCCTATCTCCCTGCTTTGTCAGCTCTATAAAGTCTTAGAAAGAATGATCCTTAACCGCATCTCAGAACATGTAGACAAGAATATAATTAAAGAGCAAGCAGGATTCCGCCCAGGAAGGTCATGCTGTGGACAAATCCTCAACCTTACACAGTACACAGAAGATGGATACGAGCGGAAACAAATTACAGGTGCAGCCTTTATCGACCTTACAGCAGCTTACGACACCACAAACCTCAGTAAGTTAATATCAAAAATATATAACACCACAAAAGACTACCGACTGGCGCAATTCATCCAGTGCCTGTTGCAGAATAGACGGTATTTTGTCACGTTGCAGTCGAAGAAGAGCCGATGGCGGACCCAGAAAAACGGCCTACCTCAAGGTAGCGTCCTCGCCCCATTGCTGTATAATATTTATACCAATGACCAACCGATCAGCTTGGACGCTCGCTCCTTCGTCTATGCAGGCGATACAGTCGTTGCCACCCAGGGAAAAACCTTTGAAGAGGTAGAAAGTAAATTAACTTTAGCGATTGAAAAGCTGGGTGACTATTATGATAATAACCACCTCAAGCCAAACCCAGCAAAAACCCAGGTGTGTGCTTTTCACCTACGTAATAAGGAAGCAAGGAGGAAATTCAACATAAGCTGGAAGGGACAACATCTATCTCACTGCGACACACCAAAATATCTTGGGATTAAACTTGACCGTGCTCGCACCTACAAGGAACACTGTTTGGCCACAAAGATGAATGTGAGTGCCAGGAACAACATCATCCGCAAGCTAACAAATAGCAGATGGGGAGCGCAACCTACAGTTCTCTGCACGTCAGCTTTAGCTTTATGTTTCTCCACTGCGGAGTACTCGGCACCCGTTTGGCAAAATTCCACCCACGCTGAACAAGTAAATATAGCACTGAATGAGACTGGACGCATCGTGACAGGATGCCTCCGCCCAACTCCCACAAAGCAGCTGTACCACCTCATGGGCATAGCCCCGCCAGACATCAGAAGAAGGACTGCCGCAGAAGTCGAGAAACATAAACAGGAGACAGATCCCAGGCACCCAATGTTCGGATACAACCTTCAACCTCGCCGACTTAAATCAAGGAAGAGTTTCCTACGAACAACTGAAGCAACTCTTTTATCGCCTAGAGCACGACGAGAAGAGCTGTGGTACAATGTGGACCCAGGAAGACCAGGGAATAGCCCCAGGGAAGAACCCACAGCTGGCTCTGAACTCCCGTATACGACCTGGAAAGCCCTGAATAGACTACGAACAGGCGTATCAAGATGCAGAGCAAACTTGGAAAAATGGGGCTACATCAGTGCAGACGAGCCCTGCGAGTGTGGAGAACAGCAAGACCCACAACACCTACTGGTCTGCAGGAAACTAAACAACCCGTGTTCGACTCAAGACCGATTTGAAGCAAATGACAAGGCTATTCAAGCTGCAGTGTATTGGGCTTCACGTGGGATATGAAAATCGCACTGTTTCGCATCCTTAGCGCTTATCATTTTATGTTACATACTTTTCTATATTATTGTAGTTAATTTACCTTATAACCATGTATTATTGTATTATAACTGCTTCTCTTGCATTGTAATATAATCTTTTTTGTAAAATGGTGATGTCTTGGATACGATAAATAAATAAAACCTGTGTTTGCAATAATTCGATATGTTATTGACATCTAACTGGATACTAATGCAATTTTTACTGGATAAAATCTCATCATAGGTAAGACTGCAAGAAGAAAAAGATTGCAACTTCCAAACTGATATTTTAATGGGTACTGTGAACAGCAACGGTGCTACTACAATCTCCTGGGACACAGCAAACATTACTCGAGCGTTATAGAAGAATATAGACTAGGCATATATTAAGAAATGAAGGAATGCCAAAGACAGATTTGGAAGGAACAAGGAACAGTGGAAGGAGAATATAGCAGAGGACGGCCTAGGCTTAGGTGCATCGCCCAAGTAGTAAAGGACAAAGGCTGCAATAGTAGCTGAAGGCACTGCCCCTCGACACATCACGCTGGAGAACGGCTACAGCGAAGCTACCTGCGGGATGATGAGGAGAAAGGTTTTGGGGGACTCGCTCTCAGGATCGTAAAGGGTGCGCATCGTACGTCATGTAAACAAAGGCTTCGTCTGTAGGCCAAACAGAGAACTCACTCACAAGAGTCGAGCGAAGCTGACTGATGGGAAGAGCGGAAGGCAGCCACGTGTGTCCGGCCAGCAAGCATCTGGAAGCAGAGGCAGGTGAGCGTAGCACGGTCTGCTTGCCGCGGCAGATGGAGGCCCTCTTTAGGCGTCGTGTGTGCAGCCTGCAGCCTCAGCTGGAGTCGCCTCCACTGCACTGCACGCGTGGCTAGACCCGCGCGCTGTTCTCTAGCTCAGTCGGCCAGTTGTCTATGCCTACGCGTATCACATACCTGCTTCGTTCTCGCGCGACCACGCGTCCGGCAGGCTGCGAGTCTCCGCTGGCGCGAGCAGGTGGCAGGGAATATGTACTGCTCCTGTCACAGAGGCGGCCGCGTGTGTTAGGCCAGTAGCTTCACAGTCGCCGCTGACTTCAGAGAGCAGAAGCTGGAACTGGGGGTAGAATTGCACTACGACTCCATACACTGTCCGCGCCTGCTAGCTGAGTGGTAGACCGCTCACGATGCTCAATACTGACTATAAGATCTTTGCGCGAATGTTGGCGGCAAGGCTCGAGACTGTAACATCCAAGACAATACCACCAGATCAGGCTTGTCTAGGGGTGCGGAGCAACATACATTCTATCCTAGGCGAGTACCGTGACGTAATTTCCCTGACGGAAGATTGTCGCATGCGAGCGGCGTTCGTATCGGTGGATTTTGATCGTGCCTTCGACAGGATCAACTATGATTTCCTTGGCTCCACCATGCGACGCATGGCGATACCACAGGATTTTATTACCGTCCTCATGCGCCTCCTTCGCGGCGCTTCTTCGACGGTGAGAGTCAATGGCAGGGAGGTAGGAACGATTCCTGTTTGCAGCTCAGTTAGGCAGGGATGTCCCTTGTCGATGTTACTGTTTACAATAGCGCTCGAACCATTGATGCAGACTCTTAGAGGACTCTAACAGGCGTCCGATTCTGTGCGAGCTCCTTCACGTATCGTGCATATGCCGACGACTTGATGATACTCGTCCGGTCGGAGAACAAAGTAAGTCAGGTGGTTACCCTTCTTACGACGTACGGAGTAACTGCGCGAAACAGGGTCAACACGAATAAAACCAAGATCTTGCACATCGGTCGGGGGCTGGACGCTCTGCACAGTCCGTTTACGACGGTGGACATCTTGCGATGTTTAGATGTATTATTCACCCGATCGCTACGGCAGTCAGCGGCGGCGAGCTGTCGACGTTTCCTCCAACACGTCCGACTGCACATGCGCAACAATTCACTCCGAACGCACGACCTGCCCGAAGGGTGGAGTACACTAATGTCCACCCGGCTTCGCGACTGCCGCACCTGGCACAGGTACTGCCAATGCCACATGGTATTGCTGACAGATTAATGGCGGCCTTTGGATACTATGTCAGCCAAGGAATGTTGTTTAAGATCAAATACGAGACTTTAACTCTCCCATACCATTCTGGAGGACTTAACCTCACGGATGTGCGGAACAAGGCTCTAGCTCTATACCTGCGAGCGCCGCTACGACCTTGGAACCAACTACAACACGCCATCACGTCGGCGATCCTGGGTGTGTTTCTTCCCACGTCCTTTGAACCGCCGGGTGGCACAATATCGCCCTCTATTTCTCACGTCGCGCGATTCTTTGTTGATTTTAGTTGTTCAGTTACAGATACCTTCTACAAGAATCCCCACTACCCGTGAGATATATCGATGCTTGCGGCGTCATCATGGCAGCAATGTTGTCGAACTTAAATACCCAACGCGAGACTGGCGACAGATTTGGCGAGCTGTCCATACACCTCTCTTCACTACAGCAGCGCGATCGTCATGGTATACACTAATCAACCGCAAGACAGTCAACCGCCAACGATTGTACGATATTCGCATGGTAGATTCCCTGCTCTGCCTTATATGTGGCATGCAGGACACCGACGAACATTCTCTGCAGTGCGGTGAGGCAAAGGATGTTCAGCGGCTGACGCAACGCATCATGGCCCTCCTCCGACGCATCGACGAATCCACGATCACGACGGACGCTTTATTCTTCCCTGACGCTGTCTTTTTCCCCTCACAAAAAACATCGGCAATCCGATGGATTGGAGGACACAAATCGCACTTCGTGCTCTCGCGGACCTTGACATCGGGCATTGACTATTGGCACTATCTACTAGAAGAACACGAAATCATCCGCCGCCACTCTAAATATAAAACGCATTTTGCGAACTTTCTAGGCAGCATGTTTCATAAGCCTCCGAAGCGGTGGAGAGTTTGTTTCGAGGGATAGGATTTACTCCCAGTGAAGTGATGAGGATGTCACTTTGGCCCTATATTTCTTTCCCTTCATTTTCATATATGATTTTTATTTTGGGACATTAAAATTAAATGAATAAATAAATTATTATTGTTACTAATAAAAAAACATTATATAAATGTACAATATTTCCTTTCCGCTGCCTCTCCCCTATCCTGTCAGGAGACGGGGACACCGTGGCCAGGCCTCAAAGTACGACCCTTGCAACTCTGCCCCCTAACCTAAAAAAAAAAAAAAATAAATAAATAAATAAATAAATAAATAAAAAAGTGGAAGCCGTCGAAAAAAAAGCGGTAAGCGCGACAGAATGTCATAACTAACGGCCGGGGTTCGATTCCTGGCTGGCTCGGAGATTTTCTCCGCTCAGGGACTGGGTGTTTTGTTGTCCTTATCATCATTTCATCCCCATCGACACGCAAGTAGTCGAAGTGGCGTCACCTAAAAAGACTTGCACCAGGCGAACGGTCTACCCGACGGGAGGCCCTAGCCACACAGCATTTCCATTTTCCACTCCGTACACTCAACAGATATGAATGAATGACGAGGTCCTTGGAGCTGGAGCTAGTTCAGAACCAAGTGCGCCTGCATCTAGCAGACCGAGTCGCTAATCCTGCTAGTCTCTCAAAATCATGCTGCCGGAGCAATGGTGACAAATGCGTCATGGAGACAGCTCATTCTATGGGCGCGTCGCATTCCATGGGCGTCCATAGCAGGGTCTGTTGCCGCCTAGCCAGCCTGGGTGGCCGAGCGGTTCTAGGCGCTACAGTCTGGTGGAACCGCGCGACCGCTACGGTCGCGGGTACGAATCCTGCCTCGGGCATGGATGTGTGTGATGTCCTTAGGTTAGTTAGGTTTAAGTAGTTTTAAGTTCTAGGCGACTGATGACCTTAGAAGTTAAGTCCCATAGTGCTTAGAGCCATTTGAACCATTTGTTGCCTCCTACTGTGCACTATCCGCAGTAGTACAACTATTATAATCGCTGGCTGGTGACGTGCAGGACGTGGCTCGATTCTAGCCTGCTGAAATTGCTTATAATTTAGTCTGTAATTTCTGAAAGCCTTACGAATCACCTTTTTCTATGGAGTATTGTAATTTAATACAAAATCCTATGTTTATATTGAAAATTACCAAAGCAGCAGCTGCAACAGTTTAAAGGTTCCCATAGTTGCTTTTAGTTATTGTGACGACCGGATTTCCATCACGCGGCTTTATGTGTATGTGGCCGACAAAGTGCTTTTGTAGCGGATGCAGTTAACTTCATTTGACGGTTTTACATAATCTGATGATGCCTAACCGCGGTGAAACGCGTTATATTTAAATAAAAATAAACTTTCAAACCGTGACTGTTTTATTTTCAACATAACCTTGAAAACCAGTTGCTGTATCAGTACCCAACAACGTAGTGGAATTAATACTACGATGGTTGTTCATAAAGTAATGCACCGCATATTTTTTCTTCAACAATACTTTATTGAACCTAACGAGAACAACACATATGAAAGAATGGTGTTTTATCTATACACCCTTTTCTTCCTTGTAATCTCCATCCCATTCTATGGCCTTTCTCCAGCGCGAAACAACGGCTTGTATGCCCAGTCGGTACCAATGCTCGTCCTGGTGGATGAGCCAGTGCTTCACTGTGTGAACTTCCTTTGCTGACTGACAGATGCAGCGCCAACAGCCGAGTCGTAATGCGTCTGTGCTCTCGAATGATAGCACCAGCTCGCTGCGACATGTCATGAGTGACAGCCACAGCCGTGGATGGTCTCCCAGTCCGCTGCAGATCGTGGAGCTCTGCCGAACCGCCTTCTGATGACCTCACCCTCCTTGTCCAGCGGCTAACTGTACTTCTGTCGAAAGCAGATGCTCCAGAGACTTTGTACAAGCGTTTGTGAATATTCCCCACAGTTTCTTTCCCTGCAGTGAGAAATTCAATGACGGCACCTTGCTTGTAACGCACATCACCTACGGACGCCATTTTGAAACTGTCCTGCAACTACGCCATCTGTCGGAAGTGACGGAAACTCGGGAGACTTCAAGTAATGCATACGTAATGTTTCGTATTCGTAGCACTGTTTTCGGATTTAAAAAAAAAAAAAATGCTTTGCATTACTTTCTCGGTAACTCACGTACATTCTATGCTTGTATGAATATCGTTCCTTGCTGAGATAAGCAATTCCTCTTCGTGTGTACTTTCTGGGGTGCGCAATAAACATATTTGTGGATTGTATTTTCAGTGTTGGTTCTTGTTAGCTACCCAGGCATTTCAAATGAGACCTGATCCCAGAATTTACGTGACTGTATTGTACGTAGTACCCGTAAGTTAGAATACGGTAAAATGACTTAACATTTGCGAATTATCTTACCCAGACCGGAAAAGTGACTCGGAGCATCACTTGTGTCGATACTGATAATTCGATTGGTATTAACTAAGTAACACCAAATACGAAAATAAGTACTATAGTGAATCAATTTCTAATCTGACATATTTCGCTCTCCACTACACCGCAGAGGCAAACAATATTAATAAAACTGTTACACTACAAGAGCCTGCTAAAAAGTAATGCGTCCGAATTTGTTACGTGAAAACTCTTAAATCTTTTTACACAAAAGAAACGTTGTCAACGTTTTTAACATTCTACATCTTTCCTCTTCATGTTTACAAATTTATTTCTCAACATAGTCACCCTGACGACGAACTCGTTTCTCCTAAAGAGAGCCGGCCGGAGTGGCCGAGCGGTTCTAGGCGCTACAGTCTGGAACCGAGCGACCGCTACGGTCGCAGGTTCGAATCCTGCCTCGGGCATGGATGTGTGTAATGTTTTAAGGGTAGTTAGGTTTAAGTAGTTCTAAGTTCTAGGCGACTGATGACCTCAGAAGTTAAGTCGCATAGTGCTCAGAGCCATTTGAACCATTCTCCCAACGAGAGACCAGTTTGTTGATACCATCACTGTAGAATGTTTGACTTGGTTGACGCAGTCACAGCCTCACCTCTGCTTGCACCACTTCATCACCATCGAAGTCAAGTCCTCGAATTTGTCCTTTAAGTTATGGATGGGGCAAAGTTGGGATGATATGGAGGATGATCGATGGCTGCGGACCCACGGCGTCGGATTGTCACAGATGCAGCTCAGGTGTGGTCTGTCATTGTTATGCTGAAGGAGGTGGTGATCTACGAATGGACGAACTCTTAGAATTCGAAACTCGATTACAGGGCGCTGTTTCTGACGCATCAACGTAGTTATTCACTGCATTGTTACGCGTACCATTCGGAGCCCTCTGGAGGTAGAGGGCTGCAAATATGAAGACGTGAAGAGTAAATATGTGGGATGTTGTTTCAGTAAAGATAGCTTTAAGAGTTTACACATAAAAATCCAGAGGCATTACTTTGAGGACGCTCTGGTAAATCTGCGTGACAGGATATGCCGAATGTCTCTGAGAGCCGAAGGCACATTTTCTCTTGTGTTCCATTCTTCTCATGTGTACATTGACTCCTTGCAAAACAACACCCATTCATCGCTTCTTCCATACCACTTGAGTGTTTGGCTATATGTATTTAAAAACATACCAAAATACGAGCAATAAACAGCACGAACAGCTACGATGCCTGGAATAGAGGATGTCGGCAGGGATGGGGGTGTGGCACACTCAGGGTCGTGGTACGAGACGTGGGGGAAACTCTGCAACACCTGCGAAGCCTCGATTAACAAAGTTTGTACACGTGTTATCTACTGCCAGCATAAAAATTCATTGTTTCAAAAGTAGGAGGAGGGGCCATTGTTTCAACGGTTGGATTTGGAAAGTCGTATTTAGTGTCCTAAACGAGATGGTAGAGTCATAGTTAAGTTTTGCTCAACGAACGACATATACCAGAAATGTTAACGCAGTGCACCACTCTCACACACACACACACACACACACACACACACACACACACACACACAGCCCGCATCTTGTGGTCGTGCGGTAGCGTTCTCGCTTCCCACGCCCGGGTTCCCGGGTTCGATTCCCGGCGGTGTCAGGGATTTTCTCTGCCTCGTGATGACTGGGTGTTGTGTGCTGTCCTTAGGTTAGTTAGGTTTAAGTAGTTCTAAGTTCTAGGGGACTGATGACCTAAGATGTTAAGTCCCATAGTGCTCAGAGCCATTTGAGCCATTTTTGAACACACACACACTTTCCTTTTTTTGGGGTATTCTTTAATCCATGAACAATTTCTGATTGCATAGTCGGAGGAAGACTAGTAGCAATAAAAGTTGAAATTGTCTCATTTTTTTGTTGGACGATAAATAACGGATCATTTATTGCTTCCCTTTGGCTACAGTAAGGGTGAATGATTTGGATAGGATGAAAGGGCGAATTTATGGAACCACCCAATTAACTGCATTATCTCCAGTAATAAAAAGACATCAATTTACAGCATGTAATTTAGATAAAATAAGATATTGAGAATTCTGATTTGTGGCACTGACGCCCATTCAACTTACCTTAGAATATTTTTAGCACTTTTACTAAAGCAATATCTATAAAATAATCACTCCTAATTAATTCATTTCTTTATATATTTACAACGAGAGAACGACGACAATGATAATTTTACTTCAGAACATTGAATTCTAACGTAAGAAATAACAAAAATCAAAAAACGTTCAGAATATGGGAATTATGATAATGGTGGTGACTCTCCGCCCATCACCTTGCTAAAATACATTGGTCATTCTAAGGCTTATTGAAGTGAAAAGAGTTTAATAATTTACAGTACTCAATTATTTGTCGAGCGGGATATTTGAAAGCGAAGTCTTTCACACTTGACTTACACGTCCTTCTGTACTCTTCCCCCTTGATATGGTCGTTCCTCTTAAAATCGCGGTGGACAGAAACTGCCACATACTTGAATGTAACAACAGACTAGTCGAATAATATGTATGTGTTGATCTCTTCACGAGCATTACACTGTACTTTGTATTATTAAGCTACATTCACAAGGGCCATAGATATTGCACTGTGACGACAATATGGCCCGCACCATTGTCCAGCAGTATGGTCGAACAACTGAGTTGCAGCCACAGCTTCGGTAGCAATGCCGGCCATCTTTGCACAGCAAATGTTTGTGGCAATACATTTCCGTGATTATACAGGCTACGGTATTGCCGCGGAATGGAGGTTGCGGCTGCACAAGGCCGAAAAATATGTCCCTCTTAAAATGACCTTTAGAATAAGCTACATTGTGTGCTCCAGGAATGGGAAAATTCCACTAGAAATTACCCAAGAACTTCACCTGACACTCCTAGTAAACACGAGTCCTACCTTCTTAGGGCGTGCAGACCAGTCAGTACCAGATAACATAATCAGCAATCAGGCTGTATTCGGATATGGACTGAATACAGAATGTCACATCCAGTCGGTAGCGAACATCGTGTCTATGACGTTCCACACTGATTTAAGAGAACCGAGAAACAAAGTGGAAGGCAATGAAAGTCAAACTGCACACACCAAAAAAAGTTTTGCATCATCCCGGTTCCCAGAACTCCTGAAGACAGACGTTGTCTGTGGACATTGTATCACAGACACAATTCTTTTGACTGTTCAGAGATGTCACGAAACCCGCCCAAAGATGTAAACAACCATGCGGGAGCAGCGCTTATTAGACGGAGGAGGTCCGACAGCCGATCAGTTCCAGTCATTCCACCAGGAAGGAGGTACACGACTCGTGTTGTCTGTAGTTCAACCATGCCTAGACGGTCAATACCGCAGTTCCACCGCGTCCACATTGTTACTTTGTGCCAGCAAGGGCTTACAACAAGGCAAGTGTTCAGGCGACACGGAGTGAACCAAAGCGATGTTGTTGGGACATGGAGGTGACACAGACAGGAACTGTCGATGACATGCATCGCTCAGGCCGCCCAAGTGCTACTACTGCAGTGGATGACCGCTACCTTCGGATTATGGCTCTGAGGAACCCTGACAGCAACGCCACCATGTTGAATAATGCTTTTCGTACAGCCACAGGATGTCGTGTTACGACTCAGACTGTGCGCAATGGGCTGCATGATGCAAAACTTCATTCCAGACGTCCATGACGAGGTCCATCTTTGCAACCACGACACCATGCAGCGCGGTACAGATGGGCCCAATAACATGCCGAATGGACTGCTCAGGATTGACATCACTTTCTCTTCACCGATGAGTGTCGCATATGCCTTCAACCAGACAATAGTCGGAGACGTGTTTGTAGGAACCCGGTCAGGCTGAACGCCATAGACACACTGTCCAGCGAGTGCAGCAAGGTGGAGGTTCCCTACTGTTTTGGGGTGGCATTATGTGGGGCCGACGTACGCCGCTGGTGGTCACGGAAGGCGCCGTAACGGCTGTACGATACGTGAATGCCATCCTCTGACCTATAGTTCAACCTTATCGGCACCATATTGGCAAGGCATTCGTCTTCATGGACGACAATTCGCACCCCCATCGCGCACATTTTGTGGATAGCGACATCGCTCGACTAGCGTGTCCAGCATGCTCTCCAGACATGAACCCTGTCGAACATCGCTGGGATGGATTGAAAAGGGTTGTTTATGAACGACATGACCCACCAACCACTCTGAGGGATCTACTTCGAATCGCCGTTGAGGAGTAGGACAATCTGGACCAACACTGCTTTGATGAGTTTGTGGATAGTATGCCACGACGAAGACAGGCATGCTTCAATACAAGAGGACGTGCAACTGGATTTTAGAGGTGCCGGTGTGTACAGCAGTCTGGAACACCACCTCTGAAGGCCTCGCTGCGTGGTAGTACAACATGGAATGTGTGGTTTCCGTAAGCAATAAAAGGCCGGAAATGATGTTTATGTTGATCTCTATTCCAATTTTCTGTACAGGTTCCGGAACTCTCGGAATCGAGGTGATGCAAAACTTTTTTTGGTGTGTGTATATAACCAAGTGGACTGGGAAAATTTAGGAAAATTGTCACGGATAATATCCCACACAGAGAAATTGGCTGCGATTTTCAAAGTCGCTACGGGTACAGCAACGTCGATCAACATTAATGATTTTATTTGATCTGCCTGAACTTTGATTCCCTTTCGAAATTTCTCCTACATTTGCTTCAGTGCTTCTTCGATGTACACATTGAACAACATCGGGGATAAGCTACAATCCTGGCTAACTTCCTTCTCGATTAGTGCCCTCCTTTCATGTCATTCCAGTGTTATTACTGCACTATGGAATGTGTGCAAGTTGTACATTACGTCTCGCTCTCTGAACATTCTGGGTGTTATTGCCTGATAAACGTAATACTTAAACTTGAAAAAAAATAGTATTAGTGAGAAAAAGTGGTAGCAGTAATAGTAGTAGTTTTACTAATCCGTAGATCACTTTTATAAGGACACTGGAATTGTCGAGTTCTTACAGTTTAAGAACAACAAAAAAATTCACACATATCTACGTTTACATACGTAAAGATCTAGTATGGTAAGGATGAGACAAGTAGATGGCAGGAACCATCCCGGCATTTGCCGGAAGTAATGTAGGAAAATCACGGAAAACCCAAATCAGGATGGTTGGATCAAGAGTGGAGATTCCAGCCTCCAGAATACATGACCACTCTGCTTAACACGTCCATTTGGTTTATCCCTAGTGTACAATACTGTTAACAAACTAATTATTTTATAATGTAAAAGGCTAATGCTACACTGTTCATTTATTTCTCACTTCTAGTCACTGCACACCCTACACACACTCTACTTCACAACATTTAATTCCCTAACGATTTCCTAATTGGAATCTCCCATGCGTCTAGCCCCAACTACCATTCCGCGTTCAGAGTCTGTTAATTCTCATCGTACAGCCACAGTCACGTCGGAAACCTTTCCACATGAATCACCTGAGGACAACTGATGGCTCCGCTAATGCATGCCCATTTATACCTTTTGTCTGTACATGTGGACTTTGCTATTCCATTACTTTTGTCAACTCACTGTAAAGCAGAGCCGGCCGGAGTGGCCGTGTGGTTCTAGGCGCTACAGTCTGGAGCCGAGTGACCGCTACGGTAGCAGGTTCGAATCCTGCCTCGGGAATAGATATGTGTGATGTCCTTAGGTTAGTTAGGTTTCATTAGCTCTAAGTTCTAGGCGACTGATGACCTCAGAAGTTAAGTCGCATAGTGCTCAGAGCCACTTGAACTATTTGTTAAGCAGAACAGTCAGGACATCCAACGACAGAGTACAATTGAAAGTTGCGATTTCAGTCTTTAAGTTCGTTAGTCGTAGTATTACGAAATAACACAAAGCGAAGTTATGGACCCATGAGATATCGAAACCACTCTCTCCGACCAATAAATAAATCTACAATCATTCAAGACGAACGAGTGCGATGGTCGTTCCCTTCTCTGAATATTTAGGTGACTGATCTTTGAATATGGGGCCCGTGCGCAACGAAAACACCGTCACAACAGGAGATCAACAGCTTAGGAATACTGCAGTTTCTATTAGTTATTTCTAGGTCACCCAAAAGTGGAAAACTTGTGTATACGAAGGGATTTTGAACTATAAGAAAAATCTGAAAGTAACACATATTTATTTGTTCTTAATGATTGGAATAATTCACATAAAATTAATACACAGCAAAGTTCACTACAAACGTAAGTGAAATTCCAAAGTAACGGTAACATTGTGGGGAGGTACGAAATTATATGGAAATCTGGCTGAAGAAAACACAGCATCTTCTCATCTGGGCAGCTCAGAAATTCAAAGTTAACGAGACAAAAGAATGCTAAAAACTGGCACCTTACGGCGCTGGAGACACGAATTGCCCAGAATCTTTATTCTAAACCCTTAACTGTTCACTTTTAAAAAAAATCTTTCCATGGAGGGGATGACTCAGTCTTGTTGCCAATGTGACGGACGAGGAGACTTTCCCTGATTTTACAAAACAAGGCAACGCAGCAGAAACTGTACAGTCTTGGCATACAAAACGCACATTAACATACACCAGGTTCGTATTTCTCTGAAGCAGTCCCTCCTCGATTGGTCAGCCTCTCCGCACAAGCACGGTGATGGGGATGACTCATTCGATTAGATTCCCAAAAATTTTTCGAGACTTTCCCAGTCTTGTCTGTCGGCGCCACGGTGTTCCATCCTTTGATGTAGGTACAGAAAGGGCAAAAATGCCATGCTCAGTTATTCTCTGGGGATAGCAGTGGCCACACGGCGTCCTCTATCCTGCTCGAAGGCCGTTGCCAGCTCTGCTAATAAAAGCATGGAGCCGACTGCAACCCAGCTTCAGAGAAAACTTACCAACCCCACGGAGATGCTCGCTCCTTTTAATGGGATTCAGTGACCGCCTCCTGCCGACAAACTGGAACTATGACCACACCAGGAGTGCACCTTCCCGCATCTTTCTAGTAAGAAAAATGAAAAACCTTTCCTTCTAGGCACACATGTCCAGTTGTTGTTGTGGTCTCCAGTCCTGAGATTGGTTTCATGCAGCTCTCCATGCTACTCTATCCTGTGCAAGCTTCTTCATCTCCCTGTACCTACTGCAACCTACATCCTTCTGAATCTGCTTAGTGTATTCGTCTTTTGGCCTCCCTCTACGATGTTTACCCTCCACGCTGCCCTCCAATACTAAATTGGTGATCCCTTGATGCCTCAGAACATGTCCTACCAACCGGTCCGTTCTTCTTGTCAAGTTGTGCCACAAACTCCTCTTCTCCCCAATTCTATTCAATACTTCCTCTTTAATTACGTGATCTACCCATCTAATCTTCAGCATTCTTCTGTAGCACCACATTTCGAAAGCTTCTATTCTCTTTTTGTCCAAACTATTTATCGTCCATGTTTCACTTCCATACATGACTACACTCCATACAAATATTTTCAGAAGCACACTTCCTGACACTCAAATCTATACTCGATGTTAACAAATTTCTCTTCTCCAGAAGCGCTTTCCTTGCCATTGCCAGTCTACATTTTATATCCTTTCTACTTCGTCCATCATCAGTTAGTTTTTATTTTTTCTCCATGGATTTTAATACCTACTCCGAATTTGTCTTTTGTTTCCTTTATTGCTTGCTCAATATACAGATTCAATAACATCGAGGACAGGCTACAACCCTGTCTCACTCCCTTCCCAACCACTGCTTCCCTTTCGTGCCCCTCGACTCTTATAACTGCCATCTGGTTTCTGTACAAATTGTAAATAACCTTTCGCTCCCTGTATTTTATCCCTGCCACCTTCAGAATTTGAAAGAGAGTATTCCAGTTCACATTGTCAAAAGCTTTCTCTAAGTCTACAAATGCTAGGTACGTAGGTTTGTCTTTCCTTAATCTTTCTTCTAAGATAAGGCGTAAGGTCTGTATTGCCTCACGTGTTCCAACATTTCTACGGAATCCAAACTGATCTTCCTCGAGGTCGGCTTCTACCAGTTTTTCCATTCGTCTGTAAATAATTCGTGTTAGTATTTTTGCAGCTGTGACTTATTAAACTGATAGTTCGGTAATTTTCACATCTGTCAACACCTGCTTTCTTTGAGATTGGGATTATTATATTCTTCTTGAAGTCTGAGGGTATTTCGGCTGTCTCATACATTTTGCTCACCAGATGCTAGAGTTTTGTGAGGACTGGCTCTCCCAAGGCCCTCAGTAGTTCTAATGGAATGTTGTCTATTCACGGGGCCTTGTTTCGACTTAGGTCTTTCAGTGCTCTGTCAAACTCTTCACGCAGTATTATATCTCCCATTTCATCTTCATCTATATCCTCTTCCATCTCCATAACATTGCCCTCAAGTACATCGCCCTATCACAGACCCTCTGTATGCTCCTACCTTTTTGCTTTCCCCTCTTTGCTTAGAACTGGGTTTCCATCTATGCTCTTGATGTTCATACAAGTGGTTCTCTTTTCTCCAAAGGTCTCTTTAATTTTCCTGTAGGCAGTATCTATCTTACCCCTCGTGAGATAAGCCTCTAAATCCTTACATTTGCCCTCCAGCCATCCCTGCTTAGCCATTTTGCACTTGCTGTCGATCTGATTTTTGAGACGTTTGTATTCCTTTTTACCTGCTCCATTTACTGCATTTTTATATATTCTCCTTTCATCAATTAAATTCAATATTTCTTCTGTTAGCCAAGGATTTCTACTAACCCTTGTCTTTTTACCTACTTGATCCTCTGCTGCCTTCACTACTCCATCCCTCAGAGGTATCCATTCTTCTTCTACTGTATTTCTTTCCCCCATTCCTGTCAGTTGTTCCCTTACGCTCTCCCTGAAACTCTATACAACCTCTGGTTTAGTCGGTTTATCCAGGTCCCATCTTCTTATTTTCCAACCTTTTTGCAGTTTCGACAGTTTTAATGTACAGTTCATAACCAATAGATTGTGGTCAGAGTCCACATCTGCCCCAGGAAATGTCGTACAATTTAAAACCTGGTTCCTAAATCTCTGTCTTACCATTATATAACCTATCTGAAACCTGTCAGTATCTCCAGGCTTCTTCCATGTATACAACCTTCTTTCATGATTCTTAAGCCAAGTGTTAGCTATGATTAAGTTGTACTCTGTGCAAAATTCTACCAGACGGCTTGCTCTTTCATTTCTTACCCCCAGTCCATATTCACCTACTATGTTTCCTTCTCTCCGTTTTCCTACTCTCGAATTTCAGTCACCCATGACTATTAAATTTTCGTCTCCCTTCACTAACTGAATAATTTCTTTTATCCCATCATACATTTCACGTCCAGTACCTTCAATAAAGTAACCACAGAATAGTATCATGAAATGAAACAACACTCCATTGCAATATGTAAGAATTGTGACACATCGTTGATGGTGTACCCACACGATATCAATCAGGCGGCCATGATGTATTGTGACGTCAGTGAAGGAGACGGAGACGGTGCGAGCGCCCTCGCACCGTGCAGCGGCGGCGGCTGAGGACATCCACCTGCGCCGCGCACACGTGAGGGCGAGAGCCTTTCCGGTGGTCGGCTGCGCCCCGGCGCGGCGCGGACGATGACTGCAATTAAAGCTGCGTGGCCCGTGGCCCGTGCCGCGCCTAACGGCAGCCCGCAACCCTTGGCCGGCCATCCGCCGCGGACGTTGCCTGCCTCCCTCCTCCCTCCCTCCCTGCCAGCAGCATCTGCACACGGCCGGCGCCGTTACGCACATCCCGCGTGGCAGCCGGCGGGCCACGGCAGGTCGTTACCCCAGCCACCTGCTCATCGCAGCCTCCCACCCCACACTACGTCTGTACTCTGCGAGCCAGCTTATGGCGCCTGGGACTGTCGCCGAGGGCACATTGTCCACCACCGTCACTTCACCCCTTTCCTCTTCCAGTCACCAATGATGCGCAGGAAGAATCGCATGATTTATAATTAATCTGCAACTACGGAGGTCCCATGTGGGCTGTAATTATCGTATGACAGCGAAACTTGGTAGATATTCTTATGCTTTAATATGGAACCGATTTATGCTGGAAAAAAATTAGGTCCAATTTTGGCCACAATGTGAAAATGTGGCGCTGTTGATGCAACAAAGGCGCACAGCAATGTTTCCTTATATAATGGATTAGGAACTGGACGTGGGCAGGAAAGCTGAAGCGAGAAAGGCATAACGTTGGTTTCACACTTCAGCGCCAAAGACACTGGTACACCGCCTGATATTGTGTAGGCCCATGTGAGCTCACAGAAGTGGTGATGGAGGGAACGGACACCACGAATCCTGCAGGACTGTGTACAGAAATCCGTAAGAGTACGAGGGGGTGGAGATCTCTTCTGAACAGCACGTTGTAAGGCATCCCCGATATGTTCAATAATGTTCATGTCTGGCGAGTTTGGTGTGCAGACGGAAGTGTCTAAACTCAGAAGAATGCTCCTGAAGACACTCTGCAGCAATTCTGGACGTAAGGGGTGTCACATTGTCCTGCTGTAATACCCCAAGTCCGTCGGAACGCACAATGGACATGAATGGATGCATATGATCAGCCAGGATGCTTACCTACTTATCACTTGTCAGAGTCGTATCTATACTTATCAGGATCCCATATCACTCAAACTGCACACACCCCACACCATTACATAGCCTCCAACAGCTTGAACAGTCTCCTGCTGACATGCATGGCCCATGCATTCAGGAGGTTGTCTCCATAACCGCACACGTCCATCCACTCGATACATTTGAAACTAGACTCGTCCGTCCAGGCAGCAGGTTTCCAGTCATAACCAGTCCGATGTCGATCTTGACGGGCCCAGGCGAGGCCTAAAACTTTCTATCGTGCAGTTATCAAGGCTATACGAGTGGGCCTTCGGCTCTGAAAGTCTATATCGCTAATGTTTCAAATGGTTCAAATGGCTGTGAGCACTACGGGACTTAAAATCTTAGGTCATCAGTCCCCTAGAACTTAGAACTACTTAAACTTAACTAACACATCCACACCTGAGGCAGCATTCGAACCTGCGAGCGTAGCGGTCGCACGGTTCCAGACTGTAGCGCCTAGAACCACTCGGCCACTCCTGCCGGCGCTAATGTTTCGTTGAATGGTTCGCAAGCTGACACTTGTTGATGGCCCAGCATTGAAATCTGCAGCAATTTGAGGAAGGATTGCGCTTCTATCACGCTGAACGATTCTCTTCAGTCGTCATTGGTCCCAATCTTGCAACATCTTTTTCCGGTCGCAGCCATGTCGGAGATATGTTTTACCGGATTCCTCATATTCACTCTACACTTGTGAAATGGTCGTACAGGAAAATCCCCACTTCAACGCTACCTCGGAGTACTGTGTCCCATCGGTCGTGCGCCGACTACTACATGACGTTCAAACTCACTTAAATCTTGATAACCACGCACTGCCTACCGCAGCGCCGTATTCCGTCTGTTTACATATCTCTGTATTTCAATACGTATGCCTATACCATTTTCTTTGGCGCTTCAAACTGTTGTTATATAATTTGTTCATTATCAGCACTGGAGAGTTCGACGAGATGTTATAAAGCAGCGTTGGTCAGTCTTTTTGTCTACCGCGCGCTCTGCGTCTCTGTTAATAGTAAAATTTTGTAACCACCAGATTTCTCCCTTAGTAATGGTGATTTATAAAGTACCGTGGGGAAGAAACTTCAGCTTAAGAAGTTTGTGAAGCGCGAGTTGTAGCATATAATCATAATTAGTTACCAAATACTTTGTCAAAATGTTTTGAAGACCCAATGAAAATGTTTTTAAAACCCCTACTGCGTGCCGCCCACCATGAAAGCTGGAACCCCCAGTAGTGTCCGGTGGGTACGACGTTGACTGCCACTACCGTACAGCACCAGATTTGCACCTGGAATTTTTTTTTTTTTTTTCAGCCTTCCACATGGACGCATTAGCATATTTACCAAATTTCGCTGCCATGTGATAACTACAGCCCGTACTGGACCTCAGTGAGTAGCTGCATTTTAATTACAACCACCAGGGAAGATTGTTAGTAACCTCTCCACGTAGGCTCTAGTTTCCTTCGTGTTGTTTTCGCGAGGAATACATCCGAGGGTGCTACACGTTGGTGGCTCGTCCAGCAACGTACGCTCTCGGAACTTCAACAGTAAACACCCTGCAATGCACAGCGCCACTGGAATTGGCTGAGCATCTACGTGACGCGTGCCCTGTTTATACCTGGATCATTCCAGTGACTTTTAGAGAAGATTTTGTTTCCGTGGGAATCCACGGACTCCAAGTGTTTAATATAAGAATAGACTGTCGGTTGCAGGCTGTATTGTGCTTTATTAAAACCGTGCTATTAGCTAATTTCGGCCGTGCTTGATAGTGGATCACGGCCAAAGTTAGCTGGCAACACGATTTTAATAATGCACAGTACAGCCTACAACGGACTATGTATTTTGTTTTTGTTAAACTTTTAGAGAAGTTTGAGAAAAACATTCTTGCTCATGGAATTTCAACGCAGCTCAGAACCTGCATCACTGTTCCCAGAAGTACGCACATACGCAAGAAAAAGAGGCACCACGAAGTAATTACCCGAATGGGACGGAAATCGATAGATGTGATGTACAGATACAGACAAACCAATGATTAAATTTTCAGAAAAACTGAATGATCTGTTCAAGAGAAAGAGCTTCACGAACTGAGCAAGTCAGTAACGCGTTGGTCCACCTCTGGCGCTCTTGTAAGCTGTTACGAGGCTGGACATTGATTGATAGAGTTGTTGGAAGTCCTCTTGAGGGTTCTAGAATGTAGACTTTCACGGCCGGAAATATCATGTCCATTATAATTATCCGGGCCGCTATGCCGTGGTCGGTTGATGAATTCTGTGTCAATTCCCAACGTTTCGTTCCCATCCGTGGGAGACATCTTCAAGGGGGTCTGTAGCTCGATGGAAGGTCCAATACACCCACTGGCTCGCTAGCTAGTCAGTAGCGAGCCAGTGGGTGTGTTGGACCTTCATCATATATATATATATATATATCAGTTCATGATATCCACTATTACAAGTTTACTCTTTCTGATAGACACACGTCCAGATCGTCCGCTCTCAAAATTCTGCCATCTCTCTCCCCACATCCACCACTGCTGGCGGCTCACCTCCAACTGCACAACGCTATGCGCTGTTCACACCCAACTGCCCAACACTACAATAGCAAAAATTCCAATAATGCAAACCAGCCACAGACTGCACACAGCACAGTCAGTGATTTTCATATAGAGCGCTACGTGGTCTTACCAACATAAAAACCTAAACAGCCTACCTACAATATGATGTGCATTTTATGTGATCTGAAACCATCACTGTTAATGAATATATGCGGCTCTGAACATGATTTTGTTAGGGAGATTTTTCATAAAAGGATTTTTCATAATTTTTTCTCTCTGCTTAGTTAGCATGTAATGGGCATCATAAGTTTCATACTTTTAACAAGGCACTTGAGATACTGATGATAAATATTTGAAACTTCCTGGCAGATTAAAACTGTGTGCCGGATCGAGACTCTAACACGGGACCTTTGCCTTTTGCAGGCAAGTGCTCTACCATCTGAGCTACTCAAGCACGACTCACGACCAGTCCGCACAGCTTCAATTCTGGCAGTACCTCGTCTCCTACCTTCCAATGAATATTTGTGTTATATTAGTATACATATGCATATGATAAAATTACAAATATAATTAAGTGTAGCATAATACATATGTGATTAGAGTAAATTTAAGGTAACCAGTACTAGGTTTGCGTGCGGTTTAATAGCTGCTGGATGACGGTTTAAAAGTTAGTATTGTATGCTGAGTAAATAAGCCCATAGTTTTATGAAATTTAATGATTATGAGAATGTGAAGTCGTCTGTGTGTACACTTTAAAGACATTTTTCAAAGCGAACATTAATGAAAGTGCCATATTGGCTTTTAGGATCTCAAAATTTTAGTAGTTTGTACTTAACATGTCAGGTTCATTTAAACTTTATTCCTACTCTATCAAATCGTAGTTGTCTCTGAGCTACAGACTCATACAGTTGAAAGCGTTTTATTTATGTAATGCTAGTTCTAGAACTGGTCTACAGAACTACATAAAAGTTAGAGGGCAGCTGTGGGTTCGAGATTCGTAATATCTTCGTTTAGATATGTTACAATCGAAAAATTTTCTGTTCACCCAAAGGTCCATTTAAAAATAGAATCAAAAGTTTAAAATATTTATAAACTCCGCAAATATACTGTGTGTAAACTTTTTTAGCTTTTTTTTTATTACTACTGAGATACAAGGACGCCATACTCAAATTCTCACTCTAGTGTGCAACGAAAGTCATACATCCTAAATTGTAATGAACAGATAATGTAATAAATTAGATAGATAGTACCATGTACAATATCCTGAGGAATTTCGGTCAAGTACCTTAAGAAAATATTGATCAAAATATTTTTTATAAACAGTTTCCAAAGGTATTTCTCTTTGGTAATACAAAGAAGACTATAAATTTTAATTACTATACTCAACCTTTTGACCTAACTGATGTTTCATTTCGATAAGCTGGGAACAAGAAAAATGCTGAAAAGGTAAGAGGCATGATTCAGTATTGACAACTTCACTGACTCTTACATCGTTTCAGAGAACAGTAACAACAAGATTTTAGAAAATTCTTTCCTTGTAAAACATGTCACAGCAAAACAAAATAGGAAGTCTATGTAGAACATTTGAACAAACTTTTTCAGAAGTTCACTGATGACTCATTTCCAGCTTACTTTTCAACCAAACTTTTGCAAGTACTTCAAATAATGTTTATAGAAAACATTTAAGTTTCTAATTCCTAGTACAAAAAATGACAGACATTATATTGTACATAGACAGTTAAACAAAAACATGAAATCGAATATTAACAAAAAAATCTACATATAATAGAAAGTCATGCTGTATAATTTAGATTACTTTGAGATTACTAAGGAAGTGCTAAAATTACCACAGGGTTTTTACTGTACTAGAGAACATGAGAAAACAATTGTGTAATAATGTATCATGTACAGCTCCCAGATAACTTTCGCAGTGGAGAGCGGCAATATGAAAAAGCAACAAACATGGACCTTTCTTACAGGATAATACAAGGAAAATAGAGACTATTATGTTCGCTTCCAGAGGAGTTCAGTTTAGAAAGTGAATTAAAATAAATGTAAAACTCAAAAGATAAAAGTGAAAAGATGGTTCATTTTGTTGGGAAAGCACTATTTATCACATAAATTACTCAACATGGTGCATCCTCTACTAACTTCAACCCAGTTAGAGCTAGACATAAGTACTTTTTTCACTTTGTGCTTTACAAAAAATAAAACAATCGAAGTTTGAGCTGTAAATGTAATACACATTTGTGGTCATGTAGACAAAGGGCAGTTTGTATGAGACTGACTCAAGTAACTATGTCATTTCTGATATAATCAGTTTGAATTCACTACCATTCACAAAATTCGTATTATAACTGTTTGACGATATACAGGGAAGATTTACACAGAGGTTATGTTGAATGAAATCACCCACAAAATTTTACAACATTTTTTATGTTAAATAAATGAATTTTTCAAATTCTGGAAAAAGTTAACAAGTGTATCATGCACAAATTTAGTCACTCTCTTACAACGAAGTATGCCCAAAATTTTTTATTTGTTTCCCAAGTTTTTAATATGAGGTTCTTAAATTTTATTCCTGATGAAAAGTTTTCTTTGTTTTAGAACATTTCTGAAATTTGCTATAGCTTGAATATCTATTACATCCCCACTATTTATTTTCTACAACATTCCTTATTCTACTTCCTTCATAAAAATAGGAGCACAATATCCAACTGTATAGTTGAACATTTTCCTTCCCAGTTTTCACTTTTGACTTTAATGTATATGAGCAATCTAATTCATTACATCTTCCATTCCCTTGAAACTCTCCATATAGCAAATCATTTTCAGTTTCTTTTTAACCCATTTCTCCTACTTCTTATCTCTCTTTTAATACTTAACTTCAGTTTTCAACAAGTTGACAGTTATACTAGGATTGTCATTATAAGTGCTTCTCCCTGACATAGGTTGGTTTCAATTCATGAGTTGTATTTCACCATTTTCCCTCAGTATATCGTTTATTTTCTTCCACCAGTCTGCACACAGTTTCACAGGTCTTCCCAAGTTTATATCTAATATTTTGAAACTGTTATTTCTGTCATGGTAATGCAAAGGTAATATTAAATTCTTTCTCTGTTCCCTTCTATGCTCATATACAAACTGAAATGATCTAAATTATCATAACTTTTATTCCTCAATTTACTGATACCAATAGGCAACAACTGCTTATCAGATACAAATAATCATCATATGAAACTTCATCATCAAACTTCATTAGCTGTTCCTCATTTATTTCAATATAAACTTCACTGTAATCTTCAGGCACTATCTATTTCACTTTCCTCATTTGCATTGACCACAGTGACACATCGTCAACATATTCACCTCCCACCTGCATCCGACGATCGGGATTATGCTCCATGACATTAGTATTCAATAATTCACAGCATTCCTCACCGAACAAATCTCCCAATTCAGAACTAGCATTACTCGCATTTTCCACTTCAGTACTTTGCATGTTACCTTCAGTGCAACTATAAAAAGTTGCCACTACCTCTGAACCCATCTCTAAGTTTTCAACATTATTTTGCCTGTTATTGTTTATTAACATATAATATTATCTCACAACATTCCAAAGCTCACTCTCACATTCCATGCTATTCATCTGATATACTCTCTCAGTATTATGTCTTTCTCATGTGATGTGATCCTCATTTAATGTTTTGACAAAATTTAACAGTCCAACTTTTACTTGAGTCCCTCATCCCAAAAATTATGGGCCCTCATTGGAACAATTTCCCAACTGATTTCCCCTGTGACTTTGTCTTTCATGTATTGGCATTATATTTTTGTACCTTCCATCCTCTATTCATCAAAGTCTATGCCCCAATCTCTTTCTCTGCAATTTCAATTGTAACTTTTTCTCATTTCTCCATTGGGATGTTCATTCCTAAACTTTCCAGATTCTCTCCTCCCTTGATTACCCTCCACTGATGTTTGGATTCCAGACCTTCCCCCATATTGATGACTTTCTTGACTGACGTTTTACCAATTTATCCCCCCTAAAGCCATGCCTAGTTCGTCAAAATTCTAAATAAATTGATCTGTTGAGTCATCAGGTTCATGAACTAAGCACCATTGCAACCTTTGGTTTATTTCCTCTTAAGGTTATAAATTTGTTCCACCTGATTAACAGGCCGTTCATCCCTCCATTTCCTCCCCATTTAAAAATTCACTCTTTATTCGGTTAATCTCCTCTTAAGTTTATAAATTTGTTCCACCTGCTCAAAAGGCCGTTCATCCCTCCATTTCCTCCCCATTTAAAAATTCATTCTTTATTCTAGCTTGTTTAGGCTCTAAACTCCTTTTTCAAATTTAGCAAATGTTACCCACCAATCAGAGTTTTTATTAATCCAAGATAAAGCACACCTATTTAGAATTTTTCTAAGAAATTTGGCTTTTAATTTATGAGTCATGCCAGTCACAAAATTATCCTTACAGTGTTGAAGAGAATCTACAAAGTGTCACAAGGAAAACTTTTCACTGGCAGGATGGTCCACATACACCACTGTTAGCACACAGGTTTTTAGACACTACACTGTCTTGAATTTCTACTAGTTTTCAGCTAACACTGCACAACTCATTTCCTAAAATGTTTATGTCACTGGTTAGATTTTTCTTAACCTCATATAATTTAACATCTAATTTCTTAATTTTCGCATCTGCCTCACTAAATAAAATATTCATTTCATTTTCTAAGATACTTTTTATATTTTTCAGATCAACGTTTATTTTATCTCTTTTAATAAGAGAACTAGTCTTCTTGGACTTCTGATCACTGCTTTCACATTCTTTGACAAAGTCAGTTTCTGAATTAAGAGATTCGTTTTCAACAGTCTCTACCTATGCCCTGCAAACCAGTCTCAACAAATGTTTTAATCTATTCTATTTGATTGGTATTTACTGAATTTGACATTCAATTATCAAGTCTTTCACTATCCTCCTCTCCAGATGCATTAAAGTGTGCATCAATCTTAGCACTGAGTTCGTCACACTCTTATAGAAATTAGCATTAAATTTTTCAAGGTTTTCTTCCCGTTTACTAAAATTAGTATTGTTTTCTTTTGTCTGTGTCATCAATATTCTACATATTTCCGTTGTATGTAATTTCTTTATTTCTGATCTAACATTTCCTGACCCCAACCCTATACTACTGTCTTCTAAATTTCTCTTGCTCTCTGTTTTTGGCATGTTGGGAAAGTTTTACTTCAAGATACCTTTAATTTTAACACATTGCTGTAGGTAGCATTTAGGCAGTTACAGTTGCTGTAACAAGTTTTTATTGATTGTCTATGTATGTTTAATTATATTTTATTACAAATGTAACTAATGCCTATAGCAGCTAATTTTGATATGTTTTAACCTGCTATCTGATATTTTTTGTTGTATAATGCACACAAATTGATCATTCTAAGCTTCTTCATATGTTATCATCGTGTGACTAACCTTATTGGCTCCTATCTTGGTCCTGGGATAGGCGAAAGCTGGAGTTTTACCGCACAGCATTCGTCTGTTATTCAGCATTTGATGAATTTGTCTCTTGACATGTGTTGGTGCTATGCTCAACGTCTCTGCACACCACCTATCTTTCTATGTTATTACACATTTTATTGCACATGTTACCACTTGCTTCCCTTTGCTCCTGATGCCCTCTCAGGAACATGTTAATCCATTTCTGAGACATGCAATGGTCTGATGATAATTGTCAAGATTCAAACTGGTTAGAATCAAAATAAAATGTTTAAAAAATATTTTTCCAATCAAGATTTATTATTTCGTTTAAATTTGAGTATCTATCGCTGTGTGTCCAATAATGTTTCCAATAAGTTTAAAACAAAGCACAGGGCCATAGATAGAGAGATGCTGAATGGAAAGCTTTTGGATGTGAACAAAGTAAATCGTAACACATTCAAAAAGTTGCAAAGCACAATATTAGCGAAAGAACTCTCACAAAACAAAACAACTTCCGGTCATGTGTTAAGGCTACTCATATGTTAAGACTATTAGTGGCACTGACGTTCGTATGGTTCATAGATAGGATACAGGGATAATGTTCTCAGCCTAAAAAGGAGATTGTTTACAAACCACTTATGTGACCTTCCTAGAATTTTGTGCAAGCGTTTCAGAACCATACCAATTAGTACAGGGGATATTTAACACATAAACAGAAAGGGCAGCATGAGCTGTCACAGGTTCGTTTGAATCATGGGACAGTGTCATGGTTTGGTACTGAAACAGAATCATGGAAATACTGAACTGGCAGATGCTTTCAATATACATGTCAACAGTATTGTGAATGCTTACTAACAAATTTTCAAGAACCCGTGCTGTATGAGAAATTTACGAATGTGCTACACCCCACTCCGCGACCCCAACCACCCACAAAAATTTATTTGTGTCTAACTTGGGAGATGCAGAAGCAAACACGATAAAAAGACTTTGTAAACTTGATACATGGGTGTGTGGGTGGTGTTTTCCCTAACACACTGTTTTTAAAATTGGGGGATCTGTGTCAGATTCCTGATTTGAGACATAACTAAAACTCCTCACAAATATTAAAAACTCGCCTGTCAATATTTATTGTCAATAACATTTTGTCTAGGAAGAGGATGAATATTTTTGAAACTCTTTTTAACATGGGAAATGCCAGCGACATTTCCACTTCGTTCTTCCTGATTTTCTCCGTAAATCTTTAAAAGTTTCAAATAAATCTAATGTGACTATTTCACGCTTTTTGACTTTCACAGACAAAATCTGTGTCATTCACGTTCCAGGCGGCGTAACCAACTGTCACTGGAGAGCTTTGTGGTCACAGATGACGCTGCAGAGAGGGCCCCTGTCCATCCGTCACATTGTAAGTACACCTACGTCACCAGTGCAGACGGTTTCAGGTTTTCTGCGGATTCCTTCTGACCGCTTCAGGTAAAAGTCTGGATGTTTCTGTCAACAAAGCCACGACATATTCTGTCACTAGTGCTCAGTCCTCATATAACGCAGATAACGCCCTATCTATAATCACACCGCTTTCGACAGAACGTCCAAATCTTCCTCCATCCCTTCCTGTGTTGCCTCTCTGTCCTTTTAATTTCTGGCTAAGGAATGGCTTTAGAACAAGGATTTTAACGGGCTGTTTTCTTTGGTACCGCCCGACACAGAACATGATAAAGACTGTAATCAAAACTGATAGCAATATCCTATTTTACTAATAAGGGTGAACTGTCTATCTCGTTGCATCAATGCGATGGTACGAACGCCGTGTGTTGTGAGGAAGTATGGCTCTTAACATCCTGTCGCTTGTTGTTCATAGTCTAAAAACCACTTAGTCTGGTGCTTCTCAAGTATTAAGAAGGTGGTTTGTCTTACTGTTTTTGATGGTATTGAATCTTCCGATTTACACATAATGTTCTAAATTAAGTTTTCGTTTTTGGCGTTATGTGTGGTTGAATTAAGCCTTTATTTCCACGAATACTGTGACTGTAAAACATCCTTTGACTGATGTTGATTTATGATGATCAGAAGTGATGGAAATAGGAAAGGGTGTTACAGCTTATGATACTGATGGAGGTGCAACATCATTTTTGAGGAATAAATGTGTACAGTGTGCCACGTAAGACATGATATATCCTTTATTTCGTGAAATGTTCAAGATATCAGAGCGAGTTTTTGTCCAAATGGTTATATGCAGCGGGGTACTTCGTTTCATGTTTCCATCACTTTATTCTTGTGTCAGAAAAGATACTGAAGGAAGTTTCGTTTAAAAAAAAATGGAATGGAAATGTTTCTCAAAAACATCCGAAAGCTATTGAAAAGGCAAGTACAGTGACATAGCGCTTCCTAGTGCTGGTGATGAAACTTTTCGCAAGAATATCCAATAAATGTTATACAAAATAAAGGCAAAGCTGTTGGAATCGGCTATTGTAGTGTAAACAACGCGCAGTGGGGTTCTTATGTCAGGCTCCTCTGTTACATGCAGCAACAAGAAAGGCCTACACTACTGAGATAAATGATACTTCATCTTGACTGTATCTACAACTAAATGCTTACTTCTGGCTTTTCAGAGGGGATGTAAGAAAAGTGCTAAAAATGTGTGTACGTACTTATGCTTCAGTGAATAGATTTTGTGGAAGCAAATAAACAGTCACAACGCTTGATACAATGGCAGAGACTAGCGCGAGAACCCCACACAGCGATGTTCACACCACAATAGTCGATTGCGGCCACCTTGTCTTTCAGTTCTAGCGTAAGTAATGCGTCACTGACCACAGGGGCCAGGAATTCAACGACATCAGCATCAGCGCTTCTTTATCTATGGTTTCATATTAGAGCCGACACAATTGTGCGTGTCATATTTAGCTGACATCAGCCTCAACAGCCGGCCGCTGTGGCCGAGCGTTTCTAGGCGTTTCAGTCGGGTACCGCGCTGCTGCTACGGTCACAGGTTCGAATCCTGCCTCGAGCATGGATGTCTGCGGTGTCCTTAGGTTATTTAGGTTTGAGTAGTTCCAAGTCTAGGGGACTGATGACCTCCGCTGTTAAGTCCCATAGTGCTCAGAGCCATTTGAAATATCTGAACCAGCCTCAGCACTTCCTTATCGCCAGGGTCATTCTGCAGTCGAATTATTATAACACAGACGTTCGAAGGGTGGGGAGCTATTCTTATACACCAGTGACTGCTGAGTGGCAGTGCTCGTGGCCGGGGTGGTCTCGATGATAAGAAAGTGCAGATCATGACGTCACCGAAATACAACTAGCACAACTGCCTGACAACCGGATTATGAGAACGACAAAAAAGTGGCGATTCTGATGGTGGGGCGTTGGTGACGGGGGGTTATGGGGTTGAGGCGTAGCGCCTTCCTATCGCTCCTGTCACTTGTTAGGACGACATCGTTATAGGCATGAGTCATCGACAGATGTCACCAGCTGACATGGACCTGAGTTGCAGAGCTGCACGTAGTTGTACTAGTAGGCGGCAGAGGTCAGCAGTTGACGGACAATGCTAGCAGTCGTAGTCAAAATAATGTTGCAAAGTTATGTTTGATTAAAATTTAATGTAATTGCATAATTGTAATTGTTTTATATGTGAAGTCATTAGCAGTGTGAGTGTTGTATGAGTAAAGAAGAAGTAAATGAAAATTGTTTTGTTTATTCACGAAGTTCAAAAAATGGTTGAAACGGCTCTGAGCACTATGCGACTTAACTTCTGAGGTCATCAGTCGCCTAGAACTTAGAACTCATTAAACCTAACTAACCTAAGGACATCACACACATCCATGCCCTAGGCAGGATTCGAACCTGCGACCGTAGCGGTCGCTCGGTTCCAGATTGCAGCGCCTAGAACCGCACGGCCACTCCAGCCGGCTTATTCACGAAGTACCAGTTATACTATACAGGGGATTTACTATAATTAAATGTACAGTCAGTTTATGGTACTAATAAATCGTGAGTATGACACAATTTAATCGGTAATTTCAGAAGGAGTAATTTTATATTTGATACTTTTCTAAATTTATTTATTTATTTAGCAATTGCCATAGAAAGAAATGTTATATTATGATTGGTCATTGAAGTAAAGCGCGGGTTAGCGCGGGATAATACTGCAACCTGATTTGCTGTAACATCCAACTAGTAACATCTCATTGAAAGCATCTCCGACGAAAGTACTGTAAAGTCGCGGAAAAATGCTAATTACGAGTTCGTGAAGAAGTACAGAGTGTATTTAAGTGAACGGTATAGTGGAAGTCGTATGGAATTTCGGACGGAATATCGGAATTATTGCTTTTGACTGTTAGTTAAAACCGTGTGGCGTGTTGTGCGATCTGAGACTGGAACAGGTATTACGTGTAGAGCAGAGTGCACAGCATTTGAGCGAGCATTTTCATAACTAAACGATCCGGTGAACTCTATTAACTTCGGTAACGGGTGTCAATACCATAAACTGCCTACGTGTGTGATTGTAGTGTGCGTGTGAACTTTACATTGTGTAGACACTTGGTACGGACTTGGCAGTGTTAACTGTGATCTTTATTGTAAAAATACACCTGAAAATTTACATTGCCAAGTTAAAACTTTTATTTCAGTAGCTAGCCACATCCCGTTTACCGGACACTTCTATGTATGTTGCGACCTGCAGTAGGCAGCCGGCCGCGGTGGTCTAGCGGTTCTAGGCGCTCAGTCCGGAGCCGCGCGACTGCTACGGTCGCAGGTTCGAATCCTGCCTCGGGCATGGATGTGTGTGATGTCCTTACGTTAGTTAGGTTTAAGTAGTTCTAAGTTCTAGGGGACTGATGACCATAGATGTTAAGTCCCATAGTGCTCAGAGCGATTTGAACCATTTTTTTGCAGTAGACAGTAGTGGTCTAGTATTTTCTACTACAGCTTTCAGCTAGACAAATGAACGTTGCTGGACACTGGCAGGGCGGTAAAAAGTAACGTGTCGCGCCGCAGGGTGGGGTGCTTGTAGCTGGATGTGGTTCCTGAAACGACCAAGGAGATAAGGAACTTCTAATAATGATGTGAGTTGAATATGACATGCGCAACCGTGTCAGCTGTGATATGACACCACAGGTAAAGAAGTGCAGATGTCAGCAAATTCCTGGCTCATCTGCCCAATGACCCGCTACTAGTACATTTCTCAAGTGCTTTTGTACAGAGTTCCAACGCCAACGTTTAGAAGCTACATACAATGATTGGCACGAAAAATGGAACACATAATAAAAATTTTTTGGTTATCCATTTAAACGAAGTGTAGCACTTTATCCGTTTTACCTGAAAACGATATCAATTGGTGTGAAGCAACAATGACTTCCCGCTCTTGTAGCACTCATTGTTGTATCTTGCATTGTTCTCATTTACTTCGCACTTGTTTGCAAGCTGTTTGCATGATTAGCGCAATTGGTTTTCTAGAACAAACATATTGTTAAGTCCGGAAGATGTTGCAAAAGCTGTTGTTTCGGTGGAAGATGGGGCAGCGTGCATTACGTAGCAGAAATGTAGAGAGCTAAACCTTCCGTGATTTCCGGAGCTATGATAAGGTTCAGGTAACCTGGAAGCTGTGCAAGGAAACCAGGATCAGGCCCGGTAAGAGCAACATTGGCGAGAGATGTCCACTTATTCCAACTGCAAATTCTTCCCAACCATACATCACACCGCTGAAACACGAGATCGACTCCACCAAGTTCGAGAAGGTCCATGTTAGTGAGGGAACTGCCGAAGAAGATTGGGAGAGTTCCAGAAGTTCTCTACAGGTTCAGAACTCACCAAAGAGAAACTTCCCGGGGGGGAAGGTATTCCCCTTGTACATTCTCATCCAGGGTCCTTTTCAGCATGGTTCTCTGGTGGTGTGGTCAGCAATCGGTATGACTACAAGGACAGATTTCGTCTTCGTGGAGCATGAGAGTCTGTGGAGGGAATCCTTTTGTAGCATATTGCGCCTTTCGCTCCATTTATTGGTGATAGCCTTACACTAATGCTTGACAATGTACACTCATATGTTGCGAGGATGGCGGAAGAATTGAACCAGAGGTTGATGCTATGGCTTGGCCTAGTCGAATCGCTGATTTGAATCCCATTGAGAATTTATAAGACCAGCTGGGAAGAATGGCTCATCAACACTATCCAGAGACCCTACAAGCGCCTATGAGAAGCCCTCCTGAAAGAATCGGAGATGATTCCTCAGGAGGACTTTGCAGCAACAAACTGAAGCATGTGATTGGTGCCAGAGCTGGTAATCCATGTTCTTGAAGATGCAAAGAAAGGTCTGTGAAGTGAAGTGTGACGTGTAGAAAACCAAACAAAGGTCAATTACCTTTATGAGCTTCCTCAAGCTATACTAGAAGCGTGAATCCACTAGTGTCACTCTTGCATACCCTAGAAAGGAAACAGGAGTAATTCGCTGAGTTACAGACCCATGTCATCAACGTCGATTTGAAGTAGGATCTTGAAACGTATATTGTGCTCGAACATTATGAATCACCTCGAAGGAAACGAGTTGTTGTCAAATAGCCAACACTTATTCAGAAAATATCGCACTTGTCAAAAACAACTAGCTCTTTATTCTCATAAAGTAATGAGTGCTGCCGACAGAGGACTTTAAATTGAGTCTACATTTTTAGATTTATGGAAGGCTTTGGACACCGTTCCTGACAAGCGACTTCTCATTAGATTGTGTGCCTATGAAGTATCGTCTCATTTATGTGAGTAGATTTGGGATTTCAGAAAGGTCGCAGACCATAGAGATCGACGGAAAGACATCGAATAAAACAGGAGTAATATCTGGCGTTTTCCAAGGAAGTGTTATAGGCCCTCTATCGTTCCTGAGCTACATAAACGGTTTGGGAGATAGTCTGAGCAGCCCTCTTGGATTGTTTACAGATGATGCTGTCATTCACCGTCATGTAAAGTCGTCAGATGATAAAAGCCAATTAAGAAATGACTTACACAAGATATTTGCATGGTGCAAAATGTGGCCATTGATTACAGATCAAGAAAAGTGTGAAATTGTCCACATGAGCACTAAAATAATCGACGAAATTTCACTTAGACGCTACATCGCACAAATCTAAAGGCTGTAGACACAACTAAATACTTAGGGATTCCAATTGCGAATAAATTAGAACGACTACATAGATAATGTTGTGGGTAAAGCGAACCAAAGAGTCCGGTTTACTGCCAAACACTTAGAAAATATAACACGTCTACTAAAGAGATTGCTTACACTACGCTTGTCCACCCAATTCTGGAATACTGCTGTGCAGAGCGAAAAAGTTCAAACAAGGGCAGAACGTTTTGTATTATCGCGAAATAGCGGAGAGTGTGAGACGGATATGATATACGAATTGGGGTGGCAGTCATTACATTTTCTCCCTGTGGCAGGACCTTCTCATGAAACTTCAGTCAATAACTTTCTGCTCAGAGTGCGAAAATATTTTGTTGCCGCCCACCTACATAGGCAGACACGATCATTATGAGCAAATAAATCAGAGATCGCACTGAAAGATTTAAGTGTTCGTTTTTCCTGCGAGCTGTGGAACGGTAGAGAAGTAGCTTGAAGGTGGTTCGATGAACTCTCCCACAGGCACTTAATTGTGAATTGCATGTAGATGTAGATATTAATGTAGATTTAGATGAGGTTTGCTTCTAATCGTCTTTTGTTTCATTATTTAACACATAGATGGACCATAAAACAGTATTTTACCTTAAAATAGTATATTAGTGTCTTAAAAGTGACTAGAATTTAAAATAAAATACTTACAATAACTTTTTTTGTAAGAATTTAAAATGTTGCGTTTTTCGACTTTTGCTGGGCTTTCGAAAGCTGTAAAAAATGTAGATCTTTCAACTTAAAAAATCCATAGATGCTTCAAGTCTCAGTTAGTTTGAGTACTAAGTGCATTAAACATTCAATAAAGTTACGTGGCACTAGGTGGCCTTTAATTTTCCAAAACCTCTTTTGTGTATCTTGAACCAGTAACGGAATGGAAGAAAAGATACGTTCTGAGATAACACCTCAATATTGCTTGTGTTTCTCATGTCTTTGTCATTTTATTGTCACTTCGATTGCGTCCTATAAAAAGACTAGCTATATACTAATATTATTGTTTTCATGGTTAGAAGGATGTTACGCTCTTGGCACAGAAGATTTAGATTTTCTTACATTTCGTCACAAAAAGATTCAGTAATTATAACTGCAAAAGTTTTGAAATTTCGTTTGTTTGAATCATCTCATTTTTCGCTAAAGTAAACGAGCAGTCTCAAGCCAGGTTAGGCCCATAACTTTTTTTTCAGTTTCAACATATCACTGACCCAGAAGCAGCCAACTTTTTAATCTTTCATAAAGCGTTTATTAACGACCTGTTACAGTTGCAGCACATATACTTGGCGACTAGAATCGAACCAGCTGATTCATTTTCTAGCATGGCCTACCGAGGCTGAATTGAAAGTGCCAGATCTTAATAACGAGTATCAATATGGCATGAATGGTTTGTAGAATGTTGGCAGATGACTGTCACGCTGAACATGTGACTCAAAGCAAGTCAGTCGTTTGATTCTGACTGGGATAGAGGCGCATGTTGAATGCGACAGTCATCTGCGAACATTTAATAATGGATGTATTGTCATTTTGATGTTTTTTATTAAGAGCAGTCACTTTCAGGCTTGAAAATGAATCAGCTGGTTCGAAACAAGTTGCCAAATATACTTACTGTAACTGTGATAGATTCTTAATAAACGCTCCATGCCTTTTTAGTCAAGGTCTAAAAATATTTTTCATTTGTCCTTTAGAACTGACAAAGGTTTTCCTCATTATTTAACGCTTTACAGGATTTTTCTAAGGTTATATCGACCTGATATTTTCTATCCGTCAACTGATGGAAAAAAGTTGAGAGTATAACAAAAGGGTGATAATGGTTTTTATAGACATAGAAAAGGCATATGACTCAGTTAACAGGGAAAGACTCTGTGAAGAAATGAAGAAGATAGGTATAGAAGATGGATACATTAATGTAATAAAGACAACGTACAGAGGACACAATTGTAGAATTAGAACACCACTGGGGAACACTGAATACTTCGAAATAAGACAAGGACTTAAGCAAGGAAGTATTCTATCTCCCGCACTTTTTAATCTTGGAGGGAATGAATAGGGCAGTTAAAGATATAGTAAAAGAAAAAAACAAAAAGATGATTTTTGCAGATGATATGGTAATATGGGGTGATAAAGAGGTAGATGTACAGTTACAGCTTGATGCATGGAAGGAAATAATGAAAAGGTATGGATTAAAAATAAATAAAGATAAGAGTGAAGTAATGGGATTTGGAAGAGAGAAAGGGATCAACGGAAATATTACCTTGAATGGAGAACCCCTCAAAGTGGTAGAAAGTTTCAATTACTTAGGGAGTGAAATACCTAGGGATGGAAGAATAACTAACGAAATTAATTGTAGGTTAAAGAAGGGAGGCAATTTCTACCAAACAATAAAACACCTGATTTGGAATAAGGAAGTTTCAGAAAAAGCAAAACTTCTTGTGTATAAGAATTATTACCTCCCTATTGTCACATATGATGGAGAAACATGGACAATGACAGAAAGGCACTGGAACGGATTGCGAGCAGGGGAAATGAAACTTCTCAGAGCAGTTAATGGAAAAACAAGAATGGACCGAGTAAGGAATGTAGAGATTAGAAAGGACCTTAAACAAGAAAGTATGAGAGAAAAAACTGAAGAAAACGAGATTAAGATGGTATGGGCATGTTGAGAGGATGCATGGGCAGAGACTCCCCAGAATTATGGAAGAACTAAAGATGGATGGGAAAAGACCTAGAAGGGGCCCAAGAACACGGTGGAAAATGGGAGTGAGAATATCTGTGGAAAGGAGAGGTGTGGCCTGGCAGCAAGTGGAGGATGAAAAGTGGTGGGAGGACCGAGCCAAGTGGAGAGGACTCGTCAGCACCCAGACCCGGCAGTAGCTGGAGCGGGATTCAGATATAGACAGATATACTGTATGGGTTCTGGATCGAGTTTTCAACACTGGCATTGCTATTTAGCGCATGACGCAAAGTTATCTACAAGATAAACTCATGTAAGTGGTGAAGTATCAGCGAAAGGCTTTTTGACAATGGTCTCAATTCTTTCCATTATATGCTTCATAAAATCGCGTTAACCCTTACGATGGTTTGGACAGGTGTTAGAACACAGTTAAACATTTTTCCCAAAGTAATAATTATCGTTAAGGTAATTTTTAAATCAGTAACACTTTCATTAAAAATAATCATCTATATAGTGTTAAAGTGTAACTTTACTAGAATTTTCGTGTACTTAGCTTTCGCGTCTGTAACAGTTCAAGGATGTAGCAAGATCTCGGAAGTTAGCAGACGCTTCTTGACAATTAGGAGGAAAGAGTTAAAATAATAAAGAAATTACGTGAAAGGCGTCGTTAGAGCGCCTTACGTGACTCGCGTTGTACTGGGTGATCAAAAAGTCAGTATAAATTTGAAAACTTAATAAACCACGGAATAATGTAGATAGAGAGGTAAAAATTGACACACATGCTTGGAATGACATGGGGTTTTATTAGAACCACCCCATATCGCTAGACGCGTGAAAGATCTCTTGCGCGCGTCGTTTGGTGATGATCGTGTGCTCAGCCACCACTTTCGTCATGTTTGGCCTCCCAGGTCCCCAGACCTCAGTCCGTGTGATGATTGGCTTTGGGGTTACCTGAAGTCGCAAGTGTATCATGATCGAAGACAACATCTGACGCCAGTGCCTCACCATAACTCCAGACATGCTTTACAGTGCTGTTCACAACATTATTCCTCGACTACAGCTATTGTTGAGGAATGATGGTGGACATATTGTGCATTTCCTGTAAAGAACATCATCTTTGCTCTGTCTTACTTTGTTATGCTAATTATTGCTATTCTGATCAGATGAAGCGCCATCTGTCGGACATTTTTTGAACTTTTGTATTTTTTTGGTTCTAATAAAACCCCATGTCATTCCAAGCATGTGTATCAATTTGTACCTCTCTATCTACATTATTCCGCGATTTATTCAGTTTTCAAATTTATACTGACTTTTTGATCACCTGGTATGTAACAACAGAAATGGTCCGTAAACTGGGCCTTGTGGAACATGCAGCCTGACAGCTGGGGGCTCCACTGCCTGCGCGGCGTACGTGTCTGAGCCGAACACCCGGCCAGTGCTTAAAATAGACCAACGGTTACCCCATAAGGAAGCACCATAAAGCTCTCCGTGCGCTATCCGCAACACTGACTTGTGTACGGAGCGTAAGGCCCACGGCCGCAGGCAAGAATGCGATACGGCGTGCGATGGCGGCCGGCGCGGCACGGCGAGTGGGCGGATTATGTGGGGGGGGGGGGGGGGGGGAGGTGGGGGCGGTAGTAAGGGATAGCGCAGGGATAGCGATCACACCGTAGCCAGCCGCGCAAGGGTCAGGGCCGCATCGCATTCCGCCCTTAATGAGGATTCGCCGGGGTAAGACTGGGGAGCTAGCTTTGACAATCGAATAACACCGTGTAATCTAATAAAGGCGGGGCAATATGTTCATAGCGGCGCGCGATTTTAATAACAGATAGCCGCGCCGGGGGAACATCTGCGCCGTGGATTCGGAGCGGCGCGGCGGCCGGCACGAATTCCTATTTCTTTCTTGTTTTAGCTCGCGCCGCGCCGCCGCAACAAAAAGGCGCACTTATCGGGTTTTTCGCCGCGCCTTAATACAAATACGTTTAACTAAATGGCTCGTGGTGAGGGCGGCCGTAGATTTGTGATCGGGATAGCGCTAACTGCGAAATAAGCAAATTGCGCCGCGCCGGTGGCAGCCGGAAGATAAGCTCGTAATGCGCTCTATAATTGGATAAAAGAGGCAGCAACAGCAACAGCAACAGCAAACAGCCGACAGCCTCCCCGACCCGCCGCTCCCCGCGCGGGGGGCAGCACCTGCCGCTGCGCGTAACAACTCACTGCTCCACAGACTGCGACACGCATATCGTCGTCGCCCGCCTGCATCTGCACAGGAGTGGGGCCTATCCTGACAGGCGCACGCGGCGAGGTTGCAGCCGCTGCAGAAAGTCGCATGCCGTGTCCAAGACATTAGTGGCGACAGTACTCGAGGTTGTTCTTTTCGCCCTAATGAGTAATATTGTCGGCATTTCATTGTTTTCGAACAAAGGAACTCCTCAAAGTCTATCTCAGGGTCCAATTAGAGATACTGTGGACGAATTTAGTTCACGGCTGCACAGTCGGATTCAACTGATGTGTGGATAACGCGAGAAGCGCATATTTCTGCACACAGTTACAAATCAATAGACTGTTACGTGTGCCACAAAAAGTTTGTTTGCCTTGCGAATTTGTTGGTATCTCGAAGGCCATTAAATTCTGCCAAAACCTTTTTTCCAACAATCACTTAATAGTATCCGATTGTCGAAGTGGTCAAGACTGTGCATGTATCCCCCACTGGATCAATAGGACAATTAAGGGGGAACGACAAGCAGACGGACGAAAATATTGCTCAAATTCAGGATTTTTTTCTCAGCACTGCAATGTATTATACAAAAGGGATTTGCTGCAATGGATAAAGCATACAACGAAGTTTTTCTTTGGAATTTTTTCATAGACAAATATTAATATCTTCACTGTTTAGTCGGCTGGAGTGGCCGAGCGGTTCTAGGCGCTTCAGTCTGGAACCGCGGGACCGCCACTGTCGCAGGTTCGAAATCTGCCTCGGGCATGGATGTGTGTGATGTCCTTAGGTTAGTTAGGTTTAAGTAGTTCTTAGTTCTAGGGGACTGATGACCTCAGCAGTTAAGTCCCATAGTGCTCAGAGCCATTTGGACCATTTCAATGTTTAATCGGGCTTTTCCCGAGGCAGCTCTGAAAGGATCGACGGTTGTCGCTGTAACTTCAGTTGTGGTTATCTGAAACATGAAACTAACGTATCACCCTGATACTTAGAGATGTAATTTTAGTTCATCGTAGGGATTTGCAAAAAAAATTTTTGGCGAAATTATAGATATGTGAAAACATGGTTGGTTTTGGACGTTTCTTTTTTAGCCCGAAAAGAATACTAAACATCAACATAAAACAAAATCTGCTAGAATGAACTGAAGATAATTCAGTTTCCTTCAAGAGAGATCAAAAAGTCATTAAAATCGGGTGGAAATTGTAGCATGGGTGACAACAACCACGCCGAAAAACATAAATTTGAGAAAAACTCGTTTAAAGTTTGAAAAATATTTATCGTATAAAAAATGGAAAATCCAGGATGGAATGCAACAACACCAGGGAAGGAAAGTTCCAACCCACCACATAGCGGAGATGCTGAGCCGCGATAGGCACAACAAAAACATTCACACACTCATAGCTTCCGGCCATTGGGGCCTTTGTCAGCAGTAGACACACATACACACACGCGCACACACAATCACGCAAACGCAACTTGCACACAGGTCTGCAGTCTCAGAGAACTGAAACTACACTGCCCAGTGTAGTTACAGCTCTCTGAGACTGCAGACGTGTGTGCAAGTTGCGTTTGCGTGAGTGTGTGTGTGTGTGTGTGTGTGTGCGCGCGCGCGTGTGTGTGTATATGAGTCTACTGCTGACAAAAGCCCCAATGGCCGGAAACTGTGAGTGTGTGAATGTTTTTGTTGTGCCTATCGCGGCTCAGCATCTCCGCTATGTGGTGGGTTGCAACTTTCCTTGCCTGGTATTGTATCATATAAAAAAGGGAGAAAGCTTGAACTTACGGGATATCATCGATGCGTGGTCCATAATAACTATCTCCCCTATCAGTGGATGGCCGCTTTCTGCTACTTTGACCCGATAACCTCTGATTTATCGTCCTCAAAGCCCTTTTCGTCGCTGGGCGCGCATCGCCGCTGGTGTCTCTGTCTCCACAGAATGAGCGCAGTTGATCGCCGATTTTGGTTTGAAGGGCATCCGCCACGTGCATTAATGCAGTATGGCCTACATTGATTAGACATACGACCAAATTTGAAGCAATAGTGACCATTTCGCTTCGGCTGGATGCTATGTTTGGAGCGCATCTCCAAATGAGAGTATTGAAACTTCCTTTCACATTTTGAGTAAAACCGCACTAAGAACGCTCCAGCAAATCAGGTTTACTCAAAACCCTAAACATCTCACGGATGCAACGAAACGAGCGTCAGCGCGGAACCGGTTCTGTAACTCCGAGGCGTGCTGTGCACGCTCGGCTTCAAACACTCGCAGAATCGTTAGTTGCTGTAGTTCGCGCATAGTATTTTGGGAAATAATTCTTCAATGTATACACATTCGAATTCCGTAATTAAAAAATTTCTAGTTTTTTCTAACGCCACCCTATCGTTCCCCCGTAAGTGCTATATTTAACACTATCCACCTCCCGTGTGGTCTGGAATCTGTGTGTAACTCCTGATGTTGCAGTACGACAAGTAAGTCCTTCGCTTAATACTATCAGACTCTCGAAGCGATCTGCAATCCACATGCAACGCCAAACGGAGGAACAACAGGACAAATAAACACATCAGGCAAATTCCTGCAACTAGCAACGAAAGTGGTGAGTGAGGCACAATCGTTCCGTTCATTTAATCAGAGGCATACTCTGGCTATCGAAGGGAATAAGCCGATGAATGATGCTACTGCAAACTACTTGTGCTGTGCACAGAACGTCGTTTACAGAATTTAATCGCATTATAGAAAAGAGACAGAGAGAGAGCGGCGGTCTCTGATTCTCGAGAGGAATGGAACTTCACATCTTGCTTCTAGGAAACTCACCTTATGTTCGAAACACAGCTCTGCCTCACCTCCGTTAATTACCATAAAAAGAGAATATCCACGATTATCGCCTCGTATTCGAATATGACAGTTTATCTACGCCTCAGCTCGCTATTTATTTGTTGGATCCCATCCCTCCCCAATTGCAACTGCGACAGTAATTCGAGGGGAGATAACAACATTATTATTTTCCCTAACAGTGCACAGGGAAGCATTTCTACGTAAACTAGTGAAGACCGACGTTCCTCATTCAACTTTCATCTAGCCTCTCCTGCGTAGCAACAATCGACAAACTTGTGCCGGCCGGGGTAGCCGAGCGGTTCTAGGCGCTACAGTCTGGAACAGTGCGACCGCTACGGTCGCAGGTTCGAATCCTGCCTCCGTCATGGGTGTGTGTGATGTCCTTAGGTTAGTTAGGTTTAAGTAGTTCTAAGTTCTAGGAGACTGATGACCTCAGAAGGTAAGTCCCATAGTGTTCAGAGCCATTTGAACCATTTTTGACAAACTTGTCCGAAGACTGGTTTGATGCAGCTCTCCATGCCGTTCCACCTTGTGCAAGCCTGTTCATCTCTAAATAACTACTGCAACCTACATCCTTCTGAATCTGCTTAGTGTATTCATTACTTCGTTTCCCTCTATGATTTTTTACCCACCACACTTCCCTCCAATACTGAATTGGTTATCCCTTCGCGTCTCAGAATGTGTTCTACCTGCCAGTCCCTTCTTCTAGTCAGGCAGCGTCACAAATCTCTTTTATCAACAACTCTATTCAATATCTCGTCATTAGTTAAGTGATCTAGTCATCTAAGCTTTAACATTCTTCTGTAGCACCACATTTCAGAAGCTTCACTCCACTTCCTGTCTAAACTGTTAATCTCCACATTTCACTTCCATACGTATCTACACTCCATACAAATACGTTCAGAAAAGACTCCCTGACTCTTAAATCTATATTCGATGTAACCAAATGTCTCTTCTTCAAAAACACTTTTCTTGAAATTGGTATTCTACATTTTATATCCTCTCTACCTCGGCCATTGTCAGTTATTTTATTACCCAAAATAGCAAAACTCATCTACTTCTTCGAGAGTCTCGTTACCTAATCGAATTCCCTCATCATCAGGTGATTTAATTCGGCCACATTCCATTATCCTTGTTTTACTTTTGTTCGTAAACATCTTATATGTTCCTTTCAACACACGAGTCATTCCATTCAAATGCTCTACCACGTTCTTTGCTATCTTTGACAGAATTAGGATGTCATCACAAAACCTCAAAGTTTTTAATTTCTTCTCCCCGAATTTTAATTCCTACTACAATTTTTTCTTTGGTTACCTATACTGCTTGCTCAGTACACAGACCATATAACGGGGATAAGCTACCATCCGGTCTCACTCCTCTCTCAATTACTGCTTCCTTTTCATGCCCCTCAATCTTGTAGCTGCCGTCTGGTATCGGTACAAGTTGTAAGTAGTCTTTTCCACCTCTATTTCACTCCTGATATCTTCAGAATTTCAAAGCGAGTGTTCCAGCTGACACTGTCAGAACCTTTCCTGAGTCTACACATTCCATAAAGGTATGTTTGCTTTTCCTTAACCTGTCATCTGTTTCAGCTAATAACAGCCAATGCTCTTCAAGAATCGCAAGAGGAAGTGTAGGGAAGCTACGATGAAAAGGGTGCAGGAAAAATGTGAAGACATCGAAAAAGAAATGACTGTCGGAAGGACAGACTCGGCATACAGGAAAGTCAAAACAATCTTTGATGAAATTAGAAGCAAGGGTAGTAAGATTAAGAGCGCAACGGGAGGAGAGACCGGATGGGCGGAAAGAGTACAAAAAAATGGCTCTGAGCACTATGGGACTTAACATCTATGGTCATCAGTCCCCTAGAACTTAGAACTACTTAAACCTAACTAACATAAGGACAGCACACAACACCCAGCCATCACGAGGCAGAGAAAATCCCTGACCCCGCCGGGAATCGAACCCGGGAACCCGGGCGTGGGAAGCGAGGACGCTACCGCACGACCACGAGATGCGGGCGAAAGAGTACATTGAAGGCTTTTATAGAGGGGGGAAAGTTGTCTGATGTGATAGAAACATGAGTCGATTTAGAAGAGATAGGGGATCCAGTGTTAGAATCAGAATTTAAGAGAGCTTTCGAGGACTTAAGATCAAATAAGGCAGAATGGACAGATAACATTCCATCAGAATTTCTTAAATCATTGGGGGAAGCGGCAACAGAACAATTATTCACGTCCATGTGTGGAATGTATGGGTTTGGTGTCATACCATCTGAATTATGAAAAAATATCAAGTGCGAGAATTACCGCACAATCAGCTTAACACCTCATACATCCAACTTGCTTACGTGAATAACATACATACGAATGTAAAAGAAAACTGAGAGTGTGTTAGATGACGATTAGTTTGGCTTTGAGGAAGGTAAAGGCACCAGAGAGGCAATTCTGACGTTGCTGTTGGTAACGGAAGCAACACTAAAGAAAAATCTAGACACGTTCATAAAATTCATAGACCTGGAAAAAGCGCTCGACAATGTAAAACGGTGCAATATGTTAGAAATTCTGAGCAAAATAAGGGGTAAGCTATAGGGAGACAAGGGGGAATACTAATAGTGGAGCCAAGAGGGAATAATAATAGCCAATGACCAAGAACGAAGTGCTCGCATGAGAAAGGGTGGAAGACAGGGGTTTAGTCTTCCGCCCCTACTGTTCAATCTGTACTTCGAAGAAGCAGTGATGGAAATAAAAGAAAGGTTCAGGAGTGGAAATAAAATTCAAAGTGAAAGGATATCAACGATACTATTCGCTGATGACATTGCTATCCTAAGTGAAAGTTATGAAGAATTACATTATCTGATGAACGGAATGAACAACCTAATGAGTACAGAATATGGATTAAGAGTAAATCGAAGAAATACGAAAGTAATGAGAAGTAGCGGAAATGATAACAGCAAGAAACTTAACATTAGCAGATGACGTTAAGGAATTGTACTACCTTGGCAGAAAAATAATCAATCATCAACAGAGCATGGAGAACTTCAAAAGTAGACTGGCAGTGGCATAAAAGGACATTCCTGGTCAAGAGAAGTCTACTAGCATCAAACGTAGGCCTTAATTTGAGGAAGAAATTTGTGAGAATGTACGACGCACAGCATTGTATGCTAGTGAAACACAAGCTGTGAAGTGATGACTGGGTGTTGTGTGCTGCCCTTAGGTTAGTTAGGTATAAGTAGTTCTAAGTTCTAGAGGACTGATAACCATAGATGTTAAGTCCCATAGTGCTCAGAGCCATTTGAACCAATTTTTTGAACGTACTGTGAAAAACTGGAACATAAGGAAATCGAAGCATTTGAGATGTGGTGTTAGAGAAGAACGTTGAAAATTACGTGGACTGATAAGGCAAGGAATGAGGAGATTCTGAGCAGAATCGGAGAGGAAAAGAATATATGGAAGACACTGACAAAGAGTAGGGACAGGGTTCAAATGGTTCAAATGGCTCTGAGCACTATGGGACTTAACTTCTGAGGTCATCAGTCCCCTAGAACTTAGAACTACTTAAAGGTAACTAACCTAAGGACATCACATACATCCATGCCCGAGGCACGATTCGAACCTGCGACCGTAGCAGTTGCGCGGTTCCAGACTGTAGCGCCTAGAACCGCTCGGCCACTCCGGCCGGATAGGGACAGGGAATGACTTCCATGGTATTAGAGAGAGATGTAGAGGACAAAAACCGTAGAGGAAGTCAGAAATTGGAATACATCTAGCAATAATTGAGAACGTAGGCTGTAAGTGCTACTCTAAGATGAAGAGGTTAGCACATGCGAGGAATTCGTGGCGGACCGCATCAAACCAGTCAGAAGACTGACGAATCAAAAGAAAAAAAAGAATATCGTCTAGGAGAAGTCTTAGGATTTCCAGAAATCGTTTGACACGCTGCCCCATAGTAGACTGTTAACAAAGCCCCGAGTACTCGACAGGTTCCCAGATATGTGAGTAGTTCAAAAACGTCTTACGTAACATAACTCAGTATGTTTTCCTGAGTGGCCAGTATTTGCCAGAGACGAGGATATCATCAGGGGTGCTCCAGAGAACTGTGATAGGACCGCTCTTATTTGCTGCGTACATAAACGATCTGACGAATAGGGTAAGGAACAATATGAGATTGTTTGCTGGTGATGCTGTAGGTATGGGAAAGTGTCGTCGTTGAGTGACTGTTTGAGGATGTCGGGTGACTTAAACAAAATGTCTATCTGGTGTGACGAAAAGCACCTTGCTCTAAATGTGTGAAAACGTAAATTAATGTAAACGAGTAGGAAACATTATCGTGTAATGTTCGACAATATTAGTGGCGTGCTTCTTGACACAGTTAGGTCGGTAAGATACTTGGTGTAACGTTGCAAAGTGATATGAAATGGAACGTGCACATAACGTTGGTAGCAGGCTATGCAAATGGTGGACTTCGGTTTATTGGGACAATTTAGGTAAAGTGTATTCATCTATAAAGGAGAGGCAAGTGCGATCGGCTCTTGAGTACAGCACGAGTGCGTCTTATCCATGACGGGTCGGATTAAAGGAACACGTCGAAGAAATTCAGAAGCGAACTACCAGATTTGTTACCCGTAGGTTCGATCGACACACGGGTATTACACAGATGCTCTTTGAACTCAAATAAGAATATCTGGAAAGAAGACGCTGTTCGTTTCACGAAACATTGTTGAGAAAATTTAGAAAATCAGCATTTGCGGCTGACTGCAGACCGATTCTATTACCGCCAACATAAGTTTAGCGTACGCACTGCAAGAACAATATAAGATAGATAAGGGCTCGTACAGAGATGTATAGAGAGTCATTTTTCTCTCGCTCCATTTACAAGTGAAACAGGAAAACGAGTGGGTGGTGGTGGTAGAGGGAACCCTCCGCCAAGCACCATATGTTGTATGTAAGTAGATGTAGATGCAGACCGCTAACGTGTGTAGTAGTTTTTTCATTAAGTCGATCGGCAGCCTCCTTGCATTTTACTACAGCTTATTAGTAATGCCCATAGTTTGTTGACATGTAATCGTTCTATCCTTATGAGCTACACGTTTTTCACAAGTAATGACATTCTAAATATTTTGGCTACAGAAATGCAAATTTAATTTTGCGTTTTTCCTCATGTAGATATCGTGTTTTATTTAAATCTTCAAGGATTATGCCATTTTTAAGATTTCACTTCATTTTTACATATTTATCTTTAACGTCCATTTATAACAGAAATTTTCATTGCTTTAAAATTGGCAAGAATGAACAATACATGCGCGTCTAGGGAAAAACAAACTATTATGCTCAAGAATGTATTCGTATATGTTGCAAACCTGCTTATTGTCAGTGTTGTTAACTTGCACCAGGTATGCGTCTTAAAACGAAAATTGCGATATTTAGTACCGATATTGTATCAAAGGTAATGCGCATTTGTGAAGTAACTATATTCGTGTGTATAATTTTTTTATATTCTTTTTTGAAGCTAAAGGAAGATATCTAAGTACCCACTTCAATTGGCTCAGCAAATGTTGAAAGATCTTCTAATTACAAGTACGTGTTGCCGGTTACCAATCGTTCCCCTGTCTTCGACAACCGCTGCATGCTGAATTTCACATGTAGTAATAGCTTTAAGATGTTTATACAACAATTTTCCTACGTATTCAAAGAATAAGGTTTCTTAAAGAAAAACATAGATATTTTACATTAATTATACATTTTATAATTTTCAGTTCAAACCTCTTATAAAGTTTGTAATTAGTCTAGTTAGTTCTATAACTAACTTTACGCATATTTTATATCATTTTTATGTCATTTTATAGATATCTTCCGGCAATTTCAGTGATAGTTTTCCAGGTATTTTAGGTCACAAAAATTTTGACTTTGTGATTAAAGGCCCCTTTTTCATATTCGTAAACTAAATGAATTCTCACCAGGGGCAGGTGCTCCCACTACCCCTTCCTGTGGGCGCCGGTACTGGCAGAATACGCACGACACCTTACAGGTATGCAACGCTGCAGAACGCGCATTGCGTGTCACTTCCAGCTCTCGTGTGTGCACATCAAAACATTCACGCCAAATATTGCTTCGCAGAGGTCATCTCCTCCACAGTAGAAATCAGCAAAACATGGTTCGCGATGGGAGTGTGAGGGGATACCCAAGTTATATAACATGGGCTGGACACATAGCGAAATTATTCGTTTAATTCAGGGTGCACACATTGCATAAACGCTGATGATTTATACATCACTCACAATAGGCGTCACGTAACTTCAGGCAACATATATCAAGGCACCTCACAAAGATTTTCGGATGGAATCTTCCATCCCAAACGCGGTCGTATCCCCCTCAAAGGAACCAGCACTACGTTCAAGATCACTTACAGAAACAAATGACACCCTAAACATCGAAAATGAGCGCCGAATGAATATCACGTTACGAAATTACAGTGACTCTAAACTAAGACGTACGAGTTCCGGCTAGTTTTCCATGTTGAGGAAAACTACATGACCGTCGAGTAATGAATTTGGGTGTTTTCATGTACGGGGCTGGAAATCTTATTAGAAAATAGTAACGTGAACTATTTTTTATCTAAAACCTAAACCACACAATGTTCCAGAAAACCCACACTCGATGCCAGGTTATTTTGTTTTTTAAGTAATCAGTCTTCTGAGTGATTTGATGCGGCCCACCATGAATTTCCTTCTTGTCACAACCTCTTCATCTCAGAGCAACACTTGCAACCAACGTCCTCAATTACTTGCTAGATGTATTCCAGTCTCTGTTTTCCTCTATAGTTTTTGCCCTCTACATCTCTGTCTAGTACCGTGGAAGTCATTCCCTGACGTCTTAATAGATGTCCTATCATCCTGTCCCTTCTCCTTGTCAGTGTTTTCCACATATTCCTTTCGTCTCTAGTTCTGCGCAAGACCTCCTCATTCCTTACCTCACTAGTCCACCTAATTTTCAACATTCGTCTTTAGCACCACATTTCAGATTCTTCGATTCTCATCTGTTTTGGTTTCCCCACAATCCATGTTTCACATCCATATAATGCTGTGCTCCAAACGTACATTTTCAGAAATTTCTTCCTCAGATCAAGTCCAGTTTGATACTAGTACACTTCTCTTAGCCAGGAATGCCCCTTTTGCCAGTGCTAGTTTGCCTTTGATGTCCTGCTTGCACCGGTCGTCATCTGTTATTTTGCTTCCTAGGTAGCAGAATTCCTTAACTTCATTTACTTCATGACCGTCAATCTCGATGTCAAGTTGCCCGCTGTTCTCATTTCTGCTACTTCTCATTGCCTTCATCTTTCTTAGATTTACTCTAAGTCCCTGTTCTGTACTCATTAGAGCGTTCACTGTATTCAACATATCACGTATCTTCTTCACTTTCACTCAGGATAGCTATGTCATCAGCGAATCGTATGATTGATATCCTTTCACTTTGACTTTTAATTGCACCCCTGTACCTTTGTTTTATTTCCATCATTGCTTCTTCGATGCACAGATTGAACAGTAGGGGCGAAAGACTATATTCCCGTCTTACACCCTTTTTCACTTGGGACCTGTGGAATGGTACATTAGCTTATTTGTTTTAGTTTAAATATTTGTCATGTATTGTTGTTTTTCTGACATGTTCCACATCCTGGAGGACCTCCTCACTACGGATCAATTGGAATGAAAGTAAATCTAATCTAATCTAATCTAATCTTCATTCGAGCATTTCGTTCTTGATCGCCCGCTCTTATTATTCCCTCTTGACTCTTGCACATATTGTACATTACCCGTCTCTCCCTACAACTTACCCGAGTTTTTGTTGGAATTTCGAATATCTTGCACCATTTTACATTGTCGGAGGCTTTTTCGAGGTTGACAAATCGTAAGAACATGTCTTGATTTTTCTTTAGTCTTGCTTCCATTAAAAACCGCATCGTCACAGTTGCTTCTCTGGTGCCTTTACCTTTCCTAAAGCTAAACTGATCGTCATCGAACACACTCTAAGTTTTCTTTTCCATTCTTATGCTTGTTGTTCTTGTTAGCAAGTTGGACGCATGAGTTGTTACTCTGATTGTACGATAACTCTCGCACTTGTCAGCTCTTGCAGTCTTCGGAATTGTGTGGATGATATTTTTCCGAAAGTCAGTTGCTTTGTCGTCAGACCCATACGTTCTACACATCAACGAGAACAGTCGTTTTGTTGCCACGTCCCCCAACTTTTTTTGAAATTCTGAAGGAATATTAACTATCCATTCTGCCTTATTTGCTCTTAAGTCCTTCAAAACTCTCTTAAATTCTGATTCTAATACTCCTTCTAAATCGACTCCTGTTTCTTCTTCTATCACAGTAGACAAATCTTCCCCCTATACAGAGGCCTTCAATGTACTCTTTCCACCAATCCGCTCTCTCCTCTGCATTTAACAGTTTTATGAGGTTACAAATGCGCCTGTGGTATTGATAGACCACAATAGATGTGGTCAAAGCACGATCTAATGCGGTCGCTTTAGTCATTATCACAGGGTCAGTCGCGCACCATTGCTTGAAAGCCCATACATTTAATAGAGAATTAATCCTTAACCACTCTACATAAACAGATAGCACAACAAAAAATGCATATGTAAAATGACTAGGTGAATCCCACAACATTAATGATGCTGGCTAATTAAAAATTTAGTGAATTATATTTCCGCATGTGTGAATTGTGACTTCAGACTCAAAGTAAGAAAAAGTCAGTTTATCAATAATTAATGTATGTAGAGCATCCAATGTAGAAATACGTACGATTAAAGTTAATTTATCTGCATATTGATTCATAAAAATCATTAACAAACACTCAAAGTCTGAAAGGGTTGTTCCCTGAGGTCAGTTGTGGAGTATAATAGCGTACGACCTCCTGAATACAAACGAACACAAATATCAACTACAGCAAATAATTATGGTTCACAGGTGCCAAAACACCACTTGCCCTTAAATACTTTCTGTGACGTCACATATTACTGAAGCCAAATTAGAAACTTAAATAATAACTACCATTCAAATTTAAAGCTAACTACATACTTACAAGACACTACAATACCGTAAATTTATCGTAGACCTTTCTTGAACACTCATTAAAGTTGCAAACACAGTATTTAACAAATTATTAATAAAAATTCCTCTATTCCATCGTGGCGTGGTGATGCAGTAAACTTATTATTACTAATATTAAAAATAGTCGTCGATTGCACAAGGTTCTTTATTAAATCAAGAACGAGACGTTTAACCCGGGCAGGCCATCATAATTTTTTTTTTAATATGAGGAGAAGACTACATTGTAATTAATCTGGCATGGTCCTATCTGGACTATTATGACAGCAAAGTGAATTAAATGGCATATCAAAATTCCCGTTACAAAGGGGAGTGAGTACATAATATTTTTAATAGAAACCCATGTCCGGAAACGTACCGTTTCCGTTCTACGACGGTTTCAGTTCAGAAGCGTAACGCGTCCACACCTGCTGAGGGAAAAAGATAAGTCTCAGAGTTGCCTGTCCTGGTATGCAGTAGGCTAGACAGGGTGACGTGTACTACGTCAGACGGTAACCTGACGTAACTTAAGGTGTGCCCTGCAGTCGCACCTGTTCAGTGCCCGTGCGTCTCCGATACAGTACACAAGGTTCGGTATACGTTTTCAAAATACACAGACGTGCTCCTTGTGTATTGCGAAGCTCGAGGTAACGGTAGAGCTGGTAGACGGCTGTATCACAAACGTTTTCGCAATGTAGCATGCCACTGCACAAACTTTCTGCAGCTGCTTCGAGAAACAGTTACCTTCACCGTGAGGAGACAGGATTGTGGTGATCTACGGCGGCAGATGTGGTCCAACTGCGTGGCCGCCCCTATCGCCGGATTTAACTCCTACGGACAACGTTTTGTCAGGTCGAATGCAAAGTTTAATTTACGAGACCCCTGTAGACACAGAGAAAGATCTGCTGGAACGAGTTCTCGCTGCTCCACTAGGAACTGAAGAGACACCAGGTGGAAAGGAGAGCGTGTACCAGAACATGCTTCGTAGGTACTAGGTCTGTAACAACGTTGGTGCTCGCCACATTCCGACCTAACATTCCAAAGATGTTCGAGCTCACATGCAGTTCCCTTCATCGAAACGTCTTACCGAGCGTGGTGGCGCAGTGGTTAGCACACTGGACTCGCATTCGGGAGGACGACGGTTCAATCCCGTCTCCGGCCATCCTGATTTAGGTTTTCCGTGATTTCCCTAAATCGCTTCAGGCAAATGCCGGGATGGTTCCTTTGAAAGGGCACGGCCGATTTCCTTCCCCATCCTTCCCTCACCCGAGCTTGCGCTCCGTCTCTAATGACCTCGTTGTCGACGGGACGTTAAACACTAATCTCCTCCTCCTCCTCGAAACGTCTTGGCTCAAACTCTTCTAGGGGTTGAACCTACGTCTCGCATTACACGCCCTAAATTACACCGTTGTGACCCTTTGGTTAAATCATTTGGCAGATGGCAAATTTCCGGAATTGTATGAAACATACAACGTTAATATAGTATATAATAACAGTAATAATAATATCGGAAGTTAAAATAACGACCCATAAATGATGTAGGCCACGCAGTTGCGATTTGGTTAGAATAATGTTTATTCAGAAAGCAAACTAATAGCGAAAGTGTTCGTATTCAGAGTTTTGACACAGTTCGATCATTCACAATCTCATTGTGAAACACAAGTCCGATACTCCACCTCGTTATTTACACGAAAAGTTACGAGTTCACACCAGGCGCGTGGCTGCCCACCGCTCAAAGACTAAGTCCCGCGATACTACACAACGCGGAATTTTCGAATTCGCTTCACTTCCTAGCTACCTGAAGACCAACCGTCCGCTTTCGCGTCTCCACCAGCACTGTACCCTTTGGTGTCTAGACCAGTACTGTCTCTCTGCCCGTCCCCTGCCGCGTTTCCCGCGCGCAGCATCCTCGCTCAACTGACTAGGGCAGTTCCCTTTTCTGAAACCGTCCATCTGATTGGCTACAGCTTATTCTACATTATTTTACATTTTAACACGTTTAAATGATCAAAGCTTGACCACTTTCACGTTCTAAATGAGTAACAATAATATCCATTACATAATAAACGTTAATTCTTTTACATAAAACCAATACAATTTCCTACATACGATACAATACAACTCTGGATGTGACGGCCAGTAGCCTTTGCACCAATGTGCTTTCCGATAAATAAATAAAGAACAAAAGTAACTATTATGCACTAAACTTTACAACAAAAATTCTGTTACTTAATGATTTAATAAGGTGTCACGTTCAATGTGTTTTGTGTGGAGGAAATGATGATCTGATGCTTAACTGAAAATACTGATAATTTAAATTTACTATATCTTTGAAACAAATAAAGTTACAGAGTTGTCATATACAACATTTGTCACTTTAATGATGCGTTCCTATATGAAATGTCGATCGTTAAGACCGACCAAAGTGTTCAGATTTTAGCATTCAGGTCTTCGTTACAATACTTGTTAATTTCACTTTACCAGTAAATCCTAAAATAATACAGATATGATCAATATTCAAGTTTTAATGGGATCACTATGAAATTTGCGAAGGATGGTAGATTAAAATTACTGTGGCTTCATTCCCTCAATTACTACAGAATTAAATAACTTTCCTAAATGTTTCCCTTCATGGCCGATTTTAGCTCCGTTTCCCCGGCCAGAAACAGCTTCCACGGGGTTTCCCTATGACGTAGGTCCTCGTCTGTCTCTCTCGCACACTACAGCGCTTAGTCCTCATTCAGCACGATGGACGCCTGTGAATTTCCCCGTCTCGTGGCGAATCTGCGCTTCTGGACACCAAGGTTCGTTTCACAATTCCTGAAGGCTGGCTCTTTCATTCATATACTTAAATGAGAGCGAAATACTCACTAACTCACAACATCGAGACGCTTTTTTAACGCATCAGTACTGTTCTCTATGTACAGTATGCTAGGTTCTTTTTTGTTTTGGAATATTAGAAAAATGTAATGATTAAGTGTTAATATAAACAAATGTGCTTAATTGATAAATGGATGTTTTGTTACGTTTCCTTTCGAATTGTTACCAGATAATTGTTTAGTCACACCTAATTCAATTTCTCGAGAAGAATTGGATGATTTAAACTTCTGAACGGTACGTTTCCTGACATGGGTACGTATACAAAATATTATGTGCTCGTTCCCCTCTACAAGTACCAGAAGTTTGTTACTGGAACTTCCGAACACTCTTTGAATGACAGCTCGCGTAAAAAAAAATGTATAAAGTTACTGCCAAGAAGCATGTGTCAGTTATAGGTACGATACTAGATGGAGTAAAGTGAGGAAAAAAACCATTAAAAATAGACTTGGAGACAACCACGGGGAACAGGGAGCAGTGTAGAGCAAAATGAGAAAACGAGACAGCAGAGTTACCTCACGAACTCGGAGCAACACCACGAGCGCAAACTGTAAATGTTGCTCAAACCAGAATAGCACCGGAGGCAAAGGGATGCAGTGTAAAATCAGCAAAAGATCGTAAAGTAATAATGAACAGATTGAGAAAAAAATTTAAACCATACTAGAGTAAAAGTAGAAATATATGTAGTTCAGAACGTATAGGATCAACAACTATGTGTGGAGGCATAAACAGAAAGACTCAGAGGAGCAAACGCAGTACCTTAAAGTAAAAGTTCCTAAAAGCAATAACAAATGAAAACATTTCCAACAAAATAAAGCTAAAATGAAGCAAAAAAATGGTTCAAATGGCTCTGAGCACTATGGGACTTAACTTCTGAGGTCATCAGTCCCCTAGAACTTAGAACTACTTAAACCTGACTAACCTAAGGACATCACATACACCCATGCCCGAGTCAGGATTCGAACCTGCAACCGTAGCGGTCGCGCGGTTCCAGACTGTAGCGCCTTTAACCGCTTGGCCACCACGGCCGGCCTAAAATGAAGCAATGAACATATAAACGAAGTACAAGAAAATATACACTATATGATCAAACGTATCCGGACAGCCCCAAAAACATACGTCTTACATATTAGGTACTTTGTGCTGCCACCTACTGCCAATTACCCCATATCAGCGACGTCAGTAGTCATTATAAATCGTGAGTGTGCAGAATGGGGTGTTCCGCGGAACTCATGGACATTGAACGTGGTCAGGTGATTGGATGTCACTTGCTTCATACGTCTGTACGCGAGATTTCCACACTCCTAAACATCCCTAGGTGCACCGTTTCCAATGTGATAGTGAAGTGGAAACGTGAAGGGACACGTACAGCACAAAAGCGTACAGGCCGACCTCGTCTGTTGACTCACAGATACTGCTGACAGTCGAAGAGGATCGTAATATGTAATATGCAGACATCTATCCAGACCATCACACAGGAATTCCAAACTGCATCAGGATCCACTGCAGGTACTATAGCAGTTAGGCGGGAGGTGAGAAAACTTGGATTTCATGGTCGAGCGGCTGCTCATAAGCCACACATCACGCCTGTCAACGCAAAACGACACCTCGCTTGGCGTAAGGAGCGTAAACATTGGACGATTGAACAGTGGGAAAACGTTGTGTGGAGTGACGAATCACGGTACACAATGTCGCGATCCGATGGCAGGGTGTGCGTACGGCGAACGCCCGGCGAACGTCATGTGCCAGCGTGTGTGGTGCCAACAGTAAAATTTGGAGGTGTTGGTGTTATGGTGTGGTCGTTTTTTCGTGGAGGGGACTTGCATCCCTTATTGTTTCGCGTGGCACTATCACAGCATCGGCCAACATTGATGTTTTAAGCACTTTCCTGCTTCCTACTCTTGAAGAGGAATTCGGGGATGGCGACTGCATCTTTCAACACGATTGAGCACCTGTTCGTAAAGCACGGCCTGTGGCGGAGTGGTTACACGACAATAACACTCCTGTAATGGACTGGCCTGCACAGAGTCCTGACCTGAATCCTATAGAACAACTTTGGGATGTTTTAGAACGCCAACTTCGTGCCAGGCCTCACCACCCGAAATCGATACCTGTCGTCAGTGCAGCACTCCGTGAAGAATGGGCTGCCATTCCCCAAGAAATCTTCCAGCACCTAATTGAACGTATGCCTGCAAGACTGGAAGCTGTCATCAAGGCTAAGGTTGGGCCAACACCATATTGAATTGCAGCATTACCGATGGAGGGCGCCACGAACTTGTAAGTAATTTTCAGCCAGGTGTCCGGATACTTTCGATCACATAGCGCATAAGTAACACATGTCTTGATCGTAAAGAACAAGAGGAACTAAAACGTCATAAATTCTTTAAAAGTGAGGAACATTGAAACATACAAGAGTTGATTTTTATTGGCCAACTATGGCAGCAGGCGATCGATGTAAGTGCCTTTGTTAATAGCACGACATCGCCCTCGGCGCCTCTTCTGCTCATGTCCATGACGATTGGTCCCTAGACTTCTGGAAAACCGTGGCGTGGTCAGGTGAGTCGCGATTTCAGTTGGCAAGAGCTGATGGTAGGGACCCAAATTATCAACAAGGAACCGTGTAAGCTGGCGGTGACTTCATAATGGTCTTCTTGGAATAGGCTGAGTTGTCTGGATATTCGGCTACTTGGAGACCGTTTGCAGCCATTCATGGACGTCATGTTCCCAAACGACGATAGATTTTTTTATGTATGACAATGCGCCATGTAACTAGGTCTCAATTGTCCGTGACTGGTTTTGAAGAACAAACCGGACAATTCGAGCGAATGATTTGGTCACCTAGATCGCCCGACATGAATCCCATCGAATATTTATCGGACGGAATCGAGAGATCACTTCGTGCACAACATTCTGCCCACCGGCAACACTTTCGCAATTATGGACAGCTACAGAGGCAGCATGGTTCAATATTCCTGCAGGAGAATACCAACGACTTGTGGTCCGGGTCCATATTTGCAGCTTGTGCGCTTGGTCTTGTTCTGCGCCGTTTTCTCCTTTCTTTCTCCTCCGCTCCCTATTCCCGGTGGTTCTCTCCAGTCTGTTTTTAATGGCTTGTTTTTCAGTTTGTTCCATTTAATGCCTCGCCTGGATTAACACATGCTTCTTGGCAGTAACTTTACATAAATGTCTTACGTGAGTTATCTTTATATGTTTCTATGCCATTTCATTCGCCCTGTTTCTGGTTCTCATTTGGCTGTCATGGTAGTCCGGGATAGGACCACGCTGGGTTAATTGTAGTGTAGCCCTCCCCTTATATTACTATACAATTTGATGATGTTTCACCTTGGCGAAATGCGTCGTCTTGAATTAATAAAGAACACTGTCCAACGTACGACGTTTTTAATATTAGTTGTTAACAAAGCTCAGAGTGAGTGTCTATATCTGGCTTCACAATATGACAAAATGTACGTAAAATATATAAAGTAATAAATTGTGGGCACTCATCTAGTAGTAACAAATAACTGTAAATGTGCAAACTCGTGCTGCCGTCTTATTACGTTTAACTGTGTAGGTTTTAGGATACTGGAACATTTGCATATCAGCCTTGAACTAATTCGTAAATAAATTTTTACACACACCCTTGACCATAAAAATGTTATTTAATGACACTTTGTACATCATACATCATATTGGTCCAGTGGTTCAGTTGCTATTAATGTCATAATATAATGTAATAAATGCAACTCTAATTTTCTTAATGTTTATCCCGGGATCATGCATCGCGATTTTTCTGGTACACTTGATTTTCTCTATCATGTTTTAGGGTCTATAGTGCAGCTTCTCTGGAAACATGATATTCTGCTTTCATTCCAACGACCTTATCTGCCACTGAGTGGTCTCTTCAGCCAAGCGCATAACCCTCCAGTCGGGGGAAAACCCGCACCTCGCGCTCAGTCCTCAACTTAGTTGCATTCCTCGCCCACTTGGCTAGCTGCTGCAAGCTGTCAAAACACTCACCAATGCCTCTCGTCCCACGAGCCGGCTTCTCGTAATGTCGTAGTGTACAAATAAAAATTCATCAACAGTGTGCAAAAAGGCGTTTCCAGCAGCCTTAGCAGTGAAACATTAACTTTCACTAACGGGGAAAATACAGGTTTCGATGATATATGGCAATTATAAATAAAACAAAAACCAGTCACAAAAGTGGTTTATAGGTACATGTCTGCTTAAGGAAATAACTGCTGATGTTTTTAAATGTCTAAACACGTATCCTATTCTTTCAGCTCAAGGCAGTGTGTAGAATTAGTGCATCACCTTCATCAAGAACATATATAACAGATTTTATTTCTGTCACTAGCATTGCAAGGCCCTTAATTTTGCGACCTCTATTCTTTTCTTTTTTTTTAAAAAAAAAAAAAAGGACGGACAGTCACTTATAATAACTTTTTCAGTGTCCGTACTGTTCGATGTTAAATTATACTACCCTCCGTTTTCCAAAACCTTTGTTAGTCTAAGATCGGCTAGAAGTATCCAGTATTCGACTAATCGAATGCTTCGGACGGAAAGCTTAAACTTTCAAGCAATGAAAGTTTTTATGTTGTAACATAGAAGATAGTTTCATCTATGACGTAAAATTTCTTGAAATTTTCTCTTTTCATGCTAGGCGTTTTACTTATTTATTGGTAAATTTCCTGAAACAGTCTGAGATAACTGTTGATATGTTCTGAATAAAGGTCTCTAGATCGCTTAACATACGAGTATTTCTTTAATTATAACGTCGTTTCGGTTACTTGTGTTATCAATACCGTAATTCAATTTGAAGGGACATCAGAATGGGGCCTGTTTATACGTTATCAGGCAGCAAAACATAAAACATGAAAAGATTGCAAAATTTAAAAAATTCACTCATTAAAACCTAGAATTTGTAAACAAAAAAATCTGTCATAAATTTAAGAAAAAAATTATTCGTGCAGATGGATAAGAGAATACTGTTACCACGAAGAAGTCCAAGAAGGTTAAACACAGTCTAACTTCTTCACCGCTGATGCGCCGTTGACATTTTGTGGAGCACATTCAGAAAACATCGCCCACAGTTTCAAGAATGCTGATATTAGTGTAGGCTTCAAACCAGAGCTAGCACGGCAACTAGTTTACGTCATAAAATTAGGTAAAAATGCCACTATTTCAGTCACTCAAGAGTGAAGCAAACAAACTTTTATTAAAGTGTTAAATGTTATTCGGTAGGGTAGTCCATGCATTTGTCTTACGTATACTGCTACAGCTGGCCGAGGTGGCCGAGCGGTTCTAGGCGCTACGGTCGCAGGTTCGAATCCTGCCTCGGGCGTGGATGTGTGTGATGTCCTTAGGTTAATTAGGTTTAAGTAGTTCTAAGTTCTAGGGGACTGATGACCTCAGAAGTTAAGTCCCATAGTGCTCAGAGCCATTTATACTACTGCACAAACAAATTACCTAGACTATATTCATCCAGTATTTGAGAATGACAGCACTTAGCGACTTCCAGCGGACTTCACACGTAATTTCAAACCTTTACAAAACTTCTTTCCATTGACACCCCCAAAAAATTGGTGAAAGGAAATAGTTTATCGATTACTGCACTTTTACTTTTCTTGTTTGACTTTAAAATATAAGCGACAAAAGGTTTGGAATAGGTTTGAAATTATGTTTGAAGTTTGTTGGAAGTCGGTATGTGCTCTCATTATGAAACACTGGATGAATATAGTCTGGGTTCTTTGTACTCCATTTGAATCAGTAGCAAGTTTCTTCAGCATCTCAATGTTTATGACGTCATATCTTCTGAACTTTGTGTCGTACAATGACATAATTTTGCAGATACATTCAGCGGTATATATGAATGCTCTCTGCCAAATATGTTGTGAATAGAGCTAGTAGTAAAGAAGTAATAAATTAAAACGTAGTGGCTATTACTGAAGTTTTTTTACCGACCAGATACAACAGCACTGTGTTAATGACCACCTCTCATGCGACATTTAGCGCTGGCACATACCGAAACATAGGATTTCAGCTCTTTCCCACAGCGCGATTCGAATTTCTGTTACCAGAAACAATGACGTATAGCAGAAAAAGTTGAAAGACGCATTCATTCTCTGCTATAATTCAATCAACATGGTCTAAAATGTATCGATCTGCAAAAAACGATAACAGTATGTGAACGATGGTATGTCATAGTAACTAGAATATGTCATCTGTTAACTTCTCGGATATACGTTAAGGGCTAGGCAGAAAGGCGTTGAGGGAAAGCAGACTACGTGATTTCTGACTTTAACTCCTAGTGGCACATTCCTATGAAACTCAGTGAATTACCTCGTTTTCAGTGTTACAAAATAGTTAAAAGAATCCCTCCTACAGTGGTGTTGACTAGCTCTTCGTTACCTCAGTGGCAGCTGGATATTTACATTCTTCATAAAAATTAGCTTTAACTGTGAACTTCCAGCATGCTGGAGTAACTTGGGTCAGCAGCTTCCGTTAATCAATAGAACGAAAAACCAGTCCAAGTTGCAAATATTTTATTTTTTATTCGATGACCAGTTTCGCGCCGAGACCCATTTTCAAAGCAACATAACACAGTCGAAAATGGCATTTCCGAAGATGTCAACAAAATTTGTAAAGTACAATAAATGAATCATTTATTATTATAATGTTGTTCTACCATGAACCGACGGAAGATTCTGTTAATATGTGTAAAGTACATTCACAGTACATTCAGATAGTTATCTGTATGTACTGTGAATAGTTATCTGTATGCACTGTGAATGTACATTACACATTTTGTTGACATCTTCGGAACTGCCATTTTTGACTGTGTTATGTTGATCTGAAAATGGTTCTCAGCCCGAAACTAGTCATCGAATGAAAAATAAAATATTTGCAACTTGGACTGACTGTTCGTTCAATAGCTTTAACTGTGCTAAGGAAGTAGTACTTCCTGAGTATATTCAGGCACTGCCTGTTGTAACATTATGTGATTGCCTTATCATTTTAAATCATTCACTAATCGAGCAGTCGCTAGGCAACAGCTACAGTTAGCAAATAATGTTGCGAGAATGTAAAAGGTGAACGTCGTGTGACGTAACGTGTTTATTGTCGAAGCGCCGTCAGAGATGCAGTGAGTTACTGACTTTGAAAACCGCGGCGCGAAAAACGGACAGAAGAAAAACACTTTTACACATTCTTTTGTTGATGTACGAGATATTCTCGATGAACAGTTACTCATTCTTCTCTTGTAACTTGTGTCGGACGCGCATGTCTTGCCGCCGTATTATTATCGTTAAAAATAATTTTATTTTAGTGCAAAGTAAAAGTGCAATACTAAAGGTGCAGTATCGCATAGCAGTAGATTTAATGTGCGACGTGTACGTGAAAACGTCAAAGGAATTATTTTGATTACGAGAAGAGAAGTGCCAGTCAAAACGGCATCCATGTTAAATCCTTCATTGCAGTGTAAGTTCATCTATTAACTGCCATAAATTCAGAGTTAAATGGAACTGGTGTATGGACTATTTATTTAGTATAGAATCTATGTCTCACTCCTTCATGAAGTTATTTAATTTTCTTTGTGTTTCTGCCAAATAGGAAGTTAACAGTCACGAATTCTTTCTTCGAAATCGGACGGAAGTTGCATGCCGCGAAATATTTTCTCCGCGCCATATTCTACTGGTAAATGCATGATAAACTACGGTCCCATAGGAAATTCATGTTGAGCTATCCAAAAATAATTATATTTTGAACAGGCATTTACTCTCCTCTGCAATGCGACTCCCGACTGATCAGACGATCCAACAAGAAACAGCCGCACACGGTCGGCGTTCGCAGATATATTTTCACCGCTGATTACAGCTAGATGTTACAGCACAAAAGTAAACATATTGTTACAATTAGCGACTACGAACGGGGACATTTACAACTGTATGTTTATGCATACACATTACGTAAACATATCGTTATACTGTTGAGAAGCCACCCACAACATCATAAACTTGCAACAGCTGTTTCCAATCACCCGATACATAGTGTAGAATGTCGCTTTCGGAGGGCGCTGCTCATCTGAAACACCGCGTGTAATTGCAGTGATTATCTGCACTGTCAACACGTGACAGTTTCAAAGTGTTTACACGCTCGCACGGTGTAGCTGCTGGTGTCCTGGGTGCGACGCCCTGGAGAGGCGACCGGCTCCGCGACTGCCGGGCCGCCCTGTGGCCGCTCATTGTGCAGGCCGTATTGCATCGCATTGTGTGGCCAGGCCGGGCATAAATAATTAATGGAAAGGACGGCGGCCGCCGCTGGAATCCCGCTCCCATCCGACGAGCGCTAAACGCTGCGGCCACGGGTTCACAGCCACCGCCGCGCCGGCAGTCCGGTCGACTGCGCGAGGTCACGCTTGTCTCATCTGCTTGCAATCTACGTATCATTCCCAGCTCCTCTTATTCTAACTTCTAGGATGTGGTGCATCACTGTTTTGCACATCTAACTTTCACCACATTTAATATCAATACAATTATTAACAGATAAGCTACAACGTACAGATTAAAAACATCGTTTCACAAAACTTTGAGAAAGTAGAAGTAACACTAATATCCTTACCTGAAATTAATGGAATTATGTTGTTGTTGTTGTTGTTGTTGTTGTGGTCTTCAGTCCTGAGACTGGTTTGATGCAGCTCTCCATGCTACTCTATCCTGCGCAAGCTTCTTCATCTCCCAGTACCTACTGCAGCCTACATCCTTCTGAATCTGCTTAGTGTATTCATCTCTTGGTCTCCCTCTACGATGTTTACCCTCCACGCTGCCCTCCAGTACTAAATTGGTGATCCCTTGATGCCTCAAAACATGTCCTACCAACCGATCTCTTCTTCTCGTCAAGTTGTGCCACAAACTCCTCGTCTCGCCAATTCTATTCAATACCTCCTCATTAGTTACGTGATCTACACATCTAATCCTCAGCATTCTTCTGTAGCACCACATTTCGAAAACTTCTATTCTCTTCTTTTCTAAACTATTTATCGTCCATGTTTCACTTCCATGCATGGTTACACTTCATATAAATGCTTTCAGAAACGACTTCCTGACACTTGAATCTATACTCGATGTTAACAAATTTCTCTTCTTCAGAAACGCTTTCCTTGCCATTGCCAGTCTACATTTTATATCCTCTCTACTTCCACCATCATCAGGTATTTTGCTCCCCAAATAGCAAAACTCCTTTACTACTTTAAGTGTCTCATTTCCTAATCTAATTCCCTCAGTATCACCCGACTTAATTCGACTACATTCCATTATCCTTGTTTTGCTTTTGTTGATGTTCATCTTATACCCTCCTTTCAAGGCACAGTCCATTCCGTTCAACTGCTCTTCGAAGACCCTTGCTGTCTCTGACAGAATTACATTGTCATCGGCGAACCTCAAAGTTTTTATTTCTTTTCCATCGATTTTAATACTTACTCCGAAGTTTTCTATTGTTTCCTTTACTGCTTGCTCAATATACAGATTGAACAACATCGAGGAGAGGCTACAACCCTGTCTTACTCCCTTCCCAACCACTGCTTTCCTTTCATGTCCCTCGACTCTTATAACTGCCATCTGGTTTCTGTACAAATTGTAAATAGCCTTTCGCTCCCTGTATTTTACCCCTGCCAACTTTAGAATTTAAAAGAGAGTATTCCAGTCAACATTGTCAAAAGCTTTCTCTAAGTCTACAAATGCTAGAAACGTAGGTTTGCCTTTCCTTAATCTAGCTTCTAAGGTAAGTCGTAGGGTCAGTATTGCCTCACGTGTTCCAACATTTCTACGGAATCCAAACTGATCTTCCCAGAGGTCGCCTTCTACCAGTTTTTCCATTCGTCTGTACAGAATTCGCGTTAGTATTTTGCAGCTGTGACTTATTACACTGATTGTTCGGTAATTTTCACATCTGTCAACACGTGCTTTCTTTGGGATTGGAATTATTATATTCTTCTTGAAGTCTGAGGGAATTTCGCCTGTCTCATGCATCTTGCTCACCAGATGGTAGAGTTTTGTCAGGATTGGCTCTCCCAAGGCTGTCGGTAGTTCTAATGGAATAGAATTCTAAAAATTCTAAAAGACAAAAACTTACGTGACGTTGATGAAATTTCAAACACAATTGTGAAAAAACTGTTCCAACGTAATAAGTGATGTCCTTGGTGATATTTTAGTGCATCATGGCACACGGAGTTTTCCCAGCCAGGCTAAAATGTACAGCTGTCAAACTTATTCCTAAGAAAATTAACGAGACAGACTTAAACATTTATGATCTCGTCTCCTTACTGATATATTTTTCTAAAGTATTCGAAAAAGTATTGTGCTTAAGAGTAGTCTCACACACCAGTAGAAACAATTTATTCGGCATATAAGAATTTGGATTCCAGAAGGGAGAATGCTATTTACACATTCACTCATCAAATAGTGCAAGACTTAATATAATATCGCCATTTGGTGTCTTTTGTGATCTTTCCAAGGCGTTTGATTGTGTAGATAATGTTACTCTCTTAAAGAAACTAAAGTTTTATGGAATAGATGGTTTCACACTCAGCTGGTCCCAATCATACTTAAATACAAGGCAAAACGTTGTGCAGAATGATTCAAAAAATGTTGGAATTGAAGAAAATTTTAGTGATTGGGGAGGTATCACGAAGAGAGCCCCATAGTATTAGTTTTGGATCCACTGTTATTTCTTATATATATGTATGTGTGACCTTCTACTTGACATCCAATGAGCAGAAGCGCTCTTTTTTTTTGCAGACGATACTAGTGCTATTTTCTAAAAAATAATTATATAACGGTTTTCACAAAATGGACACTCCCTAAACTTTGAAAAAACACACAGTATTCACTTCTGCACAACAAATGGAATCATACTAACAACTGATATAGCACATGAGCAGGAGTCAGTAAATAAGGCAGAAAGTGTCTACATATTGATGATGAAGACTTGAACTGGTGCATATTACTAAGCTTCTCAAGCAAATAAGTTACTCATCGTATAGTTGCTAATCTTGGAAATAAACGAATTAGCCTCTAGAGATATGTTACATATTTCTCCTAAATAATTTCGTACGGAAAAATTTTCTGGGGTAACTGACAAAATATAAACTGTTGATTTGCACAAAAGCGAGAAGTAGAATAATGTGTGATGTTCACCCGTGGTCATAATGTAGGTACCATTTCAAGTGTACGCACGACACCATTTGAAACGAGACTCTTCCGACCAGGCCAGTGTCGGTGTTGATGGGGCTAGGCGAGGCGTGAAGCTTTGTGTCGTGCAGCCACCAGAAGTACACGAGTGAACCTTCGACTCCGAAAGCCCATATCGATGATGTTTCGTTGAATGGTTCTAACGCTGACACTTGTTGATCGTCCAGTACTGAAATCTGGAGAAATTTGCGTAAGGGTTGCACTTCTGTCACGCTGAACGATTCTCTTCAGTCATCTTTGGTCCCGTTCCTGCAAATCTTTTTCTACCTTCAGCGATGTCGGAGACTTTATGTTTTACCGGATTCCTAATATTCACGGTACACTCGTGAAATGGGGAAATCCCCAATTCATCGCTACCTCGGAGATGCTATGTCCCATCCCTTGTGCGCCGACTATAGCACCACGTTCAGACTCGCTTAAATCTTGATAACCTGCCAGTGTAGCAGCAGTAACCGATCTGACAACCGCCCCAGACACCTGTTGTCCTATATAGGCGTTGCCGACCGCAGCGACGTGTTCTGCCTGTTTACATATTTCTGTATTTGAATACACATGCCTATACCAGTTTCTTTGGCACTTCAGTGTATTACGTGTACAAGAATGATTGATGTTTGAATGGAAACACAAACTCACCACTTTTGCATTTTGCCCTCTACAAATGTTTTATGAGTGCTCCTCTAGTCACAACACACTCGCCCAAGCGGTAATCAGGTTCGTATCTTTTGTAGCAACATGCTCCCAATGGGCATCAAACCAGCATTGGGGCGTTCTCTTAGCTGTTCGACATTAAGGGGGGGGGGGGGGGGAGTGGGGTGGCGAGAGAACAGAGCCACGTCGTCTTCACCACTACGCTCGATGCAACGATGCCGAAGTCCGTCGTTCAGGTAGCGGCAAACATCGACGCTCCGGTGAGTGTCTGATTCGTCTTGGTGGAAGACGAAATTCTCGGAATCAGCAGTCAGTTGTGGAAGCAACGACAGCTGCAATATTTCAAGGTAAGAAGTACCCGTCACAGTCATCTCACAGAAGAGAAACGACTCATACGGCTTCGTCGTTGGCATTGTACAGAAAACATTAACCTTCTGCGACTCTCGTTCATGTTCCACAATTTCGAGAGAATTTTGAGTGCCCCACTCTACCACACTGAGGCGATGAGCAGTCCCAGACAAATGGAAGGTTGCTTCGTCGCTGAATATCAGCTTGTAGGCAAAATCTTCAGCCTGAAGCTTTGTTGTCATTTTATCAAGGCGCTGTACTCGTACGACCAAATGGTGCTCACAATGCAAAATCGGTGGTTTTACAGTTCTGTTTATGTATCACTCACATTTGGACGTGCAGTACTTCGCAAAACATAGACCTCTGAAAACGAATGAATCATTTATAGTATTCCTGCACTTTCTGCAGCTGTCGCATTTACAGTGATACTGCGTGAGGCGCCTTACCACGTGTTGGGGACGGTACTTCATGCAGTGTTATCATCATCGGCTTCCTGTGCCGTCTGCGCGTCGTTCGCAAGTTGAAGGACTGTCGTCCGTCGACACGAGAACGAATACGTCCTCCATGAGGTGTTACAACGCCCTGAGCTGAACAACGTCTTTTGCGGTTGCTTACTTTGGGCGCGTGCCAGCGTCCGTGTCGTTAAAGTGGCGTCTAGAGCTGCGTTCTGCCGCGAGCAGTCGGGTCGGAACAAGCATTCGAATGAGAGCCAAGTAGAGTGCAGAATGTTACGGTCGTATGTCGGTGGAAGTCCAATAAGAATACCGAACAGTGATTTGCAAGTAGTAAACGTTTCCAAGATTGAAGCATTCATGAAAGTTGAAGTTTTATTCAAATTTCGTGGCACAGATTTGTTACTATAATTCAATTATCCCTCCTGCAAAGAATATAATAAACTAGTAATGACATTTCACTTAACTGTGTTTTATGAACTTCATCGAACCGTTCATTACATGATGGCGATTAAGAAACAATCAGTAATCGACCAGGAGAGGAAGTGAACTCACAAATGGGGAGGATTTTGTCGGCCGACGATTTCATCGCTATCTTCGGAGATGGCGGATGCAGCAGAATTGCAGTAAAGGGTGAATGGACATCATCCTGTGATGCTACCATTGCTGCTTCAAAGAGTGATACGAGAACAAGTATGTACATCTTCTGAGAAGTGGCGACTCGTGGAAATGAGTGGTAATTTGTGACCTACTAACTGTGAATAGGTTGACGTTTACAGACAATAGGCCACGTGCTGTCGTTAACAATGAGCGGTACGGTGAGTGTAGGAGATATCAGTCTGCAGGACAATTCAGTAGCAAAATGTTGTTTGTAAAATAGGTTCGGGAATTCTGTTAAATACAAGATTAAATTTTAATACTAACGAGCTTGGGGAACTGCTATTCAGCTTAACAATGTAAGTTACCACATCAGCTGTTAGCCAAGAACCAATACGGTTTGGAGTTTCAGCTGTTTGAGTACATCAAGGTCATGAATAATGATATTCACCATTGTACTGACGACATGATATAGAAAATTAAACCGGGTGAAGGATAAAGCCAATAGAATCCCCTAGAGTTTCGAGAGCTAGTGGAAACGTCCTGAAAAGAAGTGATCGTTTTCTTCACGGGAAAGCGGAATGGACTTACTTGCGTAGCGGATTTATGATGGAGCGATCCAAACTCAAATCTGAAACTGAAGCATTAAAACTCAAGACGAAGATCAGGCGCACATTAAAATCGCACTCGATCAGGTAGAAGAATAAATTAAATGAACACAGATCGGAGATCGCGGTAGCGAAGAATGATTTTTCACAGCGTAAACAATCACTCATTAAAATGGTAGCTGGAGTAAAACAATCCACGGACCTGGCCGCAGAACTTGAACATCTGCAGCAAAACGCTTAAGACGAACACACCTCAGTAGGCAAAAAAATATCAATAATACAGTACACGATAAATACACCGAGTGTAAAGCCAGACTTAATTGTTGATACCAGTACAGGTGCACGCAACTTTCACGAGTTCAGACCAACTGAAGGGTTACATCTCGTCGCTTTTGTGCACCGGTTAGAGCACGATTTCTCGACAAATCATTCTGGCAAACAAGAAAAACAGAGATTCTGTGTGAGCAGTTTGAATGACAGTACACACTCTTTGGCCGTAACAGCAGCTCATAGTTATCACAAATTCAGTGAATTTCAGACTACATTTTTTAAAATCATTTTGGTTTTTCGCTAACAGTAGGCAGCCGCAGTCAAGATACTACTCGAGAATTTTTGCAGAGGTATTTGGACCGTACCATACATTTGGATGAGCCTGCCAGCGACGCAAACCTCATCCAGATCATTATACAACGGCTACCATTGACTGCTCATAAGAAATTAGGCCTGCAATGTACAAACGCATCGATGATATACAAATGATTTTCGATCGAAATGAAGCTCTCGACACGGAAAGAAGGTGGCGTTGCAACGATCGTTCTGACGTAAGGAACAGAGACAGTGAAGCATGGCCACATGTGATTCGTAAAGGACGAAACCTTGGGGCACCGAATCGGTGTAACGATCGCAACGAGTCAAGAAGATATTAACGTCCTCACTAAGAAGGACGGTAGGGATATGGTCGTAAATGTCAGAGGAACGACGACCTCCGGATATACCATCCATCACCACAACGTAGAAGAAATGACGGGACTGTTGCACTTCGCGATCCGCAGGCAAGCTGATTTGAAATTCCGGTGCTATGCGTTCCAAAACTGAATGTGCGGACACGGTGTCATCTACAGCAGTCCAAATTATACACATAGTCAACGGATGCAACATTGTTAAATACTTATTAAGGACGTATAAGCAATGTACTAAGGACCCCGCCAACCAGATTATTATAGCAGAATTATGCGGAGATAATGTTGATGTCTTATTGGTTTTCGGCTCGTAGGTGAGCGGAGTAACAGGGAAATTACACTGACAGAAAAAAAATCTCAGCACTAAGAAGAAGTTGTGCGACATAAACAGAAGTCAGTAGGCATATTTCTAGATCTGAAGAATGATGTCTAAAAAGATTTCGCAGCGGTCGCATAAGAATGGCCTAGAAGCACCAGTATGTGAATGCAAGTCGGGTTTGCTTTAAGTACTCGCTGTAGCGGTCGAAGTCTTTAGTTATCTTGACACTGGGCTTGGTGGGTTGAATATTAGTAAGGAATGCCTTTAAGGCGACAAAGACACCATTAACAGCACCTCAGTGAGTTTGAACGAGGTCATGTAGCAGAGCTACGAGAAGCTGGATGTTCGCTCTGCGATGCTGCGGAAAGACTTGATAGGAATGTAGTCACTGTACATGATTGCTGTCGGCGGTGGTCACCAGAATGTACGGCCACGTAGCACTGCCGAGAGGGAAGACCATCTTGTTCGATGCATGACTCTGGAGCACCGCACCGCACCTGCAGCAGCCATCTGAGCAGCAGTTGCGTCTTAGAGACACAGTATCAGTTGCAGAGCGATTTAGAAAAGATTGCTGTATGGTGTGGCAGGTGGCAGCTGACGCTAAATAACGAAAAGTGTGACGTGATCCACATGAGTTCCAAAAGAAATCCGTTGCAATTCGATTACTCGATAAATAGTACAATTCTCAAGGCTGTCAATTCAACAAAGTACCTGGGTGTTAAAATTACGAACAACTTCAGTTGGAAAGACCACAAAGATAATATTGTGGGGAAGGCGAGCCAAAGGTTGCGTTTCATTGGCAGGACACTTAGAAGATGCGACAAGTCCACTAAAGAGACAGCTTGCACTACACTCGTTCGTCCTCTGTTAGAATACTGCTGCGCGGTGTGGGATCCTTACCAGGTGGGATTGACGGAAGACATCGAAAGGGTGCAAAAAAGGGCAGCTCGTTTTGTATTATCACGTAATAGGGGAGAGAGTGTGGCAGATATGATACGCGAGTTGGGATGGAAGTCATTAAAGCAAAGACGTTTTTCGTCGCGGCGAGATTTATTGACGAAATTTCAGTCACCAACTTTCTCTTCCGAATGCGAAAATATTTTGTTGAGCCCAACCTACATAGGTAGGAATGATCATCAAAATAAAGTAAGAGAAATCAGAGCTCGAACAGAAAGGTTTAGGTGTTCGCTTTTCCCGCTCGCTGTTCGGGAGTGAAATGGTAGGGAGATAGTATAATTGTGGTTCGATGAACCCTCTGCCAAGCACTTAAATGTGAACTGCAGAGTAATCATGTAGATGTAGAAGAACCGTTACAAATCGGTTACTTCAAGGACAGCTCCGAGACACACTCTCTTTAGTTTACGTTCCATTGACTCCAAATCACCGCCATTTGGGAGGGAGAGCTCATTGTAGAACAGGGTGGAGTCTGTTGTGTTTTGTGTTGACGGTTGGTTCTGCCTTCGTGCCAGTGATATACTGGCGTTGGTTACAAGAACGCCAGTTGAGGGCCTGCACTGAAACTGTCTGCATGCTAGATGCACTACACCTGAATTATAGTCTAGGGTGCGATTTCGTATGACACCAGGAGAACTCGTGTGGTTATCCCAAACACCCTTACTGCAAATTTGTTCTTCAGTCTGGTAATTCGACCTGTTTTGCCGTCATTCATGAAGAGCATCGCAGGGGTTGTTTTCCAACAGGAGAACGCTCACCCACACATGCTGATGTAGCCCAAAATGTTCTACAGAGTGTTGGCATATTGCGTTGCCCTGCTCGATCACCAGATCTGTTTCCAATCGAGCACATGCGGGACATCACGAACGACAAATCCAGCGTCATTCACAAGCAGCATTAACGCCCCCTGTATTGACCGACCAACTGCAACAGGCGTAGAACTCCATCCCACAGTCTGACTTCCAGTACCTGTACAGCACAATGCATGCAAGTCTGCATGCTTGCAGCTAACATTCTGACGGCTACACCGGCCATTACTGTACCACCATTTCAGATTTGCAATGGCTTATCTCATCCTTACATTAACATGAGATCTTACAGTGTTAATCACTTAAATAAGTTACCTAGACAAATGTGTTCTCAAAATTTCATTATTCTATATCAGTTATTTTTTGGAGTTGTGATTTTTTTCCGTCGGTGTACTTCAAGAGTTCATTTAAGGCGTAAAGGTGCCTACCTTTCCGGTAAATGCAGAATTGCAATGGCAGCTGGAAATCGAAGCAAGCACTCAGAAAACAAATTCTGTTGAAATATTTAAATGTGGGAGAAAACTTTAAGCAGCAATTTTTGTTTTCAGTTTTTGAGAGTTGGAAGAGCATTCGGTACAGACTAAATAACAGAAAGTTCCTGCCGATTAAATTTTGTTGAACGATGTGCTCATGTAGAAAAGATCAGGACGAATGGATGAAGACTTGCTTTAAAGGAATTGTAGATGAAGAATGTGAAAGCACCGCTCCGGGTGTGTACCTTTGTTTTATTAGCAGGAAAGATATGGGAGTTGTGATTCCGCAATTTAGAGGGAAAAATAAAGTCGTGAAGACGCTGGAGGGTGTTGAATGGCGCTGCTGTAGATAATCAAACAAAACTAAATAAGTTAACATAACTAAGTTCACTAAATAAGTGGACATCAAAAAGAAGAGTTGAGACAGGTACTGCGGTATCTTCACGATGTATTTTCGTTCCACGTCGGAGTAATGAAGGGAAGTGTTTGCATATTAAAAAGTAAAATTTCGTAAAGGGTTTCGTATAAGATCTTGCTCTGTGTCATCAGCCAAGAATCCTTTCGAGTGACGATTTATGATTTTTACTTATTTAGTGTTGATTTATTCTTCAAAAATGTGATAATGACAGGGCGTATATGTTAACATTATTCCACTCATACATTTTTTAAGATTTTTAGAAAAGTTTGCAGATATTATTTTATCATTTTTCTATTTTTCTTGAATTTTGATTGGATTAAGGAAACGCATTTAGCTTCCATAGTTTCATTTATTTATATTCACACGATTATGTTTTGTGGTACATTGTAATGGAATGTTTATTGTCCTTTGTGGGAATGTGATAATGATGTCTCGATTTTAAACAGTTTCAAACAGCACATTTGTCATAGGGTTTAGTCAAGGTCCCAGTTAATTTTTCATCTTTACCATTGATAGCAAGCTCCTAATTTTCTTTGCACTACTGATAGTGTACTATATGTGGCGACAAAAAGAACGAAGTTGCGGGGTTAGAACAACCATGATATTTTAATCGTGTGCTATGTGGAACATCTGAATATAATGGATAAAAAAATAACAGTCTAAAGCACAATTTCTTTTCTATCTATTGATGGTATCTTGTTTCGATTATCGCATGATCTGAACAAGTTGTTGGTAGCAACGTTTTGGCAGTGTAAAGCAGTTCCTCATGTCCTCTAAGTGAATAAATTGGCATAGATGATGATTACGATAACCAAGGCGGCTCGCCATCAATAGAAACAAAAGAAATTGTTACGTAGACTATTACTTTTGTTCTTATTTGGAGTATAAACTTCTTAAAAACAAGTGTCTGCAAATTCTGCTGGTTTACATGAAAGTGGACAAGAGATTATTATTAATAGAATGGACTTATCATTGTTTTTAAACTCTTGATGTGTAATGAAAAATATTTTTTGTTGTTAAGCAATTTTGGGTAGGTTCCATAGATCATGAATATGACATATTGTAATGATGTGAAATGTGTCAGATTAACAGAAGGTTGTTTACATGCAATACTTCAAAGGTTGTTTGTTTAGCTGTAAGATTACTAACTTAGGCTTACATTTATATTCAAAAATGTAAAAATTCGTCTATTTAGTAGTAGGAGTTGTCGTTGAGAATTCTTTTAATTTGTTTTTAAATGTTGGTTGGCTGTCTGTCAGACTTTTGATGTTACTTGGTTAATGACCAATGCTTTTTGCGGCAGCAAAATTCACCCCTTTCTGTGCCAATGTTAGATCTAATCCAAAGTAGTGAAGATCAGCCTTTATCCTGTTGTTGTAGCTATCAAAATTACTATTGGTTTTTAAGTGCTGCTACAGTGGCGGGTTATCAAGATTTAAGTGAGTCTGAACGAGGTGTTATAGCCGGCACTCGAGCGTTGGGACACAGCATCTCTGAGGTAGCGATGAAGCGGGGATTTTCCAGCACGACTATTTCAGAGTGTATTGTGGATATCAGGAATACGATAAAACATCATATCTCCGACATCGCTGCAGTCGGAGAAAGATCCTGCAAGAACACGACCAACGACTATTGAAGAGAATCGTTCAGCGTGACAGAAGTGCAACCCTTCTGCAAATTGCCGCAGATTTCAGTGCTGGGCCATCAAAAAGTGTCAGCGTGCGAACCATTCGACGAAACATCATCTAGACGGGCTTTCGGAGCCACGACTGGGCCCCTGGAAACATGTTCAAATGGCTCTGAGCACTATGGGACTCAACTGCTGAGGTCATTAGCCCCCTAGAACTTAGAACTAGTTAAACCTAACTAACCTAAGGACATCACAAACATCCATGCCCGAGGCAGGATTCGAACCTGCGACCGTAGCGGCCTTGCGGTTCCAGACTGCAGCGCCTTTAACCGCACGGCCACTTCGGCCGGCCTGGAAACATGTTGCCTGGTCGGACGAGTCTCGTTTCAAATTGTATCGAGCGGATGGACGTGAACGGGTATGGAGACGACCTCATGAATCCAAGGACCCTGCATTCAGCAGGGACTATTCAGGTTGGTGGAGGCTCTGTAATGGTGTGGTGCTTGTGCAGTTGGAGTGATATGGGACCCCTGATACGTCTAGTTACGACTCTGACAGCTGACACGTACGTAAGCATCCTGTCTGCTCACCTGCATCCATTTATGTCCACTGTGCATTCCGACGGACTTGGGAACTCCAGCATGACAATGTGACACCCCACACGTCCAGAATTGCTACAGAGTGGCTACAGGAACACTCTCCTGAGTTTAAACACTTCCGCCGGCCAGCAAATTCCCCAGACATGAAAGTTGTTGAGAATAAATGGGGTACCTTGCAACCTGCTGTTAGAAGAGAACACCATGGTGCCAGTTCCCCTTAGCACTACGTTCAGACATTAATCGAGTCCATGCCACGTCGTGTTGCGGCACTTCTGCGTGTTCACGGGGGCAAGTGTACCAGTTTCTTTGGCTCTTTAGCGACGCTACTGTAATATCCCTGGTTTCTTAAATGAATGTCCGCAAGATGACCTTGGCTGGGCTCCAGCTATTATTCTGATTTCACACTTTTGTGCAATGAATACTTTGCTCCTTAATGATGAATTTTCCGAAAATATGATGTCATACGAAAGCAGTGAGCACTGAATGAATACAGGCAAAATAAGCTATTTTACTTATATGTTTATCATAAAAATTTGCGCTAATCATAAAAGCATAAGTACAATCAACCATTTCAGCAGATCATCAATGTGTTTCTTCTAGTTCAATCTCTCATCAATGCCCATACCCAAAAATTTGGATTATTCTGCCTTAGCTAGAGACTTCTGTTGAAACTCTATATTTATTAATGGTATTTTGCCATTTACTTTACAGAACTGTATATATTGTGTTTTATCAAAATTTAATGAGAGACTATTTACAGAGAACCACTTACTAATTTTCTGGAAGACATTATTTACATTTTCCTCTGCTAAGTCCTGTTTGTTGGGTATGATTACAAAACTTGTATCATCAGCAAAAAGAACTAACTTTGTGTCTTCGCGAATATGGAGTGGCAAGTCGTTAACTTATATCAAGAACAATAAGGGAGCCAAGATTGAACTACGTGGGACGCCATTCTTGATACTTCCCTAGTTTGAGGAATCCACTGATATTTTGCACATTATATTAACTATTTATTTCAGCCTTCTGTAGTCTTCCATTGAAATATAGATTAAACCGTTTGTGTACTCTCCCATTCATACCACAATACTTAAGTTTATCTAGAATAATTTCATGATTTACACAATAAATAGCCTTTGAGAGACCACAGAAACTCACAATTGGTGATGTCTGGTTATTCAGAGCGTTTAGGGAACAAATCATTTCATCAGTGAATGCATACATTGCACTTTCTGTTGTAATCCCTTCTGAAAACTAGAGTGGCATTTTTTCAGTACTTCGTTTTTACGAAGATGTGCATCTATTCTTTCTTTTTCAATAATTTTGGACAAAGCTGTCAGAAGTGAGATTGGGTGTAGTTTTGGCATCACACCTATCCCACTTTTCATGCAATGTTTTAACAAAACATATTTCAGTCTATCAAGAAATCGCCTTGTTTTCGTGAGCTACTACAATCGTGGCTGAGAATCCGACTTCTCTGTTGGGAACAAGCTTTTAGTACTATGTGGGAGATGCCATCAATTCCATGTAAGTTTCTAGTTTAAATGAGTTTGTAATTTTCATAACTGCAGAAGAAGAGGTGGTTAGAATTTCATTTTATCAAATTGTATACGTATTGCTTTTCCATATAGAGATTTTGCCTTTTATAATGAACATCTGGATCATATTATCTCCACAACATTTAAAAAATGATTATTAAAATTATTTTCAACCTCTAATTTTTTGTTAACAAATTCAGTTTGATGTTAATTCCATCTCTCTGTGCTCTTGGTTGCCCTGTTTCCCTTTCATCAATATTCCAAATAGCTTTTATCTTATTGTCAAAGTTGTTAACTCAGATATACAGTACACTACTTTTTATAATATTTGACTGTTTTTGGGTCGTTACTCTTTCTTTCTATTAAATACATTTCCCTTTTTCGATTACAAATATCTTTATCTCTTTAGTAAGCCAGGCTCTTTGCATGGTTTCTTACAATTACATTTCACTAGGTTCCTTAAGGCAAATGTTTTCAAAACTACTCACGAACGTATCATGAAATAAGTGATATTTCACTTTACCATCAGGTTCGCAGTACACTCGTCCCAGTCTAACTTCTACAAGCTTTCCCTAAAATTTGGAATCGTTAAATCGTTAGTTGAACACATTATTTTGGAGGATTGTTTTGCATTGCTGTGTGAAGCTATGCCATACATTGTAACTGACTGTGTCTCATGATCAGAAAGATAATTCTTAACGGGATAAATTTTAATTTGTTTAAATTTATCTTGCTCTTCCCGTACTACCTGAGTAGGAAAATCAATAACAGAAGCCAAATTGAATGAACCGAGTAATACTTCAAGAACATTCTTCCTATCAGACTGTTCCAGAAAATCTACATTGAAAACCCACAAATAATAATTTACTTTCCTCTGTTTGACAGACAGCACAACAAGGAATCCAAATTTTTCAGAAATAGTCGAAAATTTCTCAGTGGGGACCTACACACAGTTACAATTATTAAATTACCATTACTTAATTGAAGCTCAGAGGCACATGCTTCTGTACGTTGTTCTACACAAAATTCTTTTAGTTTCTAAATTTTTCACACTATGATAACTTTTAACATATAAGGCAACTTCTCCTTGTTCCATACTGTCTCTACTTACATGATCTGAAAGCTTATATCCTTATACATTTACCTTTTCCATCACTTTGGCTAAGTGATGTTCAGACAGGGGTAGCACATCTATTGTATTCCCTGTTTTAAATCTTGCAAACAAACAAAAAGAAATCAGATGAGCTGTTGCCTGAAACTGGTAATTCACTTCAATATGAAGCCATTGTGACGTACTTTAATTACATTCCTCTAGTGACATACATAATTGTTTATTTGTTGCAAACGCTGCACTCAACTGCAGCTCATTAAATAACCTACTCAAGCTCCAGTAAATTCGTCATCACATAAATATCTGCCCAATGACAACAGTGAATTGACCACGTAGCCCATGGTGATTTGATGTACATATAAATTATATGTGAATTCACATCTTAATAACACATCTTAATAATACAAATTGTGATACCTGACGTTCGTGTGGTACCTTTATACAAGGCGGCTGTAAATCTCTGCCCAATAATTTTTGGACGATGCGATTATAAAATCATTGTAAATAAAGCCCGTCCATCAAAATTCACGGAAATACTCTAAATTGTGAGTCAAGAACGGTTTTAATACCTCTTTCACCCTTTGTCCCCTTACAATGTCTTTCAGCGTTGGCTTATATCAGGATAGCAAACACTGAGAGGCACAGTTAAACCCCACCCCACTATTTCGTCTCCTATGGACTCACTGCAGTATCTTGGTACGGGCACAATACCTTTTGGAAAATTTGGAAAATTGTGGTAAGGTCTTATGGGACCATACTGCTAAGGTCATCGGTCCCTAAGCTTACACACTATTTAATCTAACTGACGCTAAGGAGGACACACAGATCCATGTCCGAGGGAGGACTCAAACCTCCGTGGGGAGGGGGGTGCGGGGGAGACCGCGCGAACCGTGACAAGACGCCCAAGACCACTCGGCTATCACGCGCTGCGGCACAATTCGTGTTTACAGTACTAGGAGGCGTATAAAGCCTGACTGCAGAAAGTAAATACCTCAGCTGGTTTCTTCAGACTTCCAGGTGAAATCAAGAAAACTGTGAGGGGAGAAGAGAATCTCTGATAAACTGGCAGGATACACAAAAAAGGAAAAACAGGAACAGTTCCATCATTTGTGGAATAACACGTAACGTATTACCAGGACCACAAAACAGACAGGATGTCTGTCTCATATAGTATAGAATGGGGAGCTGAACAGTCAGTAAGAGTTCCACACACAAGAAGTTACATTATGACCTGTCTATCCCAAGCTGTCATCTCAGATGACCCCTCCCCCTGCCCGACAGGTGCATTGCGCCGCGGAGTGGGCATCAGCCTCCAGCCTGAAGTGCTCGTGGCCTCGGTGTAAGATACAAGACTTTCCATCAGGGCAACAGCTCACTCAGCTGTCCAATGAAGGCTTAGTGTATACATGAAACTGCATTTAGGGGTATACATAAATAATTAAGTAAAATAATTATTTTCTACCCAGGAAAAGAACTCTCTGGTGGAGAGGACAGTTGTTATTAATTTGTTTTTTTGATTTAAATACATAAGGATAATGTACATATTTGCTTCTATGTGTCTGGTTGCCTATTTACCATTTTTCTTCGGGCGATCTGTTCCGAACACATTAAATCTGATTAGTGTTGATTTATGTACAGCGTCATGGCACTCTGCAATCAATTGTAAAGGCTGGCAGTGTACTACGGTCGCTATACAATTTTCTCACATCAAGTATTCCGTTAAAGTCACCTCTACATTATGCTGCTTGTCATTTCAGAGCAAAACTATCGAAAGGGTTTGAGATTAAGATCGGTCTGGTAGTAAGAGATGGGTTGTAACAAATTCTGTTCAACGTTCCGATGAACGAATAGATCGGAAAATGAAGCGCAAAATGACACTGAAATGAGAATAAGATGGAAGCGCGTGAAGATGAAAAAGGACTAGAGGGTCCAAGTAGACTGTCAAACATTTGCGAACGACGTATAGTCAGTGACAGAAAGGATGTAAAGCAGGGACTCGACAGTCTAAGGAAAATAGCCGAAAGGATGGGACTGAGGATCGTCAACCACAAAAAATGGCTCTGAGCACTATGGGACTCAACTGCTGAGGTCATTAGTCCCCTAGAACTTAGAACTAGTTAAACCTAACTAACCTAATGACATCACAAACATCCATGCCCGAGGCAGGATTCGAACCTGCGACCGGAGCGGCCTTGCGGTTCCAGACTGCAGCGCCTTTAACCGCACGGCCACTTCGGCCGGCAATCGTCAACCACAAGACGCAGAGAATGAATACTATAGGGTTTAGGAAAATACCACACGGTACCTTGCAAAGGGGGGGCGAAGCTAAATAAATGGAGGAATATCTAACAGTTAGAAATAAGAGAAACAAGGGGATAATAGAGAGGGCGAAGAATAAGAGGTCAGGCCTCTGTAAGACCAGATATATCTACAAGAAAAAGAATATATCTAAGGACACAAAGACTAGGCAGAAAAAGCAAACGGCAGGGAATACGCCGTAACATGGGGCTTAGGCGTTAACACTATGAACTAGAGTAAGAAGAGAGAGCGAGAAATGCTGAGGAAGATAATGCGCCTTAAAAGAGGTGGTGAGGGAAGTGCTAAAACATAGAGAAGCACTGGAACATGAGGACATCACGAGGAAAAATCATGCTGAAAAGAGCAAGATTTGCGAGACGTGTGATCAAGATGAGCATGGACAGAAGAAAAGATTGTTGGTAACAACGGGGAGAACAAGAGGGAAGTAAAAAGTTCTAGTCGTTGAACTCTGGAATATTCGGTCGGGATCTCGGATCAAGGCGAAAGAGAAGGAAAACTCGAGAAACAGGTACACGCTGACGAATATGTCAGATATGACGGACAGAGGAGGATACAGGAAAAGGATGGAGAGTCACCAGCAGAGTAGAGAAGAGGGAAGAGTACTGAAGATCTCAGAAGAAGTGTGGGAAAGAAGTAGAGAGAGAGATGATGATGAGATACTATGAGGAAAAGAGGAAAACGCAAGCCATCGACGGGTGGTGGGATTACCGGAGGTCCTAGAGAGGCCATAATGTAAGAAAGAGCATTCGCATCACTGAGACCTGCGAAGGCAAGGTATGCGATGTTGATATTTGATATTGTCAAAAGGGAAGACGGGCGATCTGTTATGTTAAACAATGGTTCAAATGGCTCTGAGCACTACGGGACTTAACTTCTGAGGTCATCAGTCCCCTAGAACTTAGAACTAGTTAAACCTAACTAACCTAAGGACATCACACACGTCCATGCCCGAGGCAGGATTCGAACCTGCGACCGTAGCGGTCGCGCGGTTCCAGACTGTAGCACCTAGAACCGCTCGGCCCCTCCGGCCGGCTGTTACTTTAAAATGAGTCAATAAAATACTAGGTCAAGATACTAAAATTCCTTTGTTGATCACTAGTTTCAGCTCATTGATGAGCCATCTTCAGATCAATAAACATTTATTATTTAATTCAGTGAGTATCAGACATCAGGCATTATACATTGTGGTAATCCTTGGAGCTCAACCGCTATTGTTGCGCCCAACGACTCTCCGTGCTTTTCTTTACTGGTAGGTCTCTGTGGACACGCTGACCTAGCAGTTCTATCCACACATTTCGTATACTTTGGTCTCAGGAGAAGGGTTCTTGCATGGTGACACTGTTAGTGTACACTGTTGGGCCGCGCTGTACCCACAGTAATCGATGCAGAAGCAGCCTGGAGCGCCCGTCACACGAGCGGTGTCCACAGTAATCGATGCAGAAGCAGTCATACGAGTGGGGGCGGGACGAGGGTGACAGCTGCGGCTCACCGCTCCCCGCGGCCTCTTTGAAGGACGCGCGGCGCGCCTTGCTTTCGTTTTGGGCGGCCGTAAATAAGGCAGCAAAGCCGCGGCGCGTTTGATTTATGCCGTCCGCGACAATAGCGCGCGAGATACACATCTGGGGGAGGGGGCGGATTAGCATATTGCACGCGGCGGCGGCGGCGGCGGCGGCGGCGGCGGCAGACACGGCCGGCGGCGCGGGGCTACACATACAAATTGATTCGGCTTGAGACGTTACATTACTTACGAGCGGCGACGCGCGCGTGACGGGGGCGGCGGGGGCGGCGCTCCACCTGCGCCATTGTGCGGCCGCGGAGGCGGAGATTTCATCGCGGGGGCCCGCTATTCAAATGAGCCGCCCGCCGGCCGGCCTGCGCATTATTTAATGTGCGCCGTATGTGGTCGATTGGTCTGAGCCGCGGCGGCGGAGAACCGAACTACCGCGGAGAGCCGCGCAGCGTCTCAGGCTGGCCGGCGGCTCACGCTGGCAGGTGGAACCAGCGGGAGGCGCCTGATCTCTGACGTCAAGTGTCCGCTCCTACATCTACATCTGTACAGGTCACCTTACGACGTGTTGCGGCGAATGCTTCTCCACTGCGCGAATTCAGTTCTAGGAGAGACGTTTAACCAGCAATGCAACACATTTTTTCCTCGGCCAGATTCGGTTGAAAAGCTGCTGCTTTTGCTGTAGGACCTTGTACAATATCCCCGCTCCACCTCCTGTACTTTCATGAAGTTCCGATAGGCGGTGGAGCTATACGTACGTAGCCTTCAAAATGACGTCAGTTTGCAGTAGGGTTTTGGAGCATATACTGTATTCAAACATTATGAATCACCTCGAAGGAAACGATCTATTGATACGTAATCAGCATGGTTTCAGAAAACATCGTTCTTGTGCAACGCAGCTCTTTATTCGCACAAAGTAATGGCCGCTATCGACAGGGGATCTCAAGTTGATTCCGTATTTCTACATTTCCGGAAAGCTTTTCACACCGTTCCTCACAAACGACTTCTAATCAAGCTGCGGGCCTATGGGGTATCGTCTCAGTTGAGCGACTGGATTCGTGATTTCCTGTCAGGAAGGTCGCAGTTCGTAGTAACAGACGGCAAATCATCGAGTAAAACTGAAGTGATATCAGGTGTTCCCCAGGGAAGTGTCCTGGGACCTCTGCTGTTCCTGATCTATATAAATGACCTGGGTGACAATCTGAGCCGTTCTCTTAGGTTGTTCGCAGATGGTGCTGTAATTTACCGTCTAGTAAGGTCATCCGAAGACCCGTATCAGTTGCAAAGCGATTTAGAAAAGATTGCTGTATGGTGTGGCAGGTGGCAGTTGACGCTAAATAACGAAAAGTATGAAGTGATCGAATGAGTTCCAAAAGAAATCCGTTGGAATTTGATTACTCGATAAATAGTACAATTCTCAAGGCTGTCAGTTCAACTAAGTACCTGGGTGTTAAAATTACGAACAACTTCAGTTGGAAATACCACATAGATAATATTGTGGGGAAGGCGAGCCAAAGGTTGCGTTTCATTGGCAGGACACTTAGAAGATGCGACAAGTCCACTAAAGAGACAGCTTACACTGCACTCGTTCGTCCTCTGCTAGAATATTGCTGCGCGGTGTGGGATCCTTACCAGGTGGGATTGACGGAGGATATCGAAAGGGTGCAAAAAAGGGCAACTCGTTTTGTATTATCACGTAATAGGGGAGAGAGTATGGCAGATATGATACGCAAGTTGCGATGGAAGTCATTAAAGCAAAGACGTTTTTCGTCGCGGCGAGATCTATTTACGAAATTTCAGTCCCCAACTTTCTCTTCCGAATGCGAAAATATTTTGTTGAGCCCAACCTACATAGGTAGGAATGATCATCAAAATAAAATAAGAGAAATCAGAGCTCGAACAGAAGGGTTTAGGTGTTCGTTTTTCCCGCACGCTGTTCGGGAGTGGAATGGTAGAGAGATAGTATGATAGTGGTTCGATGAACCGTCTGCCAAGCACTTAAATGTGAATAGCAGAGTAATCACGTAGATGTAGATGCAGAGGTAGATGGCATCTTTCTTTTGGCGGGAAACCAGAGATATTCAGAGACGCTTGTAGAGTGTCTGTGGTGACTTGGCAGTGAACAAAATTAGGGTGAGTCGTTGGGCGGGGCGTCTGTCATCATCGTCACATGGTCACGCAAACCTGTTCGTTCTCCCGCGTGCCGGGCTGCAACACACAGCTGTGATCCCTGCAATGTTGGAACGTGCGGACACTCTCATTCGAGGTGACTGACGGATCAGAGTCAAACACCTCGTTGCCCAATGGACACCTCTGTTGTTAGTACTGACACACTCGTCTTCCAGTTGGAGTAATCTAAAGTAAGTGCCAGCTACGTTCCTCGTCGCCTAACAGAAGACCACAAAGAGCAACGAAGGACCATCAGTGCGAAATTGCTTGCGGTTTACGTGGGTTATCGTAACAGTTCTTTGTCGAACATCGTCACGGATGCTCAAACATGGGTTCCTCAGATCGAACCGGAAACAAAACGTAATCCATGCAGTGACTCCGAAGAAAAAGTTCAAAGCCCCACCCTAAGCTGGGAAAGTCGTCCGCCCCCGGTAGCTGAATGGTCAGCGTGACGGATTGTCAATCCTCTCGACCCAGGTTCGAATTCCCGCCGGGTCGGGGAATTTTCTCCGCCCAGGGACTGGGTGTTGTGTTGTCCTCATCATCATCCTATCGCCCTCATCGACTGAAGGTCGCCGATGTGGTGTCACATTGAAAGACCAGCATCTAGCGAACGGTCTGCCCGACTGGTGGCCCTAGCCATACGATTAAATAAAATAAGCTGGTGAAGTCATCTTGACGGTCTTCTGGGACACTGAAGGGATTATTTTGTTTGATGTCATACCTCGTGGTACAACGATCAACTCTGAAGTGTATTCTGCTGCTCTCGGGAAACTGAAGTGCGACATCAGCGTGTTTGTCGCCACAAAATGCAAACTAGCTTCCCCTCCTCTGCACGCGCGAGAGGAGCTGAGAAAATTTCATTGTTCTTCCTCGTCCTCCCTACAGCCCGGATCACGCACCTTCCGATTTTCATCTCTTTGGGCCAATGAAGAATGCACTCCGCGGCAAGCAGTACGTCAACAATGAGGAAGTTAGTTATACAGCAAGACCCTGGCTCCGACGTCGATCCCACCAGAGTACTTCCATGCGGGCCTAGACTCCCTCCCGTTAAGGTGGCGTAATGCCGTCGCGTTCAGCGTAGATTACATTGAGAAATAGGACTTGGTAGCCAAAACAGCGGGGAATAATATAGTGATTGGAATCCTGAACAAAACCAACCTGCGTTCAGGAAAAAGATGTTTTGCATTTGTACTCCCCTCTTCGGACAGATACGTTCGCACTTTGTCCAGCAGAAGGGTCGTAGGCTCACTGAACAAAATATTAGCAGCCACTTCAAAAGAGCCTTTGTGTAGTGCTGGTACCAGGCGTTTATGTGACCAACTCTGACTAAATCACGATACTGAAGTAGAGCGTTTATGTCAGTCTGTTGCATGGATTCAGTGCAGCTTGATTATCCGACGTGGAGACGTGGTAGAATGGTAGAAAGGAGCCATAGTCTTTGTACGTACCCATGGACATCTTGTGAATGAATTTATTCGATTTATTGCTCATCGCGCACTGTCCGAAGGCCGTTCCAGTAGCATGCCTGTCGTCGAAACATTGTGCAGTTCTGGCACGATGATCCGGCCTTTCCCCTTCACAGCCAGGATGTTTTGACAGAGATAACCAGAGAACGCAGGCTCAGATATAAGAGATCACATCCACATCGAGTACTCCTCAAGGCTCCTTACGACGTGTGGCGGGGGATACTCCCTCAAGGCGGAGAGCAAATACTGTTTATTCCATTTCTATTTATGTATTGAAACAGCAGTATTTATTGTTCTTCATTTGGACTGCTATCGACTGGTACCCACACGACTCCATCCTCGGACACAAAATGCCACGATCGATCTACGGTACTTCTACAACTACACAATTTGGACATCAAGTGCATTGTCTGTCCTTCAACAGATATGAAAACACTATAGCTGACAAGTCCAAACAAGTGCAAAAGGAATTCCATTACTAAACGCAAAGGAGAGATCAGATAGGTGGAAAGAGTACACTGAGTCAAACAAAGCGTCCGTTAACATCTTAGCGTAAATAAGTCGGTGACAATTTGGAGGATATAGGGAAGCAGGGTTAGTCAGAGTCTGACTGAACTTCTGAAGCCTTGTGATTAAACAGAAAAGAAGAGGTAAAAGACATTACTTCTGAATTTTAAAATCGGAGCAGGAAGTCACTACCAAACAATTACTTCAAGTGAAAAGTCTGTAAGACTGGATATCTACCACCGAACTTTCAAATATCACACACGCGATACCATAGCGAGCAAGAATAGATAAATGCGAGAAGAATCACACAATCATCTTGACAGATTATATAAGTTGCTGGCCAGAATAAATACGCAAAAGGATGAAAAGTAACTTGAGGATCTGTTAGTTGAGCAACGGTTTGACACTAGAAACAGCGAAGACACTAGGGCAGTTCTGACGTTGCACTTGGTAAACGAAACGAAACTTCAGATGCATCTAGACACTTTCAAAGGATTTGTCAACCTTGATAAAGCGTTCAATAGAAGTTGCAGGGTGCGGGAAATTTCGAATAAGATTGGTACATTCTATAGAGAAGGCAGGGTGATAAATAATATTTGAAAGGTTTATTAGGGAATATAAGAAAGGACAGATCAAGAGAGAAGCTCTAAGATACAGAAAAAGGTGGAAAACAGGGCTTCAGTCTTTCTCTCCAGCTGTCCGATTTGCATATCACATACTCAATAAAGTAAAGAAATATTAAAGTTCAGGCGATTCAGTCTGGAACCGCGTGACCGTTACGGTCGCAGGTTCGAATCCTGCCTCGGGCATGGATGTGTGTGATGTCCTTAGGTTAGTTAGGTTTAAGTAGTTCTAAGTTCTAGGGGACTGATGACCATAGATGTTAAGTCCCATAGTGCTCAGAGCAATTTGAACCAATATTAAAGTTCACAAGTGCGTTTAAAAATTTAGGATAGAAGGATATCAATGATAGCATTCGTTTTTGACACAGCTGTCCTCAGTGTTTTTGAGGAAGGATTACAGGAATCGTTGAACGAAAGCAACAGTCTACTGAACACAAATATGGTGTGAGAGTAAACCAAAGAAAGGCAGAAGGGTTAAGCAGTAGCAGATGAGTGATTAGCCAGAAACTGAATATCTAAATGAGGACCACGTAGTAGTAGGTGGCAAGGAGTTCTGCTACCTTGGAAGCAAGACAGCGAGTGATGAAAGGAGCAAGGGTAATGTATTATAAGAACCGGACTAGCGCAGCAAATACGAGGGTTGGAACTTAAATAGTGGCAACTATTTATTTATCACCGATATAAAAGAGTTACATGTTTGCACCTGTTACTATCCTTCAAAGTAGTCACTAGCGTTGTGTAGAACCCGTTGCCAGCTATGTCGCAGGCCTAATATACCGTTAGCAGAGCCTGTTGATTGTGCGAATAGAGCGATCTACTACCTGTCGAATTTCTGTTCTGAAGTGAATGCCACGAAGTGGTTTCTTCATCTTTGGAATCAAATCAAAGTCACAAGGACTTCAGCCCGGGGAGTACGGTGGATGGTGCAGCACTTCCCAGTCCTATCGACCGAACAGAGCAGCTGGCTATCCTGCTTTAAAGAGGACAACGTCCACGTTCTGTGATCAAGCGTAGGCGTTCAGCACCTTGCCGCCTACCAGTTATGTCACTGCCTTGAGTAACTTTTGCAGAGATGCTCACGACAGCAGCATACAAACAACCGCTCAGCTTCGCCATTTCTGAGACGTTCGTTCCCATTTGTCGGGCCATAACGAGCAGCCTTTTGTCAAAGAAGATTTCCCCATTCGTCTGCGTTCCACTTAAATACTCTATGGGCACCTGATACGGTCAGTCACATCACTGCCTGGAACACCACCAGTTGGGGGCAAGGCTCATAATTATTTGGCTCATCAGTATAGGTCAGGACGTTGTAAGTGCTACACAAAGATGGAGTGATTGGCTCTGGACAGAAAAACTGTCGTGTCCGCAGAAGAAAGAAAGTTGCGCAAATTCACTGTGCCAGGATGGAGTAGTGATTAGTGAACAAGAGACCTTGTTTCGAATCCTGGCCTTGATGCAAATTTTCAATTAATCGCCTCAATCCGCACACGTAAGTCATAGATGTTTGAGACTTGAAAAGGTATCATTTGATTGAAGCCCGGGTTTCAGACAGAGTCCCCGGTTTCGTTCGATGCTGAAGTGCCATTCCAATATAGATGATGTTGTTGTTGTTTTTGTGGGACGCTCAACTGCGAGGTCATCAGTGCCCGTTGTTGTTGTTGTTGTTGTCCTCAGTCCTGAGACTGGTTTGTGCAGCTCTCCATGCTACTCTCTCCTGTGCAAGATTCTTCAACTCTCAGTGCTTACTGCAACCTACATCATTCTGAATCTGCTTAGTGTGTTGATCTCTTGGTCACCCTCTACGATTTTTACCCTCCACGCTGCCCTCCAATGCTAAATTTGTGATCCCCTGATGCCTCAGAAAATGTTCCACCAACCGGTCCCTTCTTCTTGCCAAGTTGTGCCACAAACTCCTCTTCTCCCCAATTCTGTGCAATACCTCCTCATTAGTTATATGATCTACCCATCTAATCTTCAGCATTCTTCTGTAGCACCATATTTCGAAAGCTTCTATTCTCTTCTTGTCCAAACTATGTATCGTCCACGTTTCACTTCCATACATGGCTACACTCCATACAAATACTTTCAGAAACGACTTCCTGACATTTAAATCTATACTCGATGTTAACAAATTTCTCTTCTTCAGAAACGCTTTCCTTGCCATTGCCAGTCTACATTTTATATCCTCTCTACTTCGACCATCATCAGCTATTTTGCTCCCGAAATAGCAAAACTCCTTTACTAATTTAAGTGTCTCATTTCCTAATCTAATTCCCTCAGCATCACCCGACTTAATTCGACTACATTCCATTATCCATTATCCAGTGCCCGTACAAAGACCTAATTATTACACAGTCCAATTTTTCTACACAGCCCAATCTAACCATTGTCACGAATGATGATGAAATGATGGGGACAACACAAACACGCAGTCTCCAGGCGCAGAAAATTCCCAACCCGACACGGAATCGAAACCGGGAACCCGTGATCCAGAGGCAGCAACGCTAGACCACAGTGGAGAGCGTGCAATGCTGTTCGAGTGTTGGGGAATACCAAGTGGGCTGAAGAGTGGGTGGGAATTTGGACGCAGGAGGGAAGCATGCTAGGGTGGAGCGTGCAGTTGCGCAAAGCCATTGTGCCGTGGCGGCGTAGTCGAAAGTGCAGTAGTCGTCAAACTGTGGGCTGTGGGTCGCGTGCGGCCCGTGGTTCTCCAGCAGTATTTTATAACAATATGCATGTAGAAACTAACAACTGAATTAAATAACGTCAACTGACATTAAGAAGTTCTTAATAGTCGCGGTTTCCAGCTCAATAACAAACAAAAGTACTCACAGAGACAGTAATACTTTAAGGTGCGTTTAATTTTAATTGATTGTTGTAAATTAGGCTGTAAGCTAATTAAAGTTGGCCACTTGCGTCGGCGGCAGAGAGATAAGAAGTGCGGCGACTGTGGGGATAGAGAAAGTGAGGGGGAGAGGGGGAGGAGGAGGACTGTTTTATTGTTCATCATTCAGTACTGAATACTCACGGGCTAGCACGATTCGTACCGATCAGCTGACATGGTATAAATTTTGACCTGTAAGGAAACGTGGACTCGCGAAAGCGCATTACAAAGACGATCATCTCTAAATGCGGTACTTATTTGTAGCAAAAAATGTTCAAATGCGTGTGAAATCTTATGGGACTTAACTGCTAAGGTCATCAGTCCCTAAGCTTACACACTACTTAACCTAAAGGACAAACACACACACCCATGCCCGAGGGAGGACTCGAACCTCCGCCGGTACCAGCCGCACAGTCCATAAGTGCAGCGCCTCAGACCGCTCGGCTAGTCCCGCGCGGCTATTTTTAGCAAAGAATATGAAAATAAACCGCGGTTGTTGTAATATAACTCAATGGGCAGAAGAAAAATGATATGAAAACATTTAGAAAAACGTTTGTGGTCGTGTCTGAAATTACATAATGCATTTAAATATAAGTACAGTAACTCTTATTAACCTATTACTCATTCACACCCACAGAAGACACAAGAACACTTCGTTAGGCAATCACGGTGTCACAGCTTTGGGTTCGTTGAGGGGGTTCCAATCTGTAACAGGGAACAATCGACACCAAATGTTCCAAATGGTGACAGTTTTTCCAGTACTTGGGGGCCAGAGGCCAACTTATCACACCGTCACTGTAGATTATTGGTGGCACATAACATACTAATTTATGTAGGTTACCAATTAATAATAATATCGGTTCATGTACGGCCCGACGTGTGAACCCACAATGTCGGTATTGGCCCTTGAGCGTAAAAGTTTGATGACCACTGGGTTAGCCCATCATCTGGTGAACAGAAGACTCGGGTTCGAATCCCAGCCTTCAGTCTGCACATCAAGAAAGAGAAAAAAGTCAGAAGACAGCTGACACGAACAGTGGAACCTCCAGCACTGTGGCTCACGTTGTCGCACGCCGCTCAGCCCAGAAGCCGCAGCGCGGGCAGGCAGGGAGTCTCCGCCAGCCGGCGGCTGGATGGCTGCAGCCATTGTACACGCTGACCACCCGGTCTGCGGGCGGCGGGAGGCGACCCGGCGACCCCGCGCTTCCAGCCACTCCGGGCTGGAGCTGGAGCCGGAGCCGGGGATAAATCATGGCCGGCCGAGCGCGCGCATAAATCAGCGCGACCCTGTCCCCTGCTCCCTGCTCCCAACTCACAGCTGAGCGCCTCGCCTCTTTAATTACCAGCCCCACATCCAGCACCGCTTTCACCGTACGAGGAAAGGCGGTGAAAAGTCTGCCTAGAGAAAGAACTTGGGCAATACTCCGTAGACGTACCAGTAGAAATTTCTAGTCAATGTTTGTTTGGCTTATCTCCGAAGTTAATTTATCCAGCGGTGAATTATTTATACTGTCCAGCTCGAGAACATAATTTATAGTAATTTGGTTTGTTAACTATAAAAACTGCACTTAAGGTTCAAATGACTCTGACCACTATGGGACGAAACATCTGAGGTCATCAGTCCCCTAGACTTAGAACTACTTAAACCTAACTAACCTAAGGACATCACACACATCCATGCCCGAGGAAGGATTCGAACCTGCGACCGTAGCAGCAGCGCGGTTCCAGACTGAAGCACCTAGAACCTCTCGGTCACTGAGGTCGCCTACACTTAGAGGAGGCAAAAGCAGTCAACCTACATCTGTCTATATATGTTTTGACAATGAAAATGTAAAACCGCCTTGTCTGTGTGTCTGTCTGAACACGCTAATCTCCAAAACTACTAGACGAATATTCATTGAGTTTTCACAAGTAATTTGAGCTTATCTTAGGGTAACGTATAAGCTTTCCTTATTCTGTTACAGATTTGGTCACAGATCACAAAACTTTATTAACCAAGCAATTAATTTCGTTCAACGATGACCATCTTCAGACCTGAGTAAATCCAGTATACTACATAACTCATGTCGTTGTGCATATAGATGGTAGAGTCACACCTAGCTAGACGACTGCACCATCTATATACGCAATGACACGAATTATGTGGTGTACTAGATTTACTCAGATCTGAAGGTGGTCATGGTTGACATAAATTAATTACCTGGTTAATAAACTTATGTGATCCGTGACTGGATCCATAACATAACTGGATCCATAACAAAACAAATATTTCCTGGCTCACCGACAAACATTACGAATGTGTCGCATCTTGCATATAGGCTTTATTTCATCAAATTCGGATCACGGTAAAGAAATATATCGTGATTTAAAATCTTATCTAAAACCGCCGTATCTGCCTGTTTGTTTGAAAACGCTAATTTCCATGACTGTTATACGAATTTTCATTGGTTTTTCAAAGGTAACTTGAGCGTACCTTGGGGCAACGTATAGGCCTTATTTCATCAAAACAGATCGCAGAAAAAAAGGTACCATCTTTTAAATCTTTCAGAGTCTGCTCGTTTTAGTAATTCGGATGTTTACCTTTATGACGGCGTAGTACACCATAGAACCAATGGATGGCGCTGTTAGATTTTTTTTACGTCTGAGGCAGAAGTATTTTCGGAAGCTTACGTTAGTGTCATATTTAAGCGCAATCTGATCATTACGAAAACAAACTAACATTGAAATTTAATTGGCTAGGATGTAAGGTTTTACTGATTTCACTTTGTGTATTAAAAACTTTGCGAAATTTATCCTTTTGATATGTTTTACTTGTATTTCACTTCTTGAAGGGGAAAAACAAATTTATTGACAATGTGATCCTACAAGAGTTCCCTTTCCACCGACTGGGGAACGGAATCCTGAAAGTGACGACATATGAAGACCCTTCTTGTAACTTCCGTTACTGAGCACGTGCGTTTAATTAGCAACAAATACAAGGATCAGATGTCCCAGCAGTATGATTGTAAGTGCAGGACATTACTAACGCACCGTTGTAAGCATGCTGTCACTCTGTCACAAACTTACTTTTGAACTTTCCAAATGCGCGCTCACGCTACATTCTTCACTTTGTCGACGACTACCCGCCAGCCTCTAGCTATGACTGTGTCCAAGTACATGTTTTTTAAGAAACGAGTTATTGTCAAACGAAAGCATGCGACCTTATATCAGTTCACGCGACAATCCATTGCGTCAAAATTAAGTAATCACTGCACTATTCACGCTACCGGTTTCTGCAATTTATTTCCATCTTCAGAGGCGGAAAGTTACGCAGGTCACGCCAATATTCAAGAAATCTAGGAAGAGTAACCCAATTATTTACAGGCCCATATCATTAACGTCGATATGCAGCAGGGGTCTGGAACATATATTGTGTTCGAACGTTATGAATTACCTCGAAGGGAACGGCCTGTTGTCATAAAGTCAACACGGATTTAGAAAACAACGTTCTTCTGTAACACAACTAGTTCATTGCACTCAGGCAGTGTTGAGATCTACTAACAAGGGATTTCAAATACATTCTGTATTTCTATATTTCCAGAAGGCTTTTGACACTGTACCACACAAGCGGCTTGTAATGAAATTGTGTACTTGTTGAATATCGTCCCATGTTACTGGATTTCTGATTTTCTCTCAGAGAGGTCACAGTTCCTAGTAATTGACGGAAAGTCATCGAGTAAAACCGAAGTGATTTCTGGCGTTCCCATAGGTAGTGTTATAGGCCCTCTGCTGCTCCTTATCTATAGAAACGATTTAGGAGACAATCTGAGCAGCCGTCTTAGGTTATTCGCAGACAAGACAAAGAGCCAACAGACCCCAAAACGTACCGACCGATCTGTCTAATGAACACTCTCGTCAAGGTACAGGAAAGTCTCCTGTGTGACCGTTTACAATCGCACAGACGCCTCCTCGGCCTAACGCCACAACAATTCGGCTTCAGGGAAGGTAAATCACTAGAAGACGCCGTCAACCAAGCACTGACAGTTACAAATAGCATCAGCGACAAACACGCAGCCGCCATTCTAATCGACATAGCCGGGGCTATTGACAACTTTTGGTGGCCATCCCTCTTCACCAGAGTAAGTGAAATGTGGCTATCAGCTTTCCTATACCATAGCCTCCTCGACTACTGCAGAGGCAGAGTGGCGGAGTGGAGGGCTCGTACACGGAAGGTTGTCAAGAGAATAACAAAGGGATGTCCACAGGGCACTATCTGCGGACCAATATTCTGGGATATCGCAATCGAGCCCTTGCTGAACACCCTGGACAGTGACGACAGGGTAAGAGGTGTGGTGGCTCACGCAGATGACCTGCTCGTAGTGGTCTCACCCAACTCGAGAGGAGCACCAAAGACAAAAGGCACGCAACTGCTTCAGAAAATTAACAGTTGGTGCAAAGAAAATGAATTAAAAATAGATCCCAACAAAACTGTATATATACTGCTCAGAGGGACACTACAGAGGAATCCAATTTTAAAATTAGACAATATAAGCATACATAGGAAGCAAGCTACACGTTATCTCGGACTGCGTCTAGACTTTCAACCATCATATAGAATTGACAATTGACATAGCCTTGAAAATTATGCACATGCTAGCAAGACTTAACACAACTCAGTACAAATTACCTATTAACAAATTACCTATTAAGAGGATAAGGACCTACCACACTGCGATATTTGAATCCATCGCATGCTTCGCCGCAAGTGCTTGGGCTCACCGACTGAACATACAGACTAACAAGACAATTGCAAGACGAGGTTAGCGTAGTGTACTCCTGAGAATGAGCGGAGCCTTCAACACCACTACACTAGAGGCACTTTGCGTTTCGATGGGGACCTGCCCTATAGACATAACAATACGTTATAGAACTGCACTTTACTGGCCTAAGAAGGACAGGCTCGATAATTCACTGAAATTACGGGAACCAACATTATGAAGAAAACACAAATGAAACAATGGTGCATTCCAACATGGTAGAGAGAGTGGGATGCATCCGATAAGGGTCGCCGTGTACACTCTTTCTTTCCTGATGTACACGAAAGACTACAACTGAAACATGTCGACCCAAGCAGGAGGATGGTCCATTTCCTGACAGGCCACGGGCCGCATCCGGTACATTTAAAACCGTATGGGACTAACTAACGATGAAGTATGCGTATGCGGAGAAACTGGGACGCCAGAACATTTCACACTATTGTGCGACACGCTAGCACAACTGGGACCTACATAGAAGGGCAATGACATCGCCAGAATAATACGTAATGCCGATGACTGGAACACAAAAAATTACGTAGTCGATATAGTATCGAACACTCTGCACGAAGAATACAACCCCCAAAACCCATATGGAAGGAGGCGCAAACAAGCTCAAACAACGCAACATACCACATGGGAGGACACAAAACACAACAATCATAAGACAAATAAACATCGGCACCACATACTAAGACTGTGGTAATAAAGTAATGTCCCTTGGGAGGAGACGGCTCAAAGAACTTTTATTCCGAGGCTCCTCCTCCGAAATGGCATCCTGCATAGTGTTTAAAGTATACTGCACACAACACAAGCAATAATGTATTGCTCGTCCTACTGTGTGCAGACAGAAGTATATTCTCCTCTCTGTTCGAAGCTACAATCAATGAATTTTATATATCGGAAGTGTATTAAGTTATTTAAGGATGAACTATATTCTACTTTTACTAACAAGTTACAAACATAAGTGTATTTCTCATGTAAAGGTAAAATTTATGTATTTCATGTATGAAGTGCTCAATCAGCATTTAATCTGTATAATCTGTGTAAACATACATTAGCACAAACCATTTCAGATGAGAATACCTCGAGGTTGTACTGAGACCTTCTCATCTGAAACAGATAGAAATAGACCATTACTAACCAACATGCTACTTAGACTGTATTACACATTCACATACAGCATATCACTTCCCTCCACATACTACAAATTATTTTAACTACGCCAATTGTGTTACATTTTCTTTTTTTATTTTTCTTTGACATTTGCATTATATAAATTATATTCTCATCAACTAGGTAGTAACAAATTATATGGAGCCATTTTAACAATTGTTAAGCATTCAATTCGCTGTAAAAAAGCATTAACAACTGTATACCAATAAGACTGTAACAATGAGAAGTCTTTGCTATTAGATTCAAAAGCATCGACCCACCTTACATTTGAAGGCGGTTGGTTACTCTGTACTGTTAATGAAACAAGTAATAAATAAATATATAATGTTCGCAGATGATCCCGTCGTTTATTGTTATCTAGTAGCGCCATCATAAGATCAAACCAAATTGGAAAACGATTTAGAAAAGATTTCTGTATGGTACAAAAATAGGCAATTGACCCTAAATAACGAAAAGTGTGATGCTATCTACACGTATTCTGAAAGGAATCCGCTAAACGTCGGTTACACAATAAATCAATCAAATCTATAGGCCGCAAATTTAACTAAGTACCTAGGAATTACAATGATGAACTTCAATTGGAAAAACACATAGAAAATGTTGTGGGGAAGACAGATCAAAGACTGTGCTTTATTGGCAGGACACTTAGAAAATTTAACAGATCTACTAAAGAGACTGCCTACAGCGGTATGCAAAGCATTTGATTGTGTGAACCATGACATTATGTTAGAGAAATTACAATTCTATGGTAAAATGGAACAGCATTTGAGTGGTTTAAGTCATATCTACAGAACAGGAAGCAAAAAGTATCTTTATGTGCTTCAAGTGATTCAAAGGAGTTTGCGACTACATCTAACTGGGTCGAAATTACGTTAGGTGCTCCACAAGGCCGGCCGCTGGTGGCCGAGCGGTTCTGGCGCTACAGTCTGGAACCGCGCGACCGCTACGGTCGCAGGTTCGAATCCTGCCTCGGGCATGGATGTGTGTGTTGTCCTTAGGTTAGTTAGGTTTAAGTAGTTCTAAGTTCTAGGGGACTTATGACCTCAGCAGTTAAGTCCCATGGTGCTCAGAGCCATTTGAACCATTTTTTTGTTCCACATGGTTCGATCATGGGCCCCCTTCTGTTCTTGATATATGTGAATGACCTCCCTTCTTATGTGAAACAAGATGCTGAACTGACACTGTTTGCTGATGATACAAGCATAATTATTAATCCAGTAAAAGAAAGTCCAATAGAAAATGACACAAATTAGGTCTTTAGAAGAAGTTATTAATTGGGTTTCTGCGAATGGGCTTGCTCTGAACTTTGAAAAAACACAGTACACCCAATTTTCTGCTACAAAAAGTATAATTCCTTCACTAAACACAACACATCAGAAGAAGTCAGTAGCCAGGGTAGAGCATACTAAGTTTTTGTGTGTACATATAGATGAGAATCTTAATTGGAAAAGTCATATTTTGGATTTCCTAAAGCGACTAGGTTCAGCAACTTTTGCAATCAGAATAATTGCCAATTTTGAGGATACAGAAATTAGTAAGCTAACATACTTTGCATACGTCCACTCTCTGATGTCCTACAGAATAATATTCTGGGGCAACTCAACACTGAGGCAAAAGGTATTCACTGCTCAAAAGAAAGTAGTTAGAATAATGCGTGGGGTTCATAGTCGCACATTTTGTAGGTATCTGTTTAAAAGGTTAGGAATTCTTACAACTGCTTCACAGTACATTTACTCAGTAATGAAATTTTTTCTCAACGACATGGACCAGTTTAAAATCAACAGCGGCATTCATGATTACAATACCAGACAAAAGAAAGACCTACACTATCCTTTACTTAACCTATCTTTGGCATACAAAGGGGTAAAATTTGCTGCTATAAAACTTTTTGATAAATTACTAGATGAAATAAAATGTCTGACAGACAGTAGTAATAGTTTCAAAAACAAATTGAAACCATACCTCCTCGGCAACTCCTTCTGTACCATAGATGAATTCTTGAATATGAGTAAATAAATCTGGAGATATAATATTTGCGTTTTCGGAAGTTTGGAAGGTAGGAGACGAGATACTGGCGGAAGTAAAGCCGTGAGGAAGGGGGGCGAGTCGTGCTTGGGTGGCTCGGATAGTAGAGCACATTCCCGCGAAAGGCAAAGGACCCGCTTTCGAGTCTCGGTCCTGCACAGTTTTAATCTGCCAGGAAGTTTAATATGGATTTTGTGCCATTTAAGGGAATGGGATAGATAATAGAAATATTTAGGTATAACACTAAAATGTTAAAAAAATTGTTTCTTGTGCGCATTTCTTGTGCATTCGACACGTTCCACATCATAACGGTTTTCCGTGCTATTGATCAATGGAACACGTAACTAACTAACTAGCAAAACATGTGTGCCTCATATTAAGGCTAAATTAGTTGTCATTACCCTTAACAAAACAATTAACATTTTTCCATTACACACTAACATGAAAATCAAAACACTAATACCACTGTCCCATTAATAACTGCCTTGCTGTTGATTAACTTTCCTGGATGTTAGTTGTTACTTCGAGAAGAAAACAGATTTAAGAATGAGTAGTTTTTTCTTGAGAACGTTAGTGCATTTCATTACAAGGCAGTGTGATGTCAATACGTAGCAATGAGAGACTCATACGGCGACATCTCTTGGACAGCAGTCGCAGTATTAGTGGCTCTGTTAAATATGTCTGCTGGCAGTGCCCGTCCCTCTCATGCACCAGTTATTATTCTTGATACCAGCCATGAGCAAACTTCAACGAGAGACTGAAGTGTTTCATATCAACACACCAGTATCACTCTGCCTCTTCTCCTGCGTAGAATTACACGAAATTCGCCCTGGGCATGTCTTCACACTTCATTGGACAGCTCGAGTTCCTTAACCTACCACCCCAATTATTTGACTGGTAAGCTCAGGTACCCCAGTCTGATTTCCTAATACCGTTTTCGGTTGTTCATGTAAACACTGCAATGTCTGTTCTTAAAATGTGAGTTTTGTTGCTAGGTTTCAGATTCCACAATCGGCATTCGCTCCACTTAAAACCGTTTTGTCGCATTTGAATCGTGACTGCGCTCACAGGTTATACATTCCTTTCACTTAACACAAAAAGAAGCTAATTTATCTCTATTGGTTAAGAAGATATACATGGTTGCGTATTTGCTGAATCTAACTGGTTGTCAAAATCCCAACATTCTGCACAAGTACTTAATATGTTATGTGATACCGAGCGGTTCTAGGCGCTACAGTCTGGAACCGCGCGACCGCTACGGTCGCAGGTTCGAATCCTGCCTCGGGCATGGATGTGTGTGATGTCTTTAGGTTAGTTAGGTTTAAGTAGTTCTAAGTTCTAGGGGACCGATGACCACAGCAGTTAAGTCCCATAGTGCTCAGAGCCATTTGAACCATTTTTTGTTATCTGATATGCCGGCCGGAGAGGCCGACCGGTTCTAGGCGCTGCAGTCTGGAGCCGCGCGACCGCTACGGTCGCAGGTTCGAATCCTTCCTCGGGCATGGGTGTGTGTGATGTCCTTAGGTTAGTTAGGTTTAAGTAGTTCTAAGTTCTAGGGGGCTGATGACCTCAGATGTTAAGTCCCATAGTGCTCAGAGCCATTTGAACCGTTAGTTATCTGATATACTAATTTTCTCATTTAGTGGCAAAGGATATCGTGCACAATAGATCGATACGAATACAAATATGTCACTAATTCTGTGGACTGGAGCAGGAATGTTCATCGCTGATTCGGAAGTTTTCTAACCAAGTTGACTCTTCTAAATGTGAGAGTACAACACCTACCTGCCAGTGATCGCTTCACACTTTTTTTTATCACAACTTGCATGACACAGGCGCTTTCATTGGCGTGGATAGGCTAATTAAAAATCTGCTCTAGAAAAGTTTCGTCCTGTTCCTCCTTACGACTTTACTTTCATCCAGGAAGATATCGTACTCTCTCTTTACCAAAAGTGGGCCAGCAAAATAGATTCCGGCCTAACACGTAAACACGACAGTCTCCGCAAGCAAACGTGGAGTGTGTGCGACTAGGACAGGTTAAATCTCAAAACTTATCACAAAAAATGGTTCAAATGGCTCGGAGCACTATGGGACTCAACTGCTGAGGTCATTAGTCCCCTAGAACTTAGAACTAGTTAAACCTAACTAACCTAAGGACATCGCAAACATCCATGCCCGAGGCAGGATTCGAAACTTATCACAGTGTCTCATGGCATGGGAGCTGTCATGAGTCACTGGCATCGAGCGATATATTGGGTGTCCTCCTTCTTTCTTTTCAAAAAGAGTGGGATGTATTTCAGCATCGGGTTTCACGCTATCGTTTATTATTATTTTAAATCGCCCTTCGACCACAAACAATCCATTACAGTGGACGTTCTTTCGCCACAGATTCCTACGCATAAATAATGTACGTGTGCCACGTATCCTCCACAGGTTGGAGAAGAAAAGGATTCAACTTCCTCTACTTTAGGTCTTGATCTGTCTTCACTGCTGATCATTAGGTAGAACACTTGATTTGGACTGTATCAGGCATGAGAGAAATCATTTGTCATCTCGAGGAAGAAAGTGGTACACAATTTCCACTGCTGCGGTTCACATTGTAGCCGACTTTTGAAAGTCCCCTTTGAACAATTATACAGGACTGTGCTTAACCTGACACACAATATTTTGTTAGCGCAACGCAATCTGACTTTCAAAATTCCCTACAAAATAATGGCCCTGACTAACATTAAACTATACCTTTCACAAATCACTAAATCACTTACCTCACAATAATCTTCGTTTCTCCCACTACTGCAATACAGCAAGCGCCACTACTGCCAGCTAAATAAAAGATTCAAACTACTAAAGGCACTAACTACTGATAGGGATAGTTAGCAAATGAAAGATATTAATAGAGAGCAAACAATGTATTTACCTTAATATCATCACAAGTCATAATATATATATCAGTTCATGACAAATTGCAAAACTTCGCCATCTCTCTCCCCACATCCATCACTGCTTGCGGCTCACCTCCAACTGCGCAACGCTACGTGCTGTTCGCATCCAGCTGCCGCTGCCCAACACTACAATGGCAGACAACAATGCAAACTAGCGACAGACTGCACACAGCACAGCCAGTGATTTTCATATTGAGCGCTACGTAACGTTGCCAATAAGAAAACATAAACAGCCTACTTACACTTTCTCTTGAGATGCAGGTTTTATTAATAAACCTTATGATTCTCGAAATTCGCCATCCTTCTTCGGCCCTATGACTGTATGTAACCTGTTTCTAGTTTCATCCATTTCTGGTTTGGCACTCCTGCTTGGCCCTCTCGGCGAGGGTTTAACATCGCGCAACAGAAAACAATCAGTCCAGATTGCAAGTGTAATCTTCCCCTTCCTAGTCGACCTTCCGTATTGCGATATAATTGACCGTCATCGCGTACGCCTAATGAAATTTTACAGCGTGTAAGGCTATCGCTACTGAAGCAAAACAATACCGGCCAGTAGGAGAAAGGTGTACGACAGACCCTTCTGAAAGGAGAATATATTCTAGACCTAATCTAAATACTGATGATAATTTTGAAACGGATGGAGTATACTGCAATCGCTGACTAACAGCACAGCGGAGAAAGGGTACCACTTAATATTTAATACAAAAAAATGTTGATAATACAAAGAAATTCTGGTTAGCTAAAAAGGGGACAATTAAACGGTCACCACCACACTAGGGCAAGTCCCGTAAGAGTTCGGGTAATATGTATGCATCCGCACAGAAGAGGAAGGTCATGGCCGGTATTGCCAGATCTATATATACTTATATGGATATGGTGTCTGTTCTTTCGGACATGTTGGTAAGAATGTCTTCCACGAGGAATGAGTGTGTTGGGTAGGGACACTACGAATGTAGTGTGTGGACATATAAGGTGAGAATGTGGGGCTCGCGGAAGGCGTGCGTGAGATAGTCCCTGCAGTCGCACTATTCTCTGTGCCCTCACTGGCTCAGATGGCTAGAGCATCTGCCCTGTAAACAGTAGATCCCTGGTTCGAGTCCCGGTCAGGGCACACATTTTCTCCTGTCCCCGTTGATATATATCAACGCCCGTCTGCAGCCGGAGGTATTAATATATAAATCTAATATCGACAAACTAAGCGTCACTCGGGTACGCTTGTTAAAAGAAACATTCGTGGTTAGTGTGTGTGAGTGCTATACCGCTCGGTACACTACTGTAGAGTGATGAATTGTTCTAGGGAAATCAGCCGACTAATATGTTCGGTTTGGAGCGAGGTTTCGATGTATTTCCTTGCTTAATGTGCGCTTATTTCAGCAGAGGAGGGATAGGGCATTACGCAATAACAACAGTGTTGGTATTTGATTGGCAGCTTAACGAAATCGAGCTTACCGATGAAATAATTACATTAGCAGAACACGTGATTACCAATCGAATAATTTGGCTGGCAGATTCAATCAGCAATTCCGTTAGTTAATCAAACAGTCCCAATGACAAGTTGAAGTAACCGAGTTTACCAATCAAGTAATTCGAATGGTATGTTCAAGAATCCGAGCTTACGAATGAAATAACTCCCCTGGTAGGTTGAGTAGGTTGAAAAACCAACATTTGGCAACCAAATACCAGTTTAAGGAATACCGGGTTAGGCAATCCAAGTAAAAGTATTAGTAGTCTGAACAGATCGACAAATGGGCGATACCGATAGAAAAACCGAACAAGGCACCAAGCCTTGACGGGTTCCCAGTTAGATTTTGCACCAATACGCAGTGACCTTAGCCCATGTCCTAGATCATATTTATCGAGAATTGCTCGCGCGACGAATAGTTTCGAGTGACTGGGAAAGTGCGCACGCCACTCTCCGACAGCGGCTGCTGTAACTGCGTGTGTCTCATTTGTGATCGCTGTAGATCTCGTGTTCTCATGTCATGCCGAAAAAGTGAATTAATTTAGTATGCGTTACTCCCCAAGTTCTGCAATACTCCATTCTAACGATCGGGACCGGTTCTTGGAGTATAATCCCAGGAAGAGTAAAAGGTACTGATAGTACGTTTATTATAAAAACAACTCTCAAAGAAAGCATGCAAAGTGAACAAGTATAGACATAGAACGTTTACTCCTATTCATTAATTTAAATTTTTTATTGGCATAGAATTTATAACGTGATTTCACAATACCGCCCCCGTTTAAACGACGGAAACACTAAGTGGTTGATACTAATTTGCCTCTAAGTTAAGAAAGCCTCCACCTTGACCGGCACTGACAGTAAAGGGGGCGGTAAAGGACTCTGAGATCAAACAAATGGAACTTAACACATTTACTGCTGATTATTCCCTACCTGCCGAGTCGTGGTGCGTATGTCACTGAATTCAGTGCTCCGAAGAGCAGTTCTGCAACGCCGATCTGCTCACTGCTGCCGTCTGTCGTGCAGACAAAGTGCGCTGCGAAGCCGAAAATTCTGACCACACACAGGACGTGAAACAGCGTCTGCGAACTCCTAGGGTCGAAGCCACTTCCGTAGAAAGCCGGACCCGAATCAAGAATTCTGGTTGCTCAAATGTAAGAGCAGAAACTTGAGTCTAGGCTGCGGTCGTAAATGAGCACTTGGTAATGCCCCAAATCTCAACAAAGACGGACACGTTCGTAGCTCCGCTCACAGAGATGCGAATGATGCTGTTCCTGGAGACGAAATCAGCACTTTCAAATTTCAGATGGCATCTGCACAACTTAAGCTTCCAACATCGTCCCGCCCCCACGTACTTAGCGACCACAGGCCCGTCGTGAAGTAGCACGACAGTCTATTATAAAGGGAAGAGACAATTTATTCAACCACAAACGCGAGACCGCTGACGCACAGGCGGCGGCTAAGGTCGGGTCACATTCGTGTTGACAGCTGAAACCAGCTTGGCACGCGCACGTGGAGGGCCAGTTTCATCCTATGCTCCACAGATGGAGTTGTCTCTGGACTTCCACCGGCTGCTAAGGAGATCGCATGACCGGGAAAGCCTTTCCGCTGGGCAGCACAATGGCTGCCCGTTTCTAATGGCCGCTTTTCGCGACCAGTGCAGAATTAGCCCAAGATTACTAAATATTGAATCATACGGGTCACTGAAGAGCCAGTAGGCTCTTTCGAAGCGGAAAAGATGGGCGATTATGCGTATGAAGACGCGTCTTCGATACCCGCCTTGGTTTATGAGTTATTGTAAGTTAAATGTTAAAAATAATTGCTGAAATGTAAAAGTGGATTCATGGCAATGCATTATTCGCTTGCAACAAACAAGGTATCTGTGGATACATATCGTATAACTGTATGGCAATGTGATAGTTGATTTGCTCAAACTATTCACATATTTGTATGAGAGGCCGAAAAGTGGATTTTGGCCAGTTAAAAACGGCTTTTATTACTAGATAAATAGAGAAACATTTAAAGTAGCGGCAGTACTGTAAACTTATAGCAAATTATTTAATGTATAATTTAAATTGATTGTTAATATTTGCACTTACAAATCCGAAAACTCAGGAAAAACATAGAAATTATTGTTATAAACAAAATATGGGAGATAAAAGAAAATTGATTGCAGCATAATATCTCTCGCAAAGTTTCTGTGTGATCTGATGTATCGTATGTGTATACAATGTTAAAACTAATTTCAGCAATTTTCATTTTCAGTAGTTTAACTGACTTCAGTGGCGCTTGACAGAGGTTTCCTGTTGAACAGCGGCATTTTCGGTGGGAGGCTGTGTTAGGACGCCGTTGGAGGCGGTCAGGTTGTGTTAGTCCGTGTTTCGAGAAAGTTTTATCTGCTGAGATGTGAAATAACTGCTAGTTCGCGCGTGTGAATTATTCAGAGTTCCTATTTTCGGCATCTAATGGACTTGCTTTTTTTGAAGGGTTGTGTGTGACACAATCCGCACTTAGAATGTTTCAGTGTGTTGCCACTGAGGACTTCATACTTTGAGACATTATAGAACTTCAACGGTTTTTAAAGATAACTCGAGCAATTAATCATGGTTTATTCGACCGCCTCCGCGATCTTAATAAAGTAGGTCAGGCTCTGAGATTAATTTATTGTGAGCTGTGACTTTCGATTTTTACTTTGTTCTTATTGGAAATAAACTCGAATTTGTGAAACTTGAAACAAATGCGCGAGTGCAAACATGATTTCTGCATAGTAAATCCTACCCACATTTACATTAGCTACTTTTGTGGAACATTGGGTAAATTGCAACGGGTGTGACTTGGCCCATGGACGAAACGTAGCCGAACGTGTGAGTCCATTTACTGGGGCCTATTGAAGTGTTTGTACTGCCTAATGTGTGGGTAAATATTTTCGAACAGTAGTACCTGGGGGCTCCGAGCTGATATACGTCTTCTGAACAGTTTAGAAATTTCATTTTCGGCGAGTTGATGAGATTTTATTTTATTCGTCATCCAAACCACATGCACATTCCCACACAACGTGTACGGTCGCAGTGAGAAGCGCCTTTCCACCAGCCACACGACGGGGCGGCCGTCTTATGCACTAAACTCTCGGTGTGCTCTGTTCAGAACCATAAAACTGCTTTCCCTGCAGCCCTTATTCCGTGATCATGGGGACTGCGAAGGTCCACGTTCGCCCTGCTGTCAGAGCCAGCGCGAAATTATACTCAAACCACGAACCTCTACAGAAATGTTAGGATGAGGCTACACAGTATCAACCAATACTGGATTAATAATTTGATAGACCTACCTAAAAAATAGGATCCCATACTAATTAAATGGAAAATAAATTGTCACAATTATTCAAAATTTTGCCGCCTTGCTAAATACTACTCTCTGTAAAATGGATAATATATGGGATGGACGAAGCAACGGGTCAATGTCTCTAATGTCCACCTGTTGCACAATCCCGGAAAATATTATAACCTCTAACATTATGGCGTTCGTGGGGGAAAACGAACTTCTCTCAAACACTTGACACAGATTGAGAAAACAATGACACTTCTGGAACACAATTTGTTTATGATCTTGGAAACAACATATTGTAACCTCCCCACAGATAAATAATATGTATAGCATTCACATTTAGTGTAACGTCCCCAACAGATAAATTCCGAAACCTCCCAAGAGTAAAAAATGTAAGTATATAGTTACATCATTCAGTGTAACTGCCCAACAGATAAATTCCGTAACCTACCAATAATACAATGTGACTAACCTCTCAAATTGAGGCTCAATTATAACCTTTCAATAATTGACTGTGAATTTAAACTGGTAAACTTTGGACGACAGCAGCGCTGCGTCATGGCCCTGAAAGATCATTCTGAATAAAAAAAGAAAAGAAAATTCTTACCTCAATGAAGTCGCCGGATAACGCATATATATCTGCTCTTATAATAATTTTTTCTGGCACAGCCCAGTGCAATGTTGGCCGATAGATTTGTCATGTATAAAAGGAAACAACGGATTTTTCTTTACAATAATCGGGATGATCATGGATTGGAGAAATTAGTAAATTCTTTAAATTGAGATGAATGATTGTAAAAAGTTAATTCTTATAAAAAAGATTATTATTATGAGATTTTTTTAAACATTTACATGGGACTTGATATAACAGTACTACATATGCGCGAGGCTGCTTTTACCTCACATTATATCGCTCAGGCTCCGCCATCGCTCCCCACGACCGGCCCAGCCTACACGATACACCAGACTGCTCGCTAGCAACAACTTACTCCAACTACTACACAGTTCCTACTGCAGTCAACACTGCTCTTTGGTCTGAGATTCTCTTATAGCTTACATAACGCAGGCAGCGCGTGAGCAATCCATCGAAATTACATCTGCTCGAGTGCGCTAGCGAGAAATTCTTTAATCATGGACCTCTTACAATATCCATTTGAACAAGTAGAATAATAGAACTCAGTGTGATATACAGAGTAAAGGATATGGACTGAGAGTAAAACAGAAGAAGACAAAAGTAATCACAAGTAGCAGAAATGAGAACAACGACAAACTTAACATTAATATTGGTGATCACAAAGTAGATAAAGTTAAGGATTTATGGCTTTCTTCGAAGCCAAATAACCTACAGACAAAGCAAGGAGGATTTAAAACAGAGAGATGCACAGGCAAAGATGACTTTCTTAGCCAATAAAGGTCTACTAGTGTCAAACATACGCCTTAATTTTAAGAAGAAATTTCTAAAAATTTAAGGTTGGGGCACAACGTTTTATGGTAGTGTACAGTGGGAAAACCGGAACAGAAGAGAATCGAAGCGACTGAAGCCTGACGTGACAGAAGAATGTTCATAATTAGGTCGACTGGTAAGATAAGTAATGAGAAGGTTCTACAAAGAATCGACGAAGAAACGAACATGGAAAATACTGCCAAGAGGAAAGAACAGGATCATACGACATCCGTTAAGACATCACGGGATAATTAAATGAAACAACAAGTTTACTGTTACCAATTACCGTTTATTTATCTCCACGACGCGTTTCAAAGGTTTAAACCTCCATAGTCAGGTGGATTTACATTTATTAGTATGACGTTTGTGTGTCTGTTTAGTTATGATTTTTTGGAGGAATTTATGGCACTGTCTCCAGTAGTCACAGGTTCCTTTCACACTCGTAACACATCAAATGTGTACTGTTGTATTTTTTTACAAAATATGACAGTATACATTTGATGTGTTCTGACAGTGAAAGGAACTTGTGACAACAGAAGACAGTGCCACAAGTTCCTCCAAAAAAATCGTAACACAACACACACACATAAATTTTCTTTAAGGATAACAAGAATTCCCGTTACTTTTTGATCCCTCCACGTATATGTAGAGACGTAAGAACCCTAGTGAAGGAAATTCCTTTTGTCGCCAGCGCCCTGTGCCCCAGGCACGGCTTGGTCAGTTCACCAGCTGAGCGCCGTTGTTAACCGTTGGCTCAGGAGGCCGGGCTCACGAAGAGGGTGCCCAGCTGTGTCCCAACCTCAACCTCGGCCTCGGCGATAAATTTGTGGCGACACGCGGCGCGGGCATAACGGTGCGTGGGAGGGCAGTGCGCGAGCAGCCAGCAGCGGCAAATCCGCCGCCAGACAAATGGACCGGCGCGACAGCGACCACCCAAGCCACAGGGACACAGGGGCGGGGCAGGGCCCAGCGCCGGGTCGCCGGCTGTTTCTCAAGCCGTGGGTTGCGCAACGCAGGGGCGGCGCCACTTGCTGCGTCTTCTGCCTGCCCGGACCCAACAAGTAGTACCCGCAATGTCGTGATGCATGGCTTGTGCGTGCTGTCTGATCGAGAAAGCATCCGGATACCTATCTGCGGTCATGAGCACAGCATGCATCCACGATTCGCCTTTATGACTCCTTGAACTCTGCTGGGGACACTCTACTGCTGACGTGAAGGCAGGTGGAGGAATGGCAGCCCGTTCTTCCTTAAGAGCCGAAACTAGAGAAGGTTCTGGAGTGAAGTCGAAGTTCTAGCTCATCCCAGTCGTAGAGTTCAGGTCGCCACACTGGCCAGGCCAGTCCATTTCAGGACTGTTATTACTGAGCAAGAAATAAAGGAAACAAAAGAAAAGTTCGGAGTAGGTATTAAAATCCATGGAGAAGAAATAAAAACTTTGAGGTTCGCCCATGACGTTGTAATTCTCTCAGAGACAGCAAAGGACTTGGAAGAGCAGTTGAACGGAATGGAAAGTGTCTTGAAAGGAGGGTATAAGATGAACATCAACAAAATCAAAACGAGAATATTGGAATGCAGTCGAATTAAGTCGGGTGATGCTGAGGGAATTAGATTAGGAAATGAGACTCTTAGAGTAGTAAAGGAGTTTTGCTATTTGGGGAGCAAAATAACTGATGATGGCCGAAGTAGAGAGGATATAAAAAGGAGACTGGCAATGGCAAGGAAAGCATTTCTGAAGAAGAAAAGTTTGTTGACATCGAGTATAGATTTTAATGTCAGGAAGTCGAAAATGGTTCAAATGGCTCTGAGCACTATGGGACATAACATCTTAGGTCATCAGTCCCCTAGAACTTAGAACTACTTAAACCTAACTAACCTAAGGACATCACACAACACCCAGCCATCACGAGGCAGAGAAAATCCCTGAGCCCGCCGGGAATTGAACCCGGGAACCCGGGCGTGGGAAGCGAGAACGCTACCGCACGAGCACGAGATGCGGGCTCAGGAAGTCGTTTCTGAAAGTATTTGTATGGAGTGTAGCCATGTATGGAAGTGAAACGTGGACGATAAATAGTTTGGACAAGAAGAGAATAGAAGCTTTCGATATGTGTTGCTACAGAAGAATGCTGAAGATTAGATGGGTAGAACACATAGCTAATGAGGAGGTATTGAATAGGATTGGGGAGAAGAGAAGTTTGTGGCACAACTTGACTATAAGGAGGGATCGGTTGGTAGGACGTGTTCTGAGGCACCAAGGGATCACCAGTTTAGTACTGGAGGGCAGTGTGGAGGGTAAAAATCTTAGAGGGAGACCAAGAGATGAATACACTAAGCAGATTCAGAAGGATGTAGGTTGCAGTAGGTACTGGGAGAGGAAGAAGCTTGCACAGGATAGAGTAGCGTGGAGAGCTGCATCAAACCACTCTCTGGCCTGAAGACTACAACAACAACATTATTCATAAACTATTCTTTCATAGAAGCTGCTTTATGACAGGGTGGATTGTCTCCGAACTGTCCCTCCACCGTACGCAGAACAAAATGCTGTGAAGTTGTTCATATCCTTCCGCATTTAGCTTTTTGTCAAGCAAAGTAAGAGGGGCCACGCTCAATCCACGTAAAACACCCTCATACAATAACACCATCTCCACCGTACTTCACTGTTAGGACTCTATATCGTGGTAGGTAGCTTTCTCCAGCCACTAGCCGAAACTAAACCCATCCATCGGATTGTCGTGGGGTATACCATGATTCATCGTTGCCCACGGGCGTTGCTCTTTACACCATCGCAACTGTAGTTTAGCGTTGATCACAAAACTATGTGGCTTAGGAGGAGCTATTGAAACATTGTAACCAATACCTTTCAACTCTGTCTAGGGCCTGGTGGTCTCGTGGTGCTGGCGCAGTAGCTTAGCGTGTTCGCCCGGAGGGCTGGCTGCCCCTACAATAAAAATAAATAAATAAACTGCGTAAAGAAGTCAACGATGAACTTGAAAGAGTGTCATGTGATGTCCGCTCAGACCAAATGCAACGAACAAAAACAAACGAAACAAAGAGAAAATAATATTGTAAAGCGCGTATCTGGAAACCACGAGGTCGTGGGATCGAATCGCTGTCGGACCTTGGATATTTCGGTCTTCGTTTTAACCTGGCCTTCATCTCTCAATGATGTGAAGAGTCGCCGGAAATGACACGTGGATAGGATTACATATCAAACTGTTGGTTCCCTCTCCCCGCTTTGATCACAAGGGTCGGTCGAGGACACGCAAGTCGCCGATGTGGCGTCCAGTTCAAAAACTTCAACACACCAATGAGCCGCACGAGATTATTATTCAACTCCCTATGCATAATTATTGTGCTAAATGGACTGCTGGCAGCACTTTAGACCCCACGAGCGATTCCATCACGGCATTTCTTTGCGGCCATCCTCCGTAATGCTCGACGGTCCAGTCTGCCTGGTCTTTGTTCAGTTGTGGATGTTCCTTCGCGTTCCCACTTCACAACCGCATCACCAACAGCCGACTTGGACAGTTTTAGGACTGAAACATCCCTGTTGGATTTGTTACTCAGATGACATCCAGTGACTAGTCCACGTACGAAGTTACCGACTTCTTCCGCAGTTACTGCTTCGCTGCTCACAACACAATATTCCCCCTGTCCTTTTATGCTGGCAGGTACCCCTCCTGTTACATATACTCACATCAAAAAAAGTTTTGTATCACCTCGGTTCCGAGAGTTCCGGAACCTCTACAGAAAATTGGAATTGAGATCAACATAAACATCGCAGGAGAGCTTCTGTAAAGTTTGGAAGGTAGGAGACGAGGTACTGTCAGAAGTAAAGCTGTGAGTACCGGGCGTGAGTCGTGCTTCGGTAGCTCAGTTGGTCGAGCACTTGCCCGCGTAAGGCAAAGGTCCCGAGTTCGAGTCTCGGTCGGGCACACAGTTTTAATCTGCCAGGAAGTTTCATATCAGCGCACACTCCGCTGCAGAGTGAAAATCTCATTCTGGAAACATAAACATCATTTCCGCCCTTTTAATTGCTCATGAAAACCACACATTGCATGTTTTACCACTATACAGCGAGACCTTCAGGTGTGGTGGTCCAGATAGCTGTACACACCGGTACCTCTAGTACCCAGTACCACGTCCTCTTGTGGTTGGTGGGTCACGTCGTCCATAATCCATCCAGGCATGTTCGACGGGGTTAATGTCTGGTGAACATGCTGACCACTGTAGTCGAGCGATGTCGTTATCCTGAAGGAAGTCATTCACAAGATGCGCGCGATGGGGGCGCGAATTGTCGTCCATGAAGACAAATGCCTCGCCATTATGCTGACGATATGGTTGCACTATCGCTCGGAGGATGGCATCCACGTATCGTACCGCCGTTACTGCGCCTTCCGTGACCACCAGGGGCGTACGTCGGCTCCACATAATGCCTCCCCAAAACAGCAGGCTACCTCCACCTTGCTGCACTCGCTGGGCAGTGTGTCTAAAGCGTTCAGCCTGACCGGGGTGCCTCCAAACACGTCTCCGACGATTGTCTGCTTGAAGGCATATGCAACACCCATCGGTGAAGAGAATGATGCCAATCCTGACCGGTCCATTCTGTATGTTGTTGAGCCCATCTGCATCGCGCTGCGTGGGCGTCGCGAGTGAAGTTCCTCACCATGCAGTCTATTGCGCACAGATTGACACTTAACACTACTTCCTGTGGCTCCAAAAAAAGTAGTATTCAACATGCTGGCGTTGCTGTCAGAGTTCCTCCGTAGGTATCGATCATTCACTGCAGTAGTAGCCCTTGGGCGGCCTGAGCGAGGTATGTCATCGAAATTTCCTGTCTCTCTGTATCTCCTCCATGTCGGAACTATATCGCTTTGGTTCACTCCAAGACGCCTGGACACTTCCCTTGTTGAGAGCCCTTCCTGGCACAAAGTAACAATGCGGACGCGATCTAACCGCGGTAGTGACCGTCTCGTCATGGTTGAACTACAGACAACTCGAGCCGTGTACCTCCTTCCTGGTGGAATGACTGGAACTGATCCGCTGTCGGACCCCCGCCGTCTAATAGGCGCTGCTCATGCATGGTTTTTTTTACATCTCTGGGCGGGTTTAGTAACGTCTCTGAACAGTGAAAGGGACTGTGTCTGTGATATAATATCCACAGTCAACGTGTATCTTCAGGAGTTCTGGAAACCGAGGTGATACAAAACTTTTTAAGATGCTACTATCGGATTTTCTTTATTATAGAGACTCGACTTTAAGCTTTAATTACAAACAAACCAATAGGTCCCTCGCAAAATGAGTTACATCAACATTTTTCTCATGTTATTCTGCGTTAGGCTATATGGATAAATTTGGTTTTAAAGCTAAATAAATATATTTATTTTACATGGTAGTAAGAATTGTTCGTTTTCCAGCGTCTTCGGTTCGAACTGCACACGTCAAAACTATATAGCTTGAAATGTATTTGCTGATATTGATGAAATTTTTGTATGTTATCGGCGCATACATTGGAAGTGGAAATCTCAAGTTACAGAATTTTTCAAACATCCAGAAAAACGTAACTGTGATTTTTCTAAAGTAACTTTTTCGCAGCCCGGAATAAACGTATAACAGAAATCGTGCGTTTGTTTTGAAGGTCTCTTTTCTAGTTTCAGCAAGCTACAACCACTGTGACCCTGAAGTTTGATAAGGATTTTATAAAGTGTGATATTTGAGTATCTTTCTGTGCGTGCTGGACGGGGGGAATAACAGTGAGCGCAGAGGGGGAACCGAGTCCTGTGACTCCAGTCGCAGGCAAACCGCTCCAGTATCCCAGGGGTTCGCGGCAACGGCTCACTCGTATTCACAGCCATGCACGCTGTACAAGCCATCTAAACTCACTCGCCACTCCACTGTCGTCACCTATCCATTGTGCAAACCAGAAAATCTGAGTTGCCTGACATCGAACAAAATTGCAAATCTGTCAGCTGCCTTTCCGCTACAAACAGCACAACATGCAATGAGAAAGCATTATGTTTTAATGAGGCAAAGGAACAAGCCATCTTTGTGATAGTCTACTGCATGTACGCAATCAGTTTTAGAGTTGCTATTAGACCTCATGAAGATACTAAGTTCTCAGTTGTAAGGACAGGCAGACAAGGAAATTCCTCAGCATCTAAAGAATTCTCAACTGTGGTAAAAGAAGTTTTCAAAATAATCAAGTCGGAAAACACGAATGGGTTAAATGTTAATGTAAATAACCTGAAACATGTCCATTGGTTGATGACTGTACTTTACCCCTAGAGCAGGGAAACCTCCACAGCGCATTGAAGAACCTAATACAACACCTTCGAATGTAGTCTTGACAGTGAATTCCGTACGAGAACAGTATTCATGGAACAAATCAAAGTAATTAGAATTATATGTGAGGTTCACACACGTACATCTTATGACCATCTCTTCTTGCAGTTGGGAATATTAACCAACCGTCTCACAGTCCTCTTACTTATTTATGAAATTTATTATACACAATCTATCCAACTTTGAGAGCGACAGAGATACTCACAACACTAGAAGGAAAAATAAACTGCATTACGCTTTAAGGCATCTAACATTGGCACAGGAAAGGCCAACATATGCAGCTATAAAAACCTTTGTCAGTGCACCCATGAAATCCAAATGCCTTACAGACAGCACAAGTGTTCTAAAATGTATGTTAAAGTTGTTTGCTATTTATACTAGGAACCCCGATGGGACGTGTTTGTCTCATGACAAAATTGTAGCCTTTCTCCTTCTTCTAATTGCCTTAGGAGGTTAGATTAGATTAAATTAGTACTTGTTCTATAGATCATGAATACGACACTTCGTAATGATATGGAACGTGTCAGGTTAATAAAAGGTGTCTATACAAGATATTACGTTACGCAAAATGTGTAATGTAAAGGTGGGTGAAAGTCCATGACTTCTAATATCTCTTGGCCTTGACCATTTTCAAATAAAGGTCTATGCTGTCAATCCCATAGTTTTTGAGAAAAAATTGAAACATACCTAGAATCCCCAACGTGAAATTTTTGTCCTGTTAAATAAACAAGTCGCTGCCGATTGTTGCATATCGTTGGTAGCCTTTATTGTGCCTGCTGCTGCAGTGTGGCTATGGAGCTAAGTGCATGGTCTACTTATACAAATAATAGTGCGAAGCAGAGCAAGATGGCTCGTCCTCGTGGTCTCATGGATGACCAGGTGTTGTCTTTGATTAATGCTGAAGAAGTTGAATAGGAAGGAGAAGGTGTTGACGGTATTTCACATGATTTTCATTGTGATACAGAACAAAGTACTGCAGCGAGCTCGGATGAGTGAGAGGGCAGCGATCAAGATTCTGATGAATCTCCATGTGTACGTAGTAGGGTAATAAATAAGAAATAAAATGTTTCTGCGATCATGTATTTTTGTTTTATAGGTGAATCTGTTCTCAAACATATTCAAAAATGCAATGGAACACAGGTGCTTACAGCGTTGGGAGACTTACAGCGTTAGAGAGTTGATGCATTTCTTGCTGTTCTGAATGGTGGGATGCCACTGAGTTCGAAGGAACAGAGGTGCAATTACTTTGGTCAGAGAAACGGGGAATACAGTTTTGCAAGTCTTTGATGTAACATAATTGCTTCAGGGAAACGAAGGGGTTACTCAGAATTGATTTGTGGTCGATATGTTCGGCACGACAAAAAAATGACAAATTCTAATGTCAGACGTATGGAAGAGAGTCATAGCAATATGTCTAACCATGTACATTCCTGGTCCATACATTTGTGTTGATGACCAGTAGTTCCCGTCCAAGTTTAGATGTCGGCTCAGTCATATCAAAACCTAACAAGTATTAGCAGAAATACTGGATGACTATTGATGAAGATTACAAATATGTGTTAAATGCTTTCCCATGTCTTGGTAAAGACGAAACATGTCCTGGTGGTGAACATCTTAAGGACTTTGTCGTCAAGAGACTACTACGCCCATACCTAAATGGAGGATGAAGATTTACATATGATAACATTTTCACACACTGTCACGTGGCTGATGCAATAAACAAAATTAGAAGGGAAGTGTCTGATAGAAAACTCCCGAGAAACTATGTGAAATTGTAGCTTCCAAAAATGATGATATGGTCATCAATGGGCGTCAAAGAAAGCCAGGAATGAGTATAATAATTCTCAGTTCCTCGCATCCAAATGTACTAATTGTAACTGACACGAACTCCAAATCAGAAAGTAACATGTAACATTGAAACTACATGCAGAGTAACTGTTACTGACCAGATGGCTCGCAAGTACTCAGTGAAGGCTTGTGGAAGAACGTCGCCTGTTCATATTTTTAGAATATTCTCGATTTAGCAGACATCAATGCTTGGGTAATCTACAGATATGCAAGAATGATGAAAATAACAAGATGAGATTTCCTTCTCAACCTCACGGTCAGACTTGCCAAACATTACACAGAACTTTGGCTCAGTTTGCAAGAAATGTCTTGTTACACTTTTCTGTGTCTGTACAGATTACAAAGCTTAGTATAAAGACGAAGATGATCTGTAGGTATCAAAATGGAACGTATTTACTCACACAGACTGTAACGTTTACTTGGAGGAATGCGTGGTACACTCTACGCTGTCTTACAATACATTTATTCACTACCAGTTTCGATCATGGTCCATTTTCACAGTGAAGAAATGTCTACTGCGACAACTTCACATGGCATCTATGCTATTTGGCCAGGAAAATATACGCCATTGCTGAGTTTAAAACGTAAGAAAACTTGTACTAAACGCCGTAATATAGGCTTAGCCAAGCAGAGAACAACGTTGATAACATGAAAAACGTGCAAGAACAGTAAGTTCACGGCAGCATTTCTCAGGCTCCTGGTCAAATAGCATGTATGCCATGTGTAATTGACGTGATAGGTGTTTTTCCACTGTAAAGATGGTCCACCGGTAGTGAACAAATATACTGTAAGACAGTGCAGTGTGTATCACCCATTTCACAAGGTATATCGATGCTAGTGATAGTTACCTGAAAAAAAATTTGATATAATGTTTACCTTTAGATAACGTGTATCGAAGTGTAGACCTCTATTTAGTTGTGGTAACATATTAATTCTCTGTTATATATTCCTGCTTGCTTTTAGAAGATATCATTTTGTACTGAAAACTTTCTGACTTGGCTGTTTCAATAAAATTCGAACTGTTTTGAAGTATTTGCATATTTAAGTGGTTTTGGATAAAAAATATGTAAGTAGTTAATATTTAGAAATAAAATAAAATAATAGAGCTTTAGGGCGACTATACGATACACAAAAACTCATTCCCTAAAATAGAAAAGACTGAGAACAAGTTTTAAACGTGCCACTACAAATGGGACATTTTTGACTCGATGGCGGTCTAGGGGTTTCGAAAAATTCGGTAGTTCTAGTACTAACAACTACTGCTCCACAGAGAAATTTTTGAGTAGAAGTTACTACACATTTACGCAGAAATAAGCGATAAGCTATTTATCTATACAAGATGAAAATATATGTATATGACTGCACTTTGATTATTTACGGGTTACTTGTACCGTACATCAAATGTGCGATAAGCATTGTGATTCCGAATCTGTCAACAGACAAAAGAACTAACAAACGACTACTAAAATAATACACACAAGACAACTTAAATGAAATTCGGCAAATTAACAACGATCTCATAGAACTAGTAATGTTTTTTTTCCACCAACAGTAAAAGGATTAAGGATTGTTCTGGAATACCATTGTTACACTGAACAAAGCTTTCAAATGTAAGCTTTTATAAATTTCAAAAGCAAGATTTATAATCACTGTATATTTTTAGTATTGACGTCGCAGTGTGACATGAATTTTTGGTTTGCAAATTCAGTGTTGCTCAGCGGGCAGTGAAGAAAACTATTTTGGTTGTTATTAGGAGGCGTAACAGAATAAACAAATGGTTCAGCGGATAGACTGGAGTCAATGACGTAACTATTCGAAAACGAAAATGAAATGGGGCTGAGCAGGACAAGTAGAGCCAGGTCAGTCTGAGACGAGGCAGAGATATTTCACTTTCCAGCCGCGCTCATGCGGGAACATAATAGTGTATAACGACTTAAGTTGAAGGAAAGTGTGTAGTAGGCAGAAAGCTTTGTCGTAGAAAATGTGGAATTTATTGACGCATTCCGAATGTAGATTTGGTTTGATTGTTATGTAATTTAGCGGAGCAGCAGAATTCAAGCAGTCAAAGGAAACATGTTTGTCACTGTTCTGAAAGGCGAGAGGGGCAACGGCCGTGAGAGCAGCGAAGACACTGAAGCGGACGGAAAATGTGTCGTGGAGAAGGGCAAAAGTGGCTTTTCGATTGTTCTAGAAGGTTAGAAAATGGACACCCCTCTGGCGAAACCACAAAATAAGCCGCAGTTTGAATGGAAAGATACCCGTGTCGCGCAACGTGTTGGACTTGGCCTTTCTCTGAGGTGTGGGAGACACGAAATATTCCATCATTAAAGATACCGCCTGAATAAGAGGTATGTTTGGTTGCGCTTAAGTTCGTAGCTTTTTTTCTGTAAGTTTAATAAACACAATAGGTACACACAACAAACAATTTAGTCATCAATAATATATTCTCCTTCACTATTTACAATACTCTGGCAACGCTGGCGTAACTTTTCGATTCCGCGACTGTAAAAATCACGTGGTTTTGGGGCCAAGAACTCGTCGAACCATGTTAGGAGCGCTTTTTCATCCGGAAAGGGAGTTCCTTAAGGGGAGACGGAAGGGAAATGGTATTCAAAAGTTCGATTTTTAGATTTTAGCGTATCTGAAATGCCTGGTCGTTCCTGCGTGAAACAGTATTTGTTTATATAAATACAACAATTTTTTCGTGAGATATGATGGTTTTTCTGACGCTCTGTGCAATCTGGGGACGGCGACAGCCAGGTTTATGAGCGGGTATGTGCAGAACAACCCTATGGTCTTAATGTCACAATTTCTAAATTGGAGTGCATTGGGGTTCCACGTTGAGAAGATTATTGAACGAAAAGTCAAAAACAGTACTGGAAGATGGTAAGAAGATAGGTGTTAAAGATCGTCTGACAAAAGTTGAAATAGACAGATAACAGAATTATTATAGCTTAGCCATAAGAAGAAATGTAGAGAATTTAGAAAACATGAAAAAAGCTGTGTGGGCTATCTTTCTTCATAAGCTTTCCACAGATGAAAATCTTGTGCACGGTCTTTGCCCCAATGATCCTGACACTTGGTGCAAGTACAGGAGAAGTGACAGATATGACCACAAACATTCCTTACCTGCGTCAGTAATGAATGAAATTAAACCCGTATTTAGAGACCTTTGTAAAGATGCCTTGTTGAAAAACGTCTTCATGGAAAAATCCAAAATTTAAATGAATGTGTGAATTCTGTCATTTGGAACCGGTTACCGAAGACTGTATTTGTTCAGCTAACAAACCTCAACTTTGATGTTTATGATGGTATTTTATGTTTCAGTGATGGTGTAATTAGAAAACTGGGAATTATTGGGCATAAAATACAGTGGAAATACTGCAAAATCCTTGGTGCAAATAGATAAAGAGAGAATCCGCAAAGCAGATATTGCTAATTTAAAATGTACAAAAGAAGCCAGACAGTAAAGAAGAGGGACCAAAAGAAGAGAAGAAGACCAGTATGATTCAGTTGATGCTCAGTATGGTGCAGGAAAATATTAGTGGTAAGCTATTCTCATCAATAACTATACTAGAATGGCAATATTGAACTTTAAATGGATTTTTCTCAAAACTACAGTTTTTTTACTTTCAGTACCTTTATTTGATAAACTAATGGTGTTAGAAACATGAAATATGGTCAATTTGTACTGCTGATGGTAATACGTTATTACAAGTAAATTGAGAACCACCAAAAGAATCAGAAACTGTTTTATAATAATTAATGTAAAAAAAAGTTAAATTTTACTAGTGAAAGATTATTTTTTTTCTTCAAAACCATAAGAGGTATTATGTTCATTTTACTTGCAAATTTAGGCATATATGTTATATGCATGCAGTAAAAATTTCATTGTTTTATCACTTATAGTTCTTTTGAAAGGTGTACCTACTCAAAAGGTAAAATAGCATTGGCAGAATTGGGTTAAAAATTGCCTTCCGTCTCCCCTTAAAGGGTGTTCGATAGAGAGATGAAAACTTGAGGTCGCAAAATCAGGTGGTTAAGTTGGGTCCGGAATGCCTTCCCATTCCAATTCCTGTTTAGTGTTTTTGTCACTCTAGCAAAATGCGGGCAGGCGTTATCGTAGAACAGCATCACAACACGCAGTCTTCCTGGTCGCTGATCTCGGCTTTCGTCTGAAAGACGTCTCAGTTGTTGACAATAAATGTCAGCAGTGATGCTTACACCTCGGGGAAGCAATATGTAGTACACCATTCCGTTGCTGTTCCACCACACGCATAACATTATCTTTTTTGTATGTTCATACATCCTTGAATGGGGAGTTGCTGCTTTGTCTGGGCACAATCATTCCTTTCTTTCCCTTATTTAGCATGAAGACACAATTGCTCGTCACCAGTAACGATACAGGGTAGGAATGGTCGGTGGTGTTCACAAACCAGTTGATGACGAGCAAGCACATATGCACATATTTTGCCGCCCAGTGATTTTTGCGATTTTGGCTTAGGGCATGCCTTCCTGTACACCCTATTTTGAAACCTTCCCCATTGCATGCAAATGTCTGACGGTGGTGGAATGATCACAATGCATCACATTTGGCAGTTCTCGAATAAAGTGACGTGGATCATTGCGGATTAATGTGTTTAACCGATATCCATCAAACCCCAAAGGTTGTAAGTAGGATGTCTAGGATTTTACATTGGTAACGCCACGTAGCGCTCTGTATGAAAATCACTGACTGTGCTGTGTGAAGTCTGTGGCTGGTTTCCATTGTTGGAATATTCGCTATTGTAGTGTTGGGCAGTTGGACGTTAACAGCGCGTAGCGTTGCGCAGTTGGAGGTGAGCCGCCAGCAATGGTGGATGTGGAGAGAGAGATGGACGTGTGTCCGCCAGAAAGAATAAATTTGTGAGACTGGATGTCATGAACTGATATAATATATATATATATATATATATATATATATATATATATATATATTATGACTTTTGAACACTATTAAGGTAAGTACATCGTTTGTTCTCTATCAAAATCTTTCATTTGCTAACTATGCCTATCACTAGTTAGTGCCTTCAGTAGTTTGAATCTTTTATTTAGCTGGCAGTATTGGCGCTCGCTGTATTGTAGTAGTTCGAGTGACGAAAATTTTTGTGAGGTAAGAATTCATGAAAGGTATAGGTTATTGTTAGTCAGGGCCATTCTTTTGTAGGGATTATTAAAAGTGAGATTGCGTTGCGCTGAAAATGTTGTGTGTCAGTTTAGTGTTGATCAGAATAAGTAAAGAGAGTAATGTCTGAGTACGTTCAGTTTTGCTCAGCTGTTTGAAAAGCAAATAACGTAAGGGGTTTACCAGCACAGTAATTCATAAATTTTTCTAAGGGGACGTTTCAAGGTCTTCCCGAACGTGAACAGTCATTAACGTCAAAACGATCTTCCTTAAAACGTTAAAACCATTTTCTTGCCGTGCTTCGTTCAGTGGCATTATACCCATATCCGGCGCAAATGTTTCTAGCTGCCTGCGCTGCTATCATTCCTCTACCGAGCTCAGCTAGAAGAATATGTCGGAAATGTTCCGATTTTTCCGCTTCGAAGTCCATTTTCTGGCATCCACAGCTCCACTCACTATCTCCAAATGGTAATATGTAAACTCTTACAGCAATAGGGAACTACAATAATAAATGACAATCGATAAATAAACCCATAGAAAACGGAATACCAACATGCAAAACAGAAACGCAACGAACTTATGCACCAACCTAAAACATACAAAATTCTGGCAACAGTTGCTGCGAATGTCACATTTGGTGCTAACGACTGTATTTTAAAAACGTTTCCAATGATGTCACAAAATAGGGGTAGCGAGTCATTCTTTGAGGCGAATGTGACGAGGCTTGCCCGACCGCAGATCATCTCGCTGGTGGCTGTCGAGTCTCTGTGGCGTAATAAGCTCATTTATTACTTTATCTGCGGTTGCCAAGTAAGACATGTGCGATCGTATAGAAAGCGATCTGGAGTGGCCAACAGCCGGCCGAAGTGGCCGTGCGGTTAAAGGCGCTGCAGTCTGGAACCGCAAGACCGCTACGGTCGCAGGTTCGAATCCTGCCTCGGGCATGGATGTTTGTGATGTCCTTAGGTTAGTTAGGTTCAACTAGTTCTAAGTTCTAGGGGACTAATAACCTCAGCAGTTGAGTCCCATAGTGCTCAGAGCCATTTTTGGAGTGGCCAACAAAAATTTTATTTTGAATGGTGAAAATAATTACACACTTAGGCATATTAAGACGAAACGAACAAAGCTTATCCCGATCCAATGCGATTGCTCTCCACTGTACTGCTAAGCAGAGCCGTGCTAATTATCCTTCTGTGAATATTCTGTGTTGTTGCAGATCATAACGAATGGCTTATCGTTGCGTCTGAGTGCGTAAACGCGATAGGAGAGGAAAATCTTTCACTGAACGGACCTGAGTAGTATTTCAGTGCCTTTGTATGTCCATCTTTTCAGAGATGGTTGCGGGACCCGGCTATTCAGTACAGAATGTCAAATCAAATACCTTTCAACCGTGTCATTTCCAAACTCATTTTATTGGGTTACCCGTTTCGCGGTTAGGATCTACCTACACGTCGGTCAGGGGCCCTGAAGACGGCGTAACATATCTCCGAAACTGGTAGCACAATAAAATGAGTTTGGAAATTAGACGGTTGAAAGGTTTATGATTTGACATTCTGTATTTCAGTGTGGTGGAGTATAGTGTATAAAGTCACACGTGGCAGAATATTTTGTACAGACGTCTTTGAAAGTGTCTAATAATGGTCTGCTCCTTTATCCCCCACTGGTGACAGTGAGTTCGTAGAGAGTACGCTCGGGAGACGATTACTCTGAATTACTGCTTCCCGGAACGCTCGCTGAATTCTATTATTATGCACGTACCTCATTGCTTATCAATAAGATATGTATACCAACTTGCTTGGATGACACATGACCTCAACAATACAGTCCGTTTTTAACACAGGAATTTGCTATTTATTTGCTGGCGAACCAGCCTCTTCCTTGGCCCATCACTTCAAAGAAAACGAATGTATCACCGCAAGGAGCGCAAAGTCAGGACTTTTGCAGTAAAAACGCGGCAGACTTCAGCCTCGCTAAACTCGTCGACTGGACGAAGCAGACAGATGGATAGGTGTCATCACGTGACTGTGCTTAGCTTAAGCTCGGCTAACCGACGCCTTTGAGACTTCTTTTTCATAGGGGCGTTGTACTTTGTACTTTTCAATCATCTGGTAGAAACCGTTGCTAAAGTTAAGAGATAGTGAATAGGTCAGATGATGGCAAGTGGATTAGGGGGGGTGCTTTACCGCATACCAAGAGTCAAGAACATACGGTGACGAAGACCTAAAGGAAGGTGGTATGCTCTGGAGCGACATGTATGCGTACAGCTGGAAACCGAAATTCACCAAAAAGTTTTTGGAAACCTATTACACAGCAACCACGACGACATTGATGAAAATGAATGTTGGATGACGATTGTGAACGTCGGAGCACGGCACCTAGCGTGTACCAAATGCATCTAAATCTACATCTACGTGGAAACTCTGCAAATCACATTTAAGAGCCTGGCAGAGGGTTCATCGAACCACATTCACAATTCTATATTATTCCAATCTCGTATACCGCGTGGAAAGAACGGACAACTATATCTTTCCGTACGAGCTCTGATGTCCCTTATTTTATCGTGGTGATCGTTCCACCCTGTGTAGGTCGGTGTCAACAAAATATTTTTGCATTCGGAGGAGAAAGTTGATGATTGAGAAGATTCCGTCGCAACAAAAAACGCCTTTCTTTTAATGATTTCCAGCCCAAATCCCGTATCATTTCTGTGACACTCTCTTCCATATTTCGCGATAGTACAAAAAGTGCTGCCTTTCATCGAACTTTTTCGATGTACTCTGACAGTCATACCTGGTAAGGATCCCACACCGCGCAGCAGTATTCTAGAAGAGGACGGACAAGCGTAGTGTAGGCAGACTTCTTAGTAGGTGTGTTACATTTTCTAAGTGTCCTACCAATAAAACGCAGCCTTTGGTTAGCCTATCCCACAACATTTTTTATGTGTTCTTTCCAATTTAAGTTGTTCGTAATTGTAATACCTAGGTATTTAGTTGAATTTACGGCTTCTAGATTATACTATTTTATCGTGTGACCGAAGTTTAACGAGTTCCTTTTAGTACTCATGTGGATGACCTCACACTTTTCGTTATTTAGGGTCAACTGCCACTTTTCGCACCTTTTAGATATTTTTTCTAAATCGTTTTTCAGTTTGTTTTGATCTTCTGATGACTTTATTAGTCGATAAACAACAGCGTCAACCGCAAACAACCGAAGACGGCTCCTGAGATTGTCTCCCAAACCGTTTATATAGATAAGGCACAGCAAAGGGCCTATAACACTACCTTGGGGAACGCTTGAAATCACTTCTGTTTTACTCGATGACTTTCCGTCAATTACTACGAACTGTGACCTCTCTGACAGGAAATCGCAAATCCAGTCACATAACTGAGAAGATATTCCATAAGCACGCAATTTTACTACGAGCAGCTTGTGTGGTACAGTGTCAAAAGCCTTCCGGAAATCCAGGAATACGGAATCGATGTGAAATCCCTTGTCAATAGCAATCATGTGAATAAAGAGCTAGTTCTCACAGGAACGATGTTTTCTAAACCCATGTTGACTGTGTGTCAATAGACCGTTTCCTTCGAGGTAATTCATAATGTTCGAACACAAGATATGTTCCAAAATCCTGCTGCATATCGACGTTAACGATATGGGCCTGTAATTTAGTGGATCATTCCTACTACCTTACTTAAATATTGGTGTGACCTGTGCAACTTTCCAGTCTTTGGATACGGATCTTTCGTCGAGCGAACGGTTGTATATGATTGTTAAGTATGGAGCTAATGCATCAGCATACTCCGAAAGGATCCTAATTGGTACACAGTCTGGACCAGAAGATTTGCTTTTATTAAGTGATTGGAGTTGCTTCACTATTCCGAGGATATTTACTTCTACGTTAGTCATGTTCGTAGCTGTTCTCGATTCGAATTCTGGAATTTTTACGCAGCACAGTCTTCGATAGTATCTCCATTGTTATCGCGCAGAGAAGGCATTGATTGTTTCTTGCCGCTAGCATAATTCACATAGGCGTCTCGCATTGAATTCCGCGCTAAGTTTCGAGCTTCTGTAAAGGATCGCCAATCTTGGGGATTTTGCGTCTGTTTAAATTTGGCGTGTTTGTTTCATTGTTTCTGCAATAGTGTTCTAACCCGTTTTGTGTACCAAGGAGGATCAGCTCCGTCGTTTGTTAGTTTATTTGGTATAAACCTCTCAATTGCTGCCTGCCGTTGTGGCCGAGCAGTTTTAGGCGCTACAGTATGGAACCGCGCGACCGCTACGGTCGCAGGCTCGAATCCTGCCTCGGGCATGGATCTGTGTGATGTCCTTAGGTTTGTTATGTTTAAGTAGTTCTAAGTTCTAGGGGACCGATGACCTCAGATGTTAAGTCCCATAGTGCTCAGAGCCATTTCTCAATTGCTTCCGATACTATTTCTTTGAATTTAAGCCACATCTGGTCTACACTTATATTATTAATTTGGAATGAGTGGAGATTGTCTCTCAGGATGGCGTCAAGTGAATTTTTATCTGCTTTTTTGAATAGGTATGTTTTTCGAGGATTTGGGGATTACAATATTCAATCTCGCTACGACAACCCCGTGTTCGATAATCCCTGTATCGGTTTTGATGCTCGTTATTAACTCAGGATTATTTGTTGCTGAGAGGTCAAGTGTGTTCTCACAATTGTTTTCTATTGGCGTGTGCTCATGAACTAACTGCTCAAAATAATTTTCAGAGAATGCGTTTAGCGCAATTTCCGATGATATTTTATGCGTACCTCCAGAATTTAACATGTATTTCCGCCAAAATATCGAGGGTAAGTTAAAGTCACCACCAACAATTATCGTATGAGTCGGGTACGTGTTTGAAATCAAACTCAAGTTTTCTTTGAACCTTTCACCAACTGTATCATCTGAAGTGGGAGGTCGGTAAAAGGATCCAATTATTATTTTATTCCGGTTGCCAACAATGACCTCTGCCCATACTAACTCACAGGAAGTATCTACTTCAATTTCGCGACAAGTTAAACTACTTCTAACAGCAGGGTAGTTTAAAGAAATGTCTCCATTATTCATACGGGAGGCAATATTGGTATAAGCTAGGAAAGAAATCTGGGACGAACTAATACATTTTGAGACGTAGAAAGTTCAGTACTCATTAAGTTACAGTTCCTTACTCACTTAGAAACTGTTATGTTGATAAGATCTTCGAGCTTTGACGAGAACAATTATGGTGAAAGCCGGTCTATTTAAATTTGTGCCAATAAGGTAAATAAAGGCGGCAGGGCCCTTCCTTGATTTAATGATACATTGAGGACAAAGTTGTGAAATCGAAAACTATTACATTCTCCCCACAAAATAGTGCAGGGGCAAGTAATAGAGAATTGTACATTCGTACGAAGGGCCTTCCGTGAAGCCTATAACAATTTCAAGCATCAGATCGTAGCGGGAGATCCATCAGAGAATCCTGGATCTAAACGTTACATTTACTGTCGTGAATCAAAACAGAAATTTTGAAATCCACATTCCAAAATGTATTACTGTACGGGGATCTTGCCTGACGAATGTTGAACGTCGCACAGGCTCACCAATGATAGATACGAATAGGATCACTTCCAGTACTTACAAACCAGTAGATTTTACTTCGAATACGCCACGAAGGTAGCTTCTTTCCCAGCTTATGCGTGTACAGAGAACCGCTTGCGCAGCGACTAGTCTAGTCTAACTGGAGGAAAAGTAATCCTTAACAACAAAAAAAGTAAGAGGACGGTTGTAGAGAATTTTAGACCAACATTGCTGGCAACCGTTTGTCGAAAATTTCTAAAGAATACTCTCAGTTCAAATACTATGCCACAGCTGAGAGAGTGCTGTGGTTAAAGAAAACGAGGTTCATTCACTGTCTCTGGAATTTCCACGGTAATAAAAATACTTGCTACAGAATATCTAAGAAGTTTGATTACTGGACCGACAATTTGATGACATGTAGGATGCAGCTTGTTATCCTGGATGAATATCGATCTGCAGACACTGAATTAATATCTGGTTGTTGCACAGGGGAGTGTAATATGACCGTTTCGACTCCGACGTTAGTGACTTAGCAGATAACATTAGTCTTTTGTCCACCGCCAGTATCTGAGTGGTCAGCGCGATAGAATATCAATCCTATGGGCACGGGTTCGATTCCCGGCTGGGTCGGAGATTTTCTCCGCTCAGGGACTGGGTGTTGTGCTGTCCTCATCATCACCATTTCATCCCCATCTACGCGCAAGTAGCGTCAAAGCGAAAGACTTGCAACCGTCGAACTGTCTACCCGACAGGAGGCGCTAGTCGCACGACATTTACTTATCATTATTAGTCTTTTCACAAACGATCTACAAGGAAACTATTGGACACTGAATATCATTCTAACGCAAAGACTGACAAGTAGTTCCCAATGTAGAGAAATGCGATGTTGTTTTAATTCAAGAAAGGTAAAAGTGTGGTATCATTTGACTGCGGGATTCATGGGTCACTACTATGCTCAGAAAAATCATTCTACCATCTGGGAGTAGCAAACAGAGGGGAAAGATTCATTGACAGGATACTGGAAATCTGCAAATACATAAAACGAAACACTTATTCGGACCACTCTTCGTAATTTCTCAGATGTTTGGGATCCACATCAGGTATTTCTAACAGGGACATGAAGCGTATTAAAGAAGGAAACAAGCTTGCTTGACTGGCGAAAGAGTACAACAGAAATGCTCAAAAATATTAACTGGGAGTCTCTCTACGAAAGCGCCGTACGGCTCGCTAGAACCTGCTTAGAAAAGTCAAAAAACGTATTTCAGAGTAGGAACTATGAATATTCATTGTCTTCTACATAGCTCTCACGTACATAGTGTACAGAAAATAAGGCAAATAATACATTCCACAGAGGCCTGCAGTCATCCTACGCACGAAGTATCCATGATCGGAACAGAAAATAACATAAACTTTTTTCGTTCGACAGTCTGTTAACCGGTCTGATAGCAGCTCCACGAAATCTTTTATGTAGCCAATCACTTCATCTAGTACTAACTCTTAAACCCAAGTAATTCATAGTATTTCATGTACACCTACGAGGAGTGTGGGAAAAGTAATAGGACACAATTTTTTCTACCAAAGTTTTTATTTTTTTCAAACGGCAGTACTGTCGTCTTCAAAGTACACTATGCGATCAAAAGTATCCGGACACATGGCTGAAAATGACTTACAAGTTCTTGTCGCCTGGAGTTCAGTATGGTGTTGGCTCACCCTTAGCCTTGATGACAGCTTTCACTCTCGCAGGCATACGTTCAATCAGGTGTTGGAAGGTTTCTTGTGGAATGGCAGCCCATTCTTTACGAAGTGCTGTACTGAGGAGAGGTATCGATTGCAGTCGGTGAGGCCTGGCACGAAGTCGGTGTTCCAAAACATCCCAAAGGTTTTCTATAGGATTCAGGTCAGGACTGTGCAGGTCGGTCCATTACAGGAATGTTATTGTCGTGTAACCACTCCGCCACAGGCCGTGCATTATGAACATGTGTTCGACCGTGTTGAAAGATGCAATCGCCACCCCCGAATTGCTCTTCAACACTGGGAAGCAAGAAAGTGCTTAAAACATCAGTGAAGGCCTGCGCTGTGATAGTGCCACGCAAAACAACAAGGGGTGTCAGCCCCCTCCATGAAAAACACGACCACACTATAACACCACCGCCTCCGAATTTTACTGTTGGCATTACACACGCTGGCTGAGGACGTTCACCGGACATTCGCCATATCCACTCCCTGCCATCGGATCGCCACATTGTGTGCCGTGATTCGTCACTCCACACAACGTTTTTTCACTGTTCAGTCGTCCAGTGTTTACTCTCCTTGCACCAAACGAGGAGTCGTTTTGCAATTATCAGCGTGGTATGTGGCTTATTAACAGCCTCTCGACCATGAAATCCCAAGTTTTCTCACCTCCCGCCTAACTGTCACAGTACTTGCAGTGGATCCTGAAACAGTTTGGAATTCCTGTGTGATGGTCTGGATAGATGTCTGCCTGTTACACACTACGACCCTCTTCAACTGTCGGCGGTCTCTGTCGTTCTAGAGACGAGGTCGGCCTGTACGCTTTTGTGCTGTACGAGTCCCTTCACTTTTCCACTTCACTATCACATCGGAAACAGTGGACCTAGGGATGTTTCGGAGAGTGGAAATCTCGCGTACAGATTTATGACACAAGTGACACCCTATCACCTGACCACGTTCGAAGTCCGTGAGTTCCGCGGAGCGCCCCATTCCGCTCTCTCACGATGTCTAATGACAACAGAGGTAGCTGATGTGGAGTACCTGGCAGTAGGTGGCAGCACAATGCACCTAATATGAAAAACGTATGTTTTTGGAGGTGTCCGGATACTTTTGATCACATAGTGTAGTTCTCTTCGGCACTACATACCGGTGCACACGTTCTTCTCCGTCTTGGTGGAAACGCTGAAAGGGTTCAATTGGTAGGGCCTTTAACATGTTCCTCCCATTCTTTTGAATTTCTCTAGATTTCCAAAATGACGTCCTTCTAAGACATTTTTCAATTCTGAGAAAAGTAAAAAGTGGGACAAAAGGAATGCCTTTGAGATAAAAAATTCGTTGATGGAAGTGGCCCTCTGACGTGGAGCGTTGTAGCGATACAGCACACACCTGTCTGCGCTGCCCGACCTCATTCGGTTCACCATTTTCTTCAGCCTTTCAAGGACACTTATTAAAATACGTGATCGACAGTTTGTCCTGGAGGAGTAAATCCTCTAAGCACAATACCCGTTCTGTCACAAAAGCAATTCAGCGTTGTTTTTCGACATTTGCTCTGTCGAGGAGATGTCTCAATGTACCACTCCTCACTTCGCCTCTTTGTCTCATACAGGATTCGCACCTGTGATCACATGGCTGAACCATCCGTGGTTATTGGCAGTCTTCTCAAGAACATCAACACACACGTTTCTTCTATTGTCCTTCCGCATTTTGGCACAAATCTTTCGCTTGTCCAAAACTTCTTCCAAAATTTTCTGTATGGTGAAAGTGTTTAAGTTAAACAGGGCAATCATCATCCTTATTGTTCAACGTCGGTCTCATCTCGCATGAGCACGTGTATGTTCGATGTTTTCGTCGGTTTGTGAACTGAAAGTGTTCCTGAGCGATGTTCATCTTCAACGTGTTCTTGGTGTTCCAAAAAGATTTGTTGGAGCGAAAAGCTTGTCTTGTTGACAAGTAATGTTTCATTGACCTGTTTCAACATTTCAAAGGTCAACCTCGCGAATTCCCCAAGTTTAACGCACAACTTGATGGCATAACGTTGTTCTAAATTCCTCTGTTCCATTTTCGTAACACACAGCGAAAATACAACTTCACTGATAGCGCTCGCAAAAATCACATAATGGCTGTACGGGATTGAAACTCGGACTGAGCGTCTGGAAGGGACCAACACTCGGGTCTACACAAGTAAAACAACACAGCGTAGCCAGATCGCTCACAGTGTAGTCAATCTCTTTACTTATCTCTCGGCTTCGTATATGTAGGTATACAATTAAAGTTTCAAAAAGGCCGGTGATGACTAGTGTGAATGTTACCGAACTATAATTTTAGTAAATCATGGTTGCAAAATACTGACGTGGCTTATAATGAAATGGGAAACCTGGTAAGGGAAATCATTTTGGGCTCCAGAGAATATAGGAACACGTGAGATGATACCGACGCTATGACTTACCTTAGAAGATAGGTTAAAGAAAGGCCAACCTACGGTTATAGCAACTGTAGATACAGAAAAAGCTTTTGAATAAATCACATTCTTTCAAATTCTGAAGATAGCTGAGGTAACATACAGGAAGCGAAATGTTAATCACCACTTGGACAGAAACCAGATTGCAGTTTGAAGAGTCGGAGTACATAAAAGGGAAGCATAGTTGGCAAGGTAATGCGAGAGGATTACAGTCAGTCCCCATTCTTGTTCAGTCTGTACACTGAGCAAGTTGCGAAGGAAATCAGGGACAAATTTTATGAAGAAATTTGAGTTCAGACAGCAAAAAGAACTTTGACGTACGCTGAAAGTAGTAGATGAGATCAGTTACACACTGATGATGGCCAAAGCACAGAACATATCAAACGCAGTCTGGCAATAACAGGAAAGGTGTTTCTAGGGAACAGAAATTTTTTGACATCGAACATCAGTTTAAATGTTGGGAAGTCTTGTCTGAAGGTAATTGTATGGCTTGTTGCTTGTACGGAAGTGAATCCTGAAGAACAAACAGTTCAGAAGAAAATTTAAGCTTTTGAAATGTAGAGCTACCAAAGAATGCTGAAGATTGAGTGGGTAGATCGAAACCTAATCATGAGTTCCTGAGCCGAATTTGGAGAACAAACAAATTTATGGCACAACTTGATTGAAAGAAGGGATCTGCTGATAGGTCACATCATGAGTCATAAAGGAATGGTCAGTTTATAAATGCTTGATACCACGCAAGTATGGGAGCGATACAGAGTAATATGAAATATGGAAGTAAAAACGTCGACAGACAAGATCTCCTATCTTTGATGACCGGTTTTGGTAAATCTAAGTTGCGTCACCAGATTTAATGCAAAAAAAAAGAAAAAAGATCAAAAATAAAATTGTAGTTAACGATCTTGGCTGTTGCAGTTTTTAATTCCACAGGATGGTTAGAAGCAGTCTGGAAAGCTTGTAAGGGTGTTGCAGGGTGATTGGTGTTGATAAGTACAAGTAACAGTTAAGAAAAAAGTTCCAAGCTTTGCGCCGCTTCCGAGTTGGTTAACTTTGAAGTTAATCAGGCTGCTGAGCGTGCAAATTCAAGTGGCCTGCCAGAGACGGTGCGAAAAACTTGTTCTTCGTTTGGCTTCCCAAATCCGAATAAGAGAGCTATACAACAATTGGACAGGGGGCGGTAGTAAGGCTCGAACCAGAGCCAAACGTTGAGGAGTCCCGTGCGCTATCATCTACGCTATGAGAACAGCTAACAGTAATGTTATTTGGCGGGGCTCTTCGAATTTGCGCTCGCAGTGCCCTGATAACTTCATTCCCAATTAACTCGAAAATGGTGCAATGTATCGAATTTCTTCTTAACAATTATTTCACAACACAGCATACACTACAACTCCCTTACAAGCTTTGCAGTCTGTTTCTGACTACCCTGTAAGCTTCAAATAATGTAATTCGTAACGCGGGGAAGTTTCAGAAGTAAAACTTGTGGAGGGAGACGAAGGTTCGATTATAGCAAGCGGTTTTTAAACGGACGTAGGTTGCAGTAGTTATGCAGAGATGAATTTGGAAAAAAATGAAACGAGCAGTGGGGAGCGCTGTATCAAATCATACTTCGGACTGAAGACCACGACAAAAACATGCCCTGGACTTCCTTGATGCCACTTGGCAGGCTTCATAAGCCTTTATAATTGACCTTCTAGTTGGTACACGACGTCCAGAGCGACGACAAGTGGCCAGGCAGCTGGGAGCTGTCTCGCTTGACGGCCAGCCGCGCCGCCCAGTGGTCAGTAATCAGAGCCTCATTGGGTCGGTAACCGGTAAGCTTCCAGCTCCGGGCTCCAGCGCCGGCAGGTGCGGCTATATTTAGCCGGCGGCAGCTTTTTGCCGGCCCCGCTTTCCGCCGCTCCAGCGCCTACGACAATCACAGCGCAGCGGCGACAGGTGTTTGCCCTTGTCTGCGATACGCCAGCCCGGGCCGGTCTATTTTAGTTTGGTCGGAGCCGCCTTCCTCACGCTTTTTTACGGCGCGTCGGCGGCTGTCGGGCGATATCGGACGGCGCGTTACACGCAGATAGAATCAGTGCCCACTCAAGGAAAACATCTTTTCGGAACGAGAGCAGCCTCCGCTACCAGAAGAAGCTACTGGAGCAGGGAAAAAATTATCCTCCGGCTCCCTGGGAAGACAATTTCGGCCGGCGGTCTGAGTCTGTAGTCGACAGAGCATCACCGCATCTAAACACGGCGCTCGGGCCGTAATTCCGAAATTTCCTCCACGGTAAAAAGTGCTAATCAAACAGCGTCTTCACAGACGTTATTCCGGGAAAGGAGTTCTTGAAAAGTACAGCTCCGCACCGTCGCCTGGTCCACAAAATGGGTGCACGCGGGATGTGTCAACAGATACTGGGGCTAGACGAGAATACGGGAACTCTGTGAGAAATGTTTGCTTTAACATAAATACAGGTATTAGCCAACCCTAGATCTGCACTATCGTATCTGATCACGAACGGCTCTGTGCAATTTCCTCAATACGTTCCAAGTGTCAATCGAGGTCAGAACAGTGTTCTGTTTAGTTGTGAGTGCATTATGCTGGAGCTGACTGAATTTGAACGTGAGAAAATTGTTCGTGATCGTATGGTGCTTCCACTACAAGGGTCGACGAATTCTTGGGTGTTATACCGCACACAGGAAAAGCATGAAAACATCATTCGCGAAGTCACAACGCAGTCGAAAGTCTGCGTTGACTGACTGTGACGAACGATCATTGAAGTGGCGTCTGACGAAAAATAAGGGAACAATAGTTGCAAAACTGACAGCAGAACTGAATGTCGAACTGGCAAAACCTGCAGGGCGCCCTGGAATTCTACAGACAGTTTCACAAGAAAGTATACGCCGTTATATGCATGAAATACAAGACAGTATTATAAATATACATTGAACCGCCAAAAAAACTAGTATAGGTTCAAATGGCTCTGAGCACTATGGGACTTAACATCTGTGGCCATCAGTCCCCTAGAACTTAGAACTACTTAAACCTAACTAACCTAAGGACAACACACACATCCATGCCCGAGGCAGGATTCGAACCTGCGACCGTAGCGGTCACGCGGTTCCAGACTGAAGCGCCTAGAACCTCACGGCCACACCGGCCGGCAAACTAGTATAGGATGCGTACTCAAATACAGAGACATGTAAACAGGTAGAATACGGAGGTGCAGTCGGCAACGCCTATATAAGACAATAAGTGTCTGGCGCAGTTGTTAGATCGGTTACAGTTGCTGCAATGACAGGTTATCAGGATTTAAGTGAGTCTGAACGTGGTGTTTTAGTCGGCGCGCGAGCGATGGGACACAGCGTCTCCGAGGTAGCGATGAAGTGGGGATTTTACTGTGTCACCATTTCACGATTGTACCGTGAATATCAGGAATTCGGTGAAACATCAAATCTCCGACGTCACTGTGGCCGGAGAAAGATCCTGCGAGAAAGTGACCAACAACGACTGAAGAGAATCTTTCAACGTGACAGAAGTGCAACACTTCCTCAAATTGCAGCAGATTTCAATACTGGGCCATCAAAAAATGTCAGCGTGCGAATCAATCAACGAAACATCATCGATATTGGCTTTCGGAGCCGAAGGACCACTCGTGTACCCTTGACGACTGCGCGACACAAAGCTTTACACCTCGCCTGGGCCCGTCAACACCGTCATTGGACTGTTGATGACTGGAAACACGTTGCCTGCTCGGACGAGTCTCATTTCAAATTGTATCTAGCAGACGGACTTGTACGGCCACGGCGGCAACCTCATGAACCCATGGACCCTGCATGTCAGCAGGGGACTGTTCAAGCTGGTGGAAGCTCTGTAATGGCGTGGCGCGTATGCATTTGGAGTGATATGGGACCCCTGCTACGTCTGGATACGGCTCTGACAGGTGACACGTACGTAAGCATCCTGTGTGACCACCTGCATCCATTGGGCATTTCCAGCAGGACAATGCGATTCCCCAGACGTCGAGAATGGCTACGGAATAGCTCCAGGAACACTCTTCTGAGTTTAATCACTTCCGCTGGCCACCAAACTCCCTAGGCATGAACATTATTGAGCACATCTGGGATACCTTGCAACGTGCTGTTCAGAAGGGATCTCCGCCCACTCGTACCCCTACGGATTTCCGGATGGCCCTGCAGGATTCATGGTGTCAGTTCCAGAACTACTTCAGACATTAGTCGAGTCCTTGCCAGTTCGTGTTGCGGCACTTCTGCGTGCTCGCGGGGGCCCTACACGATATTAGGCAGGTGTACCAGTTTCTTTGGCTCTTCAGTGTGTTATCCATTGTAGCTTGGCATCTTTTTCGCATGCTTTCCACTAGGTTTTCTGTGTATTATCTCGATAGCGATCTCCATGTCGTTCTGATGTGATATGACAGTTGCTTCGAAGTATACAGGGTGAGTCACCTAACGTTACCGCTCGATATATTTCGTAATCCACATCAAATACTGACGAATCGATTCCACAGACCGAACGTGAGGAGAGGGGCTAGTGTAATTGGTTAATACAAACCATAAAAAATGCACGGAAGTATGTTTTTTAACACTAACCTACGTTTTTTTAAATGGAACCCCGTTAGTTTTGTTAGCACATCTGAACATATAAACAAATACGTAATCAGTGCCGTTTGTTGCATTGTAAAATGTTAATTACATCCGGAGATATTGTAACCTACAGTTGACGCTTGAGTACCACTCCTCCGCTGTTCGATCGTGTGTATCGGAGAGCACCGAATTACGTAGGGATCCAAAGAGAACGGTGATGGACCTTAGGTACAGAAGAGACCGGTACAGCACATTACGTCCACATGCTAACACCTTTTTATTGGTCTTTTTCACTGACGCACATGTCAGCCGTGTCGTGTGGGGTGTCCCACGGTGGCACTGAAAGATCGCGTTACTACCAAGGCCTATGTGACCATTTTGACTGATCAGATCCATCCCGTGGTACAATGCTTGTTCTCCAGTGGAGATGCTGAGTTACAAGACAGCAGGACCTTGTTCGTACAGCTCTTCCAAGGTAGGTTCTGAAAGCATGACGATGAAATATAGCTTCTCCCCTGGCCAACACAATCACCACATCTCAATATTATTGAGCCTTTGTGGTCTACTTTGGAGAGAGCGGTGAGTGATCACTCTCCACATCCGTCATCGTTACCTCAACTCGCCACTGTTTTACAGGATGAATGGTGTAACATTTCCTTGAAAACCATACAGGACCTTTGTTTGTCCATTCCGAGATAACTGGAAGCTGTTTTGAATGCCAACGGTTTAGCTACACCATATTAGGCATGGTAACGTGTTGTGTTTCCATAATTTTTTCACTCCGTGTATATGACTGAATTGAAGACTTGCTAGAGAACAGAAGTCCTCCTAAAGATCAGACATCGCCAGTAGCGAAGGCAGCGTCCGCCGTTCATCAAGACTATCTGACAGGACTACTGATGTTCTCGATGTATAAAAATGGCGTGGCAGCCAACGTCTGTAGTATTGTGAGCCTGCTCGCAGACGACGCAGTAGCGTAATGGGAGACGACGTCGCTAGAAACTTCTTGCGAAATGATGGGAGACATTTCGAGATAGTTAGCTCCTAGTGAAGAAATTGTCAGTTGAACATTAATAAATTAATGCGATTTCGTGTAAATAGACGAAAGGATCATCATCACAATCATCCAGCATCTAGCAACTTCTCTCCGGAGTGATTTATGGTGAAACTAATAGCGAAATGACCTAGTGGATTGCGAGAAACTCCCACGTAATTTTAGTACTTCACCAGAAATTAATAAATACACCTGGAGGAGTTTCTTCATTTTTAATATAAATTTATACTAACTGACGTCCCACTGTCTTCCATTTGAACTATGCACGTACGAAGAAATTAATAAGTTGTGAATTCCACTAACGACTGCATCTAATGTTCTCGACGGTACTTCGATACCTTATCGAAACACAGTGAAGAATTTGGATCATATCAACTGTGCATAAAATATTGTTGCCGCATGCAGAAAGTCTACTGCGATCCTCTAAGCCCTCAAAAAGTTTCGTAATATATTTCCACAGGATGTGAAACGTAAACCTTTGCAGTCAATCGTTCCACCGAGCGATGTATTCCATCACTCCACTATTAGTGAGAACGCTACATAAACTATGAATGCCCGTGAGCGCTACATCCACAGCCTGCGTCTGTTCCAGCCCGTCACTGCCTCACACACCCAATTAGGCTGGTTATGGCTCGCCAGTGGGCGTGCACCGCTTTACCACGCTTCAGAGATTAAAAGGCGCGGTCTCACTTATTCAGTATCCAAGCTGGGTACATCCACAAAACAAAAGCATTCTCAAACGCCTTGTCTATGGTTGTCGTCTGCCACCGGAGTAAGCTGTCCTACACTCTGCGCACAATCCAATGCCTCCTTAATTTTACGTAACGTTTGCATAAAAGTTAACGTACGAAGGGGTGCTGGTGAGTCCCTGGCATTTCCTAGTTAAAACTGATGTAGATTAATTGTGTTGTTCTTTAGATAGCGATAGTAACTGCGTAGCAGTAACATTGGTTTTTATGTTTCTGTGGAGGTTTGAAGTGAACATGGGGTAAGAAAATGAGGCATTCACTGTGAAAGAGAGTCATATTGTGATTAAGTATCTATTATAAGAAGGAAACACGGCCAAACAAATTTATGACTGGCTGTTAATTGCCCTTCCTACTTCACTACAACGAATTGGGTCGCCGCGTTCAAAACAGGATATTTCAGCAATGAAGATGAAGAGCGTCCTGGAATAGCCAGCTCATGTCACACTTCCGGCAACCGTGGATGCTGTTCACTCACCAGTGTCATCCTGGATGATCGGATAACTGCTAGCAAACACCCTGGCGTGCCCCAAGACGGTGTGGATATTGTTAATGACACTTTAGACATGAGAAAGTTCTCAGCCAAAAAAGTTCCCAAATGTCTCAATGCAGACCAAAAGCGCAAACGAGCTGTTGTTTCACAGTCTATTTTGATTCATTTTCTCCTGGACCCTCTATGATTTTTGGACGTTTTGTTACCATGAATGAAACATGGCTACACACTTTTGATTCAGAGACTAAAGAACAGCTCAGTGGTTTTCCGCGTCCAAAAATGTTTTCATAAACAAAAGATGAGCAGGCAAGTTGCTCGCATCCATATTTTGGGGTAAATGTGGTGTCCTACTAATTGACTACTTTTGACATGGCAGGCCATCAAGACCAAAAGTGCTCTGTTGAAATTCTCAAACAAACTGAAGCAACGATGGGTCTTCATCCGTTTACGGAAGCTACGAAAAGGAAAGGAATCTTGTTTTTGCGAGACTATGTCCCTCGTCACAAGACGGCCGTCACGCAGCAAAAATTGAATTTCATTTTGAAATCTTGTAACATCCTCTCTTTTCATCCCACTTGGCCTCTAGAGACTATTACTTGTCCTCAGGCCTCAAGAAACATCTCAAGGGAAGATGATTTCGGGAACAACGAGGAAGCCAGAAATGCTGACGATAACTGGTATGTATTGCAATCTATATTTTTGGATTAATGAAGATGAGACAAAGGTGTCATAAATCTGTTGAGCTCAAAGGGGAACATGTTGAGTAAATGAATTTTTCAAAGGCATAGCAGTATTTTTTCTTTAAAAAACTAAGGAATTACCAGCACCGCCTCGTACATTGCCAGTTGTTCCCCTGTCAAACCCTAAAATAAATGCTCTCATCTCCCCCCAGTTAGACTTCTTTCTCACGTCATTCTATTTACCCTACTCCGTTAATTGTTTTACCATATCTCTCTTCAATCCCTTATCTTATGTCCTTTGCTGCTAGCGCACATACTGTAGTTTTCACCCATCTTCTTGTAATTTGCTTATGCTGTCTGCATGCCTCCGTATGCACCTTAACCTCTCTTGTCTTAGGTTCCTACAAGAGATAAAATGTGACTTCTGAAATTTTCCCGGCGTATTTCTTCTTCTAACAATTTCCAGGTATGCAGCCGGTTCCCGTCGACATTCTGCCTCGATATTTCGGCCCGGAGACGTCCGGCCATCATCAGGTGAGTACACAAGTACTGAGTAGTTGTGTACTCACCTGATGATGGCCGGACGTCTCCGGGCCGAAATATCGTGGCAGAATGTCGACGGGATCCGGCTGCATATACGATGTTGTGACAACAGGACATTCTCACCGTCTGCCTCAAACGCTGGTTCCTTAAATTTATCTGACAGGCTTTTTCGAGACCAACAATGTCTGTATGCTAAATATTCTCATTTGCGGCCCTCGAATATCCCCGTTACACTTTCGTGTGGGCTTACAATCTGCTACGAAACTAGCAGAGCGTTCGATTTCTGAAACAACGCATGCTTTATAAAGACTCCAAACGATAATATTTGGAACTACCTACATAGCGACATTGCAACATAAATATTTTTTTCCTAACTATACAGTAAAAAAGCTGGACCGTTTTGAAATAACATACTAAATTATTTGATCTGTTGGAAGAACATATTTTGCAGTCACATTCTAAAACGATGAGAGTGGTCAGGAAGTGATTCTTGTTAGCTATGGGGCCCATTGCTCCAACCTGTACACGGCTTGCGTACACTTTTTACAATAATTTCGATTAGGCCTGTATTACACTATCTAATTTCTTTGTCAAATATCTTTGCCAAAAATCTTTGTCAAAGATATTTGATGGTGTAATAGGGAACTTTGTCAAATGTCGTCCAATACTTGATCAAATCTAGGGCCTCGCTGTATATTTGATCAAAGAAATCGCTTCTCTTCTGTTCATTGCAATGTGACATGTTACCACATGGAGCGCTAGCATCGCTGCAGCGTTCTGTCGTCTGTAGTGTTTTTATAAACATTGCCGGTAAATACAATTGGTGTGTGCCGACAACTACAAAATTAATAGAGATGTCTGAAGCTGATGAGGCGCTTTACAACGTGAGGCACCCTGAATACAAAAATAGATTAAGAAGACTGGAGACCTAACCTAACCCAACCTAACCTAACATAACCCTCTCCTGTAGCAAGGAATCGGAGTGTGACAGTGAGCCTGTCTTCTGCAGATGTAGCAGTTCTTAAGTGAGTATTGTGCTTTGTGATATGAGGATACACTTCATTGAGCACATACAGAAATGGATGCTCATCCATTCTTAAATAATTGATGTACGACTTGACATCCTCCACTATAAGCTCACATAACAAGTTTTGTTGAATGCTTTTATCGTGTCGTCGTAAAACCCACGGCTTCACCCAGGTATGTTTCCTTTTTCCCCCCACTTCTCTCCCGCATGTGCTCACAGTGCAATTGTGGTACATGCAACTGCTGCGGTTAATAACAAGTTGTTGTTGTCAGCCATCTTGAACTTCGACGAAAAATATGATGGCAGTGTAATACCCCTTCTAGCGCTACGTCAAAGATCTTTGTCAAATATATTTGACGGAATATTTGATCACATCTTTGATCAAATCTCTGACAAAGAAATTTGATAGTGTAATACCAAAAAAAGTGGTTCAAATGGCTCTGAGCACTATGGGACTTAACTTCTGAGGTCATCAGTCCCCTAGAACTTAGAACTACTTAAACCTAACTAACCTAAGGACATCACACACATCCATGCCCGAGGCAGGATTCGAAGCTGCGACCGTAGCAGCCGCGCGGTTCCGGACTGAGCGCCTAGAACCGCTAGGCCACCGCGGCCGGCAGTGTAATACCGGCCTTAGCTCAAGGGCCTGCTGCCAGTTATTTAACTGGACGCCAAGTCGGCATCTTGCTTAACCCTAACGTACATACATTTTGTTATTGATTAAATAAATAAAAAAATTGACATTTGGTTCCTCCACCGCTTCAGCGAAACGGGCTCCCCCGATCTCGCCCACCCACGGGAGACTCTGGGTACGCTTCCGTGAGCACAATTTTTTAAAGATATTCTCAGATAGGGCACGCCTCCACACTTAAGAGGAACAAAAAGTGAACTGTACAGGCGAACTCTGGCGAAAAGCGAGTAACGCGTGCAGTAATTGTCGGTCGTGAACTGCGCGCCGGGGTGTGGTGGCTGCAGAGAGTGGTGCGATGTGAGGTGAGGGACTGGCCACGTGGGTGGCCCACGGGGTACAGCAGCCACGCCCGTGACGTCACTGCCAGCAGGTGGACTGACAGCTGTGTAATTGGCGCAGTCGCTGGCGTAACGGCGCTGCCCCTCTGCTGCTTTCACTGGCAGTCGGCTGGACTGAACCTTCACGTGACCCGCGCCTCAACATCTACATCTACATTCCACGGGCCACGTTACGGTGTGCGGAGGAGGTTACCTTCGTGCTGTTCCCCGCTCTGCTGTTGGGCGAAAGGTACGTGAGAACGAAAGCCGGCATGACTGCATATGAGGTCGAATGTCTCTAACAAGGAACCCCTGCAGTTTGAGAGCGCAAAGGGCTAATATGTTTACGGCATGCGACGCCCCACGTATTGTCTACCACGTAACCACAATGCTGGCTGCTAATGGCAACTGGAGGTATCCAATTGTGAGCACAGCATGAGGCTACGGAGCCTGGTTGAACTGCTTAAGCGACGAGTAACTGACAACGGTGCTACAGTGCTAATGATGTTGGTACAAAGCAGAGCAATGGCAACGATAAACATTGCATTATATCTACAACAACAGTGGCTGGAATTGACTTTTCGTCAGAAGGGAACCCAAGCAATTTATCAGAGTGAGAAAGAAGTGGCAGATGAAATACAGGCTTTCCTACAAGATGAGTCAATGGATCGTGTTGTGTCATATACGCTTGACTGTGCGGAGAATCTATATGAGGAGTACAATGATGACGATACGTGCTTAACAAGTTAAAGCGATAAACAGGTGTCGAGATATGTAGCTCATCATCCTTGTCCGACATGGAGCACAAATCCCGTCTGCAGTGACACTTAGTAAAGGACAGTCATTGTCCAAGGTGTGGGTTGATGTTGTTGTGGTCTTCAGTCCTCAGACTGGTTTGATGCAGCTCTCCATGCTACTCTATCCTGTGCAAGCTTCTTCATCTCCCAGTACCTACTGCAACCTACATCCTTCTGAATCTGCTTAGTGTATTCATCTCTTGGTCTCCCTCTACAATTTTTACCGTCCACGCTGCCCTCCAATACTAAATTGGTGATCCCTCGATGCCTCAGAACGTGTCCTACCAACCGATCCCTTCTTCTAGTCAAGTTGTGCCTTTTCCGTCACCCTCCTAACGCACGTGGAGAGCCATTAGTAGATAATATTATTTTTTCTTGCATAATTGTTAATACAATAGTTTCAAATTATTCGTACTAAAGAATGAACTTGAGACCGCACTGTCAAAGGGTCCTTTTTTTTTATTGAGTTTCGATTCCCCCCCACCCCCCCCCCCCTCCTCCCCGAAGGGGGCGGGCTGGCAGCAGCTTAGTATACCGCTCTTCAGCCTACAGAATTTATTTTAAAAAGATGAAGATGATAAATAGTAAAAACAGGCGATAAAATCGGAGACTTAAATGGTAACGCGGCGGTAGAATCGTGGAACTTAAAACATAGAACAAAGAGATGATGATGCTAATAAAATACATATGAAACAGAGAGGTAAAACAATAGACAGGCAATTAAAAAACACTGCGAAAGCCTGGTTTCTGTTCCCAACAGACATAAAATTCACACCCAGCGACAGCATGGTTTCGGTTCGAAACACTTTGGAAAGACGAACAACACTGAACATTCAATTGAACAAAGCACTAAAAAGTTGGCAAATACGACATACCACAGCCGAGGGCAGGTGGGGAGAACCTGGACAGATGATGCGAAATAAAAAGGGGGGAAGGAGAGGTGAAACGAAGGGGGGGGGGGGGGGGAAGGAGCTGCTGGAGGACGAGGGCCCATAAGAAGGGGAAGGGGGGGGGTGCTGGGCAGACGCTACAGGGAGGGGGGATCAAAAGGTCCCTTGTAACCTTAGATCTATGCTCAGGAAGCTACAGTTTCTTTTTTTTTTGGTCATCAGTCTACTGACTGGTTTGATGCGGCCCGCCACAAATTCCTTTCCTGTGCTAACCTCTTCATCTCAGAGTAGCACTTGCAACCTACGTCCTCAATTATTTGCTTGACGTATTCCAATCTCTGTCTTCCTCTACAGTTTTTGCCCTCTACAGCTCCCTCTAGTACCATGGAAGTCATTCCCTCATGTCTTAGCAGATGTCCTATCATCCTGCCCCTTCTCCTTATCAGTGTTTTCCACATATTCCTTTCCTCTCCGATTCTGCGCAGAACCTCCTCATTCCCTACCTTATCAGTCCACCTAATTTTCAACATTCGTCTATAGCACCACATCTCAAATGCTTCGATTCTCTTCTGTTCCGGTTTTCCCACAGTCCATGTTTCACTACCATACAACGCTGTACTCCAGACGTACATCCTCAGAAATTTCTTCCTCAAAAATTACGGCCGGTATTTGATATTAGTAGACTTCTCTTGGCCAGAAATGCCTTTTTTGCCATAGCGAGTCTGCTTTTGATCTCCTCCTTGCTCCGTCCGTCATTGGTTATTTTACTGCCTAGGTAGCAGAATTCCTTAACTTCATTGACTTCGTGACCATCAATCCTGATGTTAAGTTTCTCGCTGTTCTCATTTCTACTACTTCTCATTACCTTCGTCTTTCTCCGATATACTCTCAAACCATGCTGTGTACTCATTAGACTGTTCATTCCGTTCAGCAGATCATTTAATTCTTTTTCACTTTCATTCAGGATAGCAATGTCATCAGCGAATCGTATCATTGATATCCTTTCACCTTGTATTTTAATTCCACTCCTGAACCTTTCTTTTATTTCCATCATTGCTTCCTCGATGTACAGATTGAAGAGTAGGGGCGAAAGGCTACAGCCTTGTCTTACACCCTTCCTAATACGAGCACTTCGTTCTTGATCGTCCACTTTTATTATTCCCTCTTGGTTGTTGTACATATTGTATATGACCCGTCTCTCCCTATAGCTTATCCCTACTTTTTTGAGAATCTCGAACAGCTTGCACCACTTTATATTGTCGAACGCTTTTTCCAGGTCGACAAATCCTATGAAAGTGTCTTGATTTTTCTTTAGCCTTGCTTCCATTATTAGCCGTAACGTAAGAATTGCCTCTCTCGTCCCTTTACTTTTCCTAAAGCCAAACTGATCGTCACCTAGCGCATTCTCAATTTTCTTTTCCATTCTTCTGTATATTATTCTTGTAAGCAGCTTCGATGCATGAGCTATTAAGCTGATTGTGCGATAATTCTCGCACTTGTCAGCTCTTGCCGTCTTCGGAATTGTGTGGATAATGCTTTTCCGAAAGTCAGATGGTATATCGCCAGACTCATATATTCTACACACCAACGTGAATAGTCGATTTGTTGCCACTTCCCCCAATGATTTTAGAAATTCTGATGGAATGTTATCTATCCCTTCTGCCTTATTTGACCGTAAGTCCTCCAAAGCTCTTTTAAATTCCGATTCTAATACTGGATCCCCTATCTCTTCTAAATCGACTCCTGTTTCTTCTTCTATCACACCAGACAAATCTTCACCCTCAGAGGCTTTCAATGTATTCTTTCCACCTATCTGCTCTCTCCTCTGCATTTAACAGTGGAATTCCCGTTGCACTCTTAATGTTATCACCGTTGCTTTCAATGTCACCAAAGGTTGTTTTGCCTTTCCTGTATGCTGAGTCTGTCCTTCCGACAATCATATCTTTTTCGATGTCTTCACATTTTTCCTGCAGCCATTTCGTCTTAGCTTCCCTGCACTTCCTATTTATTTCATTCCTCAGCGACTTGTATTTCTGTATTCCTGATTTTCCCGGAACATGTTTGTACTTCCTCCTTTCATCAGTCAACTGAAGTATTTCTTCTGTTACCCATGCTTTCTTCGTAGCTACCTTCTTTGTACCTATGTTTTCCTTCCCAACTTCTGTGATGGACCTTTTTAGAGATGTCCATTCCTCTTCAACTGTACTGCCTACTGCGCTATTCCTCATTGCTGTACCTATAGTGTTAGAGAACTTCAAACGTATCTCGTCATTCCTTAGTACTTCCGTATCCCACTTCTATGCGTACTGATTCTTCCTGACTAATGTCTTGAACTTCAGCCTACTCTTCATCACTACTATATTGTGATCTGAGTCTATATCTGCTCCTGGGTACGCCTTACAATCCAGTATCTGATTTCGGAATCTCTGTCTGACCATGATGTAATCTAATTGAAATCTTCCCGTATCTCCCGGCCTTTTCCAAGTATACCTCCTCCTCTTGTGATTCTTGAGCAGGGTATTCGCTATTACTAGCTGAAACTTGTTACAGAACTCAAGTAGTCTTTCTCCTCTTTCATTCCTTGTCCCAAGCCCATATTCTCCTGTGACCTTTTCTTCTACTCCTTCCCCTAGAACTGCATTCCAGTCGCCCATGACTATTAGATTTTCGTCCCCCTTTACATACTGCATTACCCTTTCAATATCCTCATACACTTTCTCTATTTGTTCATCTTCAGCTTGCGACGTCGGCATGTATACCTGAACTATCGTTGTCAGTGTTGGTCTGCTGTCGATTCTGATTAGAACAATCCGGTCGCTGAACTGTTCACAGTAACACACCCTCTGCCGTACCTTCCTATTCATAACGAATCCTACACCTGTTATACCATTTTCTGCTGCTGCTGATATTACCCGATACTCATCTGACCAGAAATCGTTGTCTTCCTTCCACTTCACTTCACTGACCCCTACTATATCTAGATTGAGCCTTTGCATTTCTCTTTTCAGATTTTCTAGTTTCCCTACGACGTACAGTACGGTGTAGATAATTGCGTTACCGTTATCATTTTGTCCCGTGGAAACCACTCAGCAACTTGGTGCGAAGAGATGGTGGGCATGGCAACGACTGGAGTGGAATCTGGATCAGTGGCGCCATGTTCTCTTTACCGACGAGTGGAAGATCTGTCTGACGCCTGATGATTGGTGTAGAAGCGGGTATGGGCAGCCAGGTACTAACGCGTGTCTCAGGCAGTCGGCCCTATTGTGAGGGGGAGTACGTGCCGACCCCACACGGCGCTCCAAAGGCAGCCGCCTATGTAAACTGCAGGCAGAGACTGCGGCACTCGCTCCGGGTTCCACGGCTGCTCCAGGGACTCGTCCGTGTCACGCTTGGTTAACTCGGAAGTTACGTCAGAATGACGTACACGTGTCCAGCAGCACATTTCGAGCAAGCCGAGCGTGGCACTAAAACCAGCTTCTCCCTTCTGTGACTAGGGGTTCGCAAATCGCAACATATTCGGGAGAATATGAGTGTTATTGCTGCTCGTTGCACTGAGAGCGATAGCAAGGTGAGCTGTCCTTTTAAGTTCCTGACTAACCACACTCTCGGAAACTGAGACGTTGAAAGGGTCCTGTAGCCACCTTTCATTAGTCCGGTAGCCCATTTTCACTAGCATTTCCCTTTCTTTTCCTTGTTTATCTTTTCTCATAACTCTCATAGTGGTGTGATTGAATGAATGCGGTTGTGTATCACGTTGCTAGATGGTGGCGTAGTCTGCTGCAGAAAGTCTGCGATAGTCGTACAGATTCAGCAGCAGTTGTACAGAATAGCCAACTCTCGTAGTGGTCAAGTAGGCAAGGAGGTTTGCGCTACTTGTGAGAAATCCGCCGGCGTTAGGATGGTGGCGGAAATGGCATCTTTGGGTTTTCCGGGCCACGCGGAGCGTGGGGGAGGCTGGAGATGAAAAAGGGAGGCAGTCTGCCGCCGGTACGGGAAGCGTCCACAGCTGTGCTCCAGTCGAAGAAGGGTGAGTTAGACTGACCGCGTGGCGCGTTGTTACTTGGCGAAAGGAGAGCTATTAGCTTTTTGTCTCGCTTTTCAACTCTGATGGATTGCTTTGCTTGTCGCAGCAAGGAATGCAAAACTTTGGCAGATTTTTCTGTTAGTAAATTTCTGTTATAGACTTGGATGCGCCGGAAGAGCGCCACACAAAGGTGTCGATAAGAAGCGAGCACTCGCTTCGGTATGAATGCCTGTTTGCCTTCAGCTGTGCCTGTATAAGTTTTCATCTTTCTAAATATTTATAGCTTTGCCTTCTGGTAAATTTTCCTTGCTTTATGTATCTTTCGTCCGTGGGGAGCCGACCACGTGGTTGAACATTAGAGTTTGTTGGGCTACCGTCATCACTAACTGTCCGGTCTCATGTTTGTTTTAAAGAATGTTAACTGTTCATGATTTTTTGATGTGATATTGTTGCAACTTGGGCACGATACCTAGACATTGCGTCTCCACAAACCATGTGGGCACGCAGGTGTACTGCGAAACGTGTACTGTTTCACGAGTTTTTGCTTTCAGTTATCAGGCAACAGCAGTTGCATGAATGATTCAAACCAGTGATTTTAGGTGTAGATTATGACGGTGTATGTATCGATGCTTTTCTTTAATGTTTTAGGAATTAATGTCATCAGGAATTATGTACATGCATCACATCCATATCTTAGGAATAAATGATTTTATACACAATTTTCTCTTGCATTCCGAGATTACGTTTTCACACCTAAGCCACTCGCCTCGTAGCTTTCCTGTTAGCACATCCAACGCGTTTCCTTACGCACAGGTCCAGTGATTAGTTTCCCCTCTTATTTTAAAACAAATGCTTTAGATTAAGTCTTATTTTCAGGTATGTTGCTGGGAGCTGATCTTCTGCACGGTGTTCATGCATGTACTATTTTATTTTAAACGGTTGATTCTTGTGGACAGTGCACGGGAAATACTATTAATTACATCGCATCCCCTATGAGCGATATCACGACGTACGTATTTTTATGAGTTTTTGGTCTGTGATCAAATTAATTTATTTTCCGACTCGGCCAAACCTTTGATTAGTTGTATGGTTAGAGTCGGTGGCGACCCTAATCTTCTCACGTTAATTTCACGATCAATAAGCATTTCCATTCCCACTCTTAACGTAATAACCCGTAGAAACAGGTTAGCTTACAACGTATTCGGGGAAACAGGGCACGTATTTGTGCGAAGTAGGAGTACGGATGTCATTCTGATTCCGGAATCTTATACAGGGTGTCCCATTTATCTTGACCACCATAAATAATTGTTTTCCAGATGCATATTACAAAATGTTTCAAGCAAATGTTCTTTAGCTGTCAAAGGGACATCAATCAGCATGATTGCCTTCGTTGTAGCTTCGTTTTTTACAAATATATGAAAAGCGATATGACTTTTTTAAATGGCACCCTGTATTTTTTATTTGGTAATTCATTTCCTCTCCTACAGACCTATTCAAAAATGTATCACAGTGCACCATTCACTGAAACACACCGTTATTAATTGCGTAACGCAACACTGACTTTGAGCCCGGGATCACAAACTCGTCCACTTGTTGGAGTTGTCAGAAAACAAATGAAAACCAACTAAATGCAAAACTGACTTTGACTCTCCTGTACGATTGCCCAGGAAGATAACATTCCAATGTGCTCAGAGTGGTGACCCTGGACACCGATGCACTGGTGCACTCGTTGATTGAAAGAATTATTTACTGCTTCCAGTGTTGGCTGCTGAAGATAATTACAAGCAAGGACGATAGGTTCCTGAATGTGCTCTGGAGTTGTTGGCATATCGCGATAGACAACGTCTTGAATGAATCCCCAAAGAAAAAGGACCTAATGGACAGCCTGTCAAAAACTGAATACATATCTAGCATGAAAACAGGAAGAAGGTGTACTGGACTGTGAAGAAGAAAAAAAAAAGAAAATTAGAAACAATGTACGGCCCAAGGAGATAGCGCAACTCTTATGGGACTGGCGCTAAATTTGAGTATATACGAGGCGTGGTTTTTTTAAAGTAAAAGTACCGTTTTGAAATTTAAAAAAAGCATGCTAAGATATCTCAATAATTTTATTGACTAACTTCCAAATAGTTTTTATTTTATTATTTGATTAATTAATAGCTGATTTAATAAACATGCTCTTGGATTTGTTAATGGCTCTATATCCAGAGGATTTAAATGAGGAGACGAATTTTTTTATCTCTCCAGGCTTTTATCGTCAATTAATTATTAACTGACACTAAATTATAAGTAGACGTGCCGAACGTGACGTGTTTGTTATTGATCTTCAATGCTCTGTACACATAAAACTGCATACCACCGTATCACGCACGTTATAATACAAAAACAACAAAATACGATGAAATCAATGTGGCACTCCGTAGTTCTCGAACGGACGCTCGGCTTACGGAACATACCATTTTCACGTCACTTTTGCGTGTCACGAACGGGTCCCTCATTCGCTGCAAGACCGACGGGAGGCACTACATCCAAAGACAATGGTCGTCGCAAATGGCCACGCCCACGTCGGAACAAATTGCGTCCTCCCGAGCCTCTTTATAAGTCGGCACACGCAGAGATGCCGCAGAAGACACGGAGAAGACACGACGAACCTTGGAAGCCTGCCATCGAGATCTGTGTCACAATCGTCAGTGGCTAAAAGCTACTACTCAGAACCAAGGACGTTATTCAGTAAGAAAAACCACTGTCAATCGAACAAAAGGAGTTAAGTACACTGAGGCGACAAAAGCCATGGGATTCTTCAATGTAAAGATTAAACAGCAGGGGCGAAAGACTGCATCCCTGTCTTACACCATTTTGATCCGCGCACTTCGTTCTTGGTCGTCCATTCTTATTATTTACTCCTGACTCTTTACATATTGTATATTATGCGTCTCTCCCTATAGCTTAACCCTATTTTCATCAGAATTCCGAACACCTTGCTCCATTTTACATAGTCGACAACTTTATCCATGTCGACAAATCCTATCAACGTGTCTTGATTTTTCTTTAGTCTTGCTTCCATTATCAACCGCAACATCAGAATTGCCTCTCTCGTGCCTTTACCATTCCTAAAACAAAAAGTGATCGTCATACAACACGTCCTAAATTTTCTTCTGTATATTATTCTTGTCGGCAACTTGGATGCATGAGCTGTTAAGCTGATTGTGCGTTAATTCTCGCACTTGTCAGCTCTAGCAGTCTTCTGAATTGTGTGAATGATATTTTTGCGGAAGTCAGATGGTATGTCGCCAGACTCTCAATGTCTACACACCAACGTGAATAGTCGTCTTGTTATCACTTCCCACAGTGATTTTAGTTCTAATGGAATGTTATCAATCCCTTCTTCTTTATTTGATCATAAGACCTCCAAAGCTCACTCAAATTCTATTTCTAGAACTGGATCCATTATCTCTTCTAAATCGACTCCAGTCTCTTCTTCTGTCACATCAGACAAATCTTACCCCTCACAGAGGCTTTCAATGTACTCTTTCCACCTATCCGCTCACTCCTCAGTAATTAACAGTGGTTTTCCCATTGAATTCTTAATGTTACCATCCTTGTTTTTAATTTAACCAAAGGTTGTTTTGCCTTTCCTGTATGCTGAGTCTGTCCTTCCGACAATCATATCTTTTTCGATGTCTTCACATTTTTCCTGCAGCCATTTCGTCTTAGCTTCCCTGCACTTCCTATTTATTTCATTCCTGAGTGACTTGTATTGCTGGGTTCCTGAATTTCCCTGAACAGTTTTGCACTTTCTCCTTTCATCGATCAATTGAAGAATTTATGTTATCCATGATTTCTTCGCAGCTATCTTGTTTCTATGTTTTTCTCTCCAGCTTTTGTAATTCCCCTTCTTAGAGATGTCCACTCCTCTTCAACTGTACTGCCTACTGAGCTATTCCTTATTGGTCCATCTATAACCTTAGAGAACTTCAAGCGTATCTCGTCATCCCTTAGTACTTTCGTATCCCACTTCTTTGCGTATTGACTCTTCCTCACTAATGTCTTAAGCTTCAGCCTACTCTTCATCACTACTATATTGTGATCTGAGTTTCTGTCTGCCTTTGGGTGCGCCTTACAATCCAGTATCAGATTTTGGAATCTCTGCCTGACCACGATGTAATCTGACTGAAATCGTCCCGTATCACACGGCCTTTTCGAAGTATTCCAAGTATTCTTGAACGGAGTCTTCGCTATTACTAGCTGAAATTTATTACAGAACTCAATTAGTCTTTCTCCTCCCACATTACTTGCCCCAAGCCCATATTCTCCTGTAATCTTTCCTTCTACTCCTTCCCTTACGACTGCATTCAACTCTCACATGACTATTAGATTTCCGGCTCTCTTTACGTACTGTATTACCCTTTCAATATCCTCATATACTTTCTCTATCTCTTCTTCTTCAGCTTTCGACTTCGGCCTGTACACCTGAACTATCCTTTTCGAACCCTACCATCAGCTATTACCAACCGAGGTCGGCCAGGCCACTGTTTACCAATCGTCTAGGATCCAACCGATACGATGACGAGCCCAGGAGAGGCGCTGCAGCAAAATAACTGATGATGGTCGAAGTAGAGCGGATATAAAATGTAGGCTGGCAATGGCAAGGAAAGCGTTTCTGAAGAAGAGGAATTTGTTAACATCGAGTATAGATTTAAGTGTCAGAGTCATTTTTGAAAGTATTTGTATGGAGTGTAGTCATGAATGGAAGTGAAACATGGACGATAAATAGTTTGGACAAGAAGAGAATAGAATCTTTTGAAATGTGGTGCTACAGAAGAATGCTGAAGATTAGATGGGTAGATCACATAACTAATGAGGATGTATTGAATAGGATTGGGGAGAAGAGAAGTTTGTGGCACAACTTGACTAGAAGAAGGGATCGGTCTGTTAGCAAAGGCTCTCGTGTCCGTCGTCTGCTGCCGTAGCCTATTAACACCAAATGGTTCAAATGGCTCTGAGCACTATGCGACTTAACTTCTGAAGTCATCAGTCGCCTAGAACTTAGAACTAATTAAACCTAACTAACCTAAGGACAGCACACATCCATGCCCGAGGCAGGATTCGAACCTGCGACCGTAGCGGTCGCTCGGCTCCAGACTGTAGCGCCTAGAACCGCACGGCCACTCCGGCCGGCTATTAACACCAAATTTCGCCACAGTGTCGTAATGGATATGTTCCTCCCACGCTGATTTCTGCGATTATTTCATGCAGCGTTGCTAGTCTCTTAACACTGACAACTCTACCGAAGCGCCGCTGCTCGCGATAGTTAAGTAAAGGCCGTCGGATACAGTGTTGTCCGTTGTGGTATTCTCGGCCCACTCTTGGCGCTATGGGTCTCGGAATACTGAATCCCCTAACGATTTCCGAAATGTAATGTCCCATGCGTCTAGCTCCAACTACCATTCCGCGTCCAAAGTCTGTTGATTCCCGTCCTGCGGCCATAATCACGTCGGAAATTGTTTCACACGAATCCCCTGAGTGCAGATGACGGCTCCGCCAATGCACCGCCCTTTTATATCTTGTGTACGTGGTACTACAGCGATCTGCGTATCACTATCCCACGACTCTCATCATCTCAGTGTATTTGTCTTTTTCAGGGTTATAATAATAATAAAGTGTGAATTTTATCCATGCAACTGCATGTCTTTGTTTTTGTAGTACAAGTATCTACGTCGTATTTACCGCCTTGCGCTGCAGTCACAACAGGGTACATCATGTTTTGCCGCAGAATCACGTTGGGATCCACTCGTCACTGTTGTTGTTGTTGTGGTCTTCAGTCCTGAGACTGGTTTGATGCAGCTCTCCATGCTACTCTATCCCGTGCAAGCTTCTTCATCTCCCTGTACCTACCGCAACCTACATCCTTCTGAATCTGCTTAGCGTATTCATCTCTTGGTCTGCCTCTACGATTTTTACCCTCCACGCTGCCCTCCAATACTAAATTGGTGATCCCTTGATGCCTCGGAACATGTCCTACCAACCGATCCCCTCTTCTTGTCAAGTTGTGCCACAAACTCCTCTTCTTCCCAGTTCTATTCAATACCTCCTCATTAGTTATGTGATCTACCCATCTACTCTTCAGCATTCTTTTGTAGCACCACATTTCGAAATCTTCTATTTTCTTCTTGTCCAAAATATTTATCGTCCATGTTTCACTTCCATTCATGACTACACTCCATACAAATACTTTCAAAAATGACTTCCTGACACTTAAATCTATACTCGATGTTAACAAATTTCTCTTCTTCAGAAACGCTTTCCTTGTCATTGCCAGTCTACATTTTATATCCGCTCTACTTCGACCATCATCAGTTATTTTGCTCCCCAAATAGCAAAACTCCTTTACTACTTTAAGTGTCTCATTTCCTAATCTAATTCCCTCAGCATCACCCGATTTAATTTGACTACATTCCATTATCCTCGTTTTGCTTTTGTTGATGCTCATCTTATATCCTCCTTTCAAGACATTATCCATTCCGTACAACTGCTCTTCCAAGTCCCTTGCTTTCTCTGACACAATTACAATGTCATCGGCGAACCTCAAAGTTTTTATTTCTTCTCCGTCGATTTTAATACCTACACCAAATTTTTCTTTTGTTTCCTTCACTGCTTGCTCAATATACAGATTGAATAACATCGGGGAGAGACTACAACCCTGTCTCACTCCCTTCCCAACCACTGCTTCCCTTTCATGTCCCTCAACTCTTATAACTGCCATCTGGTTTCTGTACAAATTGTAAATAGCCTTTCGCTCCCTGTATTTTACCCCTGCCACCTTCAGAATTTGAAAGAGAGTATTCCAGTCAACATTGTCAAAAGCTTTCTCTAAGTCTACAAATGCTAGAATCGTAGGTTTGCCCTTCCTTAATCTAGCTTCTAAGATAAGTCGTAGGGTCAGTATTGCCTCACGTGTTCCAACATTTCTTCGGAGTCCAAACTGATCTTCCCCGAGGTCGGCTTCTAGTAGTTTTTGCATTCGTCTGTAAAGAATTCGAGTTAGTATTTTGCAGCTGTGACTTATTAAACTGATAGTTCGGTAATTTTCACATCTCTCAACACCTGCTTTCTTTGGGCTTGGAATTATTATATTCTTCTTGAAATCTGAGGGAATTTCGCCTGTTTCATACAGCTTGCTCACCAGATGGTAGAGTTTTGTCAGGACTGGCTCTCCGAAGGCCGTGAGTAGTGCTAATGGAATATTGTCTACTCCGGGGGCCTTGTTTCGACTCAGGTCTTTCAGTGCTCTGTCATACTCTTCACGCAGTATCGAATCTTCCATTTCATCTTCATGTACATCCTCTTCCATTTCCATAATGTTGTCCTGAAGTACATCGCCCTCGTATAGACCCTCTACATACTCCTTCCACATCCTTACACTCGTCACTACTCAACTTAATTTGAAGGCCGTATGAGACGAGGAGGGACTGACGCCAAGGATATCTTTGGCTTAGGCACTACCGATTCCCTCTGGCAAAAGTCTGTCTTTGGAGCCTGGGCCGGCTCAGGATACAGCGGGCAGTACCTAGTGGAAAGGGGACAACGACGTCGGGCACGGCACACGGAAGTGGGCGTACTAGCGAGACGTCGGAGAGACGACAGCGAGCACGGTGTGCCCGAGTGCGGGCGGCAGTCAGCGCCTGATCGTACTGGGGTCAGTAACAGCGGGCCGGCGCAGTGGCTTCTTGGAAACCTCGTGAAGCTGTGCATGTGCTCGCTTCCGTGAAGGAACACACTGTTACTGTCGGACTAAGCAACGTCTGGCGTCTTCGCCACATCGATCCAGCAGCTGGCATCAAGTTAAGTAATTCAAGTCCTACCAACGATTAGTGAAATACAATGATGATTGCTCTTGAGGCAGAAAAGTGTTGCAAAAACTGTGATGTGATATTTCATGCCTCTTATTAAATGTGTGCTTCGCTCCTTAATAGTATTGTTCATACTTCAGCTGGCAAGTGTCTAAAATATTGATATGTGTACGCAGCCTTACCGAACGATCTATATTCCGTGTCTAAAGATTGCCGTGTGGTACCTTACAGGCGCACGTAAGGTGCTCCATGTGATGCTTGGGTTTTAATGAGTCAGTGCCGCTTGCATCATTCGTGTACGTGGTTCTGCTTAAAGGAATGAAATCAGTTTTATTATTGTCAATTTTATCAAAGTAGTCTTCTGTATAAGTTTGAGGGTTAAGGTGAAGGAAGCGTTGTTTGGTTCCCTGTTGTCGCTTCTGATTGATGATTCAGAGATCAGAAGCAGTGGGCCACCGAAGTGCAGAGCCTCCCCTATCAAATTACTAGCAGGCGTACGGGCGGTGGACTTCGCCTGAGCTCGCGTGTGCTGTTTGGTTCCCATTTCGGTGTTCTGAACGGGGTGGAGGTACAAACGGAGTCCACACCTTAATTCGAAGTTAAGTACTCAGTCGCCTCCACCGTTCGTGGCCAAGTCGCGGCCTCACAATCGCGGGCCTCAGTTATTGTACAAGGTGCAGTTTTCTAAAACTTGTGGTAGCTCTGCAAGGTAGCCCGGGTTAATGTTTTAAATATTTGTCTGAAGAATTTTGAGGATTTCTAGAAGAATGTGTCTTAATTGAAACCGTTTTCTAAAATTGTGGTGCAAAAATGGTTCAAATGGCTCTGAGCACTATCGGACTCAACATCTTAGGTCATAAGTCCCCTAGAACTCAGAACTACTTAAACCTAACTAACCTAAGGACACCACACACGCCCATGCCCGAGGCAGGATTCGAACCTGCGACCGTAGCAGTCCCGCGGTTCCGGACTGCAGCGCCAGAACCGCACGGCCACCGCGGCCGGCAATTGTGGTGCAATTCAGCCTTAGTGGCGTATGCAAATTTTGATGGGGAAGTAACTGGGTTATTATTGATCAAACTGTCTATAACCTTGCAAAGTTGTTTGGTAATATCTCGCCCGGGAGAGGCGGCTTTCAATCTATGTGGAAATAATAATTGATATCCTGGTTATTTCATGTAAAGTTTGTCTTAAAAGATTTACTTGGCCCGCGTGGCGGTTTTTTTTTTAAATGTTTGCAAAGAGATTAATTCATTCGTGAATTTATATAACAAGCAGTTTGTAAAGTTTGCCTGAATGGCAATGGAAATTATCTGACTTACGACTGTAATTCTATTCATGATTTATCTATGGTGCAAATAAATATGTTGAAATGAAGTGGTCACTGTATGGGTCAAGTCCTTCCACTACTTTTATATTGAAGGTTAAGGAAATTGCAGTTCAAAAAAGAAAGTACCACTGTACAGCATCGCGACATGATCTCCAACCCTTCCCGATGCTACAGGCAACATTTAGGGACAGATTCATCTTTCAAGAGGATAATGCACGAGCATATCGCTCTCACTTTCTGAATCTCTTCCTCCACGAGGTAAGAATAATAATTTGGATGGAACAACCTGCGGTGTCTTCTGACACTGATCCTGTTGAGCCTGCTAGGAATCCATTGAAACGTGTAGTGTATCGTCGCACTGGATGGCCTCAGGGACGTGGGAGGGGGCCGTGGGTGACGGTTTGGGGGAGGGGGGGGGGATGATCAAGAGTGCCACAAGTTCGGGCAACGACGTCTCGCCGACTTCTTGGATGACATGAGAATGCAAGCGTGTTAGTGTGTATGGGGTGGAGCAACACGGTACTGAATGTTGCATAGCAGCAGATTTTGATTACACAGATTTGCGAAGAGGTGCACTTTGAAAAGGCTGCCTTTAATGTGGTTATTGTTTCGCTTTCACAGTATTTTTCTTTTTTAACATGAGAGAAGCTGACGATTAACGAAGAAAGATTCGACCTTTCCTAATCATCTTTTAGCAGAAAGCCATTCACGTGACGTGCAATGTGAAGTTTCATATTCTGTCAAGAAAATAAGACAGGGATTGGAAATACTGTAACTCAAGTAACCCATGACACAGAATGAAAGCGTAGTATTAAATGATCAGACTCAGTTTCCATTGTACCTTTTGTTAAATTAAGTTTTTGTTACAAATACTGGATTCAAATTGTAAAACGATCTTATTTCTCACCATCTGTTAAATGCATCTAGACATAAAAACTGTATTTAGTCCCGTTTTTTAGTTTATGTAAATATTGTAATGTTTTCCTATGTAAACACTTTGTCATTTTTTGTAGCTGTGTTTCCGATATTCATTTGTCACCTGAAGATGGCCTGAGAAGCCGAAATCAAATTCATGACCAAATAAATACCGGGTGATCAAAACGCCAGTATAAATTTGAAAACTTAATAAACCACGGAATAATGTAGACAGAGAGGTAAAAATTGACACACATGCTTGGAATGACATGGGGTTTTATTAGAACCACCCCATACTGCTAGACGCGTGAAAGACCTCTTGCGCGCGTCGTTTGGTAATGATCGTGTGCTCAGCCGCCACTTTCGTCATGCTCGGTCTCCCAGGTCCCCACAATCAGTCCGTGCGATTATTGGCTTTGGGGTTACCTGAAGTGGCAAGTGTATCGTGATCGACCGACATCTCTAGGGATGCTGAAAGACAAATCCGACGCCAATGCCTCTCCATAACTCCGGACATGCTTTACAGTGCTGTTCACAACATTATTCCTCGACTACAGCTATTGTTGAGGAATGATGGTGAACATATTGAGCATTTCCTGTAAACAACATCATCTTTGCTTTGTCTTACTTTGTTATGCTAATTGTTGCTATTCTGATCAGATGAAGCGCCATCTGTCGGAAATTTTTGGAACTTTTGTAATTTTTTGGTTCTAATAAAACCCCATGTCACTCCAAGCACATGTGTCAATTTATACCTCTCTATCTACATTATTTCGTGATTTATTCAGTTTTCAAATTTATACTCACTTTTTGATCACCCGGTATATGAATAAGTGGTGTCTGTTCTTTCCGGACATGTCCCAAAAACAGACACCACGCGTTCATATAACTGATCCTCCTAGATGGGCAATGGATCCACCTTATTCAGTGCACATGCACACTAGCGAGCGTGGAGGAAATGGACAAGGACGGGGGATAAGTGGCGCTCGGTGGCACTGTGGGTCGGCCGTGAGGCGTGCTGGGATGGTCCGCGCAGTCTCAATGGCCACTGTGTCTGGATGTAGCCGGCACGGTACCTCAGCATGTTCGGTCTGCAACAAAAAAAAAAAATTGACTGACTGAGGCAACGGTGAACTTGAACGGGTGTCATGGGACGCCTGCCACCAACAAATGAAACAAAAGAAAAAAAAAAGAAATGGCGCACTGGTTAATGCACTTGCCTAGTAAGCAGAAGATCCCGGGTTTGAATCCCAGTCCGGCACACGTTTTGACTCGTTGCCACTGATTCCGCGTAATGGCCCGATGCAGCTGACATCAGTAATCACTTTCCTTTCTTTTCTGCACCCTCCACTACAGTTTATCAACAAATAAATATATATTTTCTGAACATTAGGAAGTGGTTTTCTGTTTTAATATTACTGCATCTGTAGCTGAAACATTATGAATCACCTCGAAGGGAACGATCTATTGATACGTAATCAGCATGGTTTCAGAAAACATCGTTCTTGTGCAACGCAGCTAGCTCTTTATTCGCACGAAGTAATGGCCGCTATCTACAGGGGATCTCAAGTTGATTCCGTATTTCTAGATTTCCGGAAAGCTTTTGACACCGTTCCTCACAAGCGACTTCTAATCAAGCTGCGGGCCTATGGGGTATCGTCTCAGTTGTGCGACTGGATTCGTGGTTTCCTGTCAGGAAAGTCGCAGTTCGTAGTAACAGACGGCAAATCATCGAGTAAAACTGAAGTGGTATCAGATGTTCCCCAGGGAAGCGTCCTGGGACCTCTGCTGTTCCTCATCTATATAAATGACCTGGGTGACAATCTGAGCAGTTCTCTTATGTTGTTCGCAGATGATGCTGTAATTTACCGTCTAGTAAGGTCATCCGAAGACCAGTATCAGTTGGAAAGTGATTTAGAAAAGATTGCTGTATGGTGTGGCAGGTGGCAGTTGACGCTAAATAACGAAAAGTGTGAAGTGATCCAATGAGTTCCAAAAGAAATCCGTTGTAATTCGATTACTCGATAAATAGTACAATTCTCAAGGCTGTCAATTCAACTAAGTACCCGGGTGTTAAAATTACGAACAACTTCAGATAGAAAGACCACATAGATAATATTGTGGGGAAGGCGAGCCAAAGGTTGCGTTTCATTGGCAGGACACTTAGAAGATGCAACAAGTCCACTAAAGAGACAGCTTACACTACACTCGTTCGTCCTCTGTAAGAATGTTGCTGCGCGGTGTGGGATTGACGGAGGATATCGATAGGGTCCAAAGAAGGGCAGCTCGTTTTGTATTATCACGTAATAGGGGAGAGAGTGTGGCAGATATGATACGCGAGTTGGGATGGAAGTCATTAAAGCAAAAACGTTTTTCGTCGCGGCGAGATCTATTTACAAAATTTCAGTCACCAACTTTCTCTTCCGAATGCGAAAATATTTTGTTGAGCCCAACCTACATAGGTAGGAATGATCATCAAAATAAAATAAGAGAAATCAGAGCTCGAACAGAAAGGTTTAGGTGTTCGTTTTTCCCTCGCGCTGTTCGGGAGTGGAGTGGTAGGGAGATAGTATGATTGTGGTTCGGTGAACCCTCTGCCAAGCACTTAAATGTGAATTGCAGAGTAGTCATGTAGATGTAGATGTAGATGTAGATGATCGTCGGAAAATGTGTGAACGGCAGCCGTCAAGTTGCTTCAGTCGCGGTGACAGGCCCGTCTCGAATGTGCTAAACTCAGATCTTTCGTCCGTTTTGGAACTCACATTTTTCGTTCCTTTTGATCAGCTCGTGTTCTTGCGGTAGCGTTCTCGCTTCCCGCGCACGGGGTCCCGGGATAGATTCCCAGCGGGATCAGGGATTTTTCCTGCCTCGAGATGACTGGCTGTTGTTCTGTCGTCTTCATCATCATTATTCATCCCGATGGCGGTGGGAGGAAGGCAATGGCAAACCAACTGCACTAGGACCTTGCCTAGTACAGCGATGCGGGTCTCCCGCATCGTCCCCTACGCTCCTCGGAGTATGGGACCTCACCATCGTCGTCATTGATCAGTGACGGCGCTGAGCAGTCCTTGTCCAGTAGTTTAGGCAACACAGAGGTGGTCAGCTCCATTCAAAAAAGAGACGTCGCGCTACATTTGTAGATGTGTGACGCCAGCTGCGTTACCTGTCGGGCGTGCACAGTTTGGTTAGTAGACAGAGCTGTCAGATAGTGTATTGTAAGCAGCAGACGCAGAACCGCCTGAGCCCGCTCAGCTCTCTGGATGCCGTCGGCGTGCTCTGGCGGGGACCACGTCTGCGCCGTTACGCGTACTGCCAACTGCCATAAAGGGCCCCGCCCGGCGCTTTATGCCTGCACTTTTACTGCTGCCCTGTTGTTGCAGGCGGCCGCGCGCAGTACTTTGTATACAGGCGGGCGCGCATACCGCGCGCTCGCCAACTGCCTCCACGTCTGCGCTACTGGGCGAACCGTGTGTGACTCTCAGGCACCGACAGGAAAGCGGGAAGGGAGCTACCGTCAGTGTGAAAGCTTACCAATTCGTAAATTTCCGGAGGCAGATCTTACAGTAAGTAATACTCCACCCTTGTTACAATGTCCTCTGCTACATACCACCAATTTCAGAAGATTAAGCTTCCAACTTGAGGCACTTTAACGTGGATAAGAACAACGACGTGGCAAGGGACATGTAATCAGCATCCAGTTTTTCTTGGGCCCTGGCACCACGAAGTTTACCATATGCTATCACATTTTCTGTAACCTGTTTTCAATTTCACGTTTATTCTGTGTACAAAGAAACTATGAATTCTGTTCAAAACGAGAACATACTTAGCTTTACGTAACGATACGCTGCCTGACAGCGAGCCACCAGAGATAACATACCTCATTCTACTTCACAGAGCGCTGTGCTCTGTGGGAAATGGAGAAGGCTTACTTTGTGTAATTTTTTCATATATTGGGTAACACTCCCCTCGTACATGACGTCATTTTCATGTCACGCGCAATACTGACGCCAGCAGCGGATGCTGATCGACTTTTGTTAGCGTTCGGTACGGGAGCCTCACAGGACTTAACGCACGCCTATCGGATATTTATAAAAGCACGTCATTCGTGGAATTATTATTATAATTATTGTCATTACTAGACGTCACATAATATCTTATCGATGGTTAATGCTTCATATAAGAGTGCTTTCTCAGGAGTGAATTGTTATAGTCAATGCTTTACAAATTAAGCATGAGAAACCCTTCTATTACAATTTGTAGGATTTCATTCCAAGGTAAAGGAGATTGAAAATTTATTACAAACGCCTCGCCATTATAAGTAAACGTCAGTTAATAATGCATCAACCATATAAGCCTTCAAAAGATATTACAGTAAGCAAGACAGGAAGCAAATTTCGTATGACGAGGTGCTAGCGTAATGGATAACGTCGTAGTGTCTGTAGTTGGAAGTTGTAGGTTCGCATCTCGCCAGAGGCAATTTTTTTTTTTTTTTTCATGTTAGCATTATCAACACATTCTGGGACTTTGTTATGAATGTAATACAAATGCGTTCAGCAATACTCGATGTTATTTACGTTTCTGTCGTATTAGAGCATGAAGGAAGAAATAAATATTTACCGACTTCCGAATGTGTCGTTATACATGAACCTAGGAGAACGGCTTAAATTTCTGCGACTGAAGCGAGCGGCAATAAAATCCATATTGTTCGTATTCATAACTATTTCGTTCTTTATTTCCGAATATGAGGCGATTTCAGAGTGTATGGTTATGCAGAAACGTAAAAGGGCAGCTTAAATTGCTGCGAGTGAATTTAACATTCACATTCTTCCTTATCATAAAGTCGATAGCAGTTGTTGCAGTCGTCAATGTTGTGCGTGACATCAAAATGACGTCACCTTTGCGCGATGTGTTGTGAAAAGGGTGTTACACGTTCATATTAAGAGAGAGGGGATTGTAATGAATTGGGACTAATACGGTCTGTGATTCTGTGGAGATTGGAAAAGGAAAGAGGTCGCCCCAAAGATAGGGCAGCAGAACTACATATCGATAAGCGCCGCGTACCCAGGCCAGTGGGGGATGTAGTATGCTAAAGGGGGGGGGGGGGGGCATTCATCTCACATTCCGTAGAATCTGTGGCAGTAATACAGAAGGTAGCATGACAGCTCTGGACTATATGAACATTGTGGAGCACTGCATCCCTTCATGTTTGATGTTTTCCACGACGGCGGTGGGATCTTCCGGGAGAATAACGTCCGTGTCACAAGGCCAGAATCATGCTAGAGTGGTTTAAGGAGCATTACAATGAACTCACGTTGACGACCACCGAATTCGCCCGACTTCAATCAAGTGGAATACATCTTGGGAAGCTACTGGCGTCATCTCCGCGCACACAAACCAGCGGCCCGTAATTCACGAAGATCGCATAACCTGTCTGTAGACATCTGGTGCCACATACTCAATGAAACCAACTAAGGAATTATCGAATCCGAGCCACGCGGAATCGCCGCTGCAACACGTTCCAAAGATGGACCAACACGCTGTTAAACAACTGTCAGAATGTTTTCTGCCATCAGTGAAACGTGTAGAATAGCAATAGCAGGACAAGCTTTTCTGAAAACGAGTAAAAGAAATATCTGAAAACTGAATGTTATATTGAGTGTTGGGATGTCTTTCCTGAAGGTACGTGTTTGGAGCCTAGTATTAGCTACACGGAAGTGATACGTGGAAGATAAACAACAAAGGTTCGAAAAGAACAGATTTCTAACTGCGGTGATACGGAAGTATGCTGATGATCAGATGAGTGGATCAAGTAACTAACGAAAAGGTGCGGAATCGAATTGAGAAAAAGGGCGACTTAAGGACACAGCTTGAGTAAAAGACTGGATTGACATCGGGGAAAAATTAGTTTGGTGACGGATGGCAAATTGAGGTGTAGAATTTGTAGTGGGAGGCTTGAATACATTAAGCAGGTTCAAGTGGATGTACGTTCCAGTAGTGTAACTAGAGAAGAGGAGGATTTCAGAGAGTAGACTAGCGTGGAGAACTGCATAAAGCCAGTCTTCGAACTTGTTTTGCAATAATAATTTTTTTTTGGACTAGAAGCAACAAAAAAATTTTTGTAGTGAATCTAAAGCCTTTTTTTAACCCTTATATTTGAAGTTTGAAAATGCTTCTTATTTTGTAATTGCTGTATTTAGTCAGACGCACAACTTCAAGTGCGAGACAGTCTCCTGCCTAGTGAAAGTTGGACGCTGTTCAACAGCTGCTGTCGAGGACAACCCGTTTCGTGTACATTGTATTTTTCATACATTTTATGACGTCTCCAAAATGTGCCGTTAGCGGAAGTTTTCTTTTACAGCCGAGCTGACACTTCATTGTCCATGACGACCGCACATAAAAATAAATAAGCGGCACGATATCAGGACACAAGGACTGCTCATCATTCTGTGGGAATGTCTTTCTCTTCAGCTTCCATCCATCCGTTTGTGGGTCCCGGAAAAGACTCACCAGTTAATACACGCATGGTCCTCACTATACCGTAATCATAGTTTTAAGGGAAATGCGAATTAAAAATTACAAATTTCCTCACCTTTTTTTAAATCACCGAAGTTAAGTGCTGTTGGTCGTGGCCGGCATTTGGATGGGTGACCATCCAGCCGCCATGCGCTATTGCCATTTTTCGGGGTGCATTCAGCCTCGTCATGCCAATTGAGGAGCTACTCGACTGAATAGTAGCGGCTTCGGTCAAAAATACCATCATAACGACCGGGAGAGCGGTGTGCTGACCCCACGGCCCTCCTATCCGCATCCTCCTCGGAGGATGACACGGCGGTCGGATGGTCCCGGTAGGCCACTCGTGGCCTGAAGACGGTGAGCTTTTACATAAAACTTAAAGTTATTTACAGGGGGCGGAAACACCAAAAGCGCAGTACATTACCATCACTTATAAGGTGTAGGAAACCAGATGGTAATCTAAACGGTGTTCAGTCGTCTCGGAATGGATAAATACAGGGTCTGTACGGTTGTCAAGGAAATCTTGTAACATTCTTCCTGCAAAATAGTAGTACGTTCAGATGCGAGGATGAAACTGGATAGTGATCACGCAACCTTCTCTCGATAGTAGATCACAAAAGTTCAATAATGTTGAGATCCAGTGACTGTGACAAAGGGAAATACGATATCTACATCTTCATCTACGTGATTACTGTGCTACTCACAATAAAGTGCCTGGCAGAGTGTTCAACGAACCACCTACAAGCTGTCTCTCTACCGTTCACACGCGAACGACGCGCGGGAAAAACGAGCACTTAAATTTTTCTGTGCGAGCCCTGATTGCCCTTATTTTATCGTACTGTTCATCTCTCCCTATGTATGTAGGTGCCAACAGAATGTTTTCGCAATCGGAGAAGACAACTGGTGATTGAAATTTCATGAGAAGATCCTGTCGCAAAGAAAAACGACTTTATTTTAATGATTGCCACTCCAATTCACGTATCATGTCTGCGGTACTATCTCCCCTATTTTACGATAGTACAAAAGGAACTGCCCTTCTTTGTACCTTTGCGATGTCATCCGTCGGTCCCACCTGATGCGGATACCACACCGCACAGGAATACTCCAAAGTGGGGCGGACAAGCGTGGTGTAAGCAGTCTCTTTAGTAGACCTGTTGCACCTTCTAAGCGTTCGTGCTCACGAAATCAGTTCTGGACGATGCGAGCTATGTGAACAGGGGACCTGTGTTCTTGGAGAACAGCATTACCATTGAAGAGCAAACAATGTACCGTGGGATGGACCTGTTCAGCCGAAATGGTCACATGTTCCTTGGCAATAATGTGTCCTTCCAGAGCAACCATGGGGTCCACGGAATAGCACAGTATGGCTGCCCAAATCATCACCGAACTCCCTCTAAGTTTCACTCTTGGAACGTAAACTCGGCCAGAAGTCGATGTGAAACAAGACTCATCTGACCAAATGACTTTCTTCCATTGCTCGAAGCCCAGGCACCACGTTTTCCTGTTACAGGCATTTGCATCACTCCTGAGTGATTTTGGTATTCCATCTGGCCCGGCTAGTCCTTGCTTATGAAGATGCCTTCGTGTTTTGTTGGTGCTGACGCTGCGGCTATCTTGGTTACGTAAGTACTTACCGTACGAGGACCAACGATTTTCTTGCGGTTTAATTCACTTAGCTGCGACATAGTGCCCTCACAGCTACACAGAACACTGTTCTGAACACATCTGACACTTGCAAAGTATTGCATATGTGCTGCCAGTGTTCAAACACCTGCAGGCTCGACTACTAGCTGCATTTATGTTCTAGCATGGATCCTCGCGGTGTTTCCATATACTTGTCCAACACCTTTAGGGTTTGATGAGAAACTAAATGTCAGAGTAAGAAGTGATGACGAAAAGTGATGTTTGGATCAAGCAGAAGCTTTCGTTCATTTCCCTAAACTTGACCAATGGTATGTGGTTCCCCTCAGCGGCCCTAAGCCGTGCTCCCGTGGGACGCGAGAGAGTTGAGTAATTCCGCCGGCGTCCCGGCGTTGCTGCAGTCGGCAGACACGTCTGCCGGCCGTCTTAATCTGTGCGACCCCTGCCCTGGAGTCAGTGTGCCGCTGCCGGCGCGCCTGTTCGTTTAAGATGCCGCGCTGGACTCCAGCAGAGGCGAGATCTCCAGTGCACGTGAGTCACCGCTGGCGGCGCTGGTGCTCACGTCCTCCTCGCTGGAGGCTCCACAATCACCGCGGACTGCTAAGTAGTGCCGTTCCCTACGTCGTCACGAACGGTCTGCCACACGGACTTACACTGACGCTTCTGGAGCGTAACACTGTTTAAAGGCGCGCTGCTTTTATAGCGTTATAAAATCAGATAGCTGTGGAGTATATTTCAGAAAATTTATGTTGGCTGAAAACACAGAAGCAATAAAGAAAGACATACTAACAAGCGGACCTCTCCAGTGTTCATCATATTTTCAAGATTCGATCAGTACTCCTAAAGGAGTACGACGCAGTTCTAAAAAATACTCGAGAAAATTGGCTTTGAAGATCGGAAGATTTTCAAGCAACTTTAAATCCAAAACATCTCCGTCGTTCAATAAAATAGCTGGGTTAATAACCATTAACATTGTCCGTAGTAGGTTGTAATGCGATTTTTATTTAATCGTGTGATTATCTAATTTCGATTACGCGTCATTGCCAAGCACATTTGTAATATCTGTACTGTCATTTTCAAATCATTCTTAATTTAGTTGTAATTAATAATGCTTTAAAAATGACATGAAGTACAAATGCGCCTCACAATGACACGTAGTGGTAATTAGGTAACAGCACGATTAAATAAAAATCGCATTACAGTGTACTACGGATCACATTTACATTTATAAAACTTCTGGAGGCTATTGATCCCCACAAATACAAAATTTTAAGCATAGCCAGTAGCTGATTGCGAACATCAGCGTGTAAGTGCTGTAACCAAAAGTCGGTGATTCGATTCCCGCTACTGGCAAGTTTTTTTTAAATTTTATGTTTATTATCAAATTGAAATGTTGAGTGAATAAAATATTTTTGTGTTTTTAATTACAAATCGCATGAAAATCAATCACAATTTGGCATAGACATGCGAAATACCGCACTCTTCAATGAAAAATTATACATATGAAAAATACTTTTCAGTCTCTAGAAATAAAACAGCTTTCATTTTCATTTTATAAATTTAAACGCCTTTGCCATGCTGCAGTCTATCCTATTTGTTTAGCCTTTTACGGTAAGGCGTCCGGAATGATATAGCTCTGTTTTCATCTGTGACTCTTGTGGAGCGGGCCGCTGTGGGCGACCGGTTCTAGGCGCTTCAGTCCGGAACCGCGCTGCTGCTACGATCGCTGGTTTGAATCCTGCCTCGGGCATGGATGTGTGTGATGTCCTTAGGTTAGTTAGGTTTAAGTAGTTCTAAGTTCTAGGGGACTGATGACCTCAGCAGTTAAGTCCCATAGTGCTCAGAGCCATTTGAACCATTTGAACCATGTGACGTTCACTGTCAGGTCTGGCCTGCTCTGGACTTTCCCAAGCTTCGTGGTCTTCAGCAGTAGGCATCCAAGTCGCATGTTTTGTAACGCACCAACCGACTCGGCTTCTACTCTTCTCTTGGAGTCCACCAGAGAACTTCCTTGGTCCATCTACCATGCGTTTCCGAGGGCTACGTGACCCGACCACATCCATTTCATTTAGTACACGTTTTTCCACTCCAGTCTGTTCCCTGAGTCACTCACTTACTTCTCTGCGTCTTCAAGTAATTCCCAATATACATCTCCATTAATGATATAGGAGCCCTAACTGTTTTCATGTTCTTTTCATAAAAATTCCATACCTCACAGCCATAATACACAATCGGAAGCTTACTTTTGAAATCTGTATTTAGTTTAACAAACGCGCTTGGGCCAATCCGTTAATTTCTTTCATTGGCCATTCAGTCATTGTCATCTAAAGCGAACATAAAAGAACAATCAGCTCTTCTATGACTTCGTTGTTAACTTAAGCATTTTTCTTTCCTGTATCTTGATTAAGTATTACTTTCTGCATGTTAGAATCTATTTTCGGACCTACTCTCAAAATTGTTCCAGGCGTTATGTAGCTTGCGCCAAGAAAAGTAGCTGATTTCTTTTATCCACTTTTGGGAGAAGGCATTGAATACCAAATATGGTTCAATATAAATGAAAAATGTAAACTTATTAATGGTGAAAACATTTCTGATAAAATGTGTAGGTTCGGTCTTTGTTTCACATTTTATCCACAACACCTTATTGACAGTAAACTTTTGACAACCCGTTACGGTTAATACTCTAAAGTCCAGATATCAGCTTAATCTTTTCTCTGAGAAACAAAGTACGATTTGCTTGAGAACCACTGATTGTCGTCACTCTATTATACAGCGAATGACGGAAGAATGTGCACGAATTATTGACAGACGAAATGTAAAAGAACTGTCATTAACCTACCCCATGGTCTGATATCGATGTCACAGTTACAGTTGCGAATAATAATTGATTGCTGTAAACAAAGAAATATTATTGTCATCAGTCTAAATATATTGTCCATGTTATAATTATTGATTATCTCTGCAACATTATCCAAAACATTCTTACTTCACTTTTGTGTTTTTAATGGTTGATTTCTCATTTGTTCAGATCCATATGGAATCTTCAGACTAAATCTTACTAAGTAATACGCAGTTGGAGATATTTCCTCCAGAGTATCTGTACTAAGACTATCTAAAAGAAAAACTAACTTTCGCACCTATAGCAATAGGCAATTAATCGCTATTCTTTTGAACGTTCCCTACAATAGGACAGAAACCCATTTCAGTGTACAGCAGATAGTATTTGATCGCTCGTAGCGCCTAAAGCTGAAGAACATCTTCCAGTCATAACAGCGCTTGTGTATTATCGACCTGACTGAAGATACGATCCTCATATTTACAGAGGGAAGGGGTGGGGTAGGGTTGCACAGTGGTTTGGATCATCCAGCCGATATTGCACAGTACTGGAATTTCTATATGTAGCTATGAGACGCGTCCGATATCCATACCTAATACAGGCCAAAAATATCTCTGGTCCACCTTCCTGCTAAACCGACGGGACTGCATAGCTGAGATGAATATTGGTGTACCCTACCGCCTTCACATTTTTCCAAGACAAACATCAGACGTCAAACAAATCCTACACTCGTCAGCTGAAGAAGAACCGTCGCCACAGGTCCAAGTTACATTCCAGGTATTCCACTACGCACCCTACTTGGGCGTGTGTACTGTTGTTGTTAACGCACCCCAAGAGGCCAAGCTGCTAGCGTGGAGCGGTTTGTGTCCACGCTGCCCTCCAAGTGGCGTTCTCTACATCTACATCTACATCTACATCTACATCTACATCCATACTCCGCAAGCCACCTGACGGTGTGTGTGGCGGAGGGTACTTTGAGTTCCTCTATCGGTTCTCCCTTCTATTCCAGTCCTATATTGTTCGTGGAAAGAAAGATTGTCGGTATGCCTCTCTGTGGGCTCCAATCCCTCTGACTTTATCCTCATGGTCTCTTCGCGAAATATACGTAGGAGGGAGCAATATACTGCTTGACTCTTCGGTGAAGGTATGTTCTCGAAACTTTAACAAAAGCCCGCACCGAGCTACTAAGCGTCTTTCCTCCATAGTCTTCCACTGGAGTTTATCTATCATCTCCGTGACCCTTTCGCGATTACTAAATGATCCTGTAACGAAGCGCGCTGCTCTCCGTTGGATCTTCTCCTCAGGGTTACTACCAACCATAGCTACTGTTGTCGGCCAGGTATTGAATGTTTTGTATCTCACGGCGGTGGTGGAATGACGTCTCTGTGGTGTATACCAATTCGGCGGGCAACTCCCCATACTAGCAAAGTCTTCTTGCCGTAAGGCGACATTTCACGCATTGTCTGCGCTTTAAATGGCCCTTAGGCCGGTATCACACTATCAAATTTCTTTGTCCAATATCTTTGTCCAATATCTTTGTCAAAGATATTTGATAGTGTAATAGGGACTTTGTCAAATGTCGTCCAATATTTGATCAAATCTAGGGCCTCGCCGAAAATTTGATCAAAGAAATCGCTTGTCTTCTGTTCACTGCAATGTGACATGTTACCACATGGAGCGCTAGCATCGCTACAGCATTCTGTCGTCTGTAGTGTTTTTATAAACATTGCCGGTAAATACAATTGGTGTGTGCCGACAACTACAAAATTAATAGAGATGTCTGAAGCTGATGAGGCGCTTTACAACGTGAGGCACCCTGAATACAAAAATAGATTAAGAAGATTGGAGACCTGACCTGACCTGACCTAACCTAACATAACATAACCCTCTCCTGTAGCAAGGAATCGGAGTGTTACAGTGAGCCTGTCTTCTGAAGATGTAGCAGTTCTTAAGTGAATATTGTGCTTTGTGATATGAGGATACACTTCATTGAGCACATACAGAAATGTATGCTCATCCATTCTTAAGTAATTGATGTACGACTTGACGTCTTCCACTGTAAGCTCACGTAACAAGTTTTGTTGAATGCTTTTATTGTGTCGTCGTAAAACCCACGGCTTCACCCAGATCAGATTAGTTTTTCGTTCCATAGATCCGTGCTGAGGAGATCCTGGTGGTTGTGGAACATGTCGATTTTTTTTAAGCTGAAATAACAATACTAATAGTATGAATAAATACAATACACTATTTGTTTCTATTAAAAATTTCGCCAATGGAGTAGAAGGAGTTGGCCAGTAGTACGTTTTTCAGGCTCCTTTTCAACTGATCTTTATTTCTAACTAAATTTTTTATGTTTGCTGTCAAATTATTGAAGATGAGTGTTCCTGAGTAGTGGACCCATTTTTGAACTAAAGTAAGTGCTTTTAAGTCCTTGTGCAGATCATTTTTGTTCCTGGTATTGTATGTATGAACTGAGTTGTTTGTTGGAAAAAGATATATATTATTTACGACAAATTTCATTAAGAAGTAAATATACTTGGAGGCAGTAGTTAGTATATCCAGTTCTTTGAAGAGGTTTCTGTAGGACGTCCGTGAATTTACTCCACAAATAATACGTATTACACGCTTTTGGACTCTGAAAACTTTTGTTTGACTTCAAGATTTACCCCAAAATATTATCCCATATGACATTATGGAATGAAAGTAGGCAAAGTATGCAAGCTTTTTCACTTTTATGTTGCCTATGTCTGCTAACACTCGAATTGCAAATACAGATTTGTTAAGGCCTTTCTGCAGTTCTGTGGTGTGCTCCTACCAACTGTATTTATTATCAAGTTGTAATCCCAGGACTTTTAAGACTGTCAACCTCGTATGTATGGTTCCATTTTTCCCCCACTTCTTTTCCGCATGTGCACACACTGCAATTGGGGTACGTACAACTGCTGCGGTTAATAACAAGTTGTTGTCAGCCATCTTGAACTTTGACGAAAAATTTGATGACAGTGTAATACCCCTTCTAGCGCTACGTCAAAGATCTTTGTCAAATATATTGGACGGAATATTGGATCACATCTTTGATCAAATCTTTGACAAAGAAATTTGATAGTGTAATACCGGCCTTAGATACATGGGTTATAGATTCACCGATCCTCTTTGGCCGCTCTTTCCCGCTAACTTCCCGATACATAGAGCGGCCCACTGAAATGCGCTGAGATGACAGACTATTTTTTGGCCCTCATTAGACAGGTGCCTGTCCTCAGCAATTTTCTGTGATGAGTACTGAGAAAGAGGCTTCCGAGCAAACGAGGTTCGCCGTTTGTCCCCCATTTTCTCTTAGTGGCGCCTCACGAGAAATGCGGGCCCCGCAACGAACTTTGGGCGTTACACTAGCTAGCTTGTCCGACATCACCGCGAATGTTCGGCTACGCCCGGAGCCCGCGGGAAATCGAATATGTGAATTAAAAGATATCCACGAAGGCCTTGACTTTGTCATGTGTTTTCGAGAGCTTGCATGCATTTAAACGCGCAGTTGCGATTTATTAAACTCGTCTGATATAGTTACTCGCCGGAGACGGTCGCACAGCAAAGGGTCCGTCTCTTTGAGAGTGACAGCACAGCAACCGAGGCTGTTGCGCGGGCAGCGTTCGCGTCCACGGACGGCGCACGCATGGCATAGGCCGAGCTACCTTCCACAGTTCTCACCGCAAGACATAGCGTCTAAATAGGGACCTCCAGCCACTTTTTGATCTCCGAGACAAAGTTCAGTAACTATAACTTCTGTGGCGCTATTACGAGTTATGTATACACATTTATAACATATGAAGATTTAGGAAAATGTGTATTTGTTGCTTTAAGTTATCAAGAACACAATACAGAGGCCGAAATTTATCTATGCTTTTGTTGAAAGTTAAAGCCGTGGTTCCAGCAGGGCTCTAAACTTTATCAAAATTTTACAAAATATTGTGATTCACTATGCGTTTTAAGCGATTGTGAAGTGATACTACCATACATATTGCACCAACAACATTTCTGCACTGAATACTTCTTCAATTGGACATAACTATGTTGTAACGGACACGTTTGTACTTGAATACAAGCAGTGTCAAGTACATGTGCACACAACGGAACATAAACACGAATCGCGAAGTCAGTAATTTTAATTTTAACAGGAAATTATAGCCACTTTGAAATCATGTTTCTAATTTTCAACAGATTTTTACTGGCGTAGTGCACCGCAAAAACAAAACGATTATTCACTGTTCATACAAGAACCAGACAGTTGTAAGAGACGAAGAAGGGAACCAGTACCGAGAAGAGAGCGAGGCAAGATCTATCCCTAACGTTACCCAATCTGTAAATTGAGGAAGCGGTCAAGGAAACCAAGGAAAAATTTAGAGACATAATCAAAAATCAAGGAGAAGAAATAAAAACGTAGCGCCATGCCGATAGCAAAAATGGTTCAAATGGCTCTGAGCACTATGGGACTTAACTTCTGAGGTCATCAGCCACTTAGAACTACTGAAACCTAACTAACCTAACGACATCACACACATCCATGTCCGAGGCAGGATTCGAACCTGCGACCGTAGCGGTCGCGCGGATCCAGACTGAAGCGCCTAGAACCGCTCGGTCACCCCGGCCGGCCATGCCGATAACATTAAGCTTCCATCAGAGACAGCAAAATGCTAGGAAGCTCAGTTGAACGGAACGGATAGAGACTAGCAAAAAGATTATAATGTTAACGTGTATAAAATTAAAACAAAGTTTATGTAGTGTAGTCGAATTAAGTCAGGTGATGCTGAGGAAATTCGAATCTGAAATGATATGCTGTAAGCAGTAGACAAATTTAGTTACTGAAGAGGAAATAAATATATTAATAGCGCTTACAAAGTTGTCTTAAAATTTTTTCTGAAAGTATTTATGTGAAACGAAACATGGACGATGTACAGTACATTTATTTATTTGTAGTATGATGGCTACGTCAAAAAATAGTATTACAAATATCTCAAACTACAAACAAATATGCAGACCACGAACATAGTATATTGATCCCTCCATCATCACAAGAAACTTATTGGATCGCCAAGAAAAGCTGTCAGGGGACATTCTTTAGTTATATGGCAGACGGTGCGTTTTTCGTTGCAACGGTCACAACTTGGTGAAGTTATTTTCTTCCACTTGCGAAAATATTCAGCACACATTCCAGTGTTGGTTTTTGTTCGGTTCAGGACGACCAGATCTTGCGTGGCAACTGAATGCCGGGTGGCCTCTTCTATTCGTATGGCATCTTAAGTTGTTCGCCGTAGCATTAATCTGCCATTTGTGTCTCCAGCAGTCATCTGTGTTAAAGTCGTTTCCAATTAACATTGTTGCTATTTCCAGAGGTGAATGCTGAGAGCGAAGCCTACCTTTGGAGATGCTTGGAATTTTTGCGTAAACGGGGGAGGTTAGGAGCTTTCTGCAGTTTTTTTGCGCTCCCGTACAAGTGCAATTCCCACCGTAGAGATGGAGATGGTATGTGGCTAAGTATGGATAGTCATGAAGTGTCTGATGGTACCAGACATAAGATGCACTGTATGGTTGAGGCTGTGTACCAACAAGTTTTGTGTCAGTACTATTCATACAAGCGAGTGAGCAACATTCCGCAACAGGGTAAACCAAACCCAGAGCCGAAGTACGGAGTGTTGAGGGAGTTGATCAACATCGTGTGTCACAAGGTTGCTGGAGGATGTTAATTCGAGTTTTGATTTTGGCATCTGTTCTTAATGAATATTTTTCATAACTGTCACTCGAGTATAAGACTTCTAAGTGTAGTTTGTAAAAAAAAATTCTAAATGTTAGATGAGTAGATCGAATTATTAATGAAGAGTTACTGGGTCAAAATGGGCAGAAAAAAATGTCATTCCAGATGCCAATTCCACATCAGCCACAGCGAAAAGAAACGCAACCTCACAGCCCGCTCTTTCTGCGCCCTGTTGTTGGTAAAAACCGTCGGCCCTTCTGGAGCTCCACTGCATACAGAACTACCGAAACATCCCCCGTGTCAACTACGCCCTCTCCGAGATTCACACCAGACCGACTGTGGAAGACTGTTAAAAGTGTCGGCCTCTTATACAATAAGCATTATCGCCAGGTTGCCACAGTTACATACGCTCCCACTGAGTCTGACCCTGCTTTTATTATCTGCAAACGTCTGTAGGGTGAGACTGTTGCAGCGACATCTCGTACGAGAAAACATTTCGTTTCCGAAAAAAAGACAGCCAGCCCCACAAAGGAATGTTCGCCACAGAAAAATAAATCGAGTCACTGCATTCAGTCGTAAAAGTGGGCCATCTGTCATTTAAGATACCAATGGACTTACCTATATCGATTTTCTACAATCAATGACAATCACAATTTCAACTCGCTACAAGCAGAAAAAGTGTGTGTTGGTAATAAGAACGCACCGCTGGCCCACACACTTCATCTGCGACCGTGGAAGAGCTCAGAAGACTGAAACTCGCGACAATGTCGCAACCTATTTTTATGTCCAGATTTGGTGATTTGTGAGTTTCAGCCGGCCGCGTTGGCCGAGCGGTTCTTGGCGCTTCAGTCCGGAACCACGCGGCTGCTACGGTCGCAGGTTCGAATCCTGCCTCGGGCATGGATGTGTGTGATGTCGTTAGGTTAGTTAGGTTTAAGTAGTTCTAAGTCTAGGAGACTGATGACCTCAGCTGTTAAGTCGCATAGTGCTTAGATCCTTTTGAACCATTTTTTTGTGAGTTTCATTCGTTCCCTGGAACGAGGGAAGCCCTTCTGCGTCATCCCTCTGGCTCCAATTAAGATATTCAGTATATGGTGAAGACAAAAATGGCCAACTCTGGTAAGGCAAGATAATGAGCTGTGTGTTCCCGACGTAAGGAGTGCATCTGTGAAGAAAATGACACGCAAGACGACAGTGCGTGCAGCTCGGAAGGACACTTACACGTTAAGCGTCCTTATCACGTAGAGATTACAACACACATACAACGAATTCAGAGGTGCACTGTTAGGATCATAGCACTTTGCGAGACACCAGACCAAAATGTAAAAAATATCTTTGGAGAAATGCATGATGAACACTGTGCTGTCTTAGAATATATTTATTCACTACCGGTTCCGATCATGGACCATCTTTACAGAGGAAAAATATCTACTGCGGCAACATACAGCATTCATTCCATTTAACCAGGAAAGCATACGTCATTGCTGACTTGGAAATGTAAGAAAATTAATATTTAACGTCGTAATACAGGCCTAACGAAGCAAAAGGCACGGTGAAATACGAAAACATGTAAGAGTAGTAAATGCACAGCTCCACTGCTGAGGCACAACCTGGCTGTTCTCTAACATATTTTCAAAGTGGTTTTTGCTTGGTTAGACCTGTGTTAAGGCGTGAAGTATCAGTAAAGTCCTACAAAAAGAACTTGTACCTGATGGATGTACGGTAAAGATCCAGCTTCTGGATAGTTTTTCCGACGCTATAGATCCTTTGTTCGTTACATAACGGACACAATCATTATCTAGACACAGGAGCATGTATAGTATGCTTCTTGTAAAGGCGGCTATCTCTTGGACGACGTGCCTTGAATGTGGATTGCACCAATGGATTACCGCTTCGATTCATTGACAAATGATGGATGTAGCAAGTGTGCCCATTTGTAAAAACACATTTGTAAAATGTGCCCATTGTGAGCTGTCTTACTGCCCGTCTCACTGATTATTTGATGAACTGCACTCTGTCCCTTGTAATAGATTTAATTTGAAGTCAATAATAAGCCACATTTTCAACATGCCAACGTATATTTCATACTGAACTCTCCAACTTCTTACCACAGTACTAGTTCATATGCCGTCACCTTAGCTGAGTTGTAACGTGCTTGCCTACCAAGCAGCGGACCCAGGTTCTATCCCCGGCCAGGTTGGAGATTTTCTCACTTCATAGACTGGATATTGTGTTGTCCTCGTTATCATTTCATCCCCATCATCGACACGCAAGTCGCCCAATGTGGCGTCGACTGAAATAAGACTCGGCGGCCGACCTTCCCAGAATGTGGCCTCCCGACCAACAATGCCACACGCCCAATTCATTTTCATTAGTTCATATATATACACTACTGGAAATGGAAAAAAGAACACATTGACACCGGTGTGTCAGAACCACCATACTTGCTCCGGACACTGCGAGAGGGCTGTACAAGCAATGATCACACGCACGGCACAGCGGACACACCAGGAACCGCGGTGTTGGCCGTCGAATGGCGCTAGCTGCGCAGCATTTGTGCACCGCCGCCGTCAGTGTCAGCCAGTTTGCCGTGGCATACGGAGCTCCATCGCAGTCTTTAACACTGGTAGCATGCCGCGACAGCGTGGACGTGAACCGTATGTGCAGTTGACGGACTTTGAGCGAGGGCCTATTGTGGGCATGCGGGAGGCCGGGTGGACGTACCGCCGAATTGCTCAACACGTGGGGCGTGAGGTCTCCACAGTACATCGATGTTGTCGCCAGTGGTCGGCGGAAGGTGCACGTGCCCGTCGACCTGGGACCGGACCGCAGCGACGCACGGATGCACGCCAAGACCGTAGGATCCTACGCAGTGCCGTAGGGGACCGCACCGCCACTTCCCAGCAAATTAGGGACACTGTTGCTCCTGGGGTATCGGCGAGGACCATTCGTAACCGTCTCCATGAAGCTGGGCTACGGTCCCGCACACCGTTAGGCCGTCTTCCGCTCACGCCCCAACATCGTGCAGCCCGCCTCCAGTGGTGTCGCGACAGGCGTGAATGGAGGGACGAATGGAGATGTGTCGTCTTCAGCGATGAGAGTCGCTTCTGCCTTGGTGCCAATGATGGTCGTATGCGTGTTTGCCGCCGTGCAGGTGAGCGCCTCAATCAGGACTGCATACGACCGAGGCACACAGGGCCAACACCCGGCATCATGGTGTGGGGAGCGATCTCCTACACTGGCCGTACACCACTGGTGATCGTCGAGGAGACACTGAATAGTGCACGGTACATACAAACCGTCATCGAACCCATCGTTCTACCATTCCTAGACCGGCAAGGGAACTTGCTGTTCCAACAGGACAATCCACGTCCGCATGTATCCCGTGCCACCCAACGTGCTCTAGAAGGTGTAAGTCAACTACCCTGGCCAGCAAGATCTCCGAATCTGTCCCCCATTGAGCATGTTTGGGACTGGATGAAGCGTCGTCTCACGCGGTCTGCACGTCCAGCACGAACGCTGGTCCAACTGAGGCGCCAGGTGGAAATGGCATGGCAAGCCGTTCCACAGGACTACATCCAGCATCTCTACGATCGTCTCCATGGGAGAATAGCAGCCTGCATTGCTGCGAAAGGTGGATATACACTGTACTAGTGCCGACATTGTGCATGCTCTGTTGCCTGTGTCTATGTGCCTGTGGTTCTGTCAGTGTGATCATGTGATGTATCTGACCCCAGCAATGTGTCAATAAAGTTTCCCCTTCCTGGGACAATGAATTCACGGTGTTCTTATTTCAATTTCCAGGAGTGTATATATATACCACACATCCATGCCCGAGGTAGGATATACAGGGTGATTATAATTAAACTTTCAAAACGCTGTAGAAATAACACCACTGGTCAGAATGACCTCAAATTGCAATGGAATATTGTTTGAAAAGTGGGAAAACGTATGGCAGATGAAAAAATAGTGTGAAAATTGATCAATAGATGGCGCTGTATGTGTCAGAATACGTAAATGGAAACACCTGTCATGCGCACGACCCAATGAAGTTGGTGTAAACACGCTGGGTACACGGCTTTTCCTCCTTTCGCTTTCGCGATGTTAGCCGTGATTAAATTAGAATTATACAGGGTGATTCAAAAAGAATACCACAACTTTAGGAATTTAAAACTCTGCAACGACAAGAGGCAGAGCTAAGCACTATCTGTCGGCGAATTAAGGGAGCTATAAAGTTTCATTTAGTTGTACATTTGTTCGCTTGAGGCGCTGTTGACTAGGCGTCAGCGTCAGTTGATGCTAAGATGGCGACCGCTCAACAGAAAGCTTTTTGTGTTATTGAGTACGGCAGAAGTGAATCGACGACAGTTGTTCAGCGTGCATTTCGAACGAAGTATGGTGTTAAACCTCCTGATAGGTGGTGTATTAAACGTTGGTATAAACAGTTTACAGAGAATGGGTGTTTGTGCAAAGGGAAAATTTCTGGAAGGCTGAGAACGAGTGATGAAAATGTAGCACGCATCCAGCAAGCATTTGTTCGCAGCCCAGGAAAATCGACTCGCAGAGCTAGCAGAGAGCTGCAAATTCCACAATCAACTGTATGGAGAGTCCTACGATAAAGGTTAGTTATGAAACCTTATCGTCTGAAATTGGTTCAACCACTGTCTGCAGCTGATAAGATTAAAAGAATCGATTTCTGTGATTTTATCCTTGCACAAATGGAAACAGATGAATCTTACGTTTCAAAGATTGTGTTTAGTGATGAAGCAACTTTCCACACTAACGGGAAAGTCAACCGTCACAATGTCTGTATATGGGGCACTGAGAATCCGCGGGAAACAACTCAGTATGAACGTGACTCGCCTAAGGTGAACGTTTTCTGTGCCATTTCAGCCAATAAACTTTTTGGTCCCTTTTTCTTCAAAGGTGCTACTGTAACTGGACTACAGTATCTGGAGATGTTAGAGAATTGGCTGTTCCCTCAGCTCGAACAAGAAGCACAACAATTCATATTTCAGCAGGATGGAGCGCCACCACATTGGCACTTATCTGTCCGTAACTACCTGAACGTCAACTACCCGAGGCGATGGATCGGCCGCCAGGCAGCCCATGACAGAGCACTTCATCACTGGCCTCCAAGAAGCCCTGATCTTACCCCCTGCGATTTTTTCTTATGGGGGTATGTTAAGGATATGGTGTTTCGGCCACCTCTCCCAGCCACCATTGATGATTTGAAACGAGAAATAACAGCAGCTATCCAAACTGTTACGCCTGATATGCTACAGAGAGTGTGGAACGAGTTGGAGTATCGGGTTGATATTGCTCGAGTGTCTGGAGGGGGCCATATTGAACATCTCTGAACTTGTTTTTGAGTGAAAAAAACCTTTTTAAATACTCTTTGTAATGAGGTATAACAGAAGGTTATATTATGTTTCTTTCATTAAATACACATTTTTAAAGTTGTGGTATTCTTTTTTTATATTAATACCTTCAGCTGCTGACGGGCATTGTTGTATATCAACGGGGAAAGGTGAAAATGTGTGCCTCGGCGGGGACGCGAAGCAGCTATCTCCTGCTTACATGAGCCACCGAGAGCACAGAGGATAGCGCGACTGCAGGGATTTATATGTCCACACACCACATTCGCAGTGGCCCTAACCAACATATTCATTATTTGTGGATGACATTTTTACCAAATCCGGTAAGAGTTCGGGGAATATATGTGCATCCGCACTGAAGAAGAAGGTTATGATCGGTATTGCCAGAACTATATACTTATATGATTATGGTGTCTGTTCTCTGGGACATGTCCGAAAGAACAGACACCACGTCCGTATAAGTATATATATTCGCCGTGACTGTCTCAATGCAGGATCGCGCTCTGCTTGTAAAACTGTATTGCAAGAAGGATGGCTGTGCACATGTCGGACTGCAGAAGTTCCGGACACTGGAGGGTTTGAAAAAAGGCGTAGGCCCGATGACTGCCGTGGGTCTGGAGAAAATGATTCGGAAATTCGAAAAGACGGGTTCTTTTGGTGTGCAACCTGGCAGAGGGAGGAAACGAATTGATTCGACGTCAGTGGAAGGAATAGCCACAGCAATGCAGGAGGAGACGAGTGGTGGTGTGAAAACGTGTAGTGCACGCAGAATTGCCCGATCATTGGACACACCCGTGAGCACGGTGCGTGAAATCCTATGAAACACACTTCTTTGCTATCCATTCAAAATTACCCATGTGCACGAGTTGCTTTCTGTTGACCTGCAAGCAAGAGAAACCTTTGCTTTAGAATTTCTTGCTCACATAGAACTGGACAATCATTGGCATTTCCATCTGACAGGATATGTCAATACACAGAATTATCGAATATGGGCAACGGAAAATCGACACGCAAATCAACCAGTACGATTTCGTCCTGAAAGGGTCACTGAGTGGCGCGGGTTTACGGCATCATTTATCATAGGGCCACATTTTTTCGAGGAGACAGGTGCTTCCGGTCCTGTTACCTGTACCGTCACAGGTAAGCGCTATGGGTGTCTTTTGCACAGCCACGTCATTCCAGCTCTCCAACACCATGGATGTGAGAATCGGATCATTTTCATGCAAGATGGCGCAAATAGTAAATGCAGTTGAGTAGCTGCTAAAGCTCCACTTCGGAATTGCAAGAATTATGAGCCGCCATTTCCCTCAAGCCTGGCCGTCCCGATCACCTGATCTTAATCCGTATGTCTTCTGGCTGTGGGTTTCTATGACAGATGTTCTGTCCAGTGTTCCGATTGCAAACTTAGCTGCATTGAAGGCACGCATTGCGCAACACATTTTGAACGTGAACCCGGAACTACGTCAATCAGTTGTAGAACATCCCGTTTCTCGATTTAAACTTGTTGCACAAAACGGTGGACAGCATATTGGACATGTTTTGCGCCAATCACAGGGAAATTAATAATCTGATTTGGTTTTAATTGATGCTTTTTATACGGTTTTTGACCTCACCACAATTAAAAAGCGATGTGATTGATGCATTTTATGCAGGATTTGGCCTCAGGACAATTAAAAACCGATGTGAGTGATGATTTTTATGTGGTTTTTGGCCTCAGGATAATTAAGAACCGATTTTTCCCATCCGATGTGATGTGATCTTCCCGTGATGGATGGGCTTGCGTAACTAACAGTATCACACCTGTACCCCCATGCACACTGCGTAGTACAGTTTGTTTAACGTCAAACGTACACCTTAGGCATTGTTGTATGATTCATTTGTCATTTGTAGTCGACCACTATTAAATTATGATGTTTACAGTGCCATGTAATGGTTCAAATGGCTCTGAGCACTATGGGACTTAACATCTGTGGTCATCAGTCTGCTAGAACTTAGAACTACTTAAACCTAACTAACGTAAGGACATCACATACATCCATGCCCGAGGCAGGAGTCGAACCTGCGACCGTAGCGGTCGCGCGGCTCCGGACTGAGCGCCTAGAACCGCTAGACCACCGCGGCCGGCTGCCATGTAGTGCTACATTTTGTAGCTATTTATTTTTCTTCTGCCATACGTTTTCTCCCTTCTCTGATACCATTCCGTTGTAATTTGACGTCATTCTGGCCAGTGGTGTTATTTTTACAGTGGTTTTAAAGTTGAACTTTAATTATAATCACAATATATATACAGGGTGTTACAAAAAGGTACGACCAAAATTTCAGGAAACATTCCTCACACACACACACACAGAAAGAAAATATGTTATGTGGACATGTGTCCGGAAACGCTTACTTTCCATGTTAGAGCTCATTTTATTACTTCTCTTCAAATCACATTAATCATGGAATGGAAACACACAGCAACAGAACGTACCAGCGTGACTTCAAACACTTTGTTACAGGAAATGTTCAAAATGTCCTCCGTTAGCGAGGATACATGCATCCACCCTCCGTCGCATGGAATCCCTGATGCGCCGATGCAGCCCTGGAGAATGGCGTATTGTATCACAGCCGTCCACAATACGAGCACGAAGAGTCTCTACATTTGGTACCGGGGCTGCGTAGACAAGAGCTTTCAAATGCCCCCATAAATGAAAGTCAAGAGGGTTGAGGTCAGGAGAACGTGGAGGCCGTGGAATTGGTCCGCCTCTACCAATCTATCGGTCGCCGAATCTGTTGTTGAGAAGCGTACGAAAACTTCGACTGAAATGTGCAGGAGCTCCATCGTGCATGAACCAAATGTTGTGTCGTACTTGTAAAGGCACATGTTCTAGCAGCACAGGTATAGTATCCCGTATGAAATCATGATAACGTGCTCCATTGAGCGTAGGTAGACGAAACTAAAATGAGCTCTAACATGGAAATTAAGCGTTTCCGGACACATGTCCACATAACATCTTTTCTTTATTTGTGTGCGAGGAATGTTACCTGAAACTTTGGCCGTACCTTTTTGTAACACCCTGTATATATGTAAGATTTCACAATTTTTCTTCTTGTGGCATAATCTTGCAGGAAATACACGGATTTCCCGAAAGTCGGTATCAAAGGAGAGAAGTGTTAGTGTTTTGGTAGAGGTGACGCACGGTCTCCGACAGCTCGTCATAAGGGTTATTGCATTTCGTTTGGTTTCTAGCTCAGTCGGCTTGTATCTGTATTGCACTGAAAATAGTACACAATACGTGTGGGTAGGTTTACTGATGAAGGGGTGGGCTGTATGCACTTCGTGTATGATGGGTGCACTGCATGCTATGGAGGAGCGCACGGCGTTCAGCAGAGCTGTTCCACGGTGAAGGCAACCCCAACTCGGTAATTTCACCTCGGACGGCTATTGCGTGAGTTTGTGTTTTGGTGCAGTGCGTTTCGGTGATTGCATATCGCAGGCTTTTTCGCTGTTGTGAAAGTATTTTTACAGAAACATGCGTGACTGCGAAAATAAACCGATTAAATCATAATTACATTGTTACACTGTAACGAGTCGCCGCGAGGACTTTGGGTCCCTTATGCAGAAGATATCCCTGTTCAGTCTTTGAATGTTTGTCAGTGGAGCTCTGATGCACTCTGCATGTGGCTTATACATCAAAAGGACAAGATAGGAAGGGCTAGGTGAAGGCAACCCCAACTCGGTAATTTCACCTCGGACGGCTATTGCGTGAGTTTGTGTTTTGGTGCAGTGCGTTTCGGTGATTGCATATCGCAGGCTTTTTCGCTGTTGTGAAAGTATTTTTACAGAAACATGCGTGACTGCGAAAATAAACCGATTAAATCATAATTACATTGTTACACTGTAACGAGTCGCCGCGAGGACTTTGGGTCCCTTATGCAGAAGATATCCCTGTTCAGTCTTTGAATGTTTGTCAGTGGAGCTCTGATGCACTCTGCATGTGGCTTATACATCAAAAGGACAAGATAGGAAGGGCTAGGTCACATGTAGGGAGCATACAGGCAGCTATTAACCCTCCGTTCACTACGTTAATGGAATAGGACAGAAATGTCCACACACCAAGCCACGTCCCCTTCTATTCTTTGTAGGCACAATTCTGACTTACGGAAACAAAGCATCTTCAATGCTCACGCACTCGTATATGTAGTAAATCACACACAGGTCAGAAAAACAGAACGGTGTAGGTTCATCTACATCTACATGGATACTCTGCAAATCACATTTAAGTGCCCGGCAGAGAGTTCATCGAACCACCTTCACAATACTCTATTATTCCAATCTGGTATAGCGCGCGGAAAGAATGAACACCTATATCTCTCCGGTTCGAGCTCTGATTTCCCTTATTTTATGGTGGTGACCGTTTCTCCCCATGTAGTTCGGTGTCAACAAAATTTTTTCGCATACGGAGGAGAAAGTTGGTGATTGGAATTTCGTGAGAAGATACCGTCGCAACAAAAAACGCCTTTTTTAATGATGTCCAGCCCAAATCCTGTATCATTTCTGTGACACTATCTCCCACGTTTCGCGATAGTGCAAAACGTGCTCCCCTTCTTTGAACTTTTTCGATGTACTCCGTCAGTCCTATCTGGTAAGGAGCCCACACTGCACAGCAGTATTCTAAAAGAGTGCATGGGGGCTTAACTAAATAAAATGCAAATATTTTTAATTTTAGTAGCTGTGTGTCCGGTTACGCAGTCTCGTACCCGGTTGGCCCTGACCAGTATTTGTACGTAATCTGACTGCATAGAACAACAACAAAGAATGAAAGAAAACTTCCGTTAACACAATTAATTAATTAAGTCCCCAGCAACTATAAAACCTACGAAACACCAAAACAGAAGTATCGCTGTTCTGTGTGTGGAAGTGTGATTCAACGTACACATCTGGCACGGTTCTTCCTCAATAAGACCAGATATTTTAAACACCATTTATACTGAAGTAATTAAAAAAACAGAAATACTATAATTGCACATAGAAACCAGAGATGCAGTCTAATACAAGAACAAGAGCCAGATGCTTTGTTGACTGAACCTGTGACCAAAAGGCATTATTGTTTAAGACATTGAAATAATGAAAAAAAACGGAATTTTTTACCTTCATATATATTGACGAAAAGCACATTGCAGCATCCCTAATCCAACAACATCTGGTGTCTAGCCCATCAAAACAATACTACTAGTTCTGAACAAGCACCCTCCATGGGAACTTCTCAACAACGACTCACCACTGCTACATCTCAATAAGTACTGCCTACTACGACTTCTCGACAAGAACTGCCCACTATCACATCTCAACAAACACTGCCTACTGCTACTTCTCAATAAGCACTCTCCACCACGACTTCTCGACAAGAACTGCCAGTGGAGGTGGCTGAATAATACTCTTTGGCGCAATCTCTGGCGCTGTGGCTCAGTGTAGCCACCTTTCAAGAGGACGGACTATCATAGTGTAGGCAGTCTCCTTAGTAGATCTGTTACATTTTCTAAGTGTCCTGTCAATAAACCGCAGCCTTTGGTTAGCCTTCCCTACGACATTTTCAATGTGTTCCTTCCAATTTAAGTTGTTCGTAATTGTAATACCTACGTATTTACTTGAATTTACGGCTTTTAGATTAGACTGATTTATCGTGTAGCCGAAGTTTAACAGATTCCTTTTAGCACTCATGTGGATGACCTCACACTTTTCGTTATTTAGGGTCAACTGCCAATTTTTGCACCATTCAGATATCTTTTCTAAGTCGTTTTCCAGTTTGTTTTGAACTTCTGATGACTTTATTAGTCGATAAACGACAGCGTCATCTGCAAACAACCGACGACGACTACTCAGATTGTCTCCCAAATCGTTTATATAGATAAGGAACAGCAAAGGCCCTATAACACTACCTCGGTGAACGCCTGAAATAACTTCTGTTTTACTCGATGACTTTTCGTCAATTACTACGAACTGTGACCTCTCTGACATGAAATTACAAATTCAGTCACATAACTGAGACGATATTCCATAAGCACGCAATTTCACTATGAGCCGCTTGTGTGGTACAGTGTCAAAAAGCCTTCTGGAAATCCAGAAATACGGAATCGATCTGAAATCCCTTGTCAATAGCACTCATCACTTCATGTGAATAAAGAGCTGGTTGTGTTTCAGAGGAACGATGTTTTCTAAACCCATGTTGACTGTGTGTCAATTTACCGTTTTCTTCGAGGTAATTCATAACGTTCGAACATAATATATGTTCCAAAATCCTACAGCATATCGACGTTAACGATATGGGCCTATAATTTAGTGGATTACTCCTACTACCTTTCTTGAAAATTGGTGTGACCTGTGCAACTTTCCAATGTTTGGGTACTGATCTTTCGTCGAGCGAACAGTTGTATATGATTGTTAAGAATACAGCTAATGCATCAGCATGCTCCAAAAGGAACCTAATTGGTATACAGTCTGGACCAGAAGACTTTCTTTTATCAAGTGATTTAGTTGCTTCACTACTCCGGGGATATTTGCTTCTACGTTACTCATGTTGGCAGCCGTTCTCGATTCGAATTCTGGAATATTTACTTCTGCTTCTTTTGTGAAGGCATTTCGAAAGGCTGTGTTTAGTAACTCAGCTTTGGCAGCACTGTCTTCGACAGTATCTCCAATGCTATCAAGGAGGGAAGACATTGTTTCTTGCCATTAACATACTTTGTATATGATCTGAATCTCTTAGGATTTTCTGCCAAGTTTCGAGACAAAGTTTCGTTGTGGAAACTGTTACAGGCGTCTCGCATTGAACTCCGTGCTAAGTTTAGAGCTGCTGTAAAGGATCGCCAATCTTGGGGATTTTGCGTCTGTTTAAAATTTGGCATTTTTGTTTCGTTGCTTCTGCAAAAATGTTCTATCCCGTTTTGTGTAGCAAGGAGGATCAGTTCCGTCGTTTGTTAGTTTATTTGGTATAAACCCCTCAATTGCTTCCGATACTATTTCTTTGCATTTAAGCCACATCTGGTTTACACTTATATTATTAATTTGGAATGAGAGGAGATTGTCTCTCAGGAAGGCGTCAAGTGAAGTTTCACCTGCTTTTTTGAATAGGTATATTTTTCGTTTATTTTTGGAGGATTTGGGGATTACAATATTCAATCTCGCTACGACAACCCTGTGTTCACTAATTCCTGTATCGGTTTTGATGCTCGTTATTAACTCACGGCTTAACAATTAATGTAACAGACAAAGGTGTGTGGTAAACCCAGCAAATCTGAGATGGCTGAAAGTAACTGTAGTGAAATTAAGTTGTTGTTGTCATTTTCAGTCTGAATGCTAGTTTGGTGTAGCGTTCCAGAATTTCTAGCCCGTGCCAATCACTTCATCTCCGTACAACAACTGCAACCTTCCTAAAATTCTCTCAATAAACCGAAGTCGACCATTCGCCTGCTACAGTACTTACGTGGTCGTTCTGTTTGATATCACTGTGGAGACACGCTGCATGTTTAATCGACCTGACTGCGTCAGGCAGTACGCTATTAACTCTGTATTCAAACATTACGTGACCGTTTTTCCCACTCATCTGAATGAACGTACACTACTTTTTTAAATTTAGGGCAAGGTGCCATTCATCACACGGGCAAGAAATTTTGTCTAAATCACCTTGTACCCTCCTACAGTCACCCAACGACACCCTCCCGTACATAACAGCATCACCAGCGAACAGCCGCGGGTTGCTGCTCGCGCTGTTTATGTGTACAGAACTGCAGGGTGGTATTGGCAACAAGGAGAGATTAAAACTTAGATTCTTTGCAGGCGCACTGCGTATTCTCATGTCCACTCTTATGCTTATTTATTTTTTGTGTTTACGGTAACGTGTTTCAAATGCCAGCTCTCTATGTTATATTACGTAGTTCACGATGCTGACGTGGATGTGGAATGAAGCGGAAAGCAATGCAATATCGGAAATGACGACACACGCGGTTCGGGCTGCGGGTACCTCCGTCCCCTGCCCACAGCGGTGACACGGGGGCGGCGCCGGCGGCGGCGGCGGCAAGATGGCGGCGGAGGTGGGCGTCGCCTCGGGTCCAGCGGCGCCGCCAATGGAAGCCGCGGCCGGCGTCGCAAGAACCGCACGCCGCGTCCGACGCCCAAAAAACCCTTCGGCGGTCATCTTGCCGCCATAAGTACGCCGCCGCGAGCCGGCGGCTGGCACCGACGGCCGGCCGTCGCCAAAAAATGGTCTGAGACGCGGGGGCGTAACGGAGCGGTCCGCAGCTGTCTGGGGGCCCGGGCTGGGCGTACACGCCAGCTGGTCCACAGGCCGCTATCTGTGCGAACTACGCCTAAAATATAACAACAGCACCGGACAACATGCAATATAAAAAGTACATGTATTGCATCTGTAACGTGGGACATATAGAGAAACATAATATACCAGTATCAAAAAAGGTGGGTACATATAGGGAAACATAATATACCAGTATGAAAAAAGGTTGGCATTTAAGGAGATGGAACCTGGATAAACTGACTAAACCAAAGGTTGTACAAAGTTTCAGGGAGAGCGTAAGGGAACAATTGACAGGAATGGGGGAAAGAAATACACTAGAAGAAGAATGGGTAGCTCTGAGGGATGAAGTAGTGAACGCAGCAGAGGATCAAGTAGGTAAAAAGACGAGGACTAGTACAAATCCTTGCGTAACAGAAGAAATATTGAATTTAATTGATGAAAGGAGAAAACATAAAAATGCAGTAAATGAAGCAGGCAAAAAGGAATACAAACGTCTCAAAAATGAGATCGACAGGAAGTGCAGAATGGCTAAGCAGGGGTGGCTAGAGGATAAATGTAAGAATGTAGAGGCTTACCTCACTAGTGGCTAGATAGATACTGCCTACAGGAAAATTAAAGAGACCTATGGAGAAAAGAGAGCCACTTGTATGAATATCAAGAGCTCAGATGGAAACCCAGTTCTAAGCAAAGAAGGGAAAGCAGCAAGGTGGAAGGAGTATATAGAGGGTCTATACAAGGGCGATGTACTTGAGGACAGTATTATGGAAATGGAAGAGGATGTAGATGAAGATGAAATGGGAGATACGATACTGCGTGAAGAGTTTGACAGAGCACTGAAAGACCTGAGTCGAAACAAGGCCCCGGAGTAGACAACATCCCATTAGAACTACTGGCGGCCTTGGGAGAGCCAGTCCTGGCAAAACTCTACCATCTGCTGAGCAAGATGTATGAGACAGGCGAAATACCCTCAGCCTTCAAGAAGAATATGATAATTCCAATCTCAAAGAAAGCAGGTGTTGACAGATGCGAAAATTACCGAACTATCAGTTTAATAAGTCACTGCTGCAAAATACTAACGCGAATTATTTACAGACGAATGGAAAAGCTGGTAGAAGCCGACCTTGGGGAAGATCAGTTTGGATTCCGTAGAAATGTTGGAACACGTGAGGCAATACCGACCTTACGACTTATCTTAGAAGTAAGATTAATGAAAGGCAAACCTACGTTTCTAGCATTTGTAGACTTAGAGAAAGCTTTTGACAATGTTGACTGGAATACTCTCTTTCAAATTCTAAAGGTATATATCTTGACCGGAATACTCTTTCAAATTCTAAAGGTATATTGAGCAAGCAGTGAAGGAAACAAAAGAAAAGCTTGGAGTAGGTATTAAAATCCAGGGAGAAGAAATAAAAACTTTGAAGTTCGCCGATGACATTGTAATTCTGTCAGAGACACCAAAGGACTTGGAAGAGCAATTGAACGGAATGGACAGTGACTTGAAAGGAGGATATAAGATGAACATCAACAAAAGCAAAACGAGGATAATGGAATGTAGTCGAATTAAGTCGGGCGATGCCAGGGGAATTAGATTAGGAAATGAGACACTTAAAGTAGTAAAGGAGATTTGCTATTTGGGGAGCAAAATAACTGATGATGGTCGAAGTAGAGAGGATATAAAATGTAGACTGGCAATTGCAAGGAAAGCGTTTCTGAAGAAGAGAAATTTGTTAACATCGAGTATAGATTTAAGTGTCAGGAAGTCGTTTCTTAAAGTATTTGTACGGAGTGTAACCATGTATGGAAGTGAAACATGGACGGTAACTAGTTTGGACAGCAAGAGAATAGAAGCTTTCGAAATGTGGTGCTACAGAAGAATGACGAAGATTAGATGGGTAGATCACGTAACTAATGAGGAGGTGTTGAACAGAATGGGGGAGAAGAGGAGTTTGTGGCACAACTTGACTAGATGAAGGGATCGGTTGGTAGGACATGTCCTGAGGCATCAAGGGATCACGAGTTTAGTAGTGGAGGGCAGCGTGGAGGGTAAAAGTCGTAGAGGGAGACCAAGAGATGAGTACACTAAGCAGATTCAGAAGGATGTAGGCTGCAGTAGGTACTGGGAGATGAAGAAGTTTGCACAGGATAGAGTAGCATGGAGAGCTGCATCAAACCAGTCTCAGGACTGAAGACCACAACAACAACAATATACCAGTAATACACGTATTACGTAAAACAGAAATGTCTGTATGTGTATGTAAAATATACCTATCGTATAGGGGAATTGGTCAGATTTAAATAAATTAGATACGTAAAAACTCTAAAAAGGTATCATATTCCATTCATCCAGAACTCACTGTTCCAGAAGTCTCACTGTATTTATGAGGTCCTCCTGAGAGTATTCTCTGGATGCATCAGCTAATGAGGATCTCGAAGGCGCTCTATGCTCCGAGTTTCACCAGACTCGCACATGCTTGTGTCAATGTAACCCCATTTTCTCATAACTAGTTTCTAATGCCCCATGCCCCATCCAGTACCACCAGATGAGGAAACGAGAGTGGAACAACCAATCTGTTAAGGTTGTTTGGACATTCATGTTGCCAGAGTGATTTTATGAACTCCTCAAATGGTTGCACAGAGTCCATTAACTTCGCTTAGATTTAAGTCGTTTGGGCACAGGTTGATGGTTGTGTAATGGGTGACGCTTGCATTTATGTGTTTGTTCCGTTCTTTTGAGCTCAGGAACGATCACCTGCTATATGGTGGAGCAATCCCCGGTAATGAATAAAAATGATCCTCTCTGTTTTTTTTTTTTTTTTCAGAAAGCCAGTTTTCTTTCTGCGGGTATCGATAACGACTGCGTCAGCTTCCTTGGCGTGCTCAGGTCCCTGTCGAACTGGGGCTGCAGACTTGGCGGCCGAGAAACAGTTGGAAATTGCTGTGCTGCCCCCAACCTATCCCTTTCGCAGTTTGCAAGTTTTTTAGTGAACCTTCCCGTATTTGAATTTTTGCTTAGGTTTTCTCAATATGTTTCATATGTGTCGAGATCCTATCGAGTGTGATGCCCAGGTATGTTGGATGGCAACAGTTTTCCGGACGAGCACAATTGCGCACAATATTTAGTCTGCGAAAAACTTGCTTAGTACCAAAACTGAGAACCAGTAATGGGAGAACTGAAGGAATTTTCCTGTGTTGGAAGTGAGCTTACACAGAATGGCTGCAGCAAAGAAGACCTCAGAAGCTATATTCCAAAATTTTAAACATGGCTGCGGAACAGCAACTGTGTATATCTGAAGAGGTTGAAAAATCAGGCAACCAGTTGCAAACAAAGGTTTATTAGCTCATAACCATAGTTTATATATTTGTAAAAATATCTTCCGCAGAAGTAGTAGCCTTATTACATCACCTGATGGCACAGTAGATTAGATAAAGCTTTGCGGCTCTCATCATAAAGGAAGCTGAAGAAACAATAATTATTGCAAGAATTATCGAAAGCCATGACTTGGAATAATTCTTGTTTGATCAGTTTCGTTTATGTAATGCCATCAGGTGATGTAATAAGGCCACTACTTCTGCGGAAGATATTTTTACAAATATTGATACCTTCGTCAAAGGCTAATAAACGTTTTTTGCAACTGGTTGGCTGATTTTTCAACCTCTTCACAAGCTATATCATCACGGACGAAGCAACCGTCCTTCAATAACAAAGCTGTACTGGTATCAGATAGAAATGAGGAATAAGTTACCGAAAGCGTGCTTCTGCAGAGCAGCGCTGTGGAATTTGCAGACAAGAAGAAAATGGAAGTATGTGAAATGTGATGCTATTGAATTCCGTTAAAATTTAAGTAGACAATGAAGATACAAAGTGAAGAAGTTCTAAACCAAAACAGTGAGGAAAGAAGTCTACGGAAAATCCTTACCAGGGGAACAAACGTCATGACTAATGGGGCATCCAGGAATAGCTACGGTGGTGCCAGAAAGAGCAATAAGGGTAAAACAGTAGGGGAGATATTAGAAAAAGTTTATATTTTAACTTGTCTAAATTCATTCTCCTTATGGACGAGGGATAGCAACTGACGATACAAGCAATGGAAATGGAATACCACAGCCATGTTTCAACTCACTTGTTACAAAGGCGACTAGTTTCAATGCTACTTTGTGCCACCTTCGGGGCCTACCATTAACGAAATATCACAGGACCATTACAAAAAAACTACGTGCTGTGGACCGCTTTACATCAGTAGTATACATTCTGAACGTGTAGTCACGATTTGGCCTCACTTCACCAGATACCGTCAAGAGGTTTGGAATTTAAATGGCGAATGACTGGGGAGCAGGAAGTTCACGCCACCACCGCTCCTTGCCCATGCCGTCTAAATACCGACAGTGAAAATATTATTCATCACCAGATTCGAACCACAACTACGGACGCATGTTTTTGGTTGTAGCAGTTACACAGAGATGAAAAATTGTTGTGAATATTCTGGTATGAAATGGAGACTGAAAACAGTCCAAGATGGCATAAACACTTTCATCACGATGACAGTAGCTATCTGAAACATGAATGGATAATGACACAATCACATATTTTGGACATAGCTGCTACAGGAAACCTGTTTAATTTCTTACAATGTTCACCGGATAAACATAAACCACCGGTGTGCTGGATCGTTGGCCCGCCTCTGTCTTCTGTAACACAATGCATCCCCTGATCTCCATAATACAGGAAACTTCGTTGTTCTGGTACAACCACTGAACCATAACGTAGCCAGTCAAGCGTTCTGGGACAAACTTTCTATGCTTGGCAGCTTCTATTGCCATCAGCTATTTCGTACAGTGAAAGCAGCGTGAACGGATTTCCTAAGAAGTTTGCCTCAGCTGCCACCACTCTAACAGTTCTCGCTTTGAAGCTCTCTTGCGACTTTTAAGAACTGACGTATCACATGACTGGGAGTAAAAGAACTGAAATTCATTGTCACGCTGGTGGAATCACCAATGCTTTTCTTCAGAGTACATCGGGCTTATCCGCTACCTTGCTTCACGTCAGTATCCCAGGTGTAGGTACCTCCTCTCCTTCCTGCAGCCACTGTGTCCAGAGCTGACCACTGTAATTCAGCAGGGCGAGCTGTCCATATTCAATGCAAGTGAGTACTCAGCCTCGAACTGTTTTGGTATTGTTCTTCCGGACATTATCTTGACGTTCTCAGAGAAGTCATAATAGCTGTCTGATTTTGGACGAATACTAAACATTGTGTCGGCCTGATCACCCTTAAACGTTGAAATGAGGTAAGCCTTTCGGCTAACATTGTTTTCATCTTTTGGTCACCTTTAATTTTGCAAATGGAGGGGAGTTTAGTTAGCTTACTGGGATACACGTTTTCACTGTGATGATATGTGCTGATTTAATTTACTCTTCTCAATTTTCTTGTAATCTAACTTGATAGTGATACTTTCAGTTGCTTTCTGGGCTTACTTTACAAGCGATAAGTGCTGTGAACATGAGACAGGCGTCACACTGCAAGGCCCAGTGGAACGAGCTATGGGGGCTGAAGGCGCGCCGGCCTTCGCAGAAGGGGGAAAAAATGTAGCAGATGCGTGTTCTCCTCCTATCCATGGAAGTCCCTTGGGCACACGCAGAGCAGGTGGACTGGCCATTGTCTTTGGGTGGCCGACATAAACCCTTCCTTCCAAAATAAAGAACTCTGTGAGTGAGCGAAAGGCGCTTATTAAGTGACGTAATTGAAGAGATCGTTTGCTGGCTTTCCTACAAATCTGGACAACAAGTCTGACCTGCTTTATGGATAGACACTGAAGCAGAGTTGGATACTAGCCTCTCAGCAAGTTTTGTATGTTTTTGTGGGACCTGTAATGTGGGGCTAAATGATGGCAGAATGAGCACTGATTGGAGTGTCAGTTGCGCTCTCATAAGGACGTAACTCGCAGTAGCAAGCATTTCAGAAAAGAGGAGAAAGATGTAATTCATCGGCTTGTTGGTGTTTCGGCACTCTTGGGAGCGAAATTTTGCCTGTGAGGCTATTATGGCATTGGGTGGCGCTGGCAACTGTTAAGAGAACTGGGGGGAAGACAGCAGCTAGCTACGTCTCAAAGATACGGGAAGGAGTCACTGGGGACGGGGTGGGGGAAAACGGATGCAAAAGGTGGTGATTGAGAGGTGAATGAGAATTATTACAAGGCTCAGAGGTTGATACACCAAAAGTCACAAACAGAGGCGAGATTGTAGCTGTGCTCTCAAGTCAACGAGTCGCTCTGTCTCCACTCTGCTCACAGTACAGTGAAGATTGTGGTAAGCATTGCTTGCAGCTCCAGCATATATAGGCAGCCGGGAGTACTGTAAAATTTATCGCTGGTTCATGTTTCAGTATTCTTGGGTGTTGGTTGCAGCCAAACATTTCATTTTGATAATCAAAATCAAGTGACTATGCCTATTTCACAGAATTAGGTCTAAGATTTGATGCAGCTCCACTCTGCCAACTCAGTGTATTACTTAACAATACACATAGTAGGAAACATATTTGCCGGTTGCGGTGGTCTCGCGGTTCTAGGCGCGCAGTCCGGAACAGCGCGACTGCTACGGTCGCAGGTTCGAATCCTGCCTCGGGCATGGATGTGTGTGATGTCCTTAGGTTAGTTAGGTTTAAGTAGTTCTAAGTTGTAGGGGACTGATGACCACAGCTCTTAAGTCCCATAGTGCTCAGAGCGATTTGAACCATTTTTTGAAACATATTTGTAACGTTCTTGCTAACCACAATTTTGTTTTACTGTATTAATATTCATACCCCTTTGATGATAAACCACAGTGTTATTTAAATCTTGAGTTCATTAGCACAACCACTTCCTAAAATGATAAAATTGTGTCAATTGTCCACCTTCAGATTCACTGCTAGGGCCAACCAATTAAAGCATACTCAAAATTTAGCTCTTGCTCTCAAGGTTAACCCTGATTCTTGATTAATCTCAGATCAGATAGAACTCGCTTTTTCCTCACACACAACTTATCGCAACTTGCTCTTTTGAAATTAAATCGAAGTTTAACTGATTGTTGACAACGGTTTCGATTAAGCATCCAAAAGATCTGCTCGTGTTTTAGGCCTTAGCTACCACAGTTCATTTCTGTTTTAGATGCTGTCACACAGTTCTCATGCAGTCAATGTTTTCATATTGAAAAAGAAAGTATTTCCTTTTATTAAAATATTGTCGAAATATTCGAAGGTAGATAAAGACATTCTGTCGTTATATGGTAACTTCTGACAAAACGTCTTTGTTTCTCTAATCTAAATTTTGACACACTGAAAGTTGTTTTAGATGTAACGTAAAACACATGCTACAACATGAGATTGTTTGAAATTTCCAGTTTCTTTTCATATCAGTCAGTTTGAGTGTATTTACTCTATCAGTTGTCATCATGCGATTCAAGTTGGCGGTTGGGGCCAGTTTTTGATGTTACACCTTATTTTACCGACATTCGTTAACATTAAGAACAATCGTTTATTTGCTGTGAGTGACCAAGTTTTCCGGGGGACATTTCCCATGAACTGAAATCGCAAACCTGTTGTGAAAGCACTCCATCATTTGCCTTTTGAATTACTTGAACTATCTCAATGGGAGTTTAGAGTTCGTCGATTCACGTTCCTAGTTGTTCACACATGACTATATATTTTGAATAACCTTAATTAATTACAATACGGAAACAATGATTATTTTTGAAACACTGTACTTAGAGAAAATCTGATTCCAGTTTCATACTTCCTAGATCAAATACTGTCGTTTGATATACATAAGAATGACATTCATTTCTAATCTAGGTTTGATAAAATAATGACAATTAGTTAGCACCTCTATTTTCGTATCAATAACATTGAATTTATATGTTACATGATTTGTAGGTCTACAGAATGGGCACTCCGTTTTATACAACACTTTGTACGTAGGCTATCCACAGTCGAAATATTCCATGTTTAATAATAAGGAACACTGCTACTGTTTAAAATCTTTATTCAGAGATACAACCGATTTCGCAAACTATATTTGCATCATCAGGTGTTTATCTGTATACAAATGTATAAAACAACTTAGAATTTTGGCAGTGACAAGCAGTGGGAAATAAAAACGATTACGTTTGTGTCTTTGGGGAAAACAGTAGCAGCTATATGAATACCAAGATCTCAGATAGAAAACCAGTCCTAAACAAAGAAGGGAAAGCTGAAAGAGGTAAGGAGCATATAGAGGGTCTATTCAAGGAAGTGAGTGTATACGAAGATGAAATAGGAGGTATGCCGGCCAGTGTGGCCGAGCTGTTCTAGGCGCTACAGTCTGGAACCGCGCGACCGCTACGGTCGCAGGTTCGAATCCTGCCTCGGGCGTGGATGTGTGTGATGTCCTTAGGTTAGTTAGGTTTAAGTAGTTCTAAGTTCTAGGGGATTGATGACCTCAGAAGTTAAGTCCCATAGTGCTCAGAGACATTTGAGCCATTCGAATGTGAGATGAATTTGACAGAGCTCTGAAAGGTCTACTTCGAAACAAGGCCCCTGGAGTAGACGATATTCCGCCACAACTACTAATAACCTTGGGAAAGCCAGCCACGGTAAAACTCTTCTATCTGATGTGCTGGACGTATGAGAAAAGCGAAATACGATCAGCCTTCGAGACGAATTCAATAATTCCAATTCCAAAAAAAGCAGTTGCTGATTGTTGTGAAAATTTCGGGTTAATAATTGCAATTCCAAAGAAAGAATTTGCTGATAGGTGTGAAAATTACTGAACTATCAATTTTATAAGTCATGGTTTCAAAACGCTAACACGAATTCCTTGCAGAACAATGGGAAAACTGACAGAAGCCGATCTCGGACAAGATCAGTTTGGATTTCGGAGAAATTTAAGAACACGCGATGCGCCTCCCCCCATGAACCATGGACCTTGCCGTTGGTGGGGAGGCTTGCGTGCCTCAACGATACAGATAGCCGTACCGTAGGTGCAACCACAACGGAGGGGTATCTGTTGAGAGGCCAGACAAACGTGTGGTTCCTGAAGAGGGGCAGCAGCCTTTTCAGTAGTTGCAGAGGCAACAGTCTGGATGATTGACTGATCTGGCCTTGTAACATTAACCTAAACGGCCTTGCTGTTGTGGCACTGCGAACGGCTGAAAGCAAGGGGAAACTACAGCCGTAATTTTTCCCGAGGGCATGCAGCTTTACTGTATGGTTAAATGATGACGGCGTCCTCTTGGGTAAAATATTCCGGAGGAAAAATAGTCCCCCATTCGGATCTCTGGGCGGGGACTACTCAAGAGGACATCGTTATTAGAAGAAAGAAAACTTGCATTCTACGAATCGGAGCGTGGAATGTCAGATCCCTTAATCGGGCAGGTAGGTTAGAAAATTTAAAAAGGGAAATGGATAGGTTAAAATTAGATATAGTGGGAATTAGTGAAGTTCGGTGGCAGGAGGAACAAGACTTCTGGTCAGGTGAATACAGCGTTATAAATACAAAATCAAATAGGGGTAATGCAGGAGTAGGTTTAATAATGAATAAAAAAATAGGAATGCGGGTAAGCTACTACAAACAGCATAGTGAACGTATTATTGTGGCCAAGATAGACACGAAGCCCACGCCTACTACAGTAGTACAAGTTTATATGCCAACTAGCTCTGCAGATGACGAAGAAATTGAAGAAATGTATGATGAGATAAAAGAAATTATTCAGGTAGTGAAGGGAGACGAAAATTTAATAGTCATGGGTGACTGGAATTCGACAGTAGGAAAATGATGAGAAGGAAACATAGTAGGTGAATATGGATTGGGGCTAAGAAATGAAAGAGGAAGCCGTTTGTTAGAATTTTGCACAGAGCATAACTTAATCATAGCTAACACTTGGTTCAAGAATCATAAAAGAAGGTTGAATACATGGAAGAATTCTAGAGATACTAAAAGGTATCAGATAGATTATATAATGGTAAGACAGAGATTTAGGAACCAGGCTTTAAATTGTAGGACATTTACAGGGGCAGATGTGGACTCTGACCACAATCCATTGGTTATGAACTGTGGATTAAAACTGAAGAAATTGCAAAAAGGTGGGAATTTAAGGAGATGGGACCTGGGTAAACTGACTAAACCAGAGGTTGTACAGAGTTTCAGGGAGAGCATAAGGGAACAACTGACAGGAATGGGGGAAAGAAATACAGTAGAAGACGAATGGGTAGCTCTGAGGGATGAAGTAGTGAAGGCAGCAGAGGATCAAGTAGGTAAAAAGACGAGGGCTAGTAGAAATCCTTGGGTAACAGAAGAAATATTAAATTTAATTCATGAAAGGAGAAAATATAAAAATGCAGTAAATGAAGCAGGCAAAAAGGAATACAAACGTCTCAAAAATGAGATCGACAGGAAGTGCAAAATGGCTAAGCAGTCATGGTTAGAGGACAAATGTAAGGATGTGGAAGCTTATCTCACTAGTGGTAAGATAGATACAGCCTACAGGAAAATAAAATAGACCATTGGAGAAAAGAGAGCCACTTGTATGAATATCAAGAGCTGAGACGGAAACTCAGTTCCAAGCAAAGAGGGGAAAGCAGGAAGGTGGAAGGAGTATATAGAGGGTCTATACAAGGCGATGTACTTGAGGACAATATTATAGAAATGGAATGTAGATGAAGATGAAATGGGAGATACGCTACTGCGTGAAGAGTTTGACAGAGCACTGAAAGACCTGAGTCGAAACATTCCATTAGAACTACTGACGGCCTTGGGAGAGCCAGTCCTGACAAAACTCTACCATCTGGTGAGCAAGATGTATGAAACAGGCTAAATACCCTCAGGCTTCAAGAAGAACATAATAATTCCAATCCTAAAGAAAGCAGGTGTTGACAGATGTGAAAATTACCGAACTATCAGTTTAATAAGTCACAGCTGCAAAATACTAACACGAATTATTTACAGACGAATGGAAAAACTGGTAGAAGCCGACCTTGGGGAAGATCAGTTTGGATTCCGTAGAAATGTTGGAACACGTGAGGCAATACTGACCTTACGACTTATCTTAGAAGAAAGATTAAGGAAAGGCAAACCTACGTTTCTAGCATTTGTAGACTTAGAGAAAGCATTTGACAATGTTGACTGGAAAGGGGTAAAATACAGGGAGCGAAAGGCTATTTACAATTTGTACAGAAACAAGATGGCAGTTATAAGAGTCGAGGGGCATGAAAGGGAAGCAGTGGTTGGGAAGGGAGTAAGACGGGTTGCAGCCTCTCCCCGATGTTATTAAATCTGTATATTGAGCAAGCAGTAAAGGAAACAAAAGAAAAATTTGGAGTAGCTATTAAAATCCAGGGAGAAGAAATAAAAACTTTGAGGTTCGCCGATGACATTGTAATTCTGTCAGAGACAGGAAAGGAAATGGAAGAGCAGTTGAATGGAATGGACAGTGTCTTGAAAGGAGGATATAAGATGAACATCAACAAAAGCAAAACAAGGATAATGGAATGTAGTCGAATTAAGTCGGGTGATACTGAGGGAATTAGATTAGGAAATGAGACACTTAAAGTAGTAAAGGAGTTTTGCTATTTGGGGAGCAAAATAACTGATGATGGTCGAAGTAGAGAGGATATAAAATGTAGACTGGCAATGGCAAGGAAAGCGTTTCTGAAGAAGAGAAATTTGTTAACATCGAGTATAGATTTAAGTGTCAGGAAGTCGTTTCTGAAAGTATTTGTATGGAGTGTAGCCATGTATGGAAGTGAAACATAGACAATAAATAGTTTGGACAAGAAGAGAATAGAAGCTTTCGAAATGTGGTGCTACAGAAGAATGTTGAAGATTAGGTGGGTAGATCACGTAACTAATGAGGAGGTATTGAATAGGATGGGGGAGAAGAGACGTTTGTGGCACAACTTGACTAGAAGAAGGGATCGGTTGGTAGGACATGTCCTGAGGCATCAAGGGATCACAAATTTAGCATTGGAGGGCTGCGTGGAGGGTAAAAATCGTAGAGGGAGACCAAGAGATGAATACAGTAAGCAGATTCAGAAGGATGTAGGATGCAGTAAGTACTGGGAGATGAAGGAGCTTGCACAGGATAGACTGGCATGGAGAGCTGCATCAAACCAGTCTCAGGACTGAAGACCACAACAACAGCAACAACAACGATGCAATACTGACACTAGGACTTCTCTTAGAGGATAGGTTAAGAAAAAATCTACGTTCACAGCATATGTAGACTAAGAGAAAGCTTTCGAAAATTTTAATTGGAATACTCTCTTTGAAAATCTGAAGGTAGCGGGGCTCAAATACAGGGAGCAAAAGGCTATTTAGAACTTGTACAGAAACCAGACGGCAGTTTTAAGAGTTGAGGGGCATGAAAGGGAAGCAGTGCTTAAGAAGAGAGTGAGACAGGGTTGCAGCCTAACCCCGATGTTATTCTATCTGTGCATTGATCAAGCAGTAATTTAAGTTCAGCGAGGAGGAATAAAACCTTTAATATTTGCCGATGACATTGTAATTCAGTCAGATACAGCAAAGGACTTGGAAGAGCATTTGAGCGGAATTGAGAGTATCTTGAAAGGAGGATATAAGATGAATATCAACAATAGTGGGTAGTGGAATGTAGTCAAATTAAATCAGGTGGTGCTGTGGGAAGACACTTAAAGTAGTAGATAAGTTGTGCTATTTGGGCAGCAAAATAACTGATAATGGCCGAAGTACAGAGGACATGAAATGTAGACTGCCAATGGAAAGGAAAAGTGTTTTTGAAGAAGAGAAATTTGTTAATATCGACTATCGATTTAAGTGTTAGGATGTCTTTTCTGAGTATATTTGTGTGGAGTGTAGCCATTTATGGAAGTGAAACATGGAGGATAATCAGTTTAGACAAAAAGACAAAAGAAGTCAGACGTATGTTGAAGATTAGTTGGGTCGATGACGTAACTAACGAGGAGATACTGAATGGAGTAGGGGATACAACAAACTTGTCTGATAGCTTGCCCAAAAGAAGGGATCGGTTGATAGGACACATTCTGAGACATAAAGGCATCATCAGTTTAGTTCTGGAGGGAAGTGTGAGGGTAATAATCGTAGATGGAGACTAAGAGATGAATACAGTAAGCAGATTCAGAAGGATGTGAGTTGCAGTAGTTATTCAGAGTTGAAGAGTCTCGCACAGAATAGTGTACCATGGAGAGCTGCATCAAACAGTCTTCGGCCTGAAGAACATAACAACAACATAGGTTTGTGTCTCCTTACAGTCAGTCCATAAAAGCGATTTGTTTAAATGCCGAAAAATGCACATTCCCCGACGTCCTCTTCAAGGTGTTTAAAATTCTTAACTCATTAACTCATACATGTGCGGGCGTCCATAAATAAAAAATGGAGGCTAAGCCATCCCGAAGCCTAAAAAAGAATGCGGTAAAAAAGTGAAAAGCAGGAACGTAGTGGATGTTAAATTAATAATTTATAGATGTATTATGCAAAAGAACCGCGTTTGAAAAGATGAAGGACAAACAACTGTTAGAATAATGTCACATTTTTACTTTTGATGTAGACAGCCGGTATTAAATTAACGCTAAGTTGCAGCGTGGTCTACGCAGAAAGCAGCACATGTGTAGTGGCGCAAACAAGGTGTACCGCTTATCTCCGGTTTACTGCTACAATTAATTCTGGCCGGGCGGTGTGGCATAGCGGTTCTAGGCGCTTCAGTCTGGAACCGCGCGACCGCTAAGATCGCAGGTTCGAATACTGCCTCGGGCATGGATGTGTATGATGGTCTTAGGTTAGTTAGGTTTAAGTAGTTCTAAGTTCTAGGGGACTAATGACCTCAGATATTAAGTCCCATAGCGATCGGAGCCATTTGAATGAATTTCGAAACATTTTCAGCTACTATCAAAGCTCCTGTAGCGCATTAATATCCAATGCAATAGCTTGAAATAAACGCATTTACATAGATCAAAAAATTTTCAACGTGGTAAGAGTGGAGGAATAGCACTCATTTAAGTAATCAAAATTGGCTAAGACTTTTCAGTAATGCAAACCAATCTGCGAGTCTAGGGTATTTTCAGGGGCTCTTTTTAGGGCGCGAAAATTTTCAAGTAGTTCTAGAATATTTAATATGTCATCCTTTCCTTCACGGTGTAGTATTTGGTGATTAGTAGCAATACCGGATATTGTGTGTCCTGTCTGCTGCAAGTTAGCACTCAAAGCCGAATTTGCAATGTAATTTGGAATTTCGTAAATCTTATTTCAAAGCTAATGAATGCTGGACAGCTGTCGCAAGAGATACTGTACATACCTCGGTATTTAAACAATTCACCTTTTTTTTTAACCCCTATGTCTAATTTTAAGGCCATAATTTTTAGGGATATAATAGGCTGGCGTTATATTTTTTGCAGTCAACTGTCCACCTATTTCCTTGGACGTATTCCCATTATTCCCATAACAGTTCTTATCTTTACTAACGTTATTGCATAGTGGGATCATAATGGCATATTCGTTATGTGATTTCTATGTTGTATTTGTGGGAGAATTCTTTTTCTTTTTTACAGTACTGGTATGATAATATGGACAACTTTTGCATTATAGCCATTGAAATTAGCTGTGTTCTTAGCTATGCGAAACTCGCCCTCGAAAGCTACGTTAGACAGTGAGACATTATGTAACCTGTGCGGCACGGCCATTCGTGGCTGATTCGAAGAACTGTGAATTACTACGCCTGAAGTTGTGGGTTTCCTAGGAATGTAGCAGCTGAAAGGTCTCTCCTGTATCGAAATTGTCAAATCTAAAAATGTTTATGTTCCGTTCACACTCCGTCCATGGTGAACTGAACGTTCTCAAAAAAAAAAATGGTTCAAATGGCTCTGAGCACTATGGGACTTAACATCTATGGTCATCAGTCCCCTAGAACTTAGAACTACTTAAACCTAACTAACCTAAGGACATCACACAACACCCAGGCACCACGAGGCAGAGAAAATCCCTGACCCCGCCGGGAATCGAACCCGGAAACCCGGGCGCGGGAAGCGAGAACGCTACCGCACGACCACGAGCTGCGGACTGAACGTTCTCATACTGGTTATTAAGCTACTGCGTAAATTCTTTGCAATCTTGGTGCGAACCACTATATAGTGAGAAGATATCGTCTACATGAGGACGCCATAGTCTATGTTCAGATACTGATTTAGGTCTTTCATAATACGGTATTCAAGGACTGTCATGTAGATGCTTGATAGGTAGTAAGAGTGGGAGGAACCCGTAGCCAAACCCTGTCTCTGTGCGTAATATTTGTCATGAAACGTGAAATAATGAAACTGCTCAGGGTCTGAAGAACGCCATCAATCTCGCCCTGTGGTTGCTACTGAGTCCCCTGAGAGTATCACCTATTACGTACTGTGCCTGATCAGCGGCGGTGCTCACCAAAACGACTATCACTTGCATGCAGAATCAACTTTCATCGCTGGAGACCAAGGCGCGCCATTCCGTCTTCCAGGTGATCCTCTGACGGTACCAATCGCGCCGCCTATGTGAGTAGAAGAAAGGCTAGAGGTGTGTGTGTCCGTAGTCCTATTGCCAATACCAGGTCCGCAGCAGTATATGCTGACACTCCTGGGCTCGCGAGCCCTCTTACCTGAGCTGCGGTAGCCGTACGATCTGCCACTGCTGGCCTTACTATACGACGATCCCGGAGGGTATCTGTGCTGCATGGACGTCCAGAACCTCGTCTACAGGTGTGAGAACGTTCACGTGACCGCTGATATCAGCATCGTTGTAAAACTCACGCAGCAAGACCAACGTCTGTGGCAATGCTCCGAAATGACCGTCCCGCCACTCGGAAGACCACAGTTTGACTAATTTCAAATTCAATCGGCCAGATTTCCACATGACAACTTGGCGTGATGTCCAACGTGAAACGGACGCGTTTCATGACAAAAAGATTTCTTAAGACCTAAAGATGAGATCAAAGTCAGCCGAAATCGGTTTTCTTAAGTAAAGAAATATTTGTGTTATTTAAGCAGTTGAACGTTTTTGGTAAGTAAAAGGGGCCGCTCCTTCGGTCTTTTCAAAACGAAAAAAATCAAGTTGAAACGTCCCCTTAGAAAAATTGTACATCACTGTGCTTAAACTGACACACAATATTTTTATCGCAACGCAATTTGACTTTCAGAAATCCCTACAAAAGAATGGCCCTCACTAACATTAACCCATGCATTTCACAAATCGCTTACCTTACAAAACTCTTGGTTACTCGAACTACTGCAATACAGCGAGCGCCACTACTGCCAGCTAAATAAAAGATTCAAACTACTAAAGGCACTAACTACTGATAGGCATAGTTAGCAAATGAAAGATTTTGATCGAGAACAAACAATGTATTTATCTTACTAGTGTTCAAAAGTCATAGTATATATATAGCAGTTCATGACATCCAGTCGTACAAATTTCAAAACTCCGCCATCTCTCTCCCCACATCCACCACTGCTGGCGACTCACCTCCAACTGCGCAGCGCTACGCGCTGTTCACATCCATCTGCCCAACACTACAATGGCAGACAACAATGCAAACTAGCCACAGACTGCACACAGCACAGCCAGTGATTTTTCATACACAGCGCTACCTGGCGTTAACAATAAGAAAACCTAAACAGCCTACTTACAAAGTTATGCCTTACCTTTACACCTGAAATTTATGCAAGAATGTAACGGAATATTTATCCCTAGCGATATGGGGAAACTGTACATCAGTTGAGTTATGCATGTACTGTTTGTATCCACTGAATCGGTATGAGAAGAATAATTGCAACAAGTCTGCTCAAGATAATGTCTGACAAGGAATTCACAACAGATTCGGATACACGTTCAGATGTAGGATGAAAAGAAATAAGTAACTGCAATCATAAAACAACTCAAAGTTCAGAATAGAACGACAAATTTGAGAGAATAATACTTCAGAATGTACGACTACAACACGGTACAGTAAATACCTTTCAACTTACAAAAAACGCAAGAACCCTGAACCTCTATAATATCTCACGCTCGAATATCTGCTTGCTGCGTAACTCGTCACCAGTTTAGGACGCGTAATAATAGCAATATAAACCGTGCGGTACGAATGTCATACGAATAAAGTGATTCAAGACCCGTTTATTAGCTATCACTGCAAATAACTGAAACGATCACACCAAATCTGAGGTCTGATGTCGCCAGCTGCAGCTGCTCTCAAGACGACCTGGAAAAACAGTGCGTTTCCAAGTTACTCGGAAGAATGGCCGAGCTAACCGTCAAGCCCTCCTACTATACTGCCGGGAAAATGTACACATGGGGAGACGGTGTTCATTTTGAACCGATGACGCTATATGCCACCTGGTAGGTAGCGAATGTACAGAAAATGTTTCTAACGTCGTCCGCCAACAGATGGCGTAGTGGCTTACCTATCAGAGCCACAAGCAGCCACAAAGCTCAGTCTGGTGCAAATGTGTGAAGCAAATAGACAACCATGCCACAAAGACGCACAGCAGCACATCTCTTTACATGAGCTGGACATATTCTAAACATTGAAACTCCACTTTCGACGTCGTCTAAGGCACAGCTGACCTTGTTTAAAGTGGATTTTCAATGTGTAGAATATGTCCAGCTTAGGTAAACAGACGTACTACCATGTTCGGTGTTTTTGTGATGTAACAACATTCTGTATATGTATATACATGGCCATTTGCTTTATGTTTTTCAATATTTTAGTTATGAGAACCTTCCATAATGTGCTAATGACAATGTACATATTGTATGAAACTTCCTGCCAGATTAAAACTGTGTGCCCGACCGAGACTCGAACTCGGGACCTTTGCCTTTCGCGGGCAAGTAGAGCACTTGTCCGCGAAAGGCAAAGGTCCCGAGTTCGAGTCTCGGTCGGGCACACAGTTTTAATCTGCCAGGAAGTTTCATATCAGCGCACATTCCGCTGCGGAGTGAAAATCTCATTCTGGATACATATTGTATACTACCCGTCTCTCCCTATAGCTTATCCCTATTTTTCTCAGGATTTCTAACATCTTGCACTGTTTTACATTTTCCACCGCTTTCCCAGGTCGACAAATCATATGAACGTGTCTCGATATTTCTATAGTCTCGCTTCCATTATCAACCGCAACGTCAGAATTGCCTCTGTGGTGCACCTTTTCTAAAGCCAAACTGATAGTCATCTAACACATCTTATTATTATGAACAGCATTTTTTTACTCACACTGCCGGCCGCGGTGGTCGTGCGGTTCTAGGCGCTGCAGTCTGGAACCGCGGGACTGCTACGGTCGCAGGTTCGAATCCTGCCTCGGGCATGGATGTGTGTGATGTCCTTAGGTTAGTTAGGTTTAAGTAGTTCTAAGTTCTAGGGGACTGATGACCTAAGATGTTAAGTCCCATAGTGCTCAGAGCCATTTTTTACTCACACTCCACTGTTAACTCACTAAGGATATGTGATTATGTGTAAGAGAGGGCCTCAAGGTTCCAATATTACCAGTCGAAATAAATGCATGAGTAATCTTTGGACTTTTGTGAAATCCACCTTATAAAAACCACTTTCTTTTTATTCACTCATACTTTTCTCGACACCTAAGTGTCACCTTCTGTGGGTCAAATTTATTTTTATGATCGTTTATCTATTGTAGGCCTAAAAATCATTGCTCTTGGGGTTAGTTTCGATTGATCACCTAAAAATTAAATTGCTAGTGGAAATGCACTTTTACGGATCGGATTTTTGTGCCTTTTTTGTCATTTGGCAGCATGTCGTCATAACAAAAATTTGTGCTTTTTTTTTCAAGTACTTCTCCATGGGCAATGGCTATGTATATCACTGTACTTAGATTTCCTATCCTATTGTGTATTTCTGGTGTATATCTCATTCTACTGCTATTGTGAACACTGTTTTCTCATCGTCTTTACGTAATATTAAATGGTTCAAATGGCTCTAAGCGCTATGGGACTTAACATCTGAGGTCATCAGTCCTATAGACTTAGAACTACTTAAACCTAACTAACCTAAGGACATACCACACATCCATGCCCGAGGCAGGATTCGAACCTGCGACCGCAGCAGCAGCGCGGTTCCGGACTGAAGCGCCTAGAACCGCTCGGTCACAGAGGCCGGCCGTAATTTCACTCTCACCTTTGCTTCACACCTATTTTGCACAAAAGATGATCTGAGCAGACACTCCTGTCTCCATACTCGTTGTGTTATGTTGTCTTGTGTTTAGTGTGGCGTTGGTGATGTATTTTGATTCAAGACTTTCTTTCCTTGTATCATTATTTTCTGGATGTCATAGTTCTCCTCTTTTGTGAGTTTTTGATAGAGACTAGAGTTTTCTGTGAGGATCTTAAGATTATTTTCAATGCTGTCTAGGTGGTGGTTTTGTTGTATGAGATGATCGACAAAAGTGGAGTTTCTACTGTCACTTTTTAAGGTTCTGAGGTGTCCAAAATTCCTTGTTTTGAAATTTCTGTATGTTTGACCAATGTAGACAGATTGGCTACAGATTAACTAATAATTTCCAGCTATGGTCAATTTGTCTGTGGAGGTAATTTTAGTGTTTAGGTTTTTCTGTAGCGTGTTGCTTGTGCGAAATATTATTTATACGAGTAGTCCTTGTTTGTAGATGGTATTCCCCACCCAGTGATCGTTTTCGTCGCTCTATGTTAGTATGTTCTCTGCTCTGTTCATTGTAAGGTCTTCCGGGTTCCATGCGTCTGTCAAATGGTTGGTTCAAATAGCTCTGAGAACTATGGGACTAAACAGCTCTGGTCATCAGTCCCCTAGACCTTAGAACTACTTAAACCTAACTAACCTAAGGACATCACACACATCCATGCCCGAGGCAGGATTCGAACCTGTGACCGTAGCAATCGCACGGTTCCGGACTGCGCGTCTAGAACCGCGAGACCACCACGGCCTGCGTCTGTCAAATGTTTGTGTTCTTGGATAACTTGATAAATTAGTAAAGTACACTTTTCTTCAGATTAGTCGGGAAAATGTGATTCAACATACGTTGTTGTTATTGCTTTTGTTTTTGTTGTTGTGATCTTAAGCCCGAATACCGGTTTGATGCAACTCTCCAGGCTACAGGTAAGTCTCTTTACCTATGCATAATTTCTGCAGCCTATATCCATCTGAACCTGCTTACTGTACGCGAGACTGTATGATTGCCTTTTACAGTTCAAACTCCACGTTTTCCACCATTACCAAATTGACGATTTATTGATGCCTCAACCGACCCCTTCATTAAGAGGGACTAATTCTGTAATGGCTGTCTCTTCCAATGATCTCAGAGATTGTGAGGGAGTTTCGTGTACCCCTGAGGACTTATTTCGACTTAAATCTTTCTTTTCTTTACCAGATTCTTCTCGCAGACTTAAATCTCCCACTTTATGCCCATTTATTTTCTCTTCCTCTTATATAACGTTGGCTTTAAGTTCAGTTCTCATGTATTGCTCTTGCAGATATTCCTTCCATCTCTCAGCTTTCACTTCTTTCCTCAGCTTCTCTTTTCTCCAAAACTCCATTTAATTTTCCTATAGCGTCATTTAGCTTCGCCCTAGTCAAAAATAGTTCAAATGGCTCTGAGCACTATGGGACTTAACTGCTGAGGTCATCAGTCCCCTAGAACTTAGAACTACTTAAAGCTAACTAACCTAAGGACATCACAAACATCCATGCCCGAGGCAGGATTCTAACCTGCGACCGTAGCGGTCGCGCGGCTCCAGACTATAGCGCCTAGAACCGCTCGGCCACTCCGGGCGGCTCACCCTAGTCATGCGTGCTTCTGCTACATTGGATTTGCCATTCTGCCATACTTGCTTAACCATTCTGCACTTTCTGTCAGTCCCATTTTTTAAACGTCTGATTTCATTTTCTTCAGAAATATTTGCTGCACGTACCAGAAGCAGTTCAATAATAGAGACCATCTTGTGAAATTAATGCAGAAACATCATTTAAACTATAAAATTAGACTATAACATTCAGAATCATTAACGACGTAGTAAAAAAAGCAATAAATTAATAAATAAGTAACAGAGTAGAAAGATGTTTTAAGACCGACACTACGTTACGGTAGGGAAGCATGAGCCATTCGTAGTCATGAAAGGATACGCTGAACGTCCATTGAAGAGAAACGTCTGTGGAAATTTGCTGGAAACATACTGAACTCAGTGAAAATGTAACCAACGAGAGTGAAGCAATAATCGGAACAAATCATCTCCAAGAATACAGACAATACTAGCTTCATCCGTTTTAGAAGTATGGGATACGTTACATTGCCCCGACCCATTCTAAATGACATATCCGAAGAAAGAAGCTCATTGGTTCCTCCACAAACGAGATGGAGAGTTAAAGGCGCCACTAGGTCTATTACCTGAAAGGATGGTGATTATGATCGCTTGAACGTTCAGAATACTTGAAAATGTTAACTCACAAAACATTTACATTATTAAACTCTCGTTCTAAATGAAGATCCTCTTTTTCGTGCAGAATAGAATTGAGCTATCAACCATTTCAAGAACTGATTGTGCCTGTTGTAGATTTCCAAGGCTCTGCTATTTCCTAAGCCCAGTTCCACAGGATACAAATGATGTGGCTTACGGCTTCACATGTCAGCAGTTAGCCCTCGCGGTTTAAGAGCCTAGACCCGTAGTGCAGAGTAATTGCCGTAGACCGGAAACTAGTTTCCGTCCGCAACGCTGGAGAAGGCCGGCAATGTATTTGCATGCAATTACCCACTGGAACCAGAAAAACACAGCGAACAGTGGTTACCTTCAACATCGTAGATAGCCGGCACCCTCAAAGCATACAGATATTGCGCCCAGTTTAGTAGACCTATTGCCGATTTCTCACCTCTCAAGCGAACCAACGTATTCAGCAGTGAATTAGTATTTATACACTCATGCTCATAAATTAAGGATAACTGCAGAAAGTGGTACCACACAACGTGGCACTACACAAAAATGGTGGTAACAGCATAGGCACATAGGGAACACACACGAGACAAATCTGCAAGTCCACGGTATTGGTGATAAGTTGATAAAACCGCCCCGAAACATTGTGCTACAAAACTCCACTGTTTCCTGCGCATGTACCCCGACATCAATATGGGATATGATCACCATGCACACGTACACAGGCCGCACAGCGGGTTGGCATACTCTGGATCGGGTGGTCGAGTAGCTGCTGGGGTATAGCCTCCCATTCTTGCACCATTGCCTGTCGGAGCTGCTGAAGTGTCGCCTTATATCTTCTGTTTCAAGATACTCTTCCACGATGGCAACTCGGTGGGGCCGTGCGTTATCATCCACCAGGAGGAAGTTGGAACGAATGCACCCCTGAAAAGGCGGACATACTGGTGCAAAATGACGCTCCGATACACCTGACCTGTTACAGTTCCTCTGTCAAAGACATGCAGTTGTGTACGTGCACCAATCATAATCCCACCCCACACCATTAAACCACGACCTCCATACAGGTCCCTTTCAAGGACATTAAGAGGTTGGAATCTGGTTCCCGGTTCACGCCAGATGAAAACCCGGCGAGAATCACTGTTCAGACTATACCTAGACTTGTCCGTGAACATAACCTGGGATCACTTTTCCAATGACCATGTACTGTGTTCTTGACACCAGGCTTTACGGGCTCTCCTGTGACCAGGGATCAGCAGAATGCACCTTCAGGTCTCCGGGCGAATTAACCATGTCTGTTCAGTCGTCGTTAGACTGTGTGTCTGGAGACAACCGTTCCAGTGGCTGCGGTAAGGTCCCGAGCAAGGCTGTCTGTGGGCACTGATGGTGAGGTATCGGTCTTCTTGTGGTGTTCTACGCTGTGGACATCCCGTACTGTAGCACCCGGACACATCTGCTGGAATCGTTGCCATAATCGTGAGATCACACTTTGTGGTACACGTAGGGCCCGTGCTACGACCTGCTGTGTTTGAGCAGCCTCCAGTCGCCCTAGTATTCTACCCTCATAACGTTATCAATATGTGTTCATTGCGCCATTTTCAACACACAGTCACCATTATCACGTCTGAGAACGTCTGCACACTTACTCGCTGCTCCGTACTCTGATATGCACCAACACACCTCTGCATATGTGGACTGCTGCCAGCGCCACCGTGCGACGACCGCAGGTCAAATGTACCACATGGTCGTACCCCGAGGTGATTTAAAGCCGCAAACCGCCCACCAGAGCGTTGTTTCACCATGTATCAGCATTATCCTTAATTTATTAGCAAGATTGTAGAATTAAAGTGAAGTGAGAGAAGGTTCTGCAGTTTGTGAAGAAGTGAAACGAAATTTAAGAGTATGTTGGTAAAGTCGGATGTCTGGGAATGGCAGCGGAAAAATAAGGACTCATATGTGAACAAGCAAACACGTAGCTCGTAAAGAGGGGCACCAGATTATTCAGTAGCTGTAGGGGCAACAGTCTGCATGTCTGACTGATTTGAATTTGTAACATTAGTCAACATGACCTTGCTGTAACGGTACTGTGAACGGCGGAAAGCAAGGGGAAACAACAGCCGTTACGTTACCCAAGGATTTGTACTTCTAACGTATGTTTCAAAGATGATGGGACCCTCTTAGGTAAATCATTCTGAAGATAAAAGAGTTCCACATTCGGATCTCTGCGCGAGGACTATTCAGGGGAATGTCATCATAAGGAAAAAGAAATGGTATTCTGGACGGCAGAATGTGGAATGTTAAATCTCTTAATCTACTTAGTTGTTGTTGTTGTTGTTGTGGTCTTCAGTCCTGAGACTGGTTTGATGCAGCTCTCCATGCTACTCTATGCTGTGCAAGCTGCTTCATCTCCCAGTACGTACTGCAGCCTACATCCTTTTGAATCTGCTTAGTGTATTCATCTCTTGGTCTCCCTCTACGATTTGTACCCTCCACGCTGCACTCCAATACTAAATTGGTGATCCATTGATGCCTCAGAACATGTCCTACAATCTACTTACAAGGGAACCTCCCCATCGCACCCCCCTCACATTTAGTTATAAGATGGCACAGTGGATAGGCCTCGAAAAACTGAACACAGATCAATCGAGAAAACAGGAAGAAGTTGTGTGGAACTATGAAAAAAGAAGCAAAATATACAAACTGAATAGCCCATGCTCAAGATACGAAACATCAAGGAAAGTATGAACTCAGGAGCCCCGTGGTCCCGTGGGTAGCGTGAGCAGCTGCGGAACGGAAGGTCCTGAGTTCAAGTCTTCACTCGAGTGATAATTTTATTTTCGCGAAGTTATGATCTGTCCGTTCGTTCATTGACGTCTCTGTTCACTGTAATAAGTTTAGTGTCTGTGTTTTGCAACCGCACCGCAGTACTGTGCGATTAGTAGACGAAAGGACGTGCCTCTCCAATGGGAACCGAAAACATTTGATCGCAAGGTCATAGGTCAACCGATTCCTCCACAGGAAAACACGTCTGATATATTCTATACGACACTGGCGACGGCATGTGCGTCACATGACAGGAATATGTTGTCGACCCACCTAACTTATACACTTCGCGAATGGGTAAAAAGATTCTTCTACCTTGCCCGATTTAGGTTTTCTTGTGGATGTGATAGTCACTCCCAAAAAAGTGATGAAAACATAAGAGTTTGTCATGTAAACCGGAAATAAAAAATTAAAATTTTCACTCGAGGGAAGGCTTGAACTAAGGACCTCTCGGTCCGCAGCGGCTCACGCAACCACGGGACCACTGCGCTGCTGTGTTCACACTAGCCATTATGGTGCTTATCTTGCGCATGGACTACTCAGTTTGCATATTTTGCTTATTTTCTCATAGTTCCACACAACTTATTCCTGTTTTCTCAATCGATCTGTGTTCAGTTTATCAAGGCCTATACACTGTGCCAAATTATAACTAAATTTGAGGGAGGTGCGATGGGGAGGTTCCCTTGTTAGTAAGCTAAAGAATTTAAAAAGGGAAATGGATGAGTTTAGAAATAGTATGAATTAGTGACGCGTAATGGCAGGAAGGACTTCTGGTCGGGTTAGTCCATACAAAATCAAATAGGAGTAATTCAGGAGTAGGTCCAACACTGAAAAAGAAAATAGGAATGTGGGCACACTTCCATGGAAAACACAGCGGACGCATTTTGACAGCCAAGATTTACACGAAGACAACACCCACTATAATACTACAAGTTTAGATCCAAACTAGCTATTCCGATAATAAAGGAATTGAAAGAATGAGTGATGAGACAAAATAAATTATTCAGATACTTAAGGGACACGAAAATTTAATTGTGATGGCGGAATGTGATTGGATTGTAGGAAAAGAGAGAGAAGGAAATGGAGAATATGGTCTGGGGAGAAAATGACAGAGGAAGCCGCCTGCTACAATTTCACTCAGATCATTGTTAATACCTGCCTTTAAAATCGTGAAAGAAGGCTGTATACGTGAAGAAGACCTAGATAAGCTGGAAGGTTTCAGAATGATCAAATAATTGTAAGACAGAGGTTTCGGAACCAGATTTTAAAGGGCTAAATATTTCTGAGGCATATGTGAACTCTTATCATATATTATTGGTTACGCAATATGACGCACGTCTAAATGATTTGTAAGCCAGTCAGGCGTCACAGACATTAGGATACCCTCCAAAATATTGACTGAGGAAACTTATCAGTACCAAATGGGACATGAATCACAATTACTTTGATTTATTCCGATTTAATTATTGACAAACCAAATTACAAACAGTGCCTAATATACTCGTAATAAGACCTTGGCATATCTGGCATAAGTGTCACGGGGGAAGTCACTAATAATCGAGCAAATGAATTAATTGGAATTGTGAATAGTCCTGTGATTGCTGTGATGTTAACTGAAAACAGTTAGTAAGAAAAAAATGGCTCTGAGCACTATGGGACTCAACTGCTGAGGTCATTAGTCCCCTAGAACTTAGAACTAGTTAAACCTAACTAACATAAGGACATCACAAACATCCATGCCCGAGGCAGGATTCGAACCTGCGACCGTAGCGTTCTTGCGGTTCCAGACTGCAGCGCCTTTAACCGCACGGCCACTTCGGCCGGAGTTAGTAAGACAGCTGAGAATGTGTCAGATCTGTGATTGGAGTTGAAAGCAGACTTTTCACTGATTCGAAATTCAGGTCTTCAATGTGAAGCTTGAAGTGATCCAGTTGTTACAAAATGACTTAATTTCCCTGCTCATCGCCTCGCAGTTGTGGCTCGACTTCACCACAGTATTATATGTGGAGGCTAAATTGAACGCAAAATCAGTGTTTGGCTGCACCAACGACCTCGCCAGCGGCAAAGTGCAAATCAATCCACGTTTCGTCAAGTATCTCAATACATCAACTCCGTCGGTGGCACTCGGTGGTGACCAAGTCGAAGGTGGAAGGCCAAGTCAAGTTGACGAAGGAGAAGATGCAGTGATTTTTGATCTAATGTTTACTGAAAACAAACCTCACATTGTCGGATTTTGCGTTTCTTTCTGAATTCAGGTTTGGTGGGATACATATCTTCTGAGTGCTGGCTAATAAAAATTCTCCTTAGAATATACTGGTCCCTTTTCCTGGGCTCTCCTCGTTTTAGTTAATCAGTAATGTTCGTCTAATCATCTTGCACAGAAGAATGTCGCTTCACTCTCTCTCTCTCTCTCTCTCTCTCTCTCTCTCTCTGTCTATCTATCTGTCTATCTACCTATTTCTTTCCATGGCCAAGGAGACGGTGTTCGTCAGCACAGCTGAACTTTTCTATCTAACCTGTATTTACTTAAGTGAGCCAATCTGCGTAACTCGTATGTAGCGTAAACATTTGTTTTTGTGGAGACAACTCGTCCAGCAGTACCTCACGTCTTCAGAGGCATAAAACTGCGAATCCCCATTCCATTTTCGAGATATTTAGCTGTGGCATCTGGTGCCGTCTGTAGAAACTCTACTTTCTACTTTTGTGCACAATAGTTCTTTGTGTTAACATGTTTCTCTCTTTCTGGGCTGTAAAGTGTTGGCGGAGGCAGTTCACACCAGAGGAGGTCCTATCTGTGTATCCACGAAGTTTTAGGTACCCCAGGCTTTCAAAGACAAATCAGGAGTAAATGAAGAGTCAGGTTACATTAGTCGGTCACAGTCACTAGTACTGCTGCTTATTGTGTTCTTTGGCGTCAATTAAACATCACGATCGAACATTTCTTTCATTATGAATCTGCATATATTATCTGACTGCTTATGGAAAAGTGGTCACGTAACAGTTACAAGCTGCAGATTACCACTGAATACGTTGAACAAAAGTAGGAAATTGGTGAGATGTGACTTGTATAAATTGAATGAATTGGAGACTGCTGGGGTTCCAGAAGCAGCATTAGACAACAACTGACTAATACAGGGGAAAGGAATATTGGATAGGTTTGAAACATAAAATAGTAAAGACATTAAATAGGCAAAAAGACAAGTACCTGAAGAAATCTTGTGATAATGCAGGACATACTGAATGTAACTGATACAAGCTGAATATGTAAATGCATCAAATGAAGCAGGCAAAAAAGGAATACGGATGTTTAAAAACGTCTTTGACAGGAAGTGCAGAATGGCTTAGCAGGTATTGGTGGAGAACAAATGCAAGGTTGTAGGCACATACATGAATAGGGGAAAGATAGATGCTGTCTACAGAAAAATTAAAGTGGCCTCTGCGGGAAAGAGAAGCACCTTCATGATTATTAAAAGGTTAGATGGCAAACCGGTACCAAGCAAAGAATGGAAAGCTGAAAAGGTGAAAGGAATGTATACAAGAGTTATAAAAGGGAAACGGACTTGAAAACAACATTATAGAAAGAGAAGATAAAGTAGATGAAGATTAGTTGGGTGACACTGCAAGAAAAATTTGTCAGAGAACTGAAAGACGTATGTCGAAAACAGGCGCCTGGAGGAGACAACGCTCCCTAAGACTTATTGATGTCCTTGAGAGAACCAGCATTGTCAAAACTATCCACATGGTACGTGAGATAATGATACAGACGTAATATCCTCAGATTGCAAGAAGAATGTAATAATCCCAATTCCAAGGAAGGAACTGACAGGTGGGAACATTACAGAACCATCTGTCCAATAAATTATGCCCACAAATTAGTGACACGAATTACTTACAGAGGAATGGAAAAACTACGGTAGCCGACCTCGGGGAAGCTCAATTTAGATTCTGGAGATACGCGAGGCGACACTGACCATACAGTTTATCTTAGAAGAAAGACTGAAGAAAGGCAAATCGATTTTCATATCTTTTGTAGATTTAGAGGAAGCCTTAGATAGTATTGATTAGTATACGCTAATTCTGGTGGTAGCAAAGATACAACTCAGGGAGTGAAAGATTATATCCAACTGGTAGAGAGACAAGACTGAGCTGTGCCGGCTTTCATCCTGTCGGTTCTCCTCCAGAGATGGAACCCTTCTTGCGCTCGTTTAGCGGTCGCGAGGTGGGGCGCACGTGGAGAGGTGATCGACCGAACTACGAGGTGCATTCAAGTTCTAAGGCCTCCGACTTTTTTTCTCCGGACTGGAAAGAGATAGATACATGCGCATTGTTTTAAAATGAGGCCGCGTTCATTGTCAATACGTCCCAGAGATGGCAGCACCGTACGGCAGATGAAATTTTACCGCCAGCGGCGAGAATGAGAACTGTTTTAAATACTTAAAATGGCGACGTTTTCCTTACTTGAACAGCGTGCAATCATTCGTTTTCTGAATTTGCGTGGTGTGAAACCAATTGAAATTCATCGACAGTTGAAGGAGACACGTGGTGATGGAGTTATGGATGTGTCGAAAGTGCGTTCGTGGGTGCGACAGTTTAATGAAGGCAGAACATCGTGTGACAACAAACCGAAACAACCTCGGGCTCGCACAAGCCACTTTGACGACATGATCGAGAAAGTGGAGAGAATTGTTTTGGGGGGATCGCCGAATGACTGTTGAACAGATCGCCTCCAGAGTTGGCATTTCTGTGGGTTCTGTGCACACAATCCTGCATGACGACCTGAAAATGCGAAAAGTGTCATCCAGGTGGGTGCCACGAATGCTGACGGACGACCACACGGCTGCCCGTGTGGCATGTTGCAAAGCAATGTTGATGCACAACGACAGCACGAATGGGACTTTCTTTTCGTCGGTTGTGACAATGGATGAGACGTGGATGCCATTTTTCAATCCAGAAACAAAGCGCCAGTCAGCTCCATGGAAGCACACAGATTCACCGCCACCAAAAAAATTTCGGGTAACCGCCAGTGCTGAAAAAATGATGGTGTCCATGTTCTGGGACAGCGAGGGCGTAATCCTTACCCATTGCGTTCCAAAGGGCACTAAGGTAACAGGTGCATCCTACGAAAATGTTTTGAAGAACAAATTCCTTCCTGCACTGCAACAAAAACGTCCGGGAAGAGCTGCGCGTGTGCTGTTTCACCGAGACAACGCACCCGCACATCGAGCTAACGTTACGCAACAGTTTCTTCGTGATAACAACTTTGAAGTGATTCCTCATGCTCCCTACTCACCTGACCTGGCTCCTAGTGACTTTTGGCTTTTTCCAACAATGAAAGACACTCTCCGTGGCCGCACATTCACCATCCGTGCTGCTATTGTCTCAGCGATTTTCCAGTGGTCAAAACAGACTCCTAAAGAAGCCTTCGCCGCTGCCATGGAATCATGGCGTCAGCGTTGTGAAAAATGTGTACGTCTGCAGGGCGATTACGTGGAGAAGTAACGCCAGTTTCATCGATTTCGGGTGAGTAGTTAATTAGAAAAAAAAATCAGAGGCCTTAGAACTTGAATGCAACTCGTAACACGGGGATAGAGGGACAGCGAGTAACAGCTTGTGGTTGGCACTGGATACGAGAGGCAACCCTGGCGGAGCATACTGCCGCTATGAAAACGTCCACTCTGGTCATCGTTGACTGTATTGGGCACATTCTGGCATGGACTGCGTAGCGAAAAAGTTTGAGAATCGTTAGCCGGTACATGTTGTTGGGGGGTCTTGACTCGTGACCTACCTTTCCTATGCTGTTGGACACGGACTTCAACTGACGTAATAAGGTGATATCATCGTATTTATGTCATTCGTTGCAGACATATTTTCTGCCCTCCGTGTTGCAAATGCGATGAACCTGAGTCAGATTACTGGTTGCTCCTCAATCACGAAATTTTGCACTGTTTATCTTGTGGTTCGGGCTGCGAAACTTGTTGCTCCATTCTGACTGAAGTAATTCGTGTTGCCAACTGATTGCGTCGACATTCTGGTTTACCATTTAAGCCTGGGGGTTTACTGGGTATTACTTCTTACTCTTAGTATTAGCGCGTTTCAGAAACCATTGTGTATCTTAGAACAGACCGGTGCACCAATATATGGTCATTCAACCAGATCTTTCTGCTGAGTCTTGAACGTTTGAGTGCATCAAGGACGTGTAATTATTGTAACGCTAATTTATCATTTTATGCGTTTCCATGAAGTAGTATTTTGTAAATGTGATTTGAATTGCTAGTTTAAAGTACTTGGGGTTTCGGTTACTGCTTGAAGACATTGACAATTTTCAGTGTGTTTCGGTACTAATTTGATGTTGTTTTATCTAATATTGTTCTCAGCGCACTGCATTTGGTTTATTAAGTGAGGGCTATTTATTTAAGGAGTTTAAGTTGTAGCATGTTCATTATCGATTTGCTGCATTTTTGAGCCTGGGTTGTGGGTTTGATCTAAACCTTTGGGCTCTTCCGTGCCTTTCTTATTTAATAGATTCTGACTCCCCCCCCCTAATTCGGTTCTCCGTGAGGGGACTACCAAGGAGGAGGTGACCATGAGAAAACGATTGAATAATCAATGAAAGGATAACGTTCTACGAGTGGGGGCGTGGAATGCATGAAGCCTGAACGTGCTAGCGAAATTAGAAAATCTGAAAAGGGAAACGCAAAGGCTCAATCCAGATATAGAAGGGGTCAGTGAAGTGAAATGGAAAGAAGACAAAGATTTCTGGTCAGACAAGTATAGAGTAATATTAACAGCAGCAGAAAATGGTATAGCTGGTGTAGGATTCCTTATGAATAGGAGGGTGTGGCAAAGAGTATGTTACTGTGAACAGTTCAGTGATAGGTTTGCTCTTATCGGAATCGACAGCAGGCCAACACCGACAACGATAGTACAGGTATGTATGTCGACGTCGCAAGGTGATGATGAAGCGATTGAGAAAGTATATAAGGATATTGAAGCGTAATACAGTACATAAAGGGAGGTGAAAATCTAATAGTCATGGGGGCCTGGATGCAGTTGCAGGGGAAGGAGTAGAAGAAAACGATACAGGAGGATATGGGCTTTGGACAAGGAATGAGAGAGGAGAAAGACTAATTAGTTCTGTAATAAATTTCAGCTAGTAATAGTTCAAGAGGAGGTGGTACACTTAGAAAAGCCGGGTGATACGAGAAGATTTCAGTTAGATTACACCACGGTCAGACAGAGATTACAAAATCAGATTCCGGAATGTAAGGCGTATCCGGGAACAGATATAGATCTAGATCACAATGTAAGATGGTTGTCCAGAAAGTAAGTTCAATTCGGTCACGAAGTGGAAACCATAGTGAAAACCATAAACGTTTTATTTTCAACAGTTAGATACACCTTCCACCTACTTCTCTACATAGTCGCCGCTCCAACTTCGAGTTTTGTGGTAGTGTTGTATCAACTTTCCAATGTCCTCGTGTAAGGTGTCAGGCAAATCCAACACCTTCCATGAAAACCCTGATATGATGAGCAAATCCAGCAGTATGGCTCTGAGCACTATGGGACTTAACTTCTGAGGTCATCAGTCCCCTAGAACTTAGAACTACTAAAACCTAACTAACCTAAGGAAATCACACACATCCATGCCCGAGGCAGGATTCGAACCTGTGACCGTAGCGGTCGCGCGGTTCCAGACTGCAGCGCCTAGAACCGCTCAGCCACACCGGCCGGCCCAGCAGTATGTCACATAGCTCCGAATAAATGCTGACATTAAATTAATCAAAGTAATACGAGTAACGAGTGAGCAAATGGAATACCACAGACAAACACAAGAATGCCTAAATGCATGTCATACCTTCCCACCGTGAAACAGACGCAGTTCCAAGGGAAGAAACGAGAACAGAAGCCGAGAGCAGATCTGTGTTAAGCTAGAAAGCCATACGATAGGGTACGGACACAAACGTCGCCAGTCAACCACCAGCCTATGGTAAAAGATAGAGCCCTCCAGAAGAACAGTATAGATCTTAGCCGGCCGCGGTGGTCTAGCGGTTCTAGGCGCGCAGTCCGGAACGGCGCGACTGCTACAGTCGCAGGTCCGAATCCTGCCGCGGGCATGGATGTGTGTGCTGTCCTTAGGTTAGTTAGGTTTAAGTAGTTCTAAGTTCTAGGGGACTGATGACCACAGTAGTTCAGTCCCATAGTGCTCAGAGCCAGTATAGATCTTACAATAACACTAAAAGGGCCGCACCAGCTGCAAGTTTTAGCATGAGACTTTTTCGCGTCTCTGTTACGTTGCAAATGTTAAAAACATTGCCCCACCACTAAAAGTAACCGCCAGGACCACCCCCCAGCCCATGTTAAAAGATAGAGCCCTCCAGAAGAACAGTATAGATCTTACGATAACACTAAAAGGGCCATACCAACTGCAAGTTTTAGCGTGAGACTTTTTCGCGTCTCCGTTACGTTGCAAACTTTAAAAACATTGCCCCACCACGAAAAGTATAACGTTTCTCATTGGAGAGACAGAATTTTTGTAGGCGGAGCTTAAGGTTAACATTGAGACCCTGATTGGTCAGATGAAAACACAGCCAGATAGTTTTTTTTAAACCAACTTCGGTAAATTGTAGTAAGGAGAAGTGAGTAGAGAGTTGCTTCGGAGACGGCGAGCTGTATGGAGCTGCGCCGGCCGCCGCCCCCTGACGAACACCGACAAGGTAATGAACGCACGCGATGCCACATTTTTGAGTGTATAAGGCTTCACTCAGAACTGCAGAAGTCTCATCTGTTACATCCCCGTTTTGCGTAATACTAGTGTCGATCGTCAATTAAAGCTCATGGTTTTCAAATTTGCTAAGTAAGTTAAAATCTGAAACGCGATGATTTTTCTGTTATATAATTATTGAGAAGCCACATCAGCCACTGTAATATACGACAAGTTAGGTAAGTAATTAAAGATAATTGAGGGTCACTGTAGACCATTTTGATAGTTTTCTCTTTTGTGAAACTTAATTTAAACCTAGATTATAGATGTGATATGGCATAGGTCATCCTTCGATCCATTGTAGAACTTGGAAACCCATTCAGGGAATATTCGTTCACATTTTTGTTGAACTCAGTTGGTTTTTATCGTCCTGTATTAAAACATTTCCTTTTATCAATAGTGCAATTTATAAACAATGTTTTGTGAGTAGAATAAAATTTCCAATGGTAAACTTAACTGCTTTTTCGACGTTATTTTACCAGCTAACTAAAAATAGGAAATCCTTGAACCCCTTCCACTAAATTTAGTTAGTATTAAGATTCTTTTACAGGGAGTGCAGTGGAGCTGACGCTGAAATCATTAAGTATTTGGTTATATCATCGCTAGTCTCACTGAACTCTTCTGAACTCTACATGTCATGTGTGGTCTGGCGTCTCCTTACCAGCAACAGGTCGCAGGTTCAAACTAGTCAACTCCGTAAAAAACACGCTCAGAGCGTCGTTGCGCGAAAGTGGTAGGGAGACACGACATAGAACAACAGACACCACGCAGAATGTTAGAGAATGGCGACCCTGCCAGGATGGTAAAATACCAGGATAGAATGGCGACCACATGCCTAACTAGGTCACAAAAAAATCCTGTTGAAAATTTTTCGTAGTAAAAAAATTTTTCCTAAAGTTATAAATAGTCGAAAACAGTTGCTGCAGCGATAGATAGTAAAAAAGTATTTAATAGAACGTGAGACATTCTGGCAGAGACTATAGCATAATTAAGTTATGAATTTTAATATTGTTAGAATTAAGTTTTCTCTTCAATGCAAGCGCACAGGTGGCGGATACATCGTTGACAAGTTGGTTCTGACCCAAAAAGTAAGTGAATGGATTGTCAAGTCGTGTGTGCAAAAAGTTTATGAAGCGCGTGAGATCATATGACCGCGTGTTGACGCGAAGTAGGGCGCGTGAATTGCTTGTAAAACAGAAAATAAGGGATTCGGAAAGATTAGCAATGGCAGATCGAGACCTTGACCGAATTGAGGTAGAGACCCAACATGAAGATGGACAGAGAATAGAGGACAGTACAACAGACGATGCAGTATCGCGACAAATAGGACAGATAACGCACCGTAACGAGGATAATGTACGCCAAGGCATATAAAACATAAGTCAGCATACGACAGAGGAGCAGGAAAGTAGAGAGACAGCCGATGAGGATTCTAACTTGCGTCTTAAATACGTAGAACCCATAGTACAAGTAATCAGAGCTCCCTCACCACAGAGTACAAGGAATTCGAGCAGAAACGTGTCACAGCACAGTTCAATGCAATCGGTTGCGAACCAACACTTGGGCGAAAACACAGAGCGTAGGACGTCGGAAGAAAATGCAATAGGACCCACCACTCTGGCAGAATTATTACAATTAATTATCGAAACCATGACAAGATAAAATAAAGAAATTGCGAACCAAATTAAAATTCAGAATGCAGAAACGACGAAACAAATTGCAGAAACCACGAGACAAATGCGTCTGATTAAAGAACAAAACAAAAAAATTCAGTTACACCTAAGTCATATTGAAGACGAGGCAGAAGAACCTCGAGAAGTGATAGGAAACTTAGTAACAGGTCACAATCAATTGAGAACAGACATTGACAAGGTACAAGCGGACGTACAAACATTGCGTAATGACACTCAGGACCAGATCAAAACATTACGTAACCACACCCAGGGAGAAGTCAAGAAACCAGAGAAACAGATAAACGTAATTACTAGACAAGCTGCAGGTACAGTGCGTGAAATTGTTGAAAGCAGTGTGCTACACAAACGTATCACAAAAGCAGCGCTGAAAAGATATGATAACCGCATAGTCAAAATAGAAGCGCAAACGAAGCAACAATTTCAGAAATTGCGAACAGAGTTGTTGCAAACTATTGAAGAGCTTAGTGAACAAGATCGAACACGCACTGAGTCTGCAACCACATCCGTATCTGTAACAGCACCGGAAAAACAAGCAATTGGCGAAGATATCATGCATTTTCGATTCCAATCACAGGCGGAAAATAACATACGTGAAATCAGACAGCCTGCACCGCAACAAACACGTTTCGAAATTCTTGATGAACAAACTGCACCACAAACACATGCAGAACCACAAATGTATGTGTCAAGACAGTTTGGATCGTGCAATGAAGCGGCAAGGTTAGCCAGACAAAATACCGAACCAATACATGGCAATGGAAAGCCAGATCGCGAAGAGTACAGTGCAATGCATTCAGCTACACGTTCACAACCGATGGAAGAAAATTATTGCGTACCACTCCAACGATATTACGCAAGAGTACGCGAAAGTTACAGTGGACAATATCCAATGGATCTACCACAACCGGAAAGAACGACGGGAGAAATGATTAGAAACAAAAGTAGTGAAGAATCGCGAATTTCATGTGGAACTATGACGAAGTACGACAACGATCATTTCCTCACAGTCAAAAAATTTCAGCACTTTCGAGAAGGAAACTCATTGCATCCACGAACTTTTTTTGATCAATTCCAAGTAGGATTACCAGAACACTGGACGCTAGCACACAAATTAGACTTTATAAGTGCACACATGTCAGGAACAGTCGCAGAAACCATGCAGAATGTTGCAGCGACATGCCGATCGTACGAAGATTTCAGAGAGAAGTTTCTCTCACGATATTAGTCCAGCGAAGCACAGAACAGAGTGAAGTACGAATTATTACAGAACCCATATTTTGAAAATTCAGGAGAGAAGATTCCCGTGAAATTTTTCGAATTAATGGCAAAAAAAAAATCAATGCTTAGATGTACCATACAGTGACGGAGAGTTGATTAAATTATGCGCGATGAAGTTACCATTGAAGTACCAGCAATCATTAGTAGGGCGCGGAGGCAATGACGTTGAAGCATTTAAAGGTATTCTAAGGGAACTGGAGTTCATATTTTCGGAAGATGACGCAAGAAAAAGACGAAGCGCACGTGAAAACGAAAGCAAAAAGCAGTGGAATCCACAAGACACAGTACGAAGAAACAATAATTACGAACCACGTGATAACTTCGCACCAAGAAACGACAATAGATTTCAACAAAGAACCGGTTATGGATTTAGAAGAGAATATGGCAATAACTATAATTCACCTAGGCAGGGCAACAACTATTACAGAGGGAATAACGACAACCGGAACGGGTATTGGAGCGCCAATAGACCGACAAATTATCAACAAAGAAACCACTATCAACAAGCTGAACAAGAAAAGAGAATACAGATAGAAGAGGTGGAGGCAAGACCACCAAACCCCGATAAACCTTCGAACTGACAGCTTGAACAGAGAAGTAAATACCTTATCACGAGAAGAGAAGAAGGAAGAAACAAATCCGCAGGGACCAGATGAAAACGAAGACGAGAAAATAACAATATCGTGTTGGGACGAAATTAATTGGGAGAATACTGACGAGGAAGATGAATTACCAGAGGCATGTACAACGAATTTAGGAGGAAAGGACGAAGTAATGAGTATTGCAGAGCTATTTGAGATGGAAACCAGGGAAAGCGAATTCAATGAGGATAATGCGCAGTCGACAGAAGTTGAAAATAAGTTACTAGTGGGCACAACCCAACGTATATAAAGAAGGAAGTTATGAAGCGATAATTAGAGCATTTAGATGCGATCATGTGGAAGTAGCGACGAAGAAGGAGAAGATAGACGAGGATGAGGAAAAAGTAGAAGATGTTGAAAAAACCGTAAATGAAGGAAGAAACAGAGAAGAGGAAATAAAAGAGAGAGAAGTAGCAGTCGAAGCTTATCCTACAGAAAGTTCGGATTCACAAGGGAAATTCCTGAAAAGACTCATGTATGATTCAGTGGAGGATCCGTTGATGCAAGAAGAAGAAGAACAGAACCAACCCTTTCAAATTCAACCAATTGTGAAGGCCATGGAATAGCATATCCCAGTCAATATTGTAATTGATAACGGAAGTGAACTGACTGCGATCTCAGAAGATTTATTCATGCAGTGTAATGCTTGCGTGCCTCAGCGATACAGACGGCCGTACCGTAGGTGCAACCACAACGGAGGGGTATCTGTTGAGAGGCCAGACAAACATGTGGTTCCTGAAGAGGGGCAGCAGCCTTTTCAGTAGTTGCAGGGGCAACAGTCTGGATGATTGACTGATCTGGCCTTGTAACATTAACCAAAACGGCCTTGCTGTGCTGGTAATGCGAACGGCTGAAAGCAAGGGGAAACTAAGGCCGTAATTTTTCCCGAGGCATTCAGCTTTACTGTATGATTAAATGGTGATGGCGTCCTCTTGGGTAAAATATTCCGGAGGTAAAATAGTCCCCCATTCGGATCTCCGGGCGGGGACTACTCAAGAGGACGTCGTTATCAGGAGAAAGAAAACTGGCGTTCTACGGATCGGAGCGTGGAATGTCAGATCCCTTAATCGGGCAGGTAGGTTAGAAAATTTAAAAAGGGAAATGGATAGGTTAAAGTTAGATATAGTGGGAATTAGTGAAGTTCGGTGGCAGGAGGAACAAGACTTTTGGTCAGGTGAGTACAGGGTTATAAATACAAAATCAAATAGGGGTAAAGCAGGAGTAGGTTTAATAATGAATAAAAAAATAGGAGTGCGGGTTAGCTACTACAAACAGCATAGTGAACGCATTATTGTGGCCAAGATAGACACAAAGCCCATGCCTACTACAGTAGTACAAGTTTATATGCCAACTAGCTCTGCAGATGATGAAGAAATAGATTAAATGTATGACGAGATAAAAGAAATTATTCAGGTAGTGAAGGGAGACGAAAATTTAATTAATAGTCATGTGTGTCTGGAATTCGACAGTAGGAAAAGGGAGAGAAGGAAACATAGTAGGTGAATATGGATTGGGGGGGAAGAAATGAAAGAGGAAGCCGCCTTGTAGAATTTTGCACACAGCATAACTTAATCATAGCTAACACTTGGTTCAAGAATCATAAAAGAAGGTTGTATACCTGGAAGAATCCTGGAGACACTAAAAGGTATCAGATAGCTTATATAATGGTAAGACAGAGATTTAGGAACCAGGTTTTAAATTGTAAGACATTTCCAGGGGCAGATGTGGATTCTGACCACAATCTATTGGTTATGAACTGCAGATTGAAACTGAAGAAACTGCAAAAAAGTGGGAATCTAAGGAGATGGGACCTGGATAAACTGAAAGAACCAGAGGTTGTAGAGAGTTTTAGGGAGAGCATAAGGGAACAATTGACAGGAATGGGGGAAAGAAATACAGTAGAAGAAGAATGGGTAGCTCTGAGAGATGAAGTAGTGAAGGCAGCAGACGATCAAGTAGGTAAAAAGGCGAGGGCTAATAGAAATCCTTGGGTAACAGAAGAAATATTCAATTTAATTGATGAAAGGAGAAAATATAAAAATGCAGTAAATGAAGCAGGCAAAAAGGAATACAAACGTCTCAAAAATGAGATCGACAGGAAGTGCAAAATGGCTAAGCAGGGATGGCTAGAGGACAAATGTAAGGATGTAGAGGCTTGTCTCACTAGGGGTAAGATAGATACTGCCTACAGGAAAATTAAAGAGACCTTTGGAGAGAAGAGAACCACTTGTATGAATATCAAGAGCTCAGATGGCAACCCAGTTCTAAGCAAAGAAGGGAAGGCAGAAAGGTGGAAGGAGTATATAGAGGGTTTATACAAGGGCGATATACTTGACGACAATATTATGGAAATGGAAGAGCATGTAGATGAAGACGAAATGGGAGATAAGATACTGCGTGAAGAGTTTGACACAGCACTGAAAGACCTGAGTCGAAACAAGGCCCCGGGAGTAGACAACATTCCATTAGGACTACTGATGGCCTTGGGAGATCGAGTCCTGACAAAACTCTACCATCTGGTGAGCAAGATGTATGAGACAGGCGAAATACCCTCAGACTTCAAGAAGAATATAATAATTCCAATCCCAAAGAAAGCAGGTGTTGACAGATGTGAAAATTACCGAACTATCAGTTTAATAAGTCACAGCTGCAAAATACAAACGCAAACCTCGGGGAAGATCAGTTTGGATTCCGTAGAAATGTTGGAACACGTGAGGCAATACTAACCTTACGACTTATCTTAGAAGAAAGATTAAGAAAAGACAGACCTACGTTTGTAGCATTTGTAGACTTAGAGAAAGCTTTTGACAATGTTAACTGGAATACTCTCTTTCAAATCCTGAAGGTGGCAGGTATAAAATACAGGGAGCGAAAGGCTATTTACAATTTGTACAGAAACCAGATGGCAGTTATAAGAGTCGAGGGGCTTGAAAGGGAAGCAGTGGTTGGGAAAGGAGTGAGACAGGGTTGTAGCCTCTCTCCGATGTTATTCAATCTGTATATTGAGCAAGCAGTAAAGGAAACAAAAGAAAAATTCGGAGTAGGTATTAAAATTCATGGAGAAGAAGTAAAAACTTTGAGGTTCGCCGATGACATTGTAATTCTGTCAGAGACAGCAAAGGACTTGGAAGAGCAGTTGAAATGAATGGACGAATGGACAGTGTCTTGAAAGGAGGATATAAGATGAACATCAACAAAAGCAAAACGAGGATAATGGAATGTAGTCAAATTAAATCGGGTGATGCTGAGGGAATTAGATTAGGAAATGAGACACTTAAAGTAGTAAAGGAGTTTTTCTATTTAGGGAGTAAAATAACTGATGATGGTCGAAGTAGAGAGGATATAAAATGTAGACTGGCAATGGCAAGGAAATCGTTTCTGAAGAAGAGAAATTTGTTGACATCGAGTGTAGATTTAAGTATCAGGAAGTCGTTTCTGAAAGTATTTGTATGGAGTGTAGCCATGTATGGAAGTGAAACATGGACGATAAGACAGCAAAGGACTTGGAAGAGCAGTTGAAATGAATGGACGAATGGACAGTGTCTTGAAAGGAGGATATAAGATGAACATCAACAAAAGCAAAACGAGGATAATGGAATGTAGTCAAATTAAATCGGGTGATGCTGAGGGAATTAGATTAGGAAATGAGACACTTAAAGTAGTAAAGGAGTTTTTCTATTTAGGGAGTAAAATAACTGATGATGGTCGAAGTAGAGAGGATATAAAATGTAGACTGGCAATGGCAAGGAAATCGTTTCTGAAGAAGAGAAATTTGTTGACATCGAGTGTAGATTTAAGTATCAGGAAGTCGTTTCTGAAAGTATTTGTATGGAGTGTAGCCATGTATGGAAGTGAAACATGGACGATAACTAGTTTGGACAAGAAGAGAATAGAAGTTTTCGAAATGTGGTGCTACAGAAGAATGCTGAAGATAATGAGGAGGTATTGAACAGGATTGGGGAGAAGAGAAGTTTGTGGCACAACTTGACTAGAAGACGGGATCGGTTGGTAGGACATGTTTTGAGGCATCAAGGGATCACAAATTTAGCATTGGAGGGCAGCATGGAGGGTAAAAATCGTAGAGGGAGACCAAGAGATGAATACACTAAGCAGATTCAGAAGGATGTAGGTTGCAGTAGGTACTGGGAGATGAAGAAGCTTGCACAGAATAGAGTAGCATGGAGAGCTGCATCAAACCAGTCTCAGGACTGAAGACCACAACAACAATGCCAATGAGGAATTGCCAGTTCTGAAAACACGTGAGATTAAAGTAAGAGGTCCTATAAAAAACAATGCTGCGGAAGTTTCGAGACAAACAAGGTTAACTCTTTCGTATCAAGGTCAAAAGATCGAAGCCAACTTCGTGATTATACCTAAACTAACTGTAGATTTGATTATAGGTGCAGATTTTTTAAATGAGAGACGAGCGATAATAGATATGGGGGAAGGTAGCGTAACATTCGGGAATGTCACACTTCTCTTTGAGCAAAAGCTAAAATTAGAAGAAATACCAGTTATAAACAAACAGTTAAGAATGACGCGAGATAAAGGGGATGAAGAATTAGAATGGTATGCACAAAAGGGGGAATCGCCTCAACTCATGTTAGAAGTCCATAACGAAATCGACGAAAAATTGCAAGAAGTTCAAGGTATTTCGGAACACAGTAAAAGAGAATTAGAGGGTATTTTACGAGATAAAGCAGAGGTATTTTTACCTAAGACTGGCAGTATTAAACACTTTCAGTACAAGTTTGAAGTAAAACAGCACAAACCATTTAGAGTGCCACCCTATACAATCCCATTAAGCTACAGGAATATAGTATTCCAGGAGATATCTAAAATGTTAGATGATTATATTAGTGAACCAGCTACCTCCACATATAACAGCCCGCTCCATATTGTACAAAAACGAGATGGGAGCATCAGGTTAGTGCTTGATTCCAGACAGATCAACACAATCACTGAGAGAGATCGCCCATAAAAATTAGAGGAATTGATACAAAACTTCCATGGTGCTAAGATATTTTCATCAATTGATTTACGGAGTAGTTTCTGGCAAATAGAATTGGCCCCAGAATGTAGAAAATTTACAGCATTTATCGTATTCGGTAGATTTTACCAGTTTAAACGATTGCCATTCTGTTTAAACATATCATCAGCAGCGTTTATTAGGGGATTTAATACTACACTCAGTCCCGAAATTTTACGAAAAGTTACTTGTTATGTTGATGATGTGATTATAGCAGAACTCTCTTGGAAACATCACAACGACACATTAAAACAGTTTTTACAGATCATGAAAGAGTATGGGGTCACAGTAAATATAACAAAATCCAATTTTGGAAGGTGAGAGGTCAAATTTCTAGGACACATAATTTCAGAGAAAGGGGTACTGCCCGACCCAGAAAAACTAACGGCAATCAAAGAATTCTGTACTCCATATAATAAGAAAACTCTCAGAGGATTTGTAGGTCTCACCGGATTCTATAAAAAATTTATTTGGATCGACTCTCTCGCAACACCACGCCTATGTGCATTGACTGGAAAAAAACACGCCATGGGTATGGGATCAACAAGCCAATGAAGAATTTTTAAAAGCGAAAAAGCACTGACAAAAGCACCGATTTTAGCACATCCTGATCTAACACAAAATTTTTGTATGGCCACTGATAGCGCGAAAACAGGTTTAGGAGTTGTTTTATTCCAAGAATACGAACAGGCAGGGCTAAGATCATATAGAAAAATTGCATTTGCCAGTCGGGTACTCACAAAAAGCGAGGAAAACTATTCAGTCACGGAGCTGGAAGCATTGGCCATTGTATGGGGCTTCCAACGTTTTCGATACTTCCAATTCGGAAGAAAAACAAGAGTATGCACTGACCACAAAGCATTAGAATTTCTGTTATCCGCCAAACTAACTCATGGGAGGTTAGCCAGATGGATGTTAATAATACAAGAATTTGACTTTACTATTATACACATACCAGGACCAGCGAATGTATTAGCAGATGCTTTATCACGATGTCCACAGGTTGCATCCAATAACATAGGTCTGGAAGCAGCAGAAGACCAGTTTACGATGTACTGTATGAAACAAGTAACTTTCGAAAGCTACATTACGACAGCATTGAAAAACATAGGCAAAGAACAGGACAAGGATCCCGAAATACTAGGAATCAAACACAAGTGGCAAAGTAAGAATTTTCCACACGTTCGACAGCACTATCTCATAAAAAACAATGTTTTATTTTTTAGATGTAATGTTGCAACGAATGAATGGTTAATTTATATCCCAGATGAACTAATTAATAAGTACATATGGTACACACATTTAAGTAATGGCCACTTTGGACCAAAGAAATGCTTTTTAAAAATAAAACAAACAAGCCATTTTCCTAATATGGATAGACGAATTAGAACTGTATTAGTCAAATGCAAAAAATGTATGAGGGCTAAACACGTCACTTTCCAAACCAAACCACCTATGTTACCAATAATCCCTAAAAAATTAAAACAAATAGCTGCAACAGATTTGATGAGACCCTCCCACGCACAAAAAATGGATATATTTTCATATTTGTCGTTTTGGAACTTACTTCTAAATATGTTACCTTGACACCATTGAAACGGGCAACAGGTCTTACTATAAGTAAAGCATTTAGACAAGATTTCCTCAGACAAGTAGGTCGAGTGGAACGAATAATTTCGGATAATGGCCCACAATACAAATCGGTGCAATGGCAGAACACATTAAAACAACACGAAATAAAACCCATCTCCATATCTAAGTACAAATCTAGCGTAAATCCAGCAGAACGATCTATGAAGGACATAGGCACTTTATGCAGATTATGAGCAGGCAAAAGACACAACACTTGGGATATATACCTTAAAGATTTTCAAGAAGTAATAAATGAAATGCCACTACACTACTACCTCCAGTTACTGTACTTAAAAATATTGAACCCCCAAACATAACCAGAGAAAATGTTGGATTTCCTATTGTACCACGTAGACAGCACAAACAAGTCATAGCAACACCCACTCTCCAACATCAGAAAGGCAGCCATTAAAAGAAAAGAAAGAGGAGATAGAACAGCAATTAAAAGAACATTCTCAGTAGGCTAGAAAGTATTCGTAAAAACACACCATCTCTCCAACAAACAGAAACACAAAATACATAAGTTTTACGCTGCATACAAAGGACCTGTCATAATTAGCCGAATTTCTCATGATAATGCTGTGGAACTAATGAACCCAAAAACAGGCAAAACCTTAGGACTTCACCATGTGAGCCATATCAAAAAGTTTGAAGATTAATTTTATTACTGGTAAATAATCAGCACAATATTTCAAGATTATGTTGCAGATAAGATCGTCAGGAGAAAGAAGAATGAAGAGAGAGGAAGGTGGGAAAAAGAAAGTAGTTTCAATAAAAAGAAAAACAAAAATAACGCCAATAGTACCATAGATTAAGGTGAAGGGATAAAGCGTAGATAGTCTAACAGCATGAAATACTAAAATGCTATACACCATGACACTACACAAAAAAAAAAAAGAATTTGAGGATTCTTGTAGAAGTTAAGACTCAAAATATCTTAGAATTGTAACATGGAAAGGGCGCCGAAATTTGTAAAGCTTTTTAAAAAGGCGTAAAACAATGTAGGTACTAGACACATGTTAGATGATTATAAGTAAAGCTTTTTGTAAGAACCAATGTAAAATCTCCAGCAAAGACCAGATACAATGACCCACAAGTTGCAACGCGAGAAGTATCAAGAAAGAAAAGGACATAATTAGCAGGACACGATTCCTACAAGGCAAAAGCGTCGAGAGAAGGGAAAGGACAGCGGGACCAACAGAGGGCTGGCTCTTGTAGCCAAAGTGGGCAGTAAATCTACTGCCAAGCGGAACCACAGAGTGGTGGAACCCTGCTGGGACAGAACACGGAACCACAGAGTGGCGGATCCCTGCTGGAACAGAACACGGAAGGCTAAGAGGGTCTTGGAACGCCCCAACTCAGCGGAGCGAGCCAAAAACGGCCCGACGAGAAGACCGCTTAGGCAAGCCACCACTGGCAAAAAAATATGTGTAAAAGTCACACTACTGCTATTAAACAGCACAATGATGCACGAAACTGAAGAAAACTTCCACAAAGTAAAAATGACATGCCCAAACACTTTATCAAACTGTTACTAAGAGGAGAACTTCAAAGCAACTAGTTATCAATAAATATTTCCATATCCTGCCCAGAGAAGAACCAAGAAGCAAGTAAGAAGCAGAGAAAAAGCAGGAAGAACAGAAGTTGAAGATTCGCAAGATTGAGACCAAGAAAGAAGATGGGTGAAGAATAGACGACATACCTTCCCAAATTCCTATCCTATTGTAAACTAGTCGTCTGCAAAATATTACAACGAAAAACGAGCGCTTTCAGCGACACATAACGATGACTTTCATGCATACAAAGCCAGTAAACCACAACTTTCTGCACTCACAGCTCCACTCCATTATGGGACTTCCACAACAGCAACACACACTTGCAAAGCCAACAAAGAACGACGAATGAAGCTATACATCAAATACTTGCCCACATCCATCTCGCTCAAGTCCATCACCTTCGTACAAAAACATTCGCCAACCCCATGCTTAAACATTCATAGGATTGTGTGAATGTGTGAAGTCAAATTATGTGATGTAGGAATTGTGCAAAAGAAATGTGTGAAAAACTAAATAAGTTAAGCACACCAGACAGCTAATAAACTACAAAATAACAGTCATTGACTATGGACTTAAGAAAAAATAGACTATCGATATAAATAAGTCATTAGTTCTGAAATGGACAGTATATAAAGAACAAAAGTAAGGCATAATAAACACTAAAACTATATGCCACTTATTTTCTCCTCATAAAAATAAAAGAATAACTATCTTTTACTTATTTTCTCCTTATAAAAACAAAGAATAAAAAATTATCGTGTTGGATGTTTTCCCTTTTTTTTAACATTTGTACCATTTGTTAGGATAATATCTCAATACTTGTGTATGTATATTTCTTTGTCAAAGCAATTCTTGGAAATAATTCTTATTTGTTGGTGTAACAATGTTGAAATGAGTGTCTAGAAACAAAAACATTTTACTTGTACATGATATTTAGAAAATGTGTTAGGAAATATTTTACTTAATTACTACATCTATAAAATAAATATTTCTAAGAAAAACGATGTGAAAGATTCCTCACTTTCGATAACAAACTTCTTAAAAAACAAACTTCACACTTAAATAAAGAAAGAAAATAATTAAAAATTAATAATAATAATAATAGCGTAAAAATATTCTTCTCTTGTCAATATAAACATATTTTTGAGAATAATGTGGAAGAATATAAAAATATAAATTATTAATACAAACTAGCATAGAACCAGAATAACGTGGCTGAACAGTAGGCAACAAAATTTAGATAAAGGAATAATTTTTGACTGACATAGACAACGATTCAATCACTGCCTAACTTCAGCCCAAAAATTAAGTTCGAAGGGTGGTGATATGTAAGGTGTCAGGCAAATCCAACACCTTCCATGAAAACCCTGACATGATGAGCGAATCCAGCAGTATGTCACATAGCTTCAAATAAATCCTGACATTAAATTAACCAAAGTAATACGAGTAACGAGTGAGCAAATGGAATACCACAGACTAACACAAGAATGCCTAAATGCATGTCATACCTTCCCACCGTGAAACAGATGCAGCTCCGAGGGAAGAAACGAGAACAGAAGCCGAGAGCAGACCCGTGTTAAGCCAGAAGGCCCTACGATAAGGGACGGACACCCACGTCGCCAGTCAACCACCAGGACCACCCCCCAGCCCATGTTAAAAGATAGAGCCCTCCAGAAGAACAGTATAGATCTTACGATAACACTAAGAGGGCCACACCAGCCGCAAGTTTTAGCGTGAGACTTTTTCGCGTCTCTGTTACGTTGCAAACGTTAAAAACATTGCCCCACCACTAAAAGTAACCGCCAGGACCACCCCCCAGCCCATGTTAAAAGATAGAGCCCTCCAGAAGAACAGTATAGATCTTACGATAACACTAAAAGGGGCACACCAGCTGCAAGTTTTAGCGTGAGACTTTTTCGCGTCTCTGTTAAGTTGCAAACTTTAAAAACATTGCCCCACCACGAAAAGTATAACGTTTCTCATTGGAGAGACAGAATTTTTGTAGGCGGAGCTTAAGGTTAGGAAAGCCTGGAACCCCTTCCACTAAATTTAGTTAGTATTAAGATTCTTTTACAGGGAGTGCAGTGGAGTTGACGCTGAAATCATTAAGTATTTGGTTATATCATCGCTAGTCTCGCTGAACTCTTCTGAACTCTACATGTCATGTGTGGTCTGGCGTCTCCTTACCAGCAACAGGTCGCAGGTCCAAACTAGTCAATTCCCTAAAAAACATTCTCAGAGCGTCGTTGCGCGAAAGTGGTAGGGAGACACGACGTAGAACAACAGACACCACGCAGAATGTTATACTCGTCATAGAAAGCAGCCGCCTATGCTCTCGGCCAGTTATCAACACTGGTCTGCATCTCGTTGTCTGTGGAAACATTTTGTCTTCATAGCCAGCGGTTCTTGTGAGGAGAGATGAGACTCATGGGGAACCAATTACGGACTGTATTGTGGGTGATCAAACACTTGTCAACGCTGCAGGAGCGTCTTCATTGCCCCTGCAGTGTGCGGCCGAGAATTGGTATGAAGAAGGAACTGCTCGACAGTTGTGTTATGTGGGCTGCATGACAAAGGCGAAATCTCTATCCAGGCCCCCGTACTTGGCTGGAGACGCTATTCTCTACGCATCTTTCGCATCTTTGGGTGCTCACTGCTCACTCAAAACTGATATGAGCCACGCGACAAGATCGACGGGCATACTAGAGACACTGCCCAACAAATCTGTGCAAAGCTTTACCGGATTTTTTCAGTGGTTTCCATTTCGCGACCGATCGGAACGTACTTTCTGGACAACCCTCGTATTAGTGATGAAGAGTAGGATGAAGACATTAGTCAGGAAGAATAAATAAGCAAAGTAATGGGATACGGAAGCACTAAGGAATAACGAGATATGGTTGAAGTTCTCTAAGGCTATAGATACAGCAATAAGGAATAGCTCGGTAGGCAGTATAGTTGAAGAGGAATGGACATCTCTATAAAGGGCCATCACAGAAATTGGAAAGAGAAACGTAGGTACAAAGAAGGTAACTGTGAAGAAACCATGGGTAAGAGAAGAAATACTTCAGTTGATCGATGAAAGGAGCAAGAACAAAAATGTTCAGAAGAACGCAGGAAAACAGAAATAAAAGTCGCTGAGGAATGAAATAAATCAAAAGTGCAGGGAAGTTAAGACGCAATGGCTGCATGAAAAATGTGAAGATATCGTAAAATAAATGATTGTCCGAAATACAGACTCATCATAGAGAAAAGACAAAACAACCTTCGGTGTCATTAAAAGCGAGGGTGGTAATATTGAAAGTGCAACGGGAATTCCTCTGTTAAATGCAGAGCAGACGGCGGGTAGGTTGAAGGAATACACTGAAAGCCTCTATGAGGTGGAAGATTTGTGTGATGTCGTTGAGGTGAAACAGGAGTCGATTTAGAGGAAGTGGGGGATCCAGTATTACAATCAGAATTTAAAAGACCTTTGGAGGACTTAGGATCAAATAAGGTAGAAGGGATAGATAACATCCCATCAGAATTTCTAAAATCTTTTGGGGAAGTAGCAACGAAATGACTCTTCACGTTGGTGTGTAGAATGCATGGGTCTCACAACATACCATCTGACTTTTGGAAAAACATCATCCACACATTTCCGAAGTCTGCAAGAGCTGACAAGTGCGAGAATTATCCAACGATCAGTTTAACAGCTCATGCATCCAAGACAAGAATTATCTACAGAAGAATGGAAAAGAAAACTGAGGATGTGCTAGAAGACGATCAGTTTGGCTTTAGAAGAGGTAAAGGCACCAGAGGAGCAATTCCGAAGTTGCGGTTGATAATGGAAGCAAGACTAAAGAAAGATCAAGACACGTTCAATGAATTTGGCGACCTGGTAACAGCGTTCGCCAACGTAAAATGATGCAAAATGTTCGAAATTCTGAGAAAACTAGGAGTAAGTTATAGGGAGAGACGGGTAATTACAATATGTACAAGAGCCAAGAGTGAGCAATAAGAGTGAGCGACCAAGAGCGAAATGCTCCAATTAAGAAGGGTGTGAGAGAGGGATGTACTGTTTCACCGCCACTGTTCAATCTGTACTTCGAAGAAGCAAAGATGGAAATAAAATAAAGTTTCTTCAGGAGTGGAAATAAAATTCCAGGTGAAAGGATATCAATTATACGATCTGCTGATGACATTAGGTGGACTGATAAGGTATGGAATGAAGAGGTTCTCCGCAGAATCGTAGAGGAAAGGAATGTTTGGAAAACACTGGAAAGAAAAAGAGACAGGATGATAGGACTTCTTTTAAGACATCAGGGAATGACTTCCATGGTACTAGAGGGAGCTGTAGAGGACAAAAAGTGTAGAGGAAGACAGAGAGTGGAATACAGCCAGCTAATAATGACGTAGGTTGCAAGTGCTACTCTGAGATGAAGAGGTTGGCACAGTAGATGAATTCATGGCGAGTCACATCAAACCAGTGAGAAGACTAATGACCCGAGTTCCGTTTATGCTCTAGGTACACCCAGTAACAACGGCCTGTTTCAAAGTTAATACTGTTTGAGGAAGAGTACGTGAGACAAAGTCGGTCTGAGACTTGTGTACCTCGCACCATTAGTCGGGCGACCAGTTGGTGGTCGAGCGGGACAACGTGCTGTTGTCCACTCCGCCTGTCGTGTACGGCGTTCGTGTCTGCACTTGGGTGGGCCTGGAGCTCACATATATTTGTAAGCATCGTTTACTGGTCCAAGGTTCACAAACTTAAAAAGAATCCCTGACATATAATTATTGCCTGTCTTTCTCATGCGTTAGCTAAGGTGTGTTTCAGATGAGAGACTTGCACGTTTAACGTTGCTTATTCTGTTTATTCAGTTACGAATGCATTTGTCAAGGGTGTCATTTACTGTCTGCAAGTCAATTTGTCACTGTCCAGTTTGTCTTCAGTCTAGTCCTGGAGGTAATTAGCACTGAAAGCATTTTATTGTAATGGCTTTACCGTGATCAAATGACATTTGCATTAACTTAAATTGCCTTCTACCGTTTGATCTGTAACGATTGTTCCCTATTATTCTACTGTTAATCATTGTTCAGTAATCCCATGAAAGTAGCTAATTAGCGTGCTGCCGTCTGATGCGTAACTGGTAATCATTATAACGACAGGTTGTTCAGAGAGTTGTTATATAATCCTGGGATATTGCTTTTACTGATTGCATCTGTATCAGAATTGTTGTGTCAAGGGAAAAACTTGTGCCTGTTTAGATATCTAGTAACCACTCCTTTCGCAAAATTTTTCATTATAATTGCTGTCTGGATTAACTGTTTACATGAATACAACTTGTAGAAAAACAAGATGACTATCATAGGCGTCAAAGGACTTGAAAAGTTAACTGTGGTTGAGAAGGAAGGTAGACAGGGCTGTGACCTATCCCAGAAGTTAATCAATCTGTACACTGAAAGAGCAGCAAAAGAAAGCCAAGAGACATTTGGAGCAGGACTTAAAGTTGAAGGAGAATAAATGAAAATTTGAGATTCGCCGATAACATTGTAATTCCGTCAGAGACAGCAAAAGGCTTGGCATTGCATTGAATGGAATGGATAGTACCTTGAAAAAGTGATAGAAGATGGACATGCTCGAAAGTGAAATGCGGACAATTGATTGTACTGAATTAAGTCAGATGATGCTGAAGGACTTAGACTAGGAAATGTGACGATAAAAGTAGCAAAAAACTTTTGCTATTTTGACAGTAAAATAACTGACGATGCACGAAGTAACGTACAATATAAGTTTAAATGCTAGGAATATGTCTGGAGTGTAACCTTATACGTAAATGAAGCGTGCACAATCAGCAATTCAGACACTAAAGGAGTAGAGATTTTTTTTTAAATGTGGTTCTCCAGAAGAGCGCTAAAGATTAGGCGGGTAGGTCGAGCAACAGATGAGATGGCACGTAAGGTAACTGACATTAAATAAAAGACCGGTTCCGTTGATAGGACATATCCTGACGCCTGAATGAGTGGTCAGTATGATACCGGAGGGAAGAGTGTGTGTGTGTGTGTGTGAGAGAGAGAGAGAAAGAGAGAGAGGAGAGAGAGAGAGAAGGGGGGGGGGGGGCAAAAGTCGCAGAGGTAGACCAACGGGTGACTATACAGTGCGTAGATTCGAGTGGATGTACGTTGTAGTAGTTATTCGGTACATGATTTAGTACCGCGGAGAGCTACATCAAATCAGTGTTTCGACTGAAGACGACATCAACAATCTGCGAACTACGTTGCAATTTAAGTAATTAATTATATGAAAATTTCGCGACGTTAAAGCTCGTGTTGGTGTGAAAAATCGTGCTTTCAAAGATGTTCAGTTTCTTCTTCGTCTGGAGTTGATTACCTATTAAGACCTAGGTTCAGAGGGTGGACAAAAACATGGTAAGACCAAAAACATGTGACATTACCATACCTAGTTTGGTGTAGGAAACACGTTGGCGCTTAACCAGCTTCCAGTCTGCTCGCAATGGATAAACACAGGTCCTGTACGGTTTGCAAGGGAATCTTATACCATTTTTCCTACAAAATAAACGGCCGCTGTGACCGAGCAGTTCTAGGCGCTTCAATCCGTAAACACGCTGCTGCTATGGTAGCAGGTTCGAATCCTGCATCGGGTATGGATGTTTGTGTTGTCCTTAGGTTAGATAGTTTTCAGTAGTTCTAAGTCTAGGGAAAAGAAAAGAAAGGTTCGGAGTAGGTATTAAAATCCATGGAGAAGAAATAAAAACTTTGAGGTTCGCTGATGACATTGTAATTCTGTCAGAGACAGTAAAGGACTTGGAAGAGCAGTTGAACGGAATGGACAGTGCCTTGAAAGGAGGGTATAAGATGAACATCAACAAAAGCAAAACGAGGATAATGGAATGTAGTCGAATTAAGTAGGGTGATGCTGAGGGAATTATATTAGGAAATGAGACACTTAAAGCAGTAAAGGAGTTTTGCTATTTGGGGAGCAAAATAACTGATGATGGTCGAAGTAGAGAGGATATAAAATGTAGAATGTCAATGGCAAGGAAAGCGTTTCTGAAGAAGAAAAATTTGTTGACATCGAGTATAGATTTAAATGTCAGGAAGTCGTTTCTGAAAGAATTTGTATGGAGTGTAGCCATGTATGGAAGTGAAGCGTGGACAATAAATAATTTAGACAAGAAGAGAATAGAAGCTTTCGAAATGTGGTGCTACCGAAGAATGCTGAAGATTAGATGGGTAGATCACATAAATAATGAGGAGGTATTGAATAGAATTGGGGAGAAGAGGAGATTGTGTCACAACTTGACTAGAAGTAGGGATCGGTTGGTAGGACATGTTCTGAGACATCGAGGGATCAACAATTTAGTATTGGAGGGAAGCGTGAAGGGTAAAAATCGTAGAGGGAGACCAAGAGATGAAAACACTAAGCAGATTCAGAAGGATGTAGGTTTCAGTAGGTTCTGGGAGATGAGAAAGCTTGCACAGGTTAGAGTGGCATGGAGGGCTGCATCAAACCAGTCTCAGGACTGAAGACCACAACAACAACAACAACAAGTCTAGGGGACTGATGACCTCAGATTTTAACTCCCATAGTGCTCAGAGCCATTGAACTATCTGAACCTACAAAATAGCGGCAATTCCAGGTAACGAAAGTAGAACCCAAACATCGAATACTATTGTGAGCCGCTGACTGTGATGGCTAGGAGATATGCGATAGTTCACCCTCGCGCACACAGAATCAGTCAGGGGCGATGCGAGCCGTGTGGGAAGGACCGCAGTCGTCTTGGAGCGCAGCATAACCACTGGGGAAGAAACACTGTACCACGGAGTGGCCCTCATCAGCCAAACTGCCCACATAAACCTTCGTAGTAAAGCGACTGTTAGAGTAACGACGGGGTCCATGCAACATCAAGATATGGTTGCCCAAATCATCACCGAACCCCCCCCCCCCCCCCCCCACGTAAACTCGGCTATAAGTTTGTGTGAAACAAGACTAATCCAACGAAATGGCCCATCCATTGCTTCAGAGTCCATATCTTTTGGCTTCGGCACCACGTTTTCCTGTTACAGGCATTTTCATGACGACTGGTTTTGGGATTCCATCTCGCCCTGTTAACTTCTGCTTATGGAACTCCCTTCCCGTTGTTTTGTTGCTGACAGGGATCATAATGGCGACATTCAGTTCTGCAGTGATTTTTGCAACTGTCATCCTCTTATTCTTCATCGCAATGCTTTTCAATGACCATCCCTCACGGTCACTCAACACACTCTTTCGTCCGTGGATGATATTTTTTCTGCTTTCTCCGTATGCGCTATAAATCTTCGAATGGTACCTCTTGAAATACCCTTCACTTCGACTACCTTTTTTACAGAAAAACCCACTATAAGAGCCGGCCGGTGTGGCCGTGCGGTTCTAGGCGCTTCAGTCTGGAACCGCGTGACCGCTACGGTCGCAGGTTCGAATCCTGCCTCGGGCATGGATGTGTGTGATGTCCTTAGGTTGGTTAGGTTTAAGTAGTTCTAAGTTCTAGGGGACTGATGACCACAGATGTTAAGTCACATAGGGCTCAGAGCCATTTAGCCACTATAAGAACACCAACAATTCGCTCACGCCGATACTAGTGTATATCGGACATTATGCACTCACAACTACGCAAAACACTTTTGTGACCATTATTGACACTTGCAACCTTCAGGTTTGGTCAGCAGCTGAAATTACGTTGAAGAATCCGTTTCTCGTGGTGCTTCCATACAACCCTGTAGACTCAGCATAGTAGTGGTGCCCGTATTATTGGTGGATTGACATCACATAGTGTGTTTTACACTGAAGAGGCAAAGAAACTGGTACATCTGCCTAATATCGTGTAGGGCCCCTCGAGCATGCAGAAGTGCCGCAACACGACGTGGCATGGAATCGACTAATATCTGAGGTAGTGCTGGAGAAAACTGACACCATCGATCCTGCAGGGCTGTCCATAAACGCGTAAGAGCACGAAGGAGTGAAGATCTCTTCTGAACAGCACGATGCAAGGCATCCCAGATATGCTCAATTATGTTCATTTCTGGGGAGTTTGGTGGCCACCGGAAGCGTTTAAAGTCAGACGAGTGTTCCTGGAGCCACTCTGCAGCAAATTCTGGACGTGTGGAGTGTCGCATTCTCCTGCTGGTATTGCCCAAGTGCGTCAGAATGGACAATGAACATGAATGGATGCAGATGATCAGACGGGATGCTTACGTACGTGTCACTGTCAGAGTCGTGTCACTGCTCCCATATCCACTCCGACTGCACATGTCCCACACCACTGCAGAGCCTCCACCAGCTTCAACAGTCGCTGTTCAGTGCAGGGTCCATGAATCCATGGCGTTGTCTCCATTCCCATTCATGTCCATGCGCTCGATTCAATTTGAAATAAGACTCGTCCGACCAGGCACCACGCTTCCAGTCATCAACAGTCAAATGTCGATGTTAACAGGCGCAGACTAGACGTAAAGCTTTGTGTCGTGAATTCAGCAGGGGTACACGAGTGGGCCTTCGGCTCCGAAAGCCCACATCGATGATGTTTCGTTGAATGGTTCGCACGCTGACACTTGTTGATGACCCAGAATTGAAACCTACGTCCTCAATTATTTGCTTGACGTATTCCAATCTCTGTCTTCCTCTACAGTTTTTGCCCTCTACAGCTCCCTCTAGTACCATGGAAGTCATTCCCTCATGTCTTAGCAGATGTCCTATCATCCTGTCCCTTCTCCTTATCAGTGTTTTCCACATATTCCTTTCCTCTCCGATTCTGCGTAGAACCTCCTCATTCCTTACCTTATCAGTCCACCTAATTTTCAACATTCGTCTATAGCACCACATCTCAAATGTTTCGATTCTCTTCTGTTCCGGTTTTCCCACAGTCCATGTTTCACTACCATACAATGCTGTACTCCAGACGTACATCCTCAGAAATTTCTTCCTCAAATTAAGGCCGGTATTTGATATTAGTAGACTTCTCTTGGCCAGAAATGCCTTTTTTGCCATAGCGAGTCTGCTTTTGATGTCCGATGTCCTCTTTGCTCCGTCCGTTATTGGTTATTTTACTGCCTAGGTAGCAGAATTCCTTAACTTCATTGACTTCGTGATCACCAATCCTGATGTTAAGTTTCTCGCTGTTCTCATTTCTACTACTTCTCATTACCTTCGTCTTTCTCCGATTTACTCTCAAACCATACTGTGTACTCATTAGACTGTTCATTCCGTTCAGCAGACCATTTAATTCTTCTTCACTTTCACTCAGGATAGCAATGTCATCAGCGAATCGTATCATTGTTATCCTGTCCGGCCCCGGTAGCTGAGTGGTTAGCGTGACGGAATGTCAGTCCTAGGGTCCCGGGTTCGATTCCCGGCTGGGTCGGAGTTTTTCTCCGCTCAGGGACTGGGTGTTCTGTTGTCCTAATCTTCATCATTTCATCACTATCGACGCGCAGGTCGCCGAAGTGGCGTCAAATCGAAAGACCTGCACCAGGCGAACGGTCTACCCGACGGGAGGCCCTAGCCACACGACATTTCATTTCATTTATTGTTATCCTTTCACCTTGTATTTTAATTCCACTCGTGAACCTTTCTTTTATTTCCATCATTGCTTCCTCGTTGTACAGATTGAAGAGTAGGGGCGAAAGGGTACAGCCTTGTCTTACCCCCTTCTTAATACGAGCACTTCGTTCTTGATCGTCCACTCTTATTATTCCCTCTTGGTTGTTGTACATATTGTATATGACCCGTCTCTCCCTATAGCTTACCCCTACTTTTTTCAGAATCTCGAACAGCTTGCACCATTTTATATTGTCGAACGCTTTTGCAGGTCGACAAATCCTATGAAAGTGTCTTGATTTTTCTTTAGCCTTGCTTCCATTATTAGCCGTAACGTCAGAATTGCCTCTCTCGTCCCTTTACTTTTCCTAAAGCCAAACTGATCGTCACCTAGCGCATTCTCAATTTTCTTTCCATTCTTCTGTATATTATTCTTGTAAGCAGCTTCGATGCATGAGCTGTTAAGCTGATTGTGCGATAATTCTCGCACTCGTGAAATGGTCGCACGGGAAAATGCCTACTTCATCGCTACCTTGGCGATGCCGTGTCCCGTCGCTCGTGCGCCGAGTATAACACCACTTTCAAACTCACTTAAATCTTAATAACCTGCCATCGTAGCAGCAGTAACCGATCTAATAACTGCGCCAGACACTATCGGCATTGCCGACCGCTGCGCTGTATTCAGTATGTTTAACTATCCCTGTGTTTGAATACGCATACCTATACCAGTTTCTTTGGCGCTTCAGTGCATATCTCTGTAGATCAGACGGTATGGGTGACAAGCAGGCAGAAAGATACTCGGAACGCTGCCTCACCCGAAAAGGTGTCCAACGCTTACCAGAGATCGGAATGCCGGCAGGTACGCAGTTCAGCACGGATGCCCAAACAGGAGGAGCGGCCGCAGCGGTCAAATCGTGGCCGCTGTGCTTTCCCGCGGATTCCAGCGCACAGCCGAGCACGGCACAACACGCGTCAGCTCTGCTCAGGGCTGCCCGGCACTCACCTCTCGCCTGCTTCTCATCTGGGGCACGCCCGCCGCCGCCGCCGCAGATGCCGCCCCCGATGCTGCGGCCGTACTTCAGAGGCGCCGACGTCAGCCGCGGACAAACCTGTCACCGGAATGAGTGACGGCAGCCGGAAGACGGGCCAGATACGAGAGCTGGAGGCCGCTTCTCAGCGCACCGTCAGCGACCGATCCTCCAGCTTCCCGGGCATCTCAGCCCGCTCCACAACTTCAGAAAGACTGGCGCTCGCTATCAGCCGAGTGTGAAATAAGCGCTAATCGCGCATTTGGACTTAATATAGCGTGTCTAAAAGAGAAAAGAAATGTAAATCACCCACCAATAGATAAATAATACAGCATGTTAATAAGAAACTTTATTACTTAATTTTAAAAATTCTCTGGATTGTTTTTCTCAGAGTAACAGCGGGTATTTTTAGTAAAAGATCAATGAGTTATCGCACAATATATTCTCATTTGAATCGCTACTCATAAAACCACTCGAAACTCATGTGGAGCTTATTACAGCTACGTATGAATTGCTGCGAAGGTGCCAAGCTTTATGACAGACACCACAGCGTCCATCAACATAACACTCTGTGTTTCAACTAACTTTTTTCTCGATCTGTTCTTTATATACTTCAGTGTCAAATACTGATCGTGTCCCGAACCTTAAGGGTCGAAATCACACATATGTTATAAGATCCTAGATTCCCTACTTTGAGATAAGAAACTATTTCCACCTTGAAACTTCCTGGCAGATTAAAACTGGGTGCAGGGCCGAGACTCGAACTCGGGAGCTTTTCCTTTCGCGGGCAAACGTACCGAGTTCGAGTCTCGGTCCGGCATACAATTTTAATCTCCCAAGAAGATTCATATCAGCGCACACTCCACTGCAGAGTGAAAATCTCATTCTGTTTCCACCTTGTAGCAACTCTCCAAAGTGACGACTCTCTGACTCAACACATGGATTGCAATGCTGTATTAAATAAAGTCACAAAGGAATAAAAGGTATTAGCTGCCAGTGGGCATTGATTTACACTACTGGCCATTAAAATTGCCACACCACGAAGATGACGTGCTACAGACGCGAAATTTAACCGACAGGAAGAAGATGCTGTGATATGCAAATGATTAGCTTTTCAGAGCATTCACACAAGCTTGGCACCAGTGGCAACACCTACAACGTGCTGACACGAGGAAAGTTCCGAACCGATTTCTCATACACAAACAGCAGTTGACCAGCGTTGCCTGGTGAAACGTTGTTGTGATGCCTCGTGTAAGGAGGAAAAATGCGTACTTTTATCAAAGTCGGATTGCAGCCTACCGCGATTGCGGTTTATCGTATCGCGACAATGCTCCTCGCGTTGGTCGAGATCTAATGACTATCAGCAGAATATGGAATCGGTTGGTTCAGGAGGGTAATACGGAACGTCGTGCTGGATCCCAACGGCCTCGTATCACTAGCGCTCGAGATGACAAGCATCTTATCCGCATGGCTGTAAGTAATGGGTCATGCAGCCAGGTCTCGATCCCTGTGTCAACAGATGGGGACGTTTGCAAGACAACAACTAACTGCACGAACAGTTCGACGACGTTTGCAGCAGCATGCACTATCAGCTCGGAGGCCGAGCCTGCGGTTACCCGTGGCGCTGCATCAAAGACAGGAGCGCCTGCGAATCTGGGTGCACGAATGGCAAAACGCCATTTTTTTCGGATGACTCCAGGTTCTGTTTACAGCATCACGATGATCGCATCCGTGCTGGGCGTCATCGCGGTGAACGCACATTGGAAGCGTGTATTCGTCATCGCCATACTGGCGTATTACCCGTCGTGATGGTATGGGGTGCCACTGGTTACACGTCTCAGTCACCTCTTGTTCGCAGTGACGGCACTTTGAACAGTGGTCGTTGCATTTCAGACGTGTTACGACCCGTGGCTCTACCCTTCATTCGATCCCTGCGTAATCCTACATTACAGCAGGATAATGCAGATCCTGTACGGGCCTTTCTGCATACAGAAAATGTTCGACTGCTGCCGTGGCCAGCACATTCTCCATATCTCTCACCAATTGAAAACGTCTGGTAAATGGTAGCCGAGCAACTAGCTCGTCACAATATGCCAGTCACTACTCTTGATGAACTGTGGTATCGTGTTGAAGCTGCATGGACAGCTGTACCTGTACACGCCGTCCAAGCTCTGTTTGACTCAATGCCCAGGCATATCAAGGCCGTTATTACTGCCAGAGGTGGTTGTTCTGGGTACTGATTTCTCAGGATCTACGGACCCAAATTGCGAGAACATGTAATCATATGTCAGTTCTAGAATAATATATTTGTCCAATGAATACCCGTTTATCATCTGCATTTCTTCTTGGTGTAGCAATTTTAATGGCCAGTAGTGTAAATCAATGAGGAAAGTTACATCCCCTCAAAAACCCCTGTTCTTTGTAATACGATGACACAGGCCTATCGGAGAGGGGTGGTGCCCTTGAGGTTGGAACTACATCCTCTCGTGCACAGCATGAAGGCAGTCTCCGCATGTACACCAAACAACAGGGTAGCAGCAAATAACTTTTTCACCTTTAGTTCATGTTGCACTGGTTCACAGTACGTAATGATTGAGCCGGATTTTTGTTCACTCCAGGCCTGGACCGTACCAAAGGGGTGGCGAGACAGGCTCACGCCAAGGACGCATGCGCAGAGATTGTTCATAACTGACAAAAAAAAGAAAAACGGCTTAAGAATTAATTGGGAGAAAATTGTGTTTTCCTAACTTTCATGTTCCTATCCCCCCCATGAACCATGGACCTTGCCGTTGGTGGGAGGCTTGCGTGCCTCAGCGATACAGATAGCCGTACCGTAGGTGCAACCACAACGGAGGGGTATTTGTTGAGAGGCCAGACAAACGTGTGGTTCGTGAAGAGGGGCAGCAGCCTTTTCAGTAGTTGCAAGGGCAACAGTCTGGATGATTGACTGATCTGGCCTTGTAACAATAACCGAAACGGCCTTACTGTGCTGGTACTGCGAACGGCATGCAGCTTAACTGTATGATTAAATGATGATGGCGTCCTCTTGGGTAAAATATTCCGGAGGTAAAATAGTCCCCCATTCGGATCTCCGGGCGGGGACTACTCAAGAGGATGTCGTTATCAGGAGAAAGAAAACTGGCGTTCTACGGATCGGAGCGTGGAATGTCAGATCCCTTAATCGGGCAGGTAGGTTAGAAAATTTAAAAAGGGAAATGGATAGATTGAAGTTAGATATAGTGGGAATTAGTGAAGTTCGGTGGCAGGAGGAACAAGACTTCTGGTCTGGTGACTACAGGGTTATAAACACAAAATCAAATAGGGGTAATGCAGGAGTAGGTTTAATAATGAATAGGAAAATAGGAATGCGGGTAAGCTACTACAAACAGCATAGTGAACGCATTATTGTGGCCAAGATAGATACGAAGCCCACACCTACTACAGTAGTACAAGTTTATATGCCAACTAGCTCTGCAGATGACGAAGAAATTGAAGAAATGTATGATGAAATAAAAGAAATTATTCAGATTGTGAAGGGAGACGAAAATTTAATAGTCATGGGGGACTGGAATTCGAGTGTAGGAAAAGGGAGAGAAGAAACATTGTAAGTGAAGATGGATTGGGGCTAAGAAATGAAAGAGGAAGCCGCCTGGTAGAATTTTGCACAGAGCACAACATAATCATAACTAACACTTGGTTTAAGAATCAAGAAAGAAGGTTGTATACATGGAAGAACCCTGGAGATACTAAAAGGTATCAGATAGATTATATAATGATAAGACAGAGATTTAGGAACCAGGTTTTAAATTGTAAGACATTTCCAGGGGCAGATGTGGACTCTGACCACAATCTATTGGTTATGACCTGTAGATTAAAACTGAAGAAACCGCAAAAAGGTGGGAATTTAAGGAGATGGGATCTGGATACACTGAAAGAACCAGAGGTTGTACAGAGTTTCAGGGAGAGCATAAGGGAACAATTGACAGGAATGGGGGAAAGAAATACAGTAGAAGCAGAATGGGTAGCTTTGAGGGACGAAGTAGCGAAGGCAGCAGAGGATCAAGCAGGTAAAAAGACAAGGGCTAGTAAAAATCCTTGGGTAACAGAAGAAATGTTGAATTTAATTGATGAAAGGAGAAAATATAAAAATGCAGTAAATGAAGCAGGCAAAAAGGAATACAAACGTCTCAAAAATGAGATCGACAGGAAGTGCAAAATGGCTAAGCAGGGATGGCTAGAGGACAAATGTAAGGATGTAGAGGCCTATCTCACTAGGGGTAAGATATATACTGCCTACAGGAAAATTAAAGAGACCTTTGGAGATAAGAGAACGCCTTGTATGAACATCAAGAGCTCAGATGGAAACCCAGTTCTAAGCAAAGAAGGGAAAGCAGAAAGGTGGAAGGAGTATATAGAGGATCTATACAAGGGCGATGTACTTGAGGACAATATTATGGAAATGGAAGAGGATGTAGATGAAGATGAAATGGGAGATATGATACTGCGTGAAGAGTTTGACAGAGCACTGAAAGACCTGAGTCGAAACAAGGCCCCCGGAGTAGACAACATTCCATTGGAACTGCTGACGGCCTTGGGAGAGCCAGTCCTGACAAAACTCTACCATCTGGTGACCAAGATGTATGAAACAGGCGAAATACCCTCAGACGTCAAGAATAATATAATAATTCCAATCCCAAAGAAAGCAGGTGTTGACAGATGTGAAAATTACCGAACTATCAGTTTAATAAGTCACAGCTGCAAAATACTATCACGAATTCTTTACAGACGAATGGAAAAACTAGTAGAAGCCAACCTCGGGGAAGATCAGTTTGGATTCCGTAGAAATGTTGGAACACGTGAGGCAATGCTGACCTTACGACTTATCTTAGAAGAAAGATTAAGGAAAGGCAAACCTACGTTTCTAGCATTTGTAGACTTAGAGAAAGCTTTTGACAATGTTGACTGGAATACTCTCTTTCAAATTCTAAAGGTGGCAGGGGTAAAATACAGGGAGCGAAAGGTTATTTACAATTTGTACAGAAACCAGATGGCAGTTATAAGAGTCAAGGGGCATGAAAGGGAAGCAGTGGTTGGGAAGGGAGTAAGACAGGGTTGTTGCCTCTCCCCGATGTTGTTCAATCTGTATATTGAGCAAGCAGTAAAGGAAACAAAAGAAAAATTCGGAGTAGGTATTAAAATTCATGGAGAAGAAATAAAAACTTTGAGGTTCGCTGATGACATTGTAATTCTGTCAGAGACGGCAAAGGACTTGGAAGAGCAGTTGAACGGAATGGACAGTGTCTTGAAAGGAGGATATAAGATGAACATCAACAAAAGCAAAACAAGGATAATGGAATGCAGTCTAATTAAGTCGGGTGATGCTGAGGGCATTAGATTAGGAAATGAGGCACTTAAAGTAGTAAAGGAGTTTTGCTATTTGGGGAGCAACATAACTGATGATGGTCGAAGTAGAGAGGATTTAAAATGTAAGCTGGCAATGGCAAGGAAAGCGTTCTGAAGAAGAGAAATTTGTTAACATCCAGTATTGATTTAAGTCTCAGGAAGTCATTTCTGAAAGTATTCGTATGGAGTGTAGCCATGTATGGAAGTGAAACATGGACGATAAATAGTTTGGACAAGAAGAGAATAGAAGCTTTCGAAATGTGGTGCTACAGAAGAATGCTGAAGATTAGATGGGTAGATCACATAACTAATGAGGAAGTATTGAATAGGATTGGGGAGAAGAGAAGTTTGTGGCACAACTTGACCAGAAGAAGGGATAGGTTGGTAGGACATGTTCTGAGGCATCAAGGGATCACCAATTTAGTATTGGAGGGCAGCGTGGAGGGAAAAAATCGTAGAGGGAGACCAAGAGATGAATACACTAAGCAGATTCAGAAGGATGTAGGTTGCAGTAGGTACTGGGAGATGAAAAAGCTTGCACAGGATAGAATAGCATGGAGAGCTGCATCAAACCAGTCTCAGGACTGAAGACCACAACAACAAACATGTTCCTATCTTTTGCCCACGACTGTAAACCGACGCGGTTGCCACAGTGTCATTTCCAAATAGCAGCATCCTAAAGAAACGACTCCTACCGACCAGTCTATCGCGGGCACGATTTTTGTGGCAACAAAGCACTTGGTTCACACAGCAGGCGCCTACATGGATCATTCATATTCAACAATATTCTTGCTGCTACGATATTGTAACATCTCAAATTTCAGCGAGCGTGTACTCAAGTAATATACACTATGTGATCAAAAGTATCCGGACACCCCCTAAAACAAGCGTTTTTCATATTAGGTGCATTGTGCTGCCACCTGCTGCCAGGTACTCCATATCAGCGACCTCAGTAGTCATTAGACAACGTGAGATAGCATAATGGGGCACTCCGCGGAAGTCGGGGACCTCGAGCGTGGTCAGGTGATTGGGTGTCACTTGTGTCATACGTCTGTACGCCAGATTTCCACATTCCTAATCATCCCTAGATCCACTGTTCCCAATGTGGCAATGAAATGGAAACGTGAAGGGACACGTACAGCACAAAAGCGTACAGGCCGACCTCGTCTGTTGACTGACAGAGACCGCCGACAGTTGAAGAGGGTCATAACCTGTAATAGGCAGATATATATCCAGATCATCACACAGAAATTGCAAATTGTATCAGGATCCACTGCTAGTACTATGACAGTTATGCAGAAGGTGAGAAAACATAGATTTCATGGTCGATCGGCTGCTCGTAAGTCGCACATCACGCCGGTAAATGCCAAACGACGCCTCGCTTGGTGTAAGGAGAGCAAACATTGGACGATGGAACAGCAGGAAAATGTTGTGTGGAGTGACGAATCACGGTACACGATGTGGCGATGCATGAAATGGTATGGGTATGGCGAATGCCCGGTGAACTTCATCAGCCAGAGTGTGTAGCCATCAGTAAAATTCGGAGGCGGTGGTGTTATGGTGTGGTCGTGTTTTTCATGGAGGGGGCATCCACCCCTTGTTGTATTGCTCTGCACTATCACCGCACAGGCCTACATTGATGTTTTAAGCATCTTCTTGCTTCCCACTGTTGAAGAAAAATTCGGGAATGGCGAATGTATCTTTCAACACGATGGAGCAGCTGTTCATAATGCATGGTCTGTGGCGGAGTGGTTACACGACAATAACATCCCTGTAATGCACTGTCCTGCACAGAGACCTGACCTGAATCCTATAGAACACCTTTGGGATGTTTTGAAGCGCTTACTTCGTGCCAGGCCTCTTGACTGACATCGATACCTGTCTCCAGTGCAACACCTGTCCTCTCCTCTCCTTTATATCCTCTACACTGCTAATAAGTTTAAACCATCTTCTCCATCTCCTTCAGTAATCTAATGATACTACCTTTCATAGATCTCTACCCAACACTACAGAAATCCTAAAGATGCCTCTAATTCCATTTTAACCAGTTTATATCCTCAATGTGCCCTCGAGACAAAACTGTCTAAAATCCAGTCAATAATTAAGGAACAAATCATCCGCATCTGTCCCCTCTACGACTCCAGCCAAATCAAAGACAGTCCTAATCAATTAACGCTCGAGTGGCGACTAGCAGGAAGTCCCGTCCATTAATCATCTCACAGAGCCACAATAGTCTAAAAGTACTAACCGGCCAAACATGTGGGTTGCACCTCTCCACTCCCCCGTGCCACTGTTACCTGGTTATCAGCCCCCTCAAACTTATTTCGCCCTGCCCATTATCCTTACACGCCCTGCACTCTGCCTTGCCTTTACATACATTATCTCCCCCTTTCTTCTAACCATGCCCTAGTCAACCCCCACATCCATACTGCTACCATCCATCCACTCCCTTACTTCACCATCTCCACATTACAACGAACCCGATCACCTGTTTGTATCCCCACTCTGCTGTCCTGCTGTTGTATCAACCTTTGTGTTGTAAACCAAATAGGCTGAAGAGCGGTTGCTTAGATCTCCAGCCGCCCATAGTGGCAGCGAAGGGGAGGGGTGGTTCTTGAAGCCTCGCAATCGATATTGGCAGAAGACGCACACATCTGGGGTCCACTACTTCCGTCCCGGGGGGTTCGGGATGGCGTCAGCAACGGCATCCGGCCACCCTCTGCCATTAACACTGCCAAATCCATACTAACAACGCCGACCCTGCGTTGGAGCGGGACAAAGGCCCCGAGAAAGAAAGAAAGAAAGACGCACCGAGCTCCTGCATGCTGGACGGATGGCTCCTGATGGTGGTGCGTCAGGCCGAACTTGCGTAACACACGTGGGGGTTTGATCACGAAGGACACTTTCCACAAGGTTCCTGGAACCTGCTGTCGTACACGCGGTACAAGATCCTAGGCTTTGATACTAATCGATGTGGTAATTGATTTTTTTCAGGTGGTGAACAATGCACGTGAGGTAAGTAAACTGCGTATGCTTCATAACAGCTGCTCTCTGCGTCAAGGTTAGCAGCGCTATCTTCAAAACAATGCAACATCGTCTTTGATGGGCCTGGAGCTTGCCATTATTTATAAATCAGTATCCTCTATCTATGGTGGAGCATTGGTCATTACAGGGAGTTACAGAAATGCATTTCATGTGTGATGCACCAGATCGTTGTACATGGAAAGCTGAACGAATGTACAGATAAAGGTTTCGGAATCCTAATTGGAAGAAATTTATAGCCGTGGATAGAATCTTGAGATAAACTTGTGGACAAAAAGTTGACCAAAATTCTCGACAAAGAATTGGTCAAACGGTATCATCTGAGGGGACGGTGATGCTGGACCGCTTGGGAGGAGATCCACCTGTAAGAACTGCTTCTGAGAGTCACGCTTTGAAGAGCACACCATGGAGGGTACTGGCGGAGGAGCAATTGCACGTATGTGTCATAAACAACGTGTGCAAGTGAAGCGAAGAAAGTGATTTTGAATTCAAATTTCACTTCTGTCACCTAGCACTGTACTGCAGTGCAGAACTTTCTGCAGCTTGCGTTGTTCGCGAATGAGGCCCCTTTCAACTATGAAAGCGTTTTCAACTGCCTCCCTGGAGGAGAATCGTAACAAGGTGACCCTGCATCCCTGTCAGAGCTGCTAACCCTCCCCTCTCCTCCTCCTTGAAAAAATACATTTCTGTAATTTTTTATACGCAGGTTTACGAGATTTTATAATTTCATAAAAAGGATTAATAATAGTGAATCATTATTCAAAAATGTTACTTCAATGAAGTATACTGTTGAAAAATATGTCGTATACCGAAACAAAAATATGTCTTTGTAGTAAGCAGATTACAACTTTTTAAACTATCTAAAAGATCTGAAAGTAAAACAAAATATTCATCTTACTGTTTATGGCGACTACCTCCGTTAACAGCCTGCAACGGAGCATCGCGTCAAGTGCTTTCCGGAAGTATGGAATGTGCCTGTTCCCATTCTTCCACAGTTCGCAGTATGTCGTGAGAGAAAAGGGCAAGCTCAGTTTATTATATTATAACTGATAATATGTTCGTGGATTCTGCAGCAACCCGAAGTTAGCGATATTGGTTTGTAATTTTGAACTTAGATGAACATGCATTTAGTTTTCTATAGGTATAACGGCAAACAGCTCCGTCGATATTGTAAATCAGTTACAGAAGGCTTAATCCCAAAGTTTTATTCATTTACGCAGCAGACTGCAGCAACCGAACCTTGCAAGCAGCAGAAGTACTGACTCGAGAGCTAGTGAACTGCATAACTTCTTCTTTTCTGATTGCTTCCTCCACCGTTGTGTCTCGCCTCAGTCCTCAGTCGGAAGAATACCGAAAAAAAACGAAAATCTTCGATCAGATGCTACACTATGTGATCAAATGTATCCGGACACCTGGCTGAAAATGACTTACAAGTTCGTGGCGCCCTCCATCGGTAATGCTGGAATTCAATATGGTTTATAAATTATAGAGTGCAGCAATCAGTCGTCCTTTTTAGCTTTTATTACGCAAATCCAGATTTGGGCTAGTAGCTAGCCATTCTCAAAGCGCTATTCTTACCTCAACTTTTCGAAGACGTTCCCTTGCAACTGCGCATTAATCCGTGGTTTCAGAACGATGGTGCTTCAGCACATGTTGATTGTAGAACCAGGGTGTACCACACAGAAAATTTCAGGAAGAGAGTACTTGGAAGACGACGCCCAGTCCCATGGCCTGTGCGCTCCCCTGACCTTACCCCCCCCCCCCCCCTAGTCCGCCGGACTTTTTCCTCAGGGGTTATGTAAAGCACAACTAGTTTCCAGAATGAGATTTTCACTCTGCACCGGAGTGTGCGCTGATATGAAACTTCCTGGCAGATTAAAACTGTGTGACCGACCGAGACTCGAACTCGGGACCTTTGCCTTTCGCGGGCAAGTGCTCTACCAACTGAGCTACCGAAGCACGACACACGCCCGGTACTCACAGCTTTACTTCTGCCAGTACCTCGTCTCCTACCTTCCGCCTGCCGGAGTGGCCGTGCGGTTCTGGGCGCTACAGTCTGGAACCGAGCGACCGTTACGGTCGCAGGTTCGAATCCTGCCTCGGGCATGGATGTGTGTGATGTCCTTAGGTTAGTTAGGTTTAATTAGTTCTAAGTTCTAGGCGACTGATGACCTCAGAAGTTAAGTCGCATAGTGCTCAGGGCCAATTCTCCTACCTTCCAAGCTTTCGCAGGAGAGCTTCTGTAAAGTTTGGAAGGTAGGAGACGAGGTACTGGCAGAAGTAAAGCTGTGAGTACCGGGCGTGAGTCGTGCATCGGTAGCTCATTTGGTAGAGCACTTGCCCGCGAAAGGCAAAAGTCCCGAGTTCGAGTCTCGGTCGGGCACACAGTTTTAATCTGCCAGGAAGTTTCACAACTAGTTTGTTTGCAAGTCCTCGTGTACTCAATGCCACTGTGAACAGCATCGGAATCTTACAGAGAACTGGACAAAACATGGTTCTTAAGGTATTTTTTGCGTGGCCATCATCCGCAGGAAATATTCGTTTCGTAAATAAAAACCGCATTCTTGTTGTTGCAATGTTACAGCCGCGTTTCACCTCTTTACTTTAAGGCATCTTCAGTTGCAACTAGAATGATACAGTTTTGATTCCATATGCGATATTCGCACATTATAAAACAGTTCGCGCTTTGTTCTTACGTAAATAAGCGGTTACTTTTTCTAGTTTTTGGCTGTCATCTGCGTTTTCGCTTGTATGGTCACAAGCTGGAGGTCGCACTGTAATTCACTTACGAAACATAAGTACATTTTTTTCGTTACGAATTTCTTGCTTCACAATTCTCTTGTTCTTTGCGCTAATTGCTGTGGAGCACTATTAGTTTTCTGTCGCTTGTTGTAGATATTTTACCTACCAGTGTGTGTGTGTGTGTGTGTGTGTGTGTGTGTGTGTGTAAGAGAGAGAGAGATAGTGAGAAAGAGAGTGCATGTTTATGGATTTTTTATTTATATTGTATGTCTGCGTGTGTGTCTCTGTGTATGTGTATTTGTGTTTGTGGGGGGGGGGGGGGGAATAGAGGAAGGGGAAGGGGGCCAGAGGCACGGAGGACTGCAGAAAGTTGAATGTGAACCTAGTAGTTGTCAGAGAATGGACGAAAGTTTTGTTATTTAGCTGATTTGAGTTTTGGTTTAGATGTTCTCTGAAGGGGTTCATGGGCAAGTGAGCGGAAAGGGATTGGGTGGTATTATTAAGATAATATTCCTGTGTTGGAGCATTACTCTATTATTTTATATGTTAGTGTATACAATGAGTTCTTTTCTTGCGTACATTATCATTCAACAGGATTTCCTTTCTTGCTTTGGTTTTCGTGCGTGGTAATTTTCTTTTAGTGCTAGGATGTGTTTTCATTATTGATTCTAAATAGTTTCAATTCTTGTTCTCTGCAAGTTGGCTTGTCATTGTGTTCTCTTACGTGGTCTGCATATGTGGAGTGGTTTATCCCATACCTCCAGGCTTTCGTGTTCTCTATATGTGACATCAAACGTTCTGCCTGTTTGTCCTACGTATCTGTCATCACAAGTGTTACACTGTAATTGATATGCAGGGTGGTCCATTGATCATTACCGGGCCAAATATCTCACGAAATAAGTGTCAAACGAAAAAACTGCAAAGAACGAAACTTCTCTAGCTTGAAGGGGGAAACCAGATGGCGCTATGGTTGGCCCACTCGATGGCGCTGCCATACGTCAAACGGATATCAACTGCGTTTTTTAAATAGGAACCCGCATTTTTAATTACATATTCGTGTAGTACGTAAAGAAATATGAATGTTTTAGTTGGACCGCATTTTTCGCTTTGTGATTGATGGCGCTGTAATAGTCACAAACATGTGGCTCACAATTTTAGACGAACAGTTGGTAACAGGTAGGTTTTTTAAATTAAAATACAGAACGTAGGTACGTTTGAACATTTTATTTCGGTTGTTCCAATGTGATACATGTACCTTTGTGAACTTATCATTTCTGCGAACGCATGCTGTTACAGCGTGATTACCTGTAAATACCACATTAATGCAATAAATGCTCAAAATTATGTCCGTCAACCTCAATGCATTTGGCAATACGTGTAACGACATTCCTCTCAACAGCGGGTAGTTCGCTTTCCGTAATGTTCGCACATGAATTTACAATGCGCCTAGACATGTTATCAGGCGCTGTCGGTGGATCACGATAGCAAATATCCTTCAACGCTCCCCACAGAAAGAAATCCGGGGACGTCAGATCCGGTGAAGGTGCGGGCCATGGTATGGTGCTTCGACGACCAATCCACCTGTGATGAAATATGTTATCCAATACCGCTTCAACCGCAATCTGTTTGTTTGGTCAGATTTTAATTTTGTAATGTTATTTTATGGGATGAATTTTTGTGTTTCTCAATGTTATCATTCTTTATCTATAAGTACTGAGGATTTTTCTAAGTTTTTTGAGAGTTACAAATTCTGTGTTTGTGTTGTGTTATCATGTTGGATATTTTGTTTAGATTTCTTTTTGCTAGATCTCTAGTTGATGCGGCGTTGACACTGTTTTTTTCCCTCCCATCTTCCCTTATCAATATACTTTCTGCTTCTATAATCAGATTTTCTATGCACCCCTCATCTATTCCTGTATTTTTATCTTTTCTCCGACAGTTACCTTTCTTTACTACTTATGTGTGTATCTGTAAGGCTGAGCAATCTTGGGTAGAATTCCTCTGTTTTTGTTGGTTGCGTTTAAAGTTGTTGTGTTAGGATCGGAGTTTTTTGATTTGACAAATCTTTCTTATATGAACTGTTTTCATTCTTTGCACAACAGTTTTTGTGTGCCTTTCGATCTTGTTGACACAGTCGAGAGAGTTCGTCGTTGGACATTATGTAATGAAGTTGATGGTCTTCACACTTATCATTTACTCTGCAGTAGTGATTCCACAGATTAGATCCACAGTCTTTTATTGTACTGTGCTGTCAATACACGGTTTCCAAACTATTGCATTCTGGTGTTGCATTTAGTCTAGCTAACGTGTAGGAAGTGAATAGTGGTGCAAAAACTTTACTTCACATTTTCGGCAATAGATTCCTTATATCGAAAGCTTCAAACTTTTATCCTCCACAATCTCCCATATTTTTAAATCGTCATTTTGTAACAACTCTATAGATAATGCAGTGCTGACCAGGGTACTGTTGCGTTTGTTGTGTAGTCCATGTTTTACGTTATGTGCTGTGATCTGTGTGCTCATCTCTACATCTACATCTACATACATACTCCGCAATCCACCATACGGTGCGTGGCGGAGGGTACCTCGTACCACAACTAGCATCTTCTCTCCCTGTTCCACTCCCAAACAGAACGAGGGAAAAATGACTGCCTATATGCTTCTGTACGAGCCCTAATCTCTCTTACGTTATCTTTGTGGTCTTTCCGCGAAATGTAAGTTGGCGGCAGTAAAACTGTACTGCAGTCAGCCTCAAATGCTGGTTCTCTAAATTTGCTCAGTAGCGATTCACAAAAAGAACGCCTCCTTTCCTCCAGAGACTCCCACGCGAGTTCCTGAAGCATTTCCGTAACATTCGCGTGATGATCAAACCTACCAGTAACCAATCTAGCAGCCCGCCTCTAAATTGCTTCTATGTCCTCCCTCAATCCGACCTGATAGGGATCCCAAACGCTGGAGCAGTACTCAAGAATAGGCCGTATTAGTGTTTTATAAGCGATCTCCTTTACAGATGAACCACATCTTCCCAAAATTCTACCAATGAACCGAAGACGACTATCCGCCTTCCCCACAACTGCCATTACATGCTTGTCCCACTTCATATCGCTCTGCAATGTTACGCCCAAATATTTAATCGACGTGACTGTGTCAAGCGCTACACTACTAATGGAGTATTCAGACATTAAAGGATTCTTTCTCCTATTCATCTTCATTAATTTACATTTATCTATATTTAGAGTTAGCTGGAATTCTTTACACCAATCACAAATCCTGTCCAAGTCATATTGTATCCTCCTACAGTCACTGAGCGACGACACCTTCCCGTACACCACAGCATCATCAGCAAACAGCCGCACATTGCTATCCACCCTATCCTGCTATTCGCAATATACATAAATGACCTTGTGGATGACATCGGAAGTTCACTGAGGCTGTTTGCGGATGATGCTATGGTATATGGAGAGACTGTAACAACGAAAAATTGTACTGAAATGCAGGAGGAAAAAAAAATGGCTCTGAGCACTATGGGACTTAACATCTGTGGTCATCGGTCCCCTAGAACTTAGAACTACTTAAACCTAACTAACCTAAGGACATCACACACATCCATGCCCGAGGCAGGATTCGAACCTGCGACCAGAGCGGTCACGCGGTTCCAGACTGAAGCGCCGTTAACCGCACGGCCACACCGGCCGGCAATGCAGGAGGATCTGCAGCTAATTGACGCATGGTGCAGGGAATGGCAATTGAATCTCAATGTAGACAAGTGTAATGTGCTGCGAATACATAGAAAGAAAGATCCCTTATCATTTAGCTACTATATAGCATGTCAGCAACTGGAAGCAGTTATTGCCATAAATTATCTGGGAGTACGCATTAGGAGTGATTTAAAATGGAACGATCATATAAAGTTGATCGTTGGTAAAGCAGATGCCAGACTGAGATTCAGTGGAAGAATCCTAAGGAAATGCAATCCGAAAACAAAGGAAGTAGGTTACAGTACGCTTGTTCGCCCGCTGCTTGAATACTGCTTAGCAGTGTGGGATCCGTACCAGATAGGGTTGATAGAAGAGACAGAGAAGATCCAACGGAGAGCAGCGCGCTTCGATACAGGATCATTCAGTAATCGCGAAAGCGTTACGGAGTTGATACGTAAACTCCAGTGGAAGACTCGGCAGCAGAGACGCTCAGTAGCTCGGTACGGGCTTTTGTTGAAGTTTCGAGAACATACCTTCATCGAAGAGTCGAGCAGTATATTGCTCCCTCCTACGTATATCTCGCGAAGAGACCACGAGGATAAAATCAGAGCCCACACAGAGGTATACCGACAATCCTTCTTTCCACGAACAATACGAGATTGGGATAGAAGGGAGAACTGACAGAGGTACTCAAGGTACCCTCCGCCACACACCGTCAGGTGGCTTGCGGAGTATGGATGTAGATGTAGATGTAGATATCCAAAAGATCATTTATGTAGACAGAAAACAACAGTGGACCTACTGGGCTTCGCTGGGGCACTCCAGATGATACCCTCACCTCCGATGAACACTCACCATCGAGGACAACGTACTCTGTCATAGTATGCTCACCAAGAAACTGTGGCTGGGAGCAAGGTACATGAGTACCTTGCTGGTACGTTTTTGGTTTCCAGACAGAACACACAGAAGGCTACAGACTAGCACAGAGCGAAATGAGCGTGGAGACCCTCGTGCCTGTTCCCTCTAGAGGAGTGAGCTCCAAGGATGGTGTCCGGCCCCGTCGTGAAGCAGCACGACGTGGTTCTGCGTGTGTTAACAGGACAGGAGAGGAGAGGAGAGGAGAGGAGTGTGTTGTGACCTTGGCAGTGGGCCCGCAGGCCGCCAGCCGCCTCTGCCAGGGGAAGCACGGCTGGGCGCGGGCGGAAGCGGCTCATCGGCGCGTGCAGCGGGCGGCGGGCAGAGCGCACGAGCCACGCGGCGGCAGCAGCCCAGCAACACCTGCCCGCAACCAGCGCGACGCAGCGCGCTCGCGCCACTCAGGAAGCCAAGCCGCTCGCTAATTAACGAGCCGCCGCTGCCGCTTCGTACCGCGCTGCATTCGCACCTCGTCACGCAATTCACAAACTGCTTCTTTGTTACCTCCAGCTACGAGCTACCTCTTCAGTACGGGATCCGTACCACATAACACTGACATTAGAAGTACAGAAGATCCAAAGAAGAGCAGCACGTTTCATTACACGTTCATTTAGTGCGCGCCAAAGCGTCACGGAGACTCTCAGCCAACTCCAATGGCAGACACTGCAAGAAAGGCGCTCTGCGTCACTGCACGGTCTACTATTAAAATTCCGGTGGCGTACGTTCCTAAAAGAGACAACCAATATATTGCTTCCTCCTACGCATATCTCGCGAGAATTCCATGAAGATAAAATTAGAGAGATTCGAGCTGACACGGAGGCTTGCGGGCAATCGTTCTCGGGCGAACCATGCGCAATTGGAACTGGAGGAAGACGTGATAGCAGCACACAAAGTACCCTCTGCCATGCACTTCAAAGTGTCTTGCGGAGTATAGATGAAGCGAATATCTGCACGCCAACATGAGCAGATTTCTTGCTTGCTGCGAAACAATGCTTCTATTGACATGTTTCGCCCTTCTGGGGCACCTTCAGCGAATTTTAATCTACTGCACCCCGGTGTGTTTCAGGTACACACAGATATCTCCACAGATGTGATAAATGCATATTTTGCAATATATTAAATTTTTTCTGATGAGGCCCCAGATGGGCGAAGTGCGTCAATAAAAATAATATTTCCCCTGCTCTCAAGACTTCCTTTCGAAATACTACCCGCCGTCGCTATTCCAGACACGCCATAGAGTGGGAAGTGAGAATGATTGTACCATCTTGCTGGAGACTACGAACAACAGTCTTTACAACTAAGCAGCTTCACATGAAGAGATGTCGCCGTTGTTGAAGTGGAATATCGTCTCGAGAAACGCGCCAGTCGACACCTACCCTCAACCGTAAGGTCACAGTGGTAACTCACTGTCAATGACAAAATACCAACGAATGAAAAATTCGACAACGTTTTTGTGGGCCACATCAGCATTCGAGATTTGTGGGCACGTGGATAACGTCCAGCACAGCTTTACGTGCCGGCACGATATCTGCGTATCTGAGTTGCAAGTCGGCACTTGTAGACCGAACAAACTCAAATTATATCGACGTGAAGGAACTTGTTCACGCCTAGAAGGTCCGATATCCAAGCACTACAGTGACAACGACATCGATAGTAAGATGCAAGTTGACTTATATAATGCCGAACCACTATGCCAACCTCGATGCTTGTAACTCCTACAGTGCAAACGAGCGTAATAAGATAAAAACCGACGACAAGTATCCAGAAACTTACGGCAACTCAGCTAGTGCATGTTAAGCTTAACTTGTAACGCTGCCACTATATTAAACAAAAGAATTTTTTTTTCCAAAACAAGTTATGACGCCGTGCCGGGTGGCCGCACGGTTTGGGCGGCATGTAACGGATTGCGCGGCCCCTCCTACCGGAGGTTCAAGTCCTAGGCGTGTGTGTTGTTCTTAAGTAGTGTGTGAGTCTAGGGACCGATGACCTCAGCAGTCTGGTCCCTTAGGAATTCACACACATTTGAACATTTTGAACAAGTTCTGCCGCATCGGTATGGAAACCTCTTTAATGCCGTTCGGGTTGTAGCCGACATGTATCGTAAATATCGTTCGTAATGGTTTCATATTCTCCACTCAGCCGAGATGTCGCCAAATGGATATGAGACGAATTCATCAGCCATTCATTGCCTATCTCCATCTAAAAACTGTTGGCTCTCAATGAATCCAGAATCTTCTCGAGTCAATGGTTTGTATGGAGAAGTAGGTATTACTACACATCTGGCCTCATTTTCCCAACGAAATATTATTGGGGAAGCTCCAGTCACCGCGTACGCTGCAGCCCATAACCGGAACTGTGGCAGGTGGCGTGTCAGCCTTTAGCTGAACTAAACGAGATAGGACCGGCCTTGGAGGGAAGTCTGAGAAATTAGTTGCTCCATTTAGTTCTTCAGACAGGTGTGTCTGTAGCGTTTGGTCACACAACTGTGCACAAGACAAAACTGAAACTTTACAAAGTATCTGGTTAACAATGAGACGCCGTTCCACGACGTCAGTGTTGCAGTTGGCTGTTGGAGTCTGTCAACGACAGACAACCCAGGCCTGAAATGCTGTTTCTTTCTGATAAAGCGTCGACGCATTCGTCGGGGCTCGTGGACCCAGATTAATCGACGGAGCTCTGGAAGTCCTCGTCAGCTACTTCCACGAGTCTCTGCACGATGTGAAAACAAGTGTCGTATGCAGTTAGTGTATACGGATTATTGGACCAATCCTTTACACCAAACTATAAATTCTGGCAAGTGCATGAACATATAAAACTCAACTTTTCCCTGGGAACTTGTAAGACTTACGTAAGAGCACACACCATCAGACTGTCTACAGAAGTATTACGAGGCGTTTATAAGAACTATCCTCGTAATACTGTACAAGCGCGAATCGAGTTTACAATTGTTACATTAATTAATCAAGTTTACTCACGATGGTCTGGGTGAACAAGAACGGTTGTATCACACTCATAATACCCGGGACAGCTCAGGGATGAATATGGCAAAAATTCTAATTGTAGAAGAGTTTTCATCGCACAGTTCTTGATTTAATGTTGCGTGTTTCGAAAAATCATCGTTACAATGAACAGAACTTATGAAAAATAAGTTAACACATGCCAGTACAATGTATGATCGTGACAGAGGCTGTACATCCAGTTATTTCAACACTTACATGTAGATCTAGTTTTAGGCTCAACAAATTCAGCACATGGAATTTATACTGCAATACAATTCTCTTTTCATGAAGACTGCGTATGGTCGTACAGTTTTCCATTCAATAAAAGCAAGTGTCATACTGGCTGTACTGTATTAAAATGTCAAATAAGTAAAAAACACCAACAGATGGCGTTCGCATCAAAGAGGAAAGTGTAATACAAAAAAATGGTTCAAATGGCTCTGAGCACTATGCTACTTAACATCGATGGTCATCAGTCCCCTAGAACTTAGAACTACTTAAACCTAACTAACCTAAGGACATCACACAACACCCAGTCATCACGAGGCAGAGAAAATCCCTGACTCCGCCGGGAATCGAACCCGGAAACCCGGGCGCGGGAAGCGAGAAAGTGTAATACATTAAGATTACTTTCTCAGCAAATGACCTAAGAACTTTTATGAAAGAAGGTATTTTAAATGCCGTCATTGAATAAAAGTTAACTGACAATAATATGTGCATCGAAACATAACAATGACACAGCAACACAATAGGTAAAAACTCTTTCACTATGTGGAATTTATATACATAAATTGTCAGTTATAACGTGTGTTGCAACAGCAGTATGTAAAATAATACCAGAAGTTACGAAACCTAAGCGATAAAATGTGTTATACGTGACACAACATGAAAGAAATACATATTATTCTCTATTCTTCAACAGTATTGGGTATGGTTTTTTTTCACTTTTTTAGGTAACATTTGGAAATAAATGTAAAATAGAAGTAACAACAGGTACTATTGCTTCTCTGTTTACTGGACAGTGGTAAGTAAATGTAATGACTGACCACACACAATTTTTGAATTTTTATTACTTGAATAGGTTAGTACAGTCAGTTATAACAGCAATTTTTTAACCATTTATGACGTGAACTGTTGTTACTACCCCTATACTAATCTTCACCACGTTATGTTGTTAAAAAACTACATGCAGCAACACTAAAAACTGGCATCCTGTGTATATAAATCTCATGCAATTAAGTAGTTTTTACCTAATGTGTTAGTATTATATTTCTATGTACATTTTATTGTCATTTAACTTTTATCAGTGTCAATGTTCTATTTCGATGCACATTTTACTGTCATTTAACCTCTATTCAAAGATGGCATTTAAACTATCTTCCCTCTTGAGAGATCATATCGTTTGCAAAGAAAGTAATCTTAGTATAATTACTCTCCCCTCTTCGATGTGAACGGTCTTTCGTTAATGCTTACGCAATTTGTCGGCGTAATTTGCTTCTATGACAGTTTAATACGCTACAGCCTGTTTGACACTTGCTTTCACTGAATTGACAACGATACTAACGTATATAGTTATTGTGAAATGAGAGTCGAAATACAGTCTACACTCCACATGCTCAGTTTGTTGAGCCTAAAACTAGATCTATATGCAAATACTGAAATAGTTGGGCATACAGTGTTTGCCACGATCACGCACTATACTGGTAGGTGTTACTTACGTTTCATGATTTCTGTTAGTAGTCCACAGTTTAAGTATGACGATGATTTTTTACGTCTGGCGATGATCTGCTAAAGAGCTGTGTGGTCAAGACTCTTCATAATTGGAATCTGTGTCAAATATGAATGGTTGCTCACTTCTACTGTGGAAGAATCCTGAATCAAGTAACAGAAATGAATATTTTGCATTAATATTGGTAAGTAGGTTTAACTATTTAGTAAAAATATTATTGCAAAAAATACGTGTACATAAAAAATATTGTCTGTTATTTCGAAATGAGATAGAGGATTGAGACAAACGAGAGAGAGAGAGAGAATTTCGGGCAATGAGAAGCGATTAAGGCTTGTCGCGACGGCTGTACAGCCTGTAGCGTGGGCTTTAGGCAGAATCTAAGCGTGTAGCTGCATACTGCACGCCGGCTGTTCGACCCTGGATCAGTGTAAATCACAGTGGTTACTTACGCCTGCATAACGGAAAACTTCGCGCTGTATACATGCTGCTTAAATATTGTCACATATTCCAACATAAGGTATTAATAGACAAGGCGTGAAGAAAATTTCCTGTAATGATATGTCTGGAAGCCAGTTTCCAAGTGACCAACCTGGGGGAAACCGCAGAGTATATAATAGTGTGTACTCAGGTCTTTAGCGATAACGCATAACGGTATAACTCACAGAACCTGAAGAAGGCGACTGGGTCAGTCATCGAAACTTACTGGATAAAACGGTATCGACAACTCGGTTGAACACCTGTAAGCACACCATTAATCAAACATGCCAAGAAATGCTGAGAGATCACGAAGACCTGAACTGCACGCTAACAGAGAATCGCAACCCCTCGAGTAGGACCTGCAGTGGCCGTAGCGGGTTCTGTGCGGGCAGACGTCGCTGGCCCCAGTGTGGGGCTGGACCGCGAGGTTGGCGACCCCGCCAGGGCATTGTTCCCCTGGAGCGGCGGAAAGCGCTCAGCTTCCGTCTCACCCGGCCGTGACTCACAGGCGTCACTTGCGAGGTCGTTAGTGCTGTTAACAAACACACATGTCCTTCTTCTGGCATCGATGAATTCACTCTGGACTAGTCTGTCCATTGTACCTCACTCGCATTTTTTGAGACCAGAACTTGCATACAACATCAGGAAAAATTCTAACAAAATACTGCACCGGTGTACTGCCAATTGTTATCGTGCTAAGGGCACAATGTATCGGCGATCGATGCTGTCGCCATAATGAGGTTTGTTGGGGAACAGACCCTTCAGCGGTCAGTTCCTCATTGCACCTCATTATGGCGACAGCATCGATCGCCAAAATCTTAACGACTGCTAATAAGCCCTAGTTCCATTTTACAAATTATGAAGCATGAACTGAAGAATCACAGAAAAACCTGTTTCTCTTCCAACTAACAACCACGTTCAAACATGTTTAATCAATTGTAATTCCCCAGTTATTATTATAAACACTTTTTCTTTAGAAACAATAACAAGACACATATTTAATGTTGACACATAACTGCCATTTTCTGAACATGTTTGAAGACTAAAGAAAAAGAAAAGGAAAACAGGTACAATAGCCAATATAGTAGAGTATACTCCATGAAAGTATTAGAAAGTTATTTTAATTTTGTTATATTTAAAGATTTGCTAGGTTTTACTTTTCTCTTATACATTCAGTGCATTGACACCACTATTTTAATTGCCTATGAAGTTCTCTGGCTTTTGTCCTCTAGTTTAATATCACAACACATCTTGTTCTAACTTCATTCATCATATGCCAACTGCATCTTATAAAACGCATATATTTTCGTTATTTCTTTGCGTGACTTGTATGTAATACTTACATAAATGTTACGAATTTTAAGATTTAAATTCAAACTTTTCTTTCTTTATTGAGTATAGATTCCATAAGTAGCCATTACAGAACCAGCTACTGTTTAAAAAGTTTTCTGTGAATAATGATACATGTCAATCAGTTTCCTCTATAACATCATTGTAAAATTGTTTTGTCTCCAATGATTGGGATAATCATAGGCAATCTATTTATCTTATAATAACTCGTTTCATCGGACTGCACCTCAGGTGGCTTTATTTAGAATTATAGTAACTTCTATGCCTCGAACACTTCACGGCCTCACTTGCGGCATCTTCTGTGAGGAGAAGGTGAAAATGAAAATTCTTTAGTACAGCGATGCAAAATTGTAATTTACCTGGATTATGTTTATTTTAATTCATATTCGTAGCAGTTACAGTTAGGCCTAATTTAAAATAATCACACTTTGCATTTTCCTAATTTACAGGTCCAATAACGGCTTCAAACGACGAAAATCTCATCTATAGTCACCATACAGTTAAATACCAACCAGATACCAACATTTCTCTTCTTATGTCTTCACAAAGACTGTCGAATAAAATTTTGTCCACACCAAAAATCTGTAGGTATTTTGCAAAAATGGCTCTGAGCACTATGCGACTTAACTTCTCAGGTCATCAGTAGCCTAGAACTTAGAACTACTTAAACCTAACTAACCTAAGGATATCACACACATCCATGCCCGAGGCAGGATTCGAACCTGCGACCGTAGCGGTCGCTCGGTTCCAGACTGTAGCGCCTAGAACCGCATGGGGTATTTTACACATTTACCTTTTGCAATAGTAATTGATGGCAAATGTCTGCTTCATCACAGTGCAAATAAGAGAAGAAACTTGATCATCTTCTTCATCATCATCACGCATTTACTATCACTTATATTGCGCAACATAGATATGTAAAATACTTGCGTATTTTGAGTGTAAACAGACTATTATTCAACGGACTTAGTGAAGGAATAAGTAGAGAAACTTAGGCATCTGATAGATGTATGATGACTTTAGACCAGATTTTTGTCGGAAAATTGTTTATAAATAATGCGGTGGAAGACTGAACAGACGAACTGTTATTTCGGAAATTGATAAAATAGTTACCTTATGGAAGACAGCTAATTTTGTATCTTCTGAAAAAATATACATTTTGGATCTACATCTACACTGCACAGGCTGCCTTACGGTGTATGGTGGGTGCACCACTGTCGGGTTCATCATTTCGCAAAAGCTTAACACAACATCTCTTAACTAATGCATTAAGTATTCTCAAACACTCTCTGCAGCAGAAAGCACAGCTAAGTGCAAATGAGTCAGTTTGCATTAAAACATGAAAACGGAAAATAATTTTAAAAAAGAAAGTCTGGCAGCGGGTATCCTGCAATTCGTGTTAAGTACAGGCTACGCGTTACAGTATGGAAAAGGTAAAGTTGTTGTGTCTCCAATGATTTTAGTCACATTTCAGAAAAAAGTCTGGTTCGTGGGTAGGGGGTTAATGATGGAGGTGCTCTAGAGGTAGCTCTACCGTGTTGTAGTCTTCAATCCGAAGACTGGTTTGACGGAGTTCTCCACGCTACTCTATCTTGTGCGAGTCTCCTCATCCGTGCTCAGCTACTGAAAACTACATCATTTAAAACTGCACACTGTATTCACGCCAAAGTCATTCCCCACACTTTCCTCCATTATCGAATTGACTAATTCATGGTGTCTCGGGACTTGTCATGCAACCGATGCCTTCTTTTTGTCATGTTTTGCCACAAATGTCTTTTTTTCCGAATTCCACTTCAGTACCTTCACATTAGTTAGTTGATCCACCCAACTAATCTTCAGTATTCCTCTGCAGCACAACAAATGAAAAGTCTCTAATCTCTTCTTACATGAACTACTTATCACCCACGTCTCACTCCGTACATCGCTACATTCCAAAAAAGACTTCGTAACATTAAAATTATATTATATATTAACACCTAGCAGCATTTCAGAAATGCTTTTCTTCCTACTGCCACTCTGCATTCATATCCTTTTTTGTTTCGTTGTCATCAGTTATTTTGTTGCCTGAATAGCAAAACGCATCTAGTAATTTTAGTGTCTCACTTACCTATCTAATTCCCGCAGCATCGTCTGATTTAATTCGACTGCATTCCATTATTCTCGTTTTACTTTTGTTGTTGACCATCTCGTTGGCTCTTTTCAAGACATTGTCCATACCGTTCGATCGCTCTTCCAAGCTATTTGCTGCCTCTGAAAAACTGCAGTATCGCTGTCAAACCCCAAAGATTTTATTTCGTCTTCATGAACTTTAATCCCCTTGTCAAATTTCTCCTGGATTTTCTTTATTGCTTGCTCAGTATACAGATTCAGTAACACAGCGCAAAGGCCACAGACCCGTCCCACTTCCTTCTCGATCACTGTTTACCTTTTATATCCTTCGACTCATAACAGTAATCTCGTTTCTGTACAACTTGTAAATAATCTTCACATAGCACTGTAAATTAACCTTCCAACACGTAATTTTGCTATGTAATGTAGCAGGATGAATGAAAAATTCGAGAAATTCAGCAACAAGGTATTGAACGATCGACGATTAAAATGTATTGAACAGGGGAATTAGCTGTGACAGAGCTCGTGCAAGGTGTGCGACGAAGTAGATTCGTGATAGCGAAAGAGAAATGGAAAATATATATCTGAGCGAATTGTGGAAAGTTTAAAAACAGATTCGACTGGTACTATAGCCCCACATGCTACTGTGGGCGAGGCATGCGTCCAAGACTGCAGGCTTGGAGCGCAGTAGCGGTCAGAGCAGAGTAGGACAGAGACACTGTTCCAGCCTCCCTGCACCAAACAGGGCAAGTCAAAAGTGCCTTATGGGATGCAAAAGGGAAGAGTTACTTTTTCCTGTGAAAGCCTCTTCATTGCCGAATAATTCCTCTATAATTTTTACCACTCACACGTCTCTCCAATACTAAGCTGATGATGCCTTGATATCTCATACCGTGTCCCATCAACTGATCCCTTCTTCTAGTCAGTCTGTGGCACAAATTGTTTTCCCCAATTCTATTCAATATCTCCTCATTAGTTATGTGATCTACCCACCTAACATTCAGCATTCTTCTGTAACACCACATTTCAAAAGATTATCTTCACCTCTCGTCTAAACTGTTTATTGTTCACGTTTCATTTCCATACATGGGTACACTCGTTACAAATACTTTCATAAAAGACTTCTTAACACTAAAATCTATATTCGACATTACAAAAGTTTCTCTTCCTCAAAACCGCTTTTCTTGTCATTGCCAGTCTACATTTTATATCCTCTCTACTTTGGTCATCATCAGTTATTTTGCCGTCCAAATAGCAAAATACATCTATTAATTTAAGTGTCTCACTTCCTAACCTAATTCCTTCTGTATCACCTGATTTAATTCGAATAAATTCCATTACTCTTGTTTTGCGTTTTATATCCTCTCTACTTTGGTCATCATCAGTTATTTTGCCGTCCAAATAGCAAAATACATCTATTAATTTAAGTGTCTCACTTCCTAATCTAATTCCTTCTGTATCACCTGATTTAATTCGAATAAATTCCATTACTTTTGTTTTGTGTTTGTTGATGTTGACCTTACTGGTTACTAAAAAATAACTGAGCGACAATACGAAAGTCGTCTGGACCAACTGGATGGAAAAAGAGGGGAAGGCTCAGTGATTAAAATACTTGACCGTGAGCTCGGCATTTCATGTAACCGCCCGGTTGCTCCCATTCTGGTTTTCCGTGGTTTGTCTAAATACCTATAGCAAATACCGGTGTGGATCTTTTGAAATATGATCCAGAGAATGGCCTTCTCTATCCCACTTGTTCACTGCCCCTAATGACCTAGGGCTGACGCGACACTAATTCCTAGTCATCCATCCTTTAAATGAAAAAAATGTGTCCATAATATAGGCTTTCACTACAAAAGCAATCCGGCCGGAGTGGCCGTGCGTTTGTAGGCGCTACTGTCTGCAACTGCGTGACAGCTACGGTCGCAGGTTCGAATCCTGCCTCGGGCATGGATGTGTGTGATGTCCTTAGGTTTAAGTAGTTCTAAGTTCTAGGGGACTGATGACCACAGCAGTTAAGTCCCATAGTGCTCAGAACCATTTGAACCATTTACAAAAGCAAGTGCCGTGTTTCATCAGGGCAGGACACAGGCCATTTAAGCAGCTTCGGCAGTGGGAAAAACTGCAGACCTAAGGCGTGGTTTTCTTTTTTTTTTTTTTTTTTTGGAAAATGCACCAGAATCACCGACTTTGTCTCCAAAATGTTCCCAAACCAGAACAAGATTTTGACTGGAAAATGTTTTGAGACCGATGAAGGAAATATTCGAGACGTACGAGGCTGTCCAAAACCGCTGCATTGAACGTGCTGAAATAAACTGGAAGTAGACTGAGACATAGGAGTATTTCTTACTCTAAAAGAAAGTGTTATTTCGCTGGCAGGTTGAGGGAGCTTTATCTCACTCTAGTAATTACGCTAGTTGTAGAGAAATTTCAACATACGGTGCTGAGTTAGCTGGATTTTCAACGTCAGTCACGACTTGCGAAGATATTTTTGTATGTCTCGTCAGATCTTTCTCTTAGTGACCGCTGTATTAAAACGCAATACCGGTTCTCGCTCTGAGCAAACAGGTTACGTTCCTACTTGACATTCATTTCATAGACGAGCACTGGGATTTTCCGCCTCTTCCCGCACTGTACGCTCGTGAGGAATACCCCTGAAAGTCAGCAACCCGCTTTGCAGGCAGCAGGCTGAAGCTACCGCCGATCTGAGGCCGCCTGGAAACCACCGTCAGACGAACTCGCTTCTAGTTGCCAGTGTTCTGTAGCCTGATGGTATGCTAAATTAATTAGACTCCAACCTCTGACAGCACTGAAAGTTAAACGTAAACTATGTCCTCCCTGAAAGTGTAGAAATTCTCTTGAGAACAAAATTGTTTTGAAAAGGCTTTTGACAATGTTGATTAGAATATACTCGTTGAAATTCTGAAGTTATCAAAAATAAAATTGTTAGCTCGAAAAGCTATTTATGACTTGTACAAATACTTGACTAAGATTACAGAAATTGAAGGGCGAGAAAGGAAAGCAGAAGTTGAGTAAGAGGATGATAAAGGGGTTGTATAACCTGTCCGCTAGTCTGCCCTTGGAGCAAGCAGTAAAGAAACGTGAGAGAAAATTGTAAATGTTCTGGGAGAGGGATTAAAATGTAAGGTTTGTTCATGAAGACGTAATTCTGACAGAGACGGCAAAGAAACTGGATGTTCAGTCGAACAGACTGGATAGTTTGTCAAAAAGTTGTTTCGGCAATACTATCGATAAAAGTAAAACAAACATTATGGAGTGCAGTCGAACTAAATCAGACGATGTTCGGCTAATTTTAGATTATGAGATGAGTGATTGAAAGTAGAAGATGGTTTCGCTATTTCAGCAACATAACAAGTGGCAAATATACACTTCCAAAACATTTTTTCTAAACCAGAAATGCATTATCTTCGAATAAGCGTTAAGTGTAAGTGAAACTTACCTGAACTTATTTGTTTGGAGTGGAAAGTAAACTGTGAGCAGTACATCCATGAAGAGAATACATAGTTTTGAAATTGGTTCTTGCGAGACAAATTGTAAAGATTACATGAGTTGATCGGGTAACTGATGAAGAGGTACGCCGAACCGGAGAGAAAAGAGTTTTTATGATAAAAACTGACCAAAAGAAGGGATCGATCTACAGGACACATCATTGGGCATAATCATCAGTTTTGTAATTGATGGAAGTGTGTGAAAGAAAAGCTCTAGAGACAGGCCTAACTAAGATAACGAGGTTCAAATTAATGTAGATTGCAGTAGTAATGGGAAAATGAAGAGACTTGCAGAGAACAGACTAACGTCATGAGCTGTGTCGCACCAGACTTCGGAATGAACAGCAACAACAAAGTTACGTTGCAGTTAGATACAGTAAAACATTACAGAAATATATACTGAATCTAAATTGGAAACATCATTAGAAAAATGAGAAATACACTACATTAACCATGAACGAAAACAGAAAGCTATTCCGAAACTTTGTATCATGTCAGATGTGGGACTCAGCAGCCCACTTCTCTGCCACCGTACTGCTACTCGCAACTTTTAAATAATTACTCACCAGTTTTACTACTTGCTGTCTTATCTGAAGCTGTTGTTTAAATTTTATTTATACGTTTTTTATACAAATAGCCCGAGATACTTTAATTCCATATAAATTCCACGTTAGGCTTGTTTTTCTAATAAGGCAGCAATTACCTATTTGTGGGAATTCAAATAACATACTTTAATAATGCCCAACACTGATTTTCCAATATTAATGACTTATTGGTAATATTTTTTAGATTTACTTGTATTTTTAAAACTTCGTGTATAAAATAAATTCGTAGTAACGGTTTGGAATGTTTTAAATAAATTAATTTTTTCGTTCAATTGCTTTTGTGGCCTGACATCTTGCCATTCTCAGGTCCTCGCTTGCTAACGCATTCCAGTATCAGAGGTAATCGTTAAGCGGAAAAAAATCGAATCATCTGATGACAGAATGAAGGCTTGCACGACCAGATGACAATGGTATTGGTAGACTTGAGCAGAAGCTTAGTGACATACGGACAGCAGCTCTGTTGAATCGCTAAGCTCTTTTTTTGTCTTTGACAAGACGACAGTCGATAGTTGCGTTTTATCTTTGAGAAGGATCATCTCTATCTATCACGTGCAATTCCGGCCACGCCGCCTTTGCTTCAGTATACAAGTTGCTCACAGACGTCCGGCGTATCAGTCGACGGAGGAGCAACGCCTCTGAAGATGTCCAGCGTTAGGACGAGCTTACACCCCGAAAGGTTTATCAGCAGCAACCCTTAGCACTAACTGCAGAACAATCCTGTTTTCTCATCATGGAGAAGTGCAGATTGCAGTAGCCAGTCGTAGTACTGACGTGGAGTAACAAAATCTGGTTTGGTCAGGCGATGCACTACCGTCAGTGTGTAATGTTCCTGTGCGAGTTTCTGCACAGCCCTGAGAACAGACATACGCATACGCCAGTCTAAAGTGCTGAGTGCCAAAACGGTTTCCTTGGACTTCTTTCCGAGACAGCTCCTCGCTTGTCTCGTTTTTCTTTCCTAAAGCCGATACACCAGCGAATGCGCTGTATCCGACGGAGGACTGGAAATAAAAGTATCAGAAGTCCACCGATTTATTCTCGTCCTCGAGTTGTAGGTGTCCTGCACTAAGAATTATTTGCTTTGCACGTATTTTTGTACAGACTACTTAAAAGCTCATACTCCGACCGTCCACAAATTTACGATACGCATTTGATTCCTGGTACACAAGCGGTGTCAGCTCCTTACCTACGGTGGCATCTTAAACCATCGACCATTAACCACAGTTGTGCATGAGACCAGTCAGTTACGAGCAGGCAGTGTCCAGTAATGGAAGGTGCGAGCGTGGTGTGTTCCCGTTGCTGTCTCACAAACCGCAATTCTCCAGAATGTTTTTCAGAACAGAAAAGTATGCACAAACTTTGTGCCACACTTCTTGATTCCCGAAGAAGAAGAAAAAAAAAGTAAGAACGCCTGCAGTGACTTGATTCAAAGGGAGAATGCGGACAATTCTTTTCTGGAAAATATCATCAAGGGTAACGAGACTTGTTGTTTTCATTACTAATCTACCACAGGACGACATAGGGCAGAAATTGACATCATGCTTCAACGCTTTGACACCAGCCGACATTCAAGACAACGTGACACGTGAGTGAACGTTCGGTGCGTTGTACTCTAGTTGGGGGAGATATACAGCGTTATTACAAATGATTGAAGCGATTTCACAGCTCTACAATAACTTTATTATTTGAGATATTTTCACAATGCTTTGCACACACATACAAAAACTCAAAAAGTTTTTTTAGGCATTCACAAATGTTTGATATGTGCCCCTTTAGTGATTCGGCAGACATCAAGCCGATAATCAAGTTCCTCCCACACTCGACACAGCATGTCCCCATCAATGAGTTCGAAAGCATCGTTGATGCGAGCTCGCAGTTCTGGCACGTTTCTTAGTAGAGGAGGTTTAAACACTGAATCTTTCACATAACCCCACAGAAAGAAATCGCATGGGGTTAAGTCGGCAGAGCGTGGAGGCCATGACACGAATTTCTGATCATGATCTCCACCACGACTGATCCATCGGTTTTCCAATCTCCTGTTTAAGAAATGCCGAACATCATGATGGAAGTGCGGTGGAGCACCATCCTGTTGAAAGATGAAGTCGGCGCTGTCGGTCTCCAGTTGTGGCATGAGCCAATTTTGCGGCATGTCCAGATACACGTGTCCTGTAACGTTTTTTTCGCAGAAGAAAAAGGGGCCGTAAACTTTAAGCCGTGAGATTGCGCAAAACACGTTAACTTTTGGTGAATTGCGAATTTGCTGCACGAATGCGTGAGGATTCTCTACCGCCCAGATTCGCACATTCTGTCTGTTCACTTCACCATTAAAAAAAAATGTTGCTTCAGCACTGAAAACAAGTTTCGCACTGAACGCATCCTCTTCCATGAGCTGTTGCAACCGCTCCGAAAATTCAAAGCGTTTGACTTTGTCATCGGGTGTCAGGGCTCGTAGCAATTGTAAACGGTAAGGCTTCTACTTTAGCCTTTTCCGTAAGATTTTCCAAACCGTCGGCTGTGGTACGTTTAGCTCCCCGCTTGCTTTATTCGTCGACTTCCGCGGGCTACGCGTGAAACTTGCCCACACGCGCTCAATCGTTTCTTCGCTCACTGCAGGCCGACCCGTTGATTTCCCCTTACAGATGAATCCAGAAGCTTTAAACTGCGCATACCATCGCCGAATGGAGTTAGCAGTTGGTGGATGTTTGTTGAACTTCGTCCTGAAGTGTGGTTGCACTGTTATGACTGACTGATGTGAGTGCATTTCAAGCACAACATACGTTTTCTCGGCTCCTGCCGCCATTTTGTCTCACAGCGCTCTCGAGCGCTCTGGCGGCAGAAACCTGAAGTGCGGCTTCAGCCGAACAAAACTACGTATCTGTAGTGTGTCGTGACCATATGTCAATGAATGGAGCTACAGTGAATTTATGAAATCACTGCAATCATTTGTAATAGCCCTGTAAGTGTGATGGCGGTACTCAGGACTCCAGAGAGTACCGCACCGCAATCGATAAACCACGCTCGAAACGCTCGTAGCGCAGCAACTGCACTGCATAGGTGGGTGGGCAGTGCGAACTATACCGATGTCCGCCAGCGGGCGCAACTGCCAATCTATGGCGATCACATTTGCGGATACCGTTTGGTCGATGCCTCGTTAAATACCGGAGCACTGAGCTAAAGCGGACAGTTCTCTTCAGTGCACCAAGTCACGCACAGTCTCCAGTTACCGCCGAGTCTACAACCAGCAGTGTTCGTGCGTCATCTCCGAGGCTTAGGCTCCGTAGGCACTGCAGGCCAGATCTAGCTCAACGTAGGTGTCACGCAGACGCACAGGGACAGAAATTTAATATTTTAGAGTACTTCTAGTGATTTCAAACGCCTAATTGTGCTGAACATTTCACAATAAGAAACATCATTCCATGTGAGTATTTCTTCGTATTTAATAAATATCATTTTATAAATAATTGTTGGGAATCTTTCTGACTGAAGGTAACCTACGCCGTCCCCAACACTATGTAAAACACCTGAAGCACTCAAACAAACCACCGTCTTTAACTTTTCTCTGTTTTTTATTAATCGAGTCTCCAACTTTTTGGACTGATAAGGCACATCTAATTTGCTAGTAATAATAATATGCAGAATAATGGAAAAGAAAACTGAGGATCTACGGTCTGGAACCGCGCGACCGTTACGGTCGTAGGCTAGAATCCTGCGTCGGGCATGGATGTGTGTGATGTCCTTAGGTTAGTTAGGTTTAAGTAGTTCTAAGTGACTGATGACCTCAGAAGGTAAGTCCCGTAGTGCTCAGAGCCATTTGAACCAAAACTGAGGATCAGTTTGGCCAGAAGGAAGGTAAAGGCATAAGAGAGGCAGTTCTGATTTTGCGCTTGATAATGCAAGCAAAACTTACGAAAATACAAGACAGGTTCAAGGGATATTTCGACATAACAAACTTCAAAAATGGTTCAAATGGCTCTCAGCACTATGGGACTCAACATCTTAGGTCATAAGTCCCCTAGAACTTAGAACTACTTAAACCTAACTAACCTAAGGACGTCATGCCCGAGGCTGGATTCGAACCTGCGACCGTAGCGGTCCTGCGGTTCCGGACTGCAGCGCCAGAACCGCACGGCCACCGCGGCCGGCACATAACAAACTGTACAAGTGTTTTACTACTTAAAAATGCTCAGCAAACTGTATGTAAGCTATACAGAAACACGTGTAATATACCACATGTAATCAAGAGTAAAAGATAAGAATGGAAGACCAAGAATCAACTGTTTCGTCACTAGTATTAAATCTATAATCGAAAAAGAAAGACTAAAACTGAAGTGAATGACACCAGTGATAAGATTGTGTGATGACATCGCTATCCCCAATGAAACTGAGGAAGAGTTGCAGGACGTTGTAAATTGAACACACAGTTTAATGAGTTTCAGAGCAAACCGGAGAAAGACGAAAGTAATGAGGACTAGCATAAAATTAACATCAAATTTGGGGATCACGAAGTAGACGAAGTAAAGGAACTCTGCTACCTACGAAGCGAAACAACACATGACGGACGAGTCAAGGAGGACATAAAATGCTGACTAGACCAGGCAAGGAGGTCGTTCTTCGACAATAGGAGTCTACCAGCTTCAAACAGTTTTCTGAAGAACAGAGGAGTGTGAACAAAGTTTATCCAGGACTCCTTGAATCTCGAACAGAAATGACGGGTGGACGCCTGCCGTAACTGGAGGAGGTAATTTCTGAGAATTTAAGTCTGGAGCACAGCATTGTATGGAAGTGACACTCGGACTGTGGGTAAAACCGGAAAAGAAGTGAATCGAAGCGTTTGAGTGTGGTCCTGTAGAAGAATGGTGAAAATTAGCTGGACTGCTAAGAAAATAAGTTAGGAGATGTCTTGTAGAATCGGTCCACCCTCATAGCTGAGTGGTCAGCGCGGTGGTCTGTCAAGCCAAGGGGCCCGGGTTCGATTCCCGGCTGGGTCGCAAATATTCTCCGCTCACGGAGTGGGTGTTGTGTTGTCCTCATTATCATGTTATCATCACCACTGGTATCCCTTCCCTAGAAGCCCATACGGTGTACCTCTCTGACGAGGCTTCCCTCATGACAAGACCTGCCGTACGGCAGAACACAAAGTTAGTTAACTTCTCATGGTTGGGATTCACAGTCGTATAATATTTCTTAAAAGACATCACAGTCGCCGTTGACTGTATAAAATATTTATTCTTACTATTGCAATTTCGGCCTTATGGCCATTTTCAAGTAACACTGCAAAGTTACCTAAACACAAAAACACAAAAGTGAAGGACAGGGTGTATATAAATAACTAAGCAGACATTTCATTTAGAAAGTAGCTCAATCATAAAAATTGGAGATAAATGTACATTACTTACATTCTGTCAGAATATAAAACTATCTGACATGAGTACATGTCGTCGTCAAAATGTAGCCTTTTGACTGTTAGAGTCCCACAAGATCTGATGAGTACGACACTTATTACATCGTAATAATTTGTTAAATATGTACTGAACTGTCGATGTTACCATGTGGGACTCTCACTGTCAAAAGGCTGCATTTTGACGGCGACATGTACTCATGTCAGATAGTTTTACATTCTGACAGAATGTAAGTAATGTAAATTTATCTCAAATTTTTATAATTGAGCTACTTTCTAAATGAAATGTTTGCTTAATTATGTACATACACCCTGTGCTTCACTTTTGTAATTTTGTGTTATGTAACTTTGCAGTGTTACTTGAAAATGGCGATAAGGCCGAAATTGCAATAGTAACAATAAATATTTTATACAGTCAACGGCGACTACGATATCTTTTAAGAAAAAAAAAAGTTTGTTAGTTGTAGAAACGGTGAAGAGAGGAACATGTGGAAAGCATTAACAAGAAAAGAAGAAGGAATTTTGTGATGGTACATGTTTTACGACATCAGGGAATAATCAGAATGGGATTTTCACTCTGCAGCGGAATGTGCGCTGATATGAAACTTCCTGGCAGATTAAAACTGTGTGCCGGACCGAGACTCGAACTCGTGACCTTGCCTTTCGCGGGCAAGTGCTCTACCAACTGAGCTACCCAAGCACGACTCACGCCCCCTCCTCACAGCTTTACTTCCGCCAGTACCTCGTCTCCTACATTCCAAACTTTACAGAAGCTCTCCTGCGAACCTTGCACAACTAGCACCCGTGAAAGAAAGGATATTGCGGAGACATGGCTTAGCCACAGCCTGGGGGATGTTTCCAGAATGAGATTTTCACTCTGCAGGGGAGTGTGCGCAGATATGAAACTTCGTGGCAGATTAAAACTGTGTGCCGGACCGATACTCGAACTCGGAGACGAGGTACTGGCAGAAGTAAAGCTGTGAGGACGGGGCGTGAGTCGTGCTTGGGTAGATCAGTTGGTAGAGCACTTGCCCGCGAAAGGCAACGTCCCGAATTCGAGTCTCGGTCCGGCACACAGTTTTAATCTGCCAGGAAGTTTCACATCAGGGAATAACTTCCTTGGTATTTGGGAGGGTCGGGGGGGGGGGGGGAGGGTATAGAGGGTGAAGACTGCAGGGGAGGCACAGATTGGAATACAAATAATAAAGGACGTTGGGTGCAAGTTCTGTGCTGAGATGAATAAGTTCGCACAGAAGAGGAATTCGTGGAGGGCCGGAATAAAGAAAAGTTAACGTATTTCTAGATGGAGTGCCGTGGAAACCTGAAGCCCAGCACGGACACTTCTTTCGCGGGAGTGGCCAGCCTTGCAGAGTCCACAACGAGGTCGCCGGCCCCACAGCCAGGGACGTGTTGCTCTACGGGCCAGTCCAGCTGAGCCCAGTCCAGCCCATATAAGCGTCGTGTTGCGACTCGCGGGCCGCCGCTGTCTGTGTTGGGCGGCCCGCCTCATTTCTCAGGGCAGAGCGCGCCGTGGCCCGGCAAACAGCTCACCACCTCGCCGCAGAAGGGCACAGAACAGCACGCGACCTAGCTGCGGAGGAGAACAGAACAGAACAGAACAGAACAGCGACTGCCAAAAGACGTGTCACGTCGGGACAATAGGCGGCGCGCGATGAGCGATGGCTTCCCGCTATCCGGAGCTCACGCCCCGCCGCCCACACAGGGCACAGCGGCTGGAAGTACACACACACACACACACACACAGGAGAGGCGTGGAGGCTTCGGCATACCGGCTGCCAGCGTTTCCAAACACCAACAAATCCCGCGAGCTCCCTCTTCCGCAGAAAGCCGTGGTTTTGCTCGAGGTCACAGGAGTAAGCTCGTCCTGGGTTTATGGCTTGAAGAGAGACTTCGGGTCGGTAGTAGGGGACTAGCAGGAGAGCTGTATCTACATCTACGTCATTAATTTGCATGCTACACTGAACTGTTTGACAAAGAATCCAAGAAGCCATTTCCAAATGATATTTCTAGGACAAACATTGTCTTCTCTGTTTTTCGGCCTCTTTTTTCCGCAGTTGCACATACACGAGTTGTATAGATTAATTGCAGTCATTTCCAGCTCTATTAAAAGTCTTATTAATACCACTCACTTCATTTTGAAGCGTCTTCAGTGGTCTCTGTAACAATAGATTTTTCCTTACAATTTTGTTTGTTATGATCCTTAACAGGTAGCATGCTTTACTTATTACTACAAACATTTTATATTCTTTTCGTTACTCTCGGTTTTTTATTTTTTATTGCATTCCTCTTCGCCTACCACGTGTACATCTTGAGTTTTTGCACGCAGCACTTTCACTGCACCTAGTAAATTCACATTTCTGTGTTGAAAAATCTCACTGTCCACTCGCTGTCTCTCGTGTTTTATTTTGCTATTGCGGTATGCGTTCGTCTTTTGATTTTTTGGTAGTGGTGGAAGGCCTGCCATTACTCCGTCAGTGTTTGTTTATTTCTTTTTTTAAGTGGGGGTGATCACCTTTTTTCGTTCTTGGGACAGCGCGTACTGACACCATAAGCAACCGCACCCTTCTCTGCTGTGTACTGGACAAAGTTCAGGAACACACATGAAATGCCATAGAACAGCTAAAGCAATGACAGAATAAGAAACTGTAAACACTTACGGACAAACAAATACAGTGAAACGCCCCAAACAGACGGAGACACACACGTCAGTTCTACTCACATCTCATAAACCTCACAGACACAAACATAAAAAAAAAACACAGCTACCACAGAAAGTTATAAAACGCAATGTAAACACAAAAATAAGTGAACGTTTAATAGAAAATCTGATCATAGGATCTGAGAACATATTATCTCAAGAACAGAGGTAAGACACAAGCACCATGAACATAGACCTAACATGTGACGCCCATCGTTAACTACAGAAAATACCCACTTATGCCCCTGCCAAACATATGCTAAACATACTCACACAACAGTGTAAGATACAAAATGACAGAGCAGTGAAAAACAAAGAAGAACTAATAAATCACATAAAAGACTTATATACTCCAGATACAGCTATGTTCGTCTTATCTGATATATCTGATGTAGCAAACATGAACTCCACAATCCCAGTCAAAGAAACAATCTAGGTAATAGAACAATATCTAGATGCTTACAGTCAGTTACCTCAAGAATACATAACAGAGATAAACAGACTCCTACACCTCATTACTAACCAAAATTGAATTCAACAAAGAATTCTCCCTACAAGAACAGGATTGCGAATGGGATTCACAGTTTTGGGGAAGTTAGCAAATATCTTCATGAACAAAATAGAAGAACGAATTTTCCAGAACATAGGACCGGGAAAAGACAATACACTGTGTTGGTGAAGATACAAGGATGAATCTTCAGCTTGGTAGACAAAACAAGAAAATCACATAAAACAATGACCTGCAAAGATAAACACTTTACACAAAAACTTAAAGTTCACATTAGAGACAGAACAAAAAGGCCACCTAATTTCCTAGATATAGGAAATAAAAATAACCAACACACATCCAGAATTTACAGGAAAAACACCAAAACAGACACAATATTACATAAATCATATAGCCATCCACAGGACCGAAAAGAATTTTCCCTCATATATTTGATCCACAGATTAGACACAGTACCACTTAACAAACATAACTATCATAAGGAGTTGGATATAATTATTCAAAAAGCAAAAAATTTGAATCCCTAGTAACAAAACTGAACAAAAAAAACATAAAGATAAAAAAACTCGACTCTAAAGACCCAAATCACCCACCACAAACACACACACCAACATCACCACCACTACACAGCAAGAAACTGAACAGTCCAACTAGCAAACACTCACAGACAGAAGGAAGTTGACACACAGAATTGGGAACATCTCACGTAACAAGGAATAAAAATACGTACCAAAGGAACAACTTTCTACGGAAATTCCTAAAAAAGGAAGATCAAACTGACATCCAGTAAAAATCTGCTACTTACCAACTCCTGTGTAACGGCTATGATGCTCTGTACCTAGAACAGACAGACAGAACTTTTGGAATAAGGTATAAGGAACGCAAAAGATCATGGAAATATGGCACCAGCCAATCAACATTTGCAGAACACATCCCGCAAGGAAACCACCTCGTGACCTCAATAAAAAATGACACGAAAATAGATTCAGCAGCTAGGAACATCTGCTAAACCTACAAAAAAACTTCCCAATTTAAAAAGCAACAGTAGGGAAGAAACGCATAATAAATGACCAGACAAACATCTGCAACCAGACGCTATTTCAACTAGTAGAACGTATTGCTGATAAAGAACAATCCCAATAGACACCACAACATCATTTCACTAACCAGGCAATATCTCCAACCTAGATCACCTCTGTACCGTAGTAAACCAATAACCTATACAGACAGTAGCTAAGACATGTTAGCTCCCTTCGCGCGCACACACACACACACACACACACACACACACACACACACACACGCAAAACAAAAATAATCACGCCAGTTAAAAAATAATAAAAGTTTCTCTTTCTCTCTCTCTCTCTCTCTCTCTGTCCCACACACACAACACACACACACACACACACACACACACACACACACACACATACACACACAAATGCGCACGCACTCTCTCTCTCTCTCTTCAGAGAGAGAGAACGCATCCTACAACAGCAAAATAAAACACGCGACCTCTGAATACGCTTTAAAATAAAGCTAAACACTTCTGCTCTTAATAGGACATTTATTATAATAGCAAAAGACGGCAATCAACCTGGATATCTCCAGTGCTCCACTTTCGGGTGGAGCACACATGAATTGAAGTTCCTGAATCTTTCGGCTATCTCTACAATTTCCTTGCGATTATCATTCCGGCATACGTCGGACCTGGTGGTCTTACAGTAAAGTGTGGCCCTGGAAACTGAGAGGTCACGGTATCGAATGTCGGTTGAGCTACATATTTTTCAGTCTTCGTTTTAATCCAGCCTTTAGAACGAAATGAAGAGTCGCTAGAAACAACGCGTGGTTCGGATATCAGGCCAAATGTCCCTTTTCCCAGTTGGTTCAAATGGCTCTGAGCACTATGGGACTTAACATCTGTGGTCATTAGTCCCCTAGAACTCAGAACTACTTAAACCTAACTAACCTAAGGACATCACACACATCCATGCCCGAGGCAGGATTCGAACCTGCGACTGGAGCGGTCATGCGGTTCCAGACTGAAGCGCCTAGACCGCACGGCCGGCATTCCCAGTTGGATAACTGGGGTACTTCAGAGACACGGAAGTCGCCGAAGTGACCAATAGAAAGACTTGCACCGTGCCATTGAACCACCCGAAATTATTATTATTATTATTATTATTATTATGTAACAGTATAAACATCTGAGCCAAAGCATTATGAGCACCTGCATAAATAGCCTGTTGGTCCACCTTCGGATCGTAATACAGGAGCAATTCTGTTCAGCTTTGGTTCGCTAAATTCTTGATAGCTGTCCCGTCGTATGTGGCACCAGATGCCTACCTATAGGTCACGCAATTCCCGTACATGAAAAGCTGATGGTTTGTGAGCACGAAGGTAGCGCCTCATAGCGTCCAAGACGCATTCCGTCGGCTTCATATCAGGCGGATGTAGTGGTCAAAACATCAACTTGGTTTGAATGTCATGCTTAGCAAGCCACTGTAGGTCGATTCTGGCCTTGCGACACGGACAGTTCTCGTTCTGGATGATGCCTTCACCGTCGGGAAAAGAAATCAAGCATGAAGGGGCTGAGGTCGTCCACAGTGATGTTCACGTACTCCACATCTGTCTTGGTCCCTTCGGTTCCTGCCACAGGTGCCATGGAAGCTCTGGTGAATGCCCCCCCATAGCATGACACTGGCCGCACCGGCTTGCGTCCTTGATGCAATGTGTGTCTCCAGCAGCCGTTCGCCGGAAAGTCGGCGTATCCGGTCAGTGCCCTCTATCTCATGCAATAAGAAAATGATTCATCCTACCCGGCGAAACGTTCCATTTTACCCCCGGTGTAATACCAACGATTCCGTGCCCACTTGACAATGTCGCTGGGTCAAGTTGGGAACACGTCGGGGTCGTCAGCTGTGCAGTCCCATGTTCAACAATGCGACTGCTCTGAAACCGTTGCCACAGCACTGGCTTTGTACTGTATCGCCAGATCTGACACTGATCGCCGCCCGTCCCTCTTTATAGGGTGTACAAGGCTCCGACCTCCACGTTCTGTCACCTACGCGTGGTTTTAGCATCCTCAATCACATTCCACTGGTACTCGCGACAGAAGGACGCGAACAGACGACCAACTTTGCCGTTTCCGTCGTGCTACGAGGATCACTCCAAAAGAAATGCACACTATTTTTGTAAAAATTCAGTTTTCATTCTGCATGTGTGAAAGTTTTACACTGTGTAGATACATCCTTCCCACTTGTTTTCAAACTTAGTTCAACCTGTTCCCGCGAGTGGCGCCGTCACAGTCTGTCTTCAAGATGGCTGCTACACTTGACGTTCGTCACAAGCAACGTGCTGTCATCGAATTCCTGTGCTGTGAGAACGAGACAGTGGGGAACATCCACGAGAGGTTGAAAAAGGTGTATGGAGATGCTGCCGTCGATTGCAGTACAGTTAGTGGGTGGGCGAGCAGGTTACGCGATGAAAGCGGCCACGGCAATATTGAGGATTGTCCTCACAGCGGCAGGCCTCGTACTGCGCACACTCCAGACAATTTGTAGAGGGTTAACGAATTGGTGATTGCTGGCACGGTTCCAGACTGAAGCGCCTAGAACCGCTCGGCCACACTGGCCGACAACAGACGCATCACAGTGAACGAATTGTCACGCTACGTTGGGATAGGGGAAGGAAGTGTTTGCAGAATACTGAAAATGTTGGCGTTAAAAAAGGTTTGTGCCAGGTGGGTTCCCAGGACGTTGACAGTGGCTCACAAAGAAACAAGAAAAACGGTATGCAGCGAACTTTTGGAACAGTGCGAGACTGGTGGAGATGAATTTCTTGGTAGAATTGTGACATGGCTCCATCATTTTTCACCAGAGACGAAGAGGAAATCAATGGAGTGGCATCATGCAAATTCACCAAAGAAAAATTCAAAACCACACCTTCTGCTGGAAGATTTATGGCTACAGTGTTTTTCGATTCTGAAGGACTCTTGCTTGTGGACATCATGCCAAGTGGAACCACCATAAATTCTGATGCATATGTGGCGACACTGAAGAAACTTCAAGCTCGACTGAGTCGTGTTCGACCACATAGGCAAAAGCAGGATGTTTTGCTGTTGCACGACAATGCACGGCCGCATGTCAGTCAAAAAACCACGGAAGCGATCACAAAACTCGGATGGACAACACTGAAACATCGTGTAACAAGGTTTGAAGATGACGACTCCCTTGTGCACGCTGCCAAACAGTGGCTCCAACAGGTTGGTCCAGAATTTTACCGTGCGGGTATACAGGCGCTGGTTCCAAGATGGGGTAAGGCAGTTGAGAGGGATGGAAATTCTGTGGAAAATGAAAGTATTTTTCTTAAAGGATGTATCTAAACACTGTAGAACTTTCAAACTAGTAGAATAAAAGATGGATTAAAAAAATAGTGTGCATTTCTTTTGGAGTGACCCTCGTAGTTCCCAGGTCTCTGGTCATAACAATCAGCCCTTTGTTACAGTCGCTTATGCCTGTGGAGTTCCGCAGTAGCGGCTAGTTTCATCGGTAGAATGATTTCCCATTCGGCTCTGTTCGCTTATATTCTTTCCTTATCGCATCATGCGCCCGCCCGCAATGTTAACGGGCGCCATTCAATCTAACGGTGGAAGTATACCTAGATCCACCTGGGGCCGCAGTTGCCAACACATGGGCATCACGTGTGTGGATAGCGATTGTTCGATGCCTCTTTAAGTACAGGAGCACAGAGCTACGGCGGACAGTTCTCTTCGGCGCGCCGACTCTTGTACAGTCTCCACTTACCGCCGAGTCTACAAGTTCGCCCGTCGTCCCCGAGTCTCAGGCTCCGTAGGCATGTTAGGCCAGGTCTGCAGTCTACGTAGGCATCACTCAGAGGCACAGGACTTTAATATTTTAGAGGACTTTTCATAATTTCAAACGTCTAATTGTGCTGGACATTTTACGAGAAGAAACATCATTTAAGTTGGGTATTTCTTCATATTTAATAAATATCACTTTATTACTAATCATTGGGAATCTTTCTGATTGAAGATAACCTACGCCTTCCCCCCTGCATTCCCAACACTCATTATGTTTACTCTCACCACATTTGGAGTGGCTCGTCTTAGTTGTCTCACACTGCCTAGATTTCAACGAAGTTGGCTCGCAAACTAACAAAGAGCCAGTATTAGCAAGGATACAGAAGAATGCTGAAGATTCGATGGATAGATCACATAACTAATGAGGAGGTATTGAATAGGATTGGGGAGAAGAGAAATTTGCGGCTCATCTTGGTAGGAGATGTTCTGAGGCATGAAGGGATCACAAATTTAGCATTGGAGGGCAGCGTGGAGGGTAAAAATCATAGAGGGAGACCAAGAGACGAATACACTAAGCAGGTTCAGAAGGATGTAGGCTGCAGTAGGTACTGGGAGATGAAGGAGCTTGCACAGGATAGAGTAGCATGGAGAGCTGCATCAAACCAGTCTCAGGACTGAAGACCACAACAACAACAACATTAGCAAGGAGTTACCGTTGCAAAATATCAGTTCGTCTGATGAGACGAAATGTAGAGGGTGAGTGGAGGAGTTGAGGTCGCCGCCATTTTAATACTGGAACGCGGAATACGGCTTGCTTAACGAGGGAAACGCAGCCTGCAGTGTACTGTACTATGGTGCGCTCCACTGCGATGTGCGGGCTGTGGAGGAAACGGCGATCTAATACGGGAGTGGGGAATAGTGCGCCAACCGGAAAGCGTGAGCTCGTGGAGATAGCGGCGGGAGAGCGTAATTATCGCTGACAGATGGACAGCTGTATCGTAAACTCGAGGAAATTCCAGTATTTGTAACTGAAATGAGAGGACGGCTCACCATTAATGTCTCTACCGAGAATTAATGTCACACTGTATAATTACTCGCTCTTAAAATATTATTGACTAGTAGCGGAAAATCATTGTAAGATCAACAGTTTAACGTATAACGCTCTGAAACTGTTTATACAGCTACGGAAAGCTGACAGCGAAGCTGTTAGCATAATTCACCTGGCAACTGGAGATGGATATTGGTGGATGCCACATCAAACATCGAATTGGCAGTTAATCATCTGCAGTTACGGTCTCGACTTCGTGTAATTAACGTTAAAGTGTTGAATAAGATGCTCAAAACGAGATGATGGCGCACTAAAACAAGTACTATTGGTTCTACGGTACAAAGGAATATTACGAGGAAAACATGAAAACTAACAAAGGGAGACATTTCCCCATTTAAGAAGACATTGACACTCAAACCATGCACAACATAAAACACAACATACACAAAAAGCAATATGAACACTAAGTACAGATCGCAATTTATATCTCACTACTCATGAAAGGAATTGAAAGTAGAAGTAATTTCAATGATTCGTGGATAGCTATTATTTTAGAATCCACGTTAAACCTGTATACATCAGTGTAAAGCAGTAACATAAATGAACAAAATGGTTCAAATGGCTCTGAGCACTATGGGACTTAACAGCTATGGTCATCAGTCCCCTAGAACTTAGAACTACTTAAACCTAACTAACCTAAGGACATCACACAACACCCACTCATCACGAGGCAGAGAAAATCCCTGACCCCGCCGGGAATCGAACCCGGGAACCCGGGCGCGGGAAGCGAGAACGCTACCGCACGACCACGAGCTGCGGACTACATAAATGAACACACCATTGTAAATCTAATAAGATGAATGTAATACGAAGTAACACATTGGTACAAAGCATTACTTCGGTGTTAATATACAGTGAGACATCATGGATATTACACAATATATACAAAATTAACAAGTACATTACTCAAAGAAATAAGTTTTATTACACACATATGTTTTTACAAGATTAATAATTAGGTTAGTTGTGGTTTGTTATTTTTTTCTACAGTCACCTAAGATGTGTACATAAATTAATTAGGTCATATCGTGGCAGAATATTGTTCCAAATCCATGCAAAATTTGTTACTTACTAAAGTAGTACTGGTAGTTGTTTCGTAACTTAACGAATATTAACTCCATAACATGGTAACAAACAACAACATATATTAGTGGTGGTGGTGGTGGTTAGTGTTTAACGTCCCGTCAACAACGAGGTCATTAGAGATGGAGCGCAAGCTCGGGTTAGGGAAGGATTGGGAAGGAAATCGGCCGTGCCCTTTCAAAGGAATCATCCCGACATTTGCCTGAAACGATTTAGGGAAATCACGGAAAACCTAAATCAGGATGGCTGGAGACGGGATTGAACCGTCGTCCTCCCGAATGCGAGTCCAGTATGCTAACCACTGCGCCACCTCGCTCGGTCAACATATATTAGATTACATCCGTATGGGCTGAACATAGTAAAGCGAGAGAAGAGGAGAGTAAACAAAACGAAACTACACGGGCTGAGAGGGCATGTGATGTTATTTCCATGATTATAAAATGGAGTCAAATTACGGAGAACGTGTCAGTATGAGTCAACTTATCAGTATGACGTTGCATCCTGTCTGGCCTGGATGCATGCCTTAATCCGAATGGTAACGGTCCAACATGCACAAGTGCCAAGATGGAATAATATGAGTGGAAGTGCCCTAATTGAAAACGGTGTAAGCCAGCGATGAGTCTTTTTGGATGCAGTCTTTCGCCCCTACTATTCAATCTATATATCAAAGAATCAATGGTGGAAATAAAAGAAAGGTTCATGAGTGGAATTAAAATTCGAGGTTAAAGGATACCAATGATACGATTCGCCGATGACATTGCTATCCTCAGCGAAAGTGAAAAGACCTGCATGATCTGCAGATTGGAATGAACAGTCTAATGAGTACTGAAAACGGATGAGAACAAATCGAAGAAGAGGAAAGTAACAAGAAGTAGCAGAAACGAGAACAGCGGGAAACTTAATAGCAGAATTGATGGTCACAACGTGGATGAAGTTAAGCAACTCTGCAATCTAGGCAGCAAAATAACCAATGGCGGACGGAGCAAGGAGGACATGAAAAGCAGACTAGCACTGGCAAAAAGGGCATCCCTGGCCAAGAGAATTCTGCTAGTATCAAACATAGGCCATTAATTGAGGAAGAAATTTCTGAGAATGTACGTTTGGAACACAACATTGTGTGGTAGCGGAACATGGACTATGGGGAAACATGAACGGAAGAGAATCGAAGCATCTGCGATGAGGTGTGCTACAGACGAAAATTAAGTGAATTGATAAGGTATGGAATGAGGAGGTTCTCCGCAGAATAGGAGAGGAAAGGAACGTTTGTAAAACACTGAAAAGAAAAAGGGACAGGATGATAGGACTTCTGTTAAGACATCAGGGAATGACTTCCGTCGTACGACAGTGAGCTGTAGACAAATATTGCATTACATTCGGCAAATAATTAAGGACGTACGTTGCAAGTGCTACTCTGAGATGAAGACTTTGGCACAGGAGAGCAATTCTTGGCGGGCCGTGTCAGATCATTAAAAAGTGATGACTCGGAAAAAAGGATCTCATAAAGCCATCGTATCCTCTCATGTGGCGAGATCGCCCAAAACAGTCGTAAGTGGTCCTTGACAGCCTGGATAATGGCGCTGACCTGGTGTTGACACCTGAGTGCATCCCACACATATTCTATTGGGGACAGATCTGAGCACCTTGCTGGCCGTGGGAGTACCGCAACGTCACTCACACAGTGCATAGTGTGGTGTCACCGCCAGACACCACACTTGCTAGGTGGTAGCCTTTAAATCGGCCGCGGTCCGTTAGTATACGTCGAACCCGCGTGTCGCTACTATCAGTGATTGCAGACCGAGCGCCGCCACACGGCAGGTCTAGAGAGACGTCCTAGCACTCGCCCCAGTTGTACAGCCGACTTTGCTAGCTATGGTTCACTGACAAATTACGCTCTCATTTGCCTAGACGATAGTTAGCATAGCCTTCAGCTACGTCATTTGCTACGACCTCGCAAGGCGCCATTACCAGTTACTATTGATGCTGTAAAACATGTACCGTCAAGAGCGATGTTCACCAATAATCAATTAAAGTTAAGTATTCCAGTAGTTACGTACGTTCTTGGCTACTATAAATTCCTTGTCCTGTTCCAGACCTCACGCCAGCCTGCGTGAGCTTAAACGCGTGCCTTTCGGCTTCCTCCTAGTGGATTGGCTGTCTTGCCAATCCACAACACATAGGAACATGTAGCAACTGTGGACACCCTTCGTTCTGTTGAAAAATGGCGCCACATTACTGTCACATGAAAGTTAACACACGAGGACGCAGCAAGTCCGCAGCGCAGCGTTGTGTCGTCACAGTTCCCTCAGTCACTACCAGTCGTCACCTCAAGTCACACCCGGAGGCTAGTCACAACTTGACGCCAGCAGTAACACCCCAGTTCCTTTCCGAAAGATTGGAAGAATGAGATCTCTCCCTAGGTTGCCGTCATACCCGCCAATGACGCCATCCGGAGCAGTGCAGAACCACGGTTCATCGCTGAACACAGCACCGGAGTAGTGCAGAACCACGGTTCATCGCTGAACACAGCACCGGAGTAGTGCAGAACCACGGTTCATCGCTGAACACAGCACCATTCATCAGCACGAAGCCGTCACCAACAGCCCATGCTTCCTGGCCGTGTCACCGCTGCAACCCCAGCCGTTTGTGTTCAGCCTACGCTTGGGACGGTAATTCCCCGATCCGGCTACTGCCAGGTTCAGACCAATGGTGCAGGACGGCGTGGTATGTTGCGAGGAGTATTTTGTTTATTCTCGATGGCAGGTGCAGGTGTGAGAGGGTTACAGTGTTACGGCAAGAAAAAGGAATAAAAGTGAGATAGTGTTAATACTTTCATCCTTCTTTACCTCCTCTGCATTACTGCAGATGACGTGTCACTGAGCACATTTGTACTGCAGTACACGTAAAGTGCCTAGTTGTTTCCACTGCCCTGTGTGGAATACATGAGTTCTTGAACACTTCACTAACCTGCTGTCTTCATAATGCTAACAGCACGCAGGTCGTGGATTCTTTTTCTTGAGGCTGAAATTAACTTCGCAAGGAACTGCTGCTACGAATAAACTATAACTCATTTGGGATGCCACTCGCTTTTTTATTGATATAGACACGAGAAACTATTCTTGATCACAACGTATTGAACATATCTTTCCACAGCCATTATATCTGGCTAAAATAACATGAAATACAAATGGCTCTGAGCACTATGGGACTTAACATCTGAGGCCATCAATCCCCTAGAACGTAGAGCTACTTAAACCTAACTAACCTAAGGACATCACACACATCCATGCCCGAGGCAGGATTCGAACCTGCGACCGTAGCGGTCGTGCGGTTCCTGACTGAAGCGCCTAGAACCGCTCGGCCACACTGGCCGGCTGACATGAAATACATCCTGCCACAGACAACATGTCTGTCTACTGGAACCGTCAGAACTGGAGAATAAAATTACATGAATCAAATACTACTATTACAGACAACATGTCTGTACCTAGCGACGGTCGGAACTGTAGTAAATAAAATTTCATGAAACAAATACTGCTATAACAGACAACATGTCTGTCTACTGGAACGGTCAGAACTGGAGAGCTGGACTGCCCGAGACACTTCGCGCGCCAAGCCAGCAAGACGTGACCCGAACGCCACCGAAGTGCATCGGCAGTAATATCGTCATTGTTTTAGTAATACTTTGATTTTAATAATTTTGAAATGACTGATTGATAGCTGGCTGTTGAGAGATATTTATTTAAAAAAATGAAGTAATTTGGATGACAGGTTTAATTAACAATAGCAACTAAAGTTTTACGTTTTGGCGCCCTACCGCCGAACACAGCAGCCAATCACAGAGCAGCAGCATCATGCAGGCGGTCTTTCTCACGGGAATGGTACCGAATCTAACATCTGTCACCGGTACCTCATCCCACATTGCGTCATCTCTATGCTTCTTGCATCTCCACTGCCCTGGGAATAGCTTCCTGGAGCCTAATATGATGGCTGAATAAGCCAGAAATATTACAGTGTGTTTGGTACTCAGTAAGGTGGTCGTCGACCTGAACATTGACAATGAGTACAACCGCCCTCATTTCCCATGCAATTCAACATCGGGCCCTGTCACACCTGAATGCCCCATAAAGCCGGGTACTGCACGATTCCCCCAGACAGCCAGATGGAGGCACACAATGTCTCTTTCAAACTGTGTCAGGCGCTGATAACGCTGTCTCAAACGAGTACGCGGCGTCTCCGTGTCCTTCACAGCGACCACAGAACATTTGACGCTATTCACGCCTCTTATATACCTACCAGGCCTGGTAACAAAACTACGCACGAGCAACACTAGTGACCTCTGTTGGCTGTTGTACCAGCGACAGAGAATTGCAACTCTAATCGTGTACATACACGCCGATGTTGTGTCAATGTACGAACTTACGTTGACATGTTCTGAGCGCTTCAATTGTTTTCCCAGACGCCGTATTTCAATTAATATAAGGGTTTAACAAGGGGAAAGCTATTTTTGAAGCTTTGAGGTTGCTGACACATTGTGCTTTAGCTGGGCAACTTACTGTCGACATCATAAGGAAACAATGAACGCCTGTTCAGGGAAAGTACACTCCACTCGCGGTCGTAATAAACCTGTCCCGTGACGAGCTCATGCTCACTCTTACCTCATTGTTATTCCATTCTGTAGCGTTGGCTCTCTCGGCCTGCCGGGTAATTAATCTGCAGCACTCAGAAGGAAGAGCATGTCGAGAGAAAAGCATTTTCTGAGTGCGCCGGAATGAAACTGAGAAAGCGACATACAGCACTAAAAGCGAGGAGCGACTCCTAGAAATACGACCAGAGGTCCCTCTTACTTGCCGCAGAACATTGTCTAGTAATATCCTCTGCATTTACAGTTTAAGCAAGTACTGCACGCTAATTTTTTTCTTATTAAAAGCGTGACCATTAAGAAGTGAGAAGTTTGAAATAACGGGGTACATGGAAATATACCAATAAAAGAGCAGTGGATAGGCAACATGTTACTTCAAACTTATATAAACAGCCAGTAAATGATGAAAGAAAAATTGGAATTGGTGACGAGTCAAGGAAAGATGACCGATATCCCAAGGATACTTGCACAGAACATTCCATTAACTGGTTTTGAGGATGGACTTAAAGAATGCTTCCACCCCTTACGTATCGCTATGAGGAGAACATTAGACTAACAAGAAAACCACATAAGGTGACACGTCATAGTCGCTACACCTACTTCGATCCAAGTGTGATTTTTGGAAAAGGAGACCCCTGATGTCTCTATTATTTTCGCCCTTCTTTGTGCCAGTCGCCAATGTTGCGTCGGGAGAACAACTATCCTTTAGCCACCGTATTTCTGATATTTTCTTTTCATGGATGCTTGCGATGGCATGCGGGGGAAGTAATATGCTTCCTGGCTTCTTTAGGGACTTACTGCATCGCACTTCCAGCAGTAAGACTCTCCACGAAGCCCATCAACCCTCTATCGGGGTCTTATTGTAGTTTGAGGAGCACCTCTGTAATGCTTCAGTACGCTCTATTCGCAACAACGACGAACCGCGACTCTCTTCTTTAGGTCTTCTCCGTCATCTCTACGATTCCCATTTGATAAGGGACCCGCAGTGACAACCAAACACTCCAGAAACGGTCGATCCAGTATTTTTTGAGGCACTTGATTCGTGGATGAGTTACAATTCCTTAAGATTCTTCCTGTAAATATCAGCATGTTATCTGCATTTTCTGCATCTAGTTTTCTACGGTCTTCCACTGTGGATGCATATTCTTATATACACTACTGGCCATTAAAATTGCTACACCAAGAAGGAATGCAGATGATAAACGGGTATTCATTGGACAAATATATTATTCTAGAACTGACATGTGATTACATGTTGTCGCAATTTGGGTCCATAGATCCTGAGAAATCAGTACCCAGAACAACCACCTCTGGCCGTAATAACGGCCTCGATACGCCTGGGCATTGAGTCAGAGCTTGGATGGCGTGTAAAGGTAGAGCTACCCATGCAGCTTCAACACGATACCACAGTTCATCAAGAGTAGTGACTGACGTATTGTGACGAGCCAGTTGCTCGGTCACCATTGACCAGATGTTTTCAATTGGTGAGAGATCTGGAGAATGTGCTGGCCAGGGCAGCAGTCAAACATTTTGTGTATCCAGAAAGGTCTATACAGGACCTGCAACATGCGGTCGTCATTATCCTGCTGAAATGTAGGGTTTCGCAGGGATCGAATTTAGGGTAGAGCCACGAGTCGTAACACATCTGAAATGTAACGTCCACTGTTCAAAGTGCCGTCAATGCGAACAAGAGGTGACCGAGACTTGGTATGGAATCCCATACCATCACGCCGGGTGATACGCCAGTATGGCAATGACGAATACACGCTTCCAATGTGCGTTCACCGCGATGTCGCCAAACACGGATGCGACCATCATGATGCTGTAAACAGAGCCCGGATTCATCCGTATAAATGACGTTTTGCCATTCGTGCACCCAGGTTCGTCGTTGCGTACGCCATCGCAGGCGCTCCTGTCTGTGATACAGCGTCAACGGTAACCGCAGCCATGGTCTCCGAGCTGATAGTCCATGCTGCTGCAAACGTCTTCGAACTGTTCGTGCAGATGGTTGTTGTCTTGCAAACGTCCCCATCTGTTGACTCAGGAATCGAGACGTGGCTGCACGATCCGTTACAACCATGCGGATAAGATGCCTGTCATCTCGACTGCTAGTGATACGAGGCCGTTGGGATCCAGCACGGCGTTCCTTATTACCCTCCTGAACCCACCGATTCCAAATTCTGCTAAAAGTCATTGGATCTCGACCAACACGAGCAGCAATGTCGCGGTACGATAAACCGCAATCGCGATAGGCTATAATCCGACCTTTACCAAAGTTGGAAACGTGATGGTACGCATTTCTCCTCCTTACAGAAGGCATCACAACAACGTTTCACCAGGCAACGCCGGTCAACTGCTGTTTGTGTATGAGAAATCGGTTGGAAACTTTCCTCATGTCAGTACTTTGTAGGTGTCGCCACCGGCGCCAACCTTGTGTGAATGCTCTGAAAAGCTAATCATTTGCATATCACAGCATCGTCTTCCTGTCGGTTAAATTTCGCGTCTGTAGCACGTCATCTTGGTGGTGTACCAATTTTAATGGCCAGTAGTGTATTTCATGGTTGTTACTGTTCCCAGAGTAATCGAACAGTATTTCTGTAATCCAGAATGAAGAAATCTCATTCTGGAGACATCCCTCAGGCTGTGGCTAAGCCATGTCTCCGCAATGTCCTTTCTTCCGGGAGTGCTAGTTCTGCAAGGTTCGCAGAAGAGCTTCTGTGAAGTTTGGAAGGTAGGAGACGAGGTACTGGCAGAACCGAAGCTGTGAGAACGGATCGTGAGTCGTGCTTGGGTAGCTCAGTTGGTAGAGCACTTGCCCACGAAAGACAAAGGCCCCGAGCTCGAGTCTCGGTCCGGCACATAGTTTTAGTCTGGCAGGAAGTTTCAGTATTTCTGTGTAATACGTTAGATGTGCGTACATTCATGTGAACCGACAGTCCCTGAAGCAATCGTCCTTTACAGGTCTACCTGCATTTCGCTGCAACACCTCCCTATGTCTTATCGATCCCCGTAACTTTCAACGTCCCTCAATAACATCACATCTCAGCGCTATAGTTCATTACAAATGTTCATCAATCCGACGACCATTCCTGAAAATAGGAATGTCCCTACCTATTTCCATTCGCTTGCAATCATTCATCGACATCTACATCTACACATCGGGTTCAGATCAGGCAAGTTTGCTGGCCGAGACAGCAATGTAAGTTCAGTATAATGCTCCTCAAATCTCTGTGGCATGACTGTGGCCATGTTGGACGCACAGCTATCCTACTGAAGGACGTCAAGTTGGGGATGACTCCGTGTCGGGTAAGATGTGAACCACATACGGATCCAGGTCATCCACCAATAATTTTTTACGTAATCCGCAGCTGGCATAGTGTCTTCAGTTACTGCCACAAGTCTCACGGAAGTCCAAGAAAATATCACAGTACTGCACCCGCCGGCCTGCGTCCGTGATGCAGAGGATGTTTCGAGCAGCCGTTCGCCTCGATGATAGTTTAAGCGGAAACTGCCATCGACCTCACGGAACGAGATACATGATTCATCACAGCAGGTGTCTCGCATCCACAGATCAACGGCCCATTCTCAGCGATCATGACCCTACTGCAGCAGTAACTAACGATGTCGTTGGGTCAAAATGGAACCATGAACGGATCGTCTGCATTGGCGCCACATATTTTAGAATGCGCGCTTCGGTGTGGCTGCACCAACATTGTACTCTCTCGTATATATTCCACGGATCACCTCATATACTGCTTTAAACAGCGCCAACCTCTGAGTTCTGCGATGAGGTGTGGACGTTCAACACCTTGTCGCCTGCTCGTGGTTCCATCCTCCTTCAGAAGCTTTCTGTTTGTGCTCACGACAGTTGCACGCGAAGAGTCCACCAGCTACGTCGTTTCCCAGATGCTAGCTCCCAGACTCTGGGCCATAGCAATGCGTCTTTCTTCAGAGTCACTTACGTCAATGGTTTCCCTCTTTGAGGCCCCCATCGTCGCCCGAATTTTTCCCCATTGGTCTCTGTTCCGCATACAGCGTCAGGTGCTAGCAACACCGACACGTAGCAATCATTGTCGCTGTGTGTGTAGTTGGCATAATATTTTGACTCATCTGCCTGTAAGTTACTCTTTGTGAAGTTTCAGTACAATTTTATTTGACAATCTGGGTATGAATGATGTGTAGAACATAAAGATTGCTCCAACATTTCGACCTGGAAAAACAGTTCTTAGTGTATGTTGCAGTAGATCTGTACCAGATTTTAAGCATTTTCCTGCAGACGTCTGCTGGATGAGCTTCGTCAACATATTTGTTACTTCCTCGAGTGTGACATAGAGACACGTGTTCATTCGCGCTGTCTTTGTATACCTTTGATGTCTGCTATTATACAGCCTTTGTATATGCGAAACTCCTGAACAGTATTCCATCACGAAGGTGTCGTCGTCGTCGTCTCATTGTCGTCCCAAGTGGAAAGTTGGCCGCCATGTAGCATCTAGGAGGCCTGTCCGGAAAGTAGATCCGATCGGGTGCGAAATGGAAACCACAGTGAAAGTCCGCTGAAGCTTTGCACAGGTGTGTTGGGCAGTGTCTCTAGTATCCCCTTGGGTCAAGCCACATCGCTTTTTTTCAGTTCTGAGCGCACAATAAGCACGTAAAGTGTCTCTAGCCAAGTAACAGGACCAGGTGAGAGATTTCGCTTCACGTCTAGGTGCCCATATAACATAATTGTGCGTTTCCTTCTTCATGACAATTCTCGTCCGCACTATGCAGTGACAATGAAGATGCTCCTGCAGCGTTCTCGATGGGAAGTGTTTCATCATCCAAAAACAGCAAGTAGTAGGCTCCCTCTGAGATTTATCTCTGCTCACATAAACTGCTGGCTATGAAGACAATATTTTGAGACAACGAGCTGTAGACCAGCGTAGAAAATTGGCGAAAAGCGCAGTCGGCTGCCTTCTTTGACGAGGGTATGGGAAAATTGGTACAACGCTGTGACAAATGTGTAAGTTGGAGCGGTGACTATGTGGAAAAGTAGCTGCAAGATGTAGCTAACACTTGCAAATAAAATATTTTTTTCATTTTCACTGTGGTTTCCATTTCGCGACCGATTCTTTCCGAACAGCCTTGTATTATCTGCCATGTCGGCCAGGACTACAAATGTGCCAACTCTCATCTGCTGGCAAACGAATGAATCAAGATGAAAGCAGCCATCTCAAATGACTGCGCAGATTAATAGCGAGTATCATGAGATAGATAACCGCTGTCTTTGTGCACGCGATCCTTATTAATGTACGACTGGGTAGGTAAAAGGAGGTCTCACGTAATAAGGTATGCATCACAGTAAATCAGAAAGTAGAGCCTGCTTAGCTTTCACACAATTTTTGTGGTTGTCCAAGATGCGAATACGCTACGTGCAGTTGTCCGTGCGTGAACACGGTTCTTTTAAACTCACTCCGCAACCTTGGACTGTTTGGCATTGTATGTTGTTGATTGTCACATTGCAGCCTTATTTTACCGTAAATTGGGGCATTTGAAAGCTAAATGGCAAGATATTTGAAATGAGTGGAATTCGTGGTATGAATACTGACTCGCCTTTTTCTTTTCTGGTTAATATTTCCGCTCCTGTGATGTTGTTTAGAAGCTTTTTTGCGAGGTAATGCCAGGATCTTTGAGCTTATTTAGTAATTATATTGGTAACACAGGTTTTAAATATGTTTTCCTCCCACGATATCATATTCTGTATTCCCTGTTTTTTTCCGTTAAACTTCGTCATTGTTGTTGATAAAAGTTAGTTAGTTAGTTACGTGTTCCACTGATCAATAGCACGGAAAAACCGTTATGATGTGGAACGTGTCAAATGCACAAGAAATGCGCACAGGAAACATGTTTTTTTTTCTTTTTTTCTTTTGTTTACATTATAGTGTTTCCCTAAATATTTCTATTACCTATCCCATTCCCTTAAATGGCACAAAATGCATATATTATATCTCCAGATTTATTTACTCATATTCAAGAATTCATAATGGTATAGAAGGAGTTGTCAAGGAGGTATGATTTCAATTTGTTATTGAAACTATTACTGCTGTCTGTCAGACATTTTATTTCATCTGGTAATGTATCAAAAAGTTTTATAGCAGCATATTTTACCCCTTTCTGTGCCAAAGATAGGTTAAGTAAAAGATAGTGTAGGTCTTTCTTTTGTCTGGTATTGTAATCATGAATGTCGCTGTTTATTTTAAACTGGTCCACGTTTCTGAGAAAAAATTTCATTACTGAGTAGATGTACTGTGAAGCAGTTGTAAGAATTCCTAACCTTTTAAACAGATACCTAAAAGATGTGCGACTATGAACCCCACACATTATTCTAACTACTTTCTTTTGAGCAGTGAATACCTTTTACCTAAGTGTTGATTTGCCCCTGAGTATTATTGCGTATGACATCAGAGAGTGGAAGTATACAAAGTATATTAGCTTACTAATTTCTACATCCTCAAAATTGGCAATTATTCCGATTGCAAAAGTTGCTGAACCTAGTCGCTTTAGGAGATCCAAAATAAGAATTTTCCAATTAAAATTCTCATCTATATGTACACCCAAAAACTTAGTATGCTCTACCCTGGCTACTGACTTCTTTTGATGTGTTATGTTTATTGAAGGACTTTTACTTTTCGCAGCAGAAAATTGGATGTACTGTGTTTTTTCGAAGTTCAGAGCAAGCCCATTCGCAGAAAACCAATTAATAACTTTTCCAAAGACCTTATTTGTCCCCGCTGACAACCATTCTCTCTACAAGCGAATACAATTTCCCCATGACTTGTTCCTCTGCCTACGTTACACAGCACATCGACTTATACGAGTTTCCCGGAGTACGGATAAATTCTGTACGTGCCGTTTCCAAACTGTGTTAAGGAATGTTCGAGAATATGCTAAAGCATTCGAGAACATTCTAACAGCTCAAAACAATGTAGAACCATCTCAAATTTTTCCCTTGAAAGATACATTTGAAAGAGAAATTATGTCCTGCTGAACATCAGAATGTGATGCTGACCAGATCAACCTCTCATAAACACACTACCACGACAGTAACCATCGCACCAGCACTGTAGTGCAAAAGGGAAAACCGAGTGTAGCAGTACATACAAAGACCATTGACTGATGGCAGGTGGTTTGGGAGCTTTCGCCAACATCACTTCATAGTTGGTATATGACACTTCTTCATGTAAATCCTGCACTGTTGACGTGACTGCTTTTATAGTTAAGACTACGTGACCGCAGAAAGTCAACCACTGAGGTTTATTTTCTCTCTCCTCAGCAGAATGAGTTGATTGCGCCTCTCGCACTGGCCGTTGACGTTCGGACAAGTGGAAGAGCGGTGGCGACTATCCGTGAATGGGTCACCGAGCTTTTGAATGGGCAGCCGGCCCGGCTACACCTGCGGACAACAAAGACGGCGTAAAAAGCGGGCCGCCCCCTTACGATGCGCCCATGTTTCCGCGGCCCTAACTGCGTGTGTGTCCTTCGCGCTGCTCCGTCTTTGTCTTTTCTCCTCTTCTTTCCGCCGTTCCCTCCTCTGCCCGCTTCCAACCGCCTCTGCCCTTTCAAGGATGCGCTCGTAAAAAATCGCGCTTTAAAAAGCCAAAGTGGCAAACGAGCGGAAGCTGCGTAATTCGAGTCTTCCTGCGGCGCTGCGCGGCACGTGGTCCCCCCCCCCCCCCCGGCCCTTCCCCCCCCCCACCCCTCTCCCCCTGACGTCACAGCTCTGTAGACTCCTTGTGCTCCCCCTCCCTCGTGTCATTACCGGCTATGAGCGCGGGGCAGTACGCTCCGCGTCGCAGCAACTGAACCGCCCTCGCAGGCGCAGAGCACAGCAGAGCTTACTGCCGCCGTGGAAGCCGCACAGCCGATGCCCTCTTATTAACACGAAAGCGGGTCAGATTTCTGTCCCACTCTCAAATCTGCACTAACCTTGCTTGGAGACCTGAGAAAGAGATACTCAAATCACCCAATACCTCACTTGATAGTACACGACTTCCGTCGGCCAACTAGAAAGCAGATTCACTAAATATCAAAGCACGCTGAATGTATAGGGATCCAAAGCCTCTAAACTTTGTTTGTACTGAATACGACCTCCACACACGCTACTTTCTCTCGAGGCACACTGCTTTTATCTTACATTTTAAATAAGGACCCTCTCAAGTGCAATTTTTGGTTAATTGGGTGATTCGCCGGGAGGGGACCAAACAGCGAAGCCATCGGTCCCATCGGATTAGGGTAGGATACGCCGTTTCCAGCTTGCCTAGCGTGCGGACGTGGCGTTCTTTACCCAGCTTGCCTGAGAGAGAGTGAGCATCTCTGCAGTTTAGGACTTAGCAAATGGAACGATTGAGCTTGGAGGTAGAACGTTTTCGTTTAGCCATATACTGAGCAAGATAGCTAGAAGTGAATAGACGAGCGCAGCCTTGCAGCACCACGAGGTCGGCCGACGTACGCAAAACGACGCCGCCCAGCCACGCTGGTGATGTTGCGCCCGCTCCGGCCGCTGATTAATTTGTTGGATCACGTCGGCAAAGTTTCCACGAGGGTTTCATGGGCCGTGTATCGTAGAATTCTCCTCGCGCTTCGCATCACGCCTGGGTCAGTCGATAGGAATTACTTTTGACTTACCGCGCTTTACTCCACGCAAACGCAATTTATTACCACTGCCTGTTGGGAGTGTCATGTAATGTGATGATTGAAGGCCGTGAGTTAAAATAAATTTGTGCCGATCGACTGCATATGTTTTCAATCAAGTAGTTGAAATCCCAAGTCACTTTCTTAATTAATTTTACGTTCAACATTTGCATCTGGTGTTCAATAGCTGAATATAACATCAATGTGCACCCCTTTTTAATTAAAAGTGATCAATTCTGAATCAATTAATGTCAACACTGCCACCGCAGTTCAATCAGGAGTCACAGGGCCTTATTACTTTCTTTGCGTTATCCGATATTGCGGCAGTTTTGCACTCTCTGTTGATCTGTTAGTCAATTACCTGTGGTGAACACACACCAAAACCAAATAAGTGACGGGTGGGGTGTTACGGTACTGGGAGATGAAGAGGCTTGCACAGGATAGAGTTGCATGGAGAGCTGCATCAAACCAGTCTCAGGACTGTAGACCACAACAACAACAACAACAACACGGCAAGAAAGGAAGAATGAATTGATTGTTGGTGTTAATAGTGATCATCCTCCTTTACTTCCTCTGCGTTACTGCTGATGACGTGTCACTGAGCACATTTGTTCTGTGCACGCAGTACACGTAAGGCGCCTAGTTGTTTCTGTGGTGTCACCGCCGGACACCACACTTGCTAGGTGGTAGCTTAAATCGGCCGCGGTCCATTTAGTACATGTCGGACCCGCGTGTCGCCACTGTGTGATCGCAGACCTAGCGCCACCACAAGGCAGGTCTCGAGATACGATATAGCACTCGCCCCAGTTGTACGGACGACATTGCTAGCGACAATACGGACGAAGCCTTCCTCTCATTTGCCGAGAGACAGTTAGAATAGCCTTCTGCTTAGTCCATGGCTACGACCTAGCAAGGCGCCATTAGCCTTACCTAGTTTGAGAGTTATCGTATAAATGTCTCAAGAAGAACGTTGTAAACCAACATAGTTTAAAAGTTAAGTATATTCCAAAGCTACGTATTTTCTTTATAGCAGTCATAACGTATCCTGTTCCAGAATTGACGCCAGTCGGCGTGTGTGTACGCGTGCCTTTCTTTCGGCTCCCTTCCCAGTGTGGCGTAGCAAGCTTGTTACGCCACAACAGTTTCCACTGCACTGTGTGGAATACGGAGGTTCTTTATAGTTCACTAACCTGCTGTCTTCGGGTTGATGTCCCCAGCGCAGAAAACAGCACGCAGGTCGTAGGTTCTGTATCCAGAGCCTGCAACTGACTTTTACCGAGGTTCTGTTCTGAAATAATGCATCACTTCTTTGGGATGCCACTCGCATATTTTAATACAGCCACACGAGCAGACTACATGATCTTAATACAACACCTTCTGGTACAGCAAAGTACATGATCAAACACAATGTTTACGAAAATGTATCTTTACACTATTTGTGGCACGTGGCTGTGCCTCACGACTACCGGAGTGAATCTTTTAATACTGAATAGTGGCAGACACATCCTGCCACACACAACATGTCTGTTCATCTCGACTGCCTAATCCAGAGTGACGAACAGGAACTTAAGTAAAAATTGGAAACACATCCTACGACAGACAACGTGTCTGTTCTTCTCGGCTGCCTAATCCAGAGTGACGAACAGCCCGAAACACTTCTCGCGCCATACCAGAAAAGGCGTGGCCCGAACGCTTCAGAAGTGCTTCGTCTGCAATTTCGTCAGTCTTTTATTTTTGATTTAAATTGTTTTTAATAATTCTAAAATTACTGACTGATGGTCAGTTGTTGAGAGATAATTATATTAAAAAGTAAACTCATTCCAATGAGTAGTTTAACTAATAATAATAATAATTACTATGCTTTAACGTTTTGGCGCCCTTGCTCCGAACACAGCAGCCAATCACAGAGCAGCAGCGTTATGCAGGAGGTCTTTCTCAAGGAATGGTACCGAATCTAACATCTGTCACAGGTTCCTCACACCACATTTCGTCATCTATATACTTCTTGCATCTCCACTGCTCTGGGAACAGCTTCTTGGAGCCTAATATGATGGCTGACTAAGCCAGAAATATTACAAGGATGGGGAAGGAAGTCGGGCGTGTCCTTTCAAAGGAACCATCCCGGAATTTGCCTGAAGCAGTTTTAGGGAAATCACGGAAAACCTAAACCAGGATGGCCGAACGTGAGGTGCTGTTTATGGATAGACGCATAATTATATTAGCTACGAGATTGTGAAATAGCTTACACTCGTGTGGAGGAAGCACTTTCCGAAGGCAACGGTGAGCACAAGGTGTTACTATCTAAAGACTTTATCCACAAAATAAAGATTCTCTCAAGAAAAGAGTAGTTCAAGGGGATGACGAACATCATGATAGACACACCAAGCAGACCTTGATGCTGTGGACGAGAATTCTTAGTAGCTACTGTGTATCCCGCATGTTGTTTAATTTCTGTCGATACGAACAACACCTCCACCGCGTCGACATCGTAGCACTTATCTTCTCCGCAGGACTACGGAGAAGGGAATGACTTAAACCACATTTTCTTTGGTTGCATACATCGGAACTACACAGAACATAATCCGTCTCTCACATCAGTTACCGACTGCAGTCACTCAGTGAGCTATGGTTAGCACGCTGGATTCTCATTCGGGAGGACGACGGTTCAGATCTGCGTCCGGCCATCAGAATTTATGTTTTCCATGATTTCCATAAATCTCTGCAACCAAATGCTGCAATGGCTTCTTCGAAATGAGACGTACGATTTCTTTTCCCATTCTTGAGTCTGAGCTTGTGCTCCGCCTATAATAACTTTTATGTCGACGAGACGTTCAATCCTAATCCTTCTCCCTTCGTTTCACTTCAATTCCCGTATTGTTAGCACCGTTCTTCTTTTTCTTACGCCTTTGTCCCGCATCGGGCGCAGGGTCTGCATAGTTGTGAACAGATCTGCCATGGTTAGTGTAAGGGCTGACCGGATGCACTTCCTGTTGCCATCCCGTTACCTCCCGGGGCGAAATATGCGAAACCCAGCTACCTGCGTATAGTGTTATTCACGTGAAAATGAGCTAAAGTTTTCTAAATGTGTGCGAATCGTGTAACTAAGATAGGACTTAAGTATCAGCCCGGTATCCACTTGGCGTGATGTGGGAAACCACCGAAAAATCACATCCACGATGGCAGCCACAGCGACCCTCGTCGTTAATCAACCGAGAGGATTCGATCTGGGGCCGGATTTTAGTATCTAGACAGCGTCTGTAGACAATCGAGCGATTTTGTATATAGGCAAGTGAGAGCCATTTCTTGTCTATAGACAGGCTTTTGCAACAAAATCGCAGAATTTTTTACTCCCGTTTGAAATGGGAGAACATTTAGTGTGGATTTGTTGCTAGACATGGACACCAGTTGTTCTCTTTGCGCCGTGGATAACTTTTCGCCAGTTTTTTTGTTACTTTTGTTTTACTTATTGTTAATCAGCATTTATCAGGATGTGACCAATAGAGAAAGTGTTGCAGCCGACGGAAGGTTTTCATTGCCATCATGCTAATCGGAAGTTAGTATTTCGGAATGTAGAACTCGCAACAAGACGTTGGCTACTGAAGAGCTGGCCAATAAATATTATGTATCAGAGTGATAATGAAAAAAAAATACATGCTGTTATCTACTTTCAAAGTTAAAAATAATTACAGCTGAAATGAGGCTCTTCCGCAAACAGTTCAAACTCTTTCGGTTTATTTCACCATCCATTATTATCACTGCACAAGCCGCGATCCCAACAAGGTCAGCCATATTTAGCAAATATCGAGGAAAGAAGTATTCAGATGCGTACATGAGACAAAATATCTAGCTACTTGTCTGTAGACAATCCCTCTACAATGTCTACAGACAAATCGCTCGATTTTGTGTACAAGCGTGTACTTACCTTAACGTGGATGCCTTTTGGCATCTAGAACACTACGTACAGACCTTCAACTCAAAGCGAAAGAGACTGCATAAGATTCACGACAGGAGGATGGGCAGCATCGATCGGAAATCGAATATCCAAGTTACAATGACTCTCGTAAACATAACACCACATGGTACTAGTTGAAGTTACAAATAACAAATATCAGTTTAAGTTGGACTTAACAGTTTCACTTGGATGTAATGCTCCGAAGATAGCTACACAGTAGCTGAAATCGAACCCAATAAACAAAATAAAATATAAAACCGATGCCGCCCTTTCTCCTATCGCGAACCTCAATAGCAAGATCGTGAAATACACTATTCCTGATAGAAGTAAATCTGAACTACATGTAAGAGGTTGTGATCGCATTTCTTCGATTAGTAAACAAACTATTTTTGTATCTATACGTTACATGTATTTCCTTTCGTTCTATTATGCATATAATTGGGCGAATGGAGGATCCTTGAAACCAACAGAACTAAAAGCACACTTGATTTTTACGTGATGTGTCTCAGTCAACCTTTTGGAGTTCTTGTCCTTTGTCTTTGCTTTTGTCATAAGCTACTGCTTTTTCATCATTTTCGTTGCAAAAAAAAACCTGAGAATATAAGAACCTAGGTAAACCGAAGTGTCATAGAACTGATGGTATAGCCAACCAATGGAAAATGTTATATCTAACCAAAAGAATGCAGCAATTTCTACTTAGTAATTCAACCAATATAGTCCAGCCACGCAATTCTGACTGTGGAGAAATCACGTATTGGGTCCCTGAAGCCTTAGTCTTAGGTCCACAACTGTTCCTCATATATGTAAACAATCTTTCATCCAATACAAAACAAGCAGAATAAGTTGTTTTTGCAGATGACACAAGTATTGTAATCAACCCAAGCATACATACTGAAACAGAAGTAATGATAAACAAAGTACTTAAAAGTATCATTAACTGGTTTTCTTCAAATGGTCTCATCCTCAATTTGAAAAAGACACATCTTCAGTTCTGCGCACCTAGGAGTACTACACCATTGATAAGTGTAACACCTGGTGAGGAAATAATGAATAGAGAGGAAACTTCAAAATTCTTAGGTGTCCACATCGATGATGGTTTAAACTAGGAGAAGCACATTTTGTAACTCCTAAAACAATTTAGTTCAGCCACATTTGCACTTAGAATCATTGCAAATCTTGGGAAGAGGCAAATCAGTAAGCTGACGAATTTTGCATATTTTCATTGAGTAATGTCATATGCAGTAATGTTCTGGGGTAACTCGTCTTAAAGAAAGAAATTTATCCTATCTCAAAAACGTGCCGTAAGAATAATATGCGATGTTCACTCACTATCATCTTGTAGACACCTGTCTAAGGAGTTGGTCATTCTGACTACTGCTCCACATTATTTTTAGTCCTTCATGACGTTTGTTGCAAATAACCCACCATAATTCAAAAGGAACAGTGATGTACATAAATACGATATCAGAAGCAAAAATAACAGTCCTTACTCCACATTAAGGTTGTCTTTAGCACAAAATAGGATGCACAATGGTGCAAAAAAATTTTTTGATCTCTTGCCCAGTGATGCAAAGTGTCTGGCAGACAGCAAACGAAAATTATTGTAATGTGTAAAGGGTGGTACGTAGGAACTACTAACTGATATGTGAAAATCCTTTTTTCTTACAAAAGAATTAAAAAATTGAACTTATAAATGTTCTTCATGTAATCATATGGACAAATTAATTGGTGATGCGAATGTAAAATGACTCGTCCACATCATCACGATATATCGTGCAAAATAATCCATGGAACATGAAACCAACTAACTAACTAACTAGCCATTAGTTAAGAACATAAAAGTCGTCGTGTCAGGTTCTAAAACGCAAGGTGTGAAGTCTGATAGGAGGGAACATGTATGTTCCTATAGTGACCATAAATGCACATGTTGTCATTGCAAGAGTGAGCCAAAGCAACCCTTTTTCTTTCTCAGTGTTCTCCTGCATTGCGGTGAGGTTCCCTCTCTGTCTGCACTTGCCGCGATCTTGTGCTGGGTCAGGGTGGAGGCCTGCTATTGAGGTCTATATGAAGGGTATCATGAAAATGTTGCCTCAGCCTCCCAGTCGATTTTCACCCAGGGTCCTAGTTTTGCTATCATTTATTGATCTGCTCTATTTACATGTCCATACACTGTAGACAGTCTTCCCTTACCTTCTCCACATCAGATACCAATCCGTGCCACCTGTGAATTTCATTACTGGTCACATGGTGAGGAAGTGCCAGGCCGGACGTCCACCGAAGCATTTTGGTTACCATTACTGCAAATCGTTACTCTGTTCCTTTCGTTGCGGGCCTATATTCTGCACCACACAAGACAGTTTTCTACATGAGTCGGTCCGGTGTCTTGCTGTCATTAAGCATTGTTCGTCATCTGAGCCATGCATTGCTAACGCGGTTTGTGATTTTGGAAGCCAGTGAGCTGTCAGTAGCGGTTCAAGGGTCAACGTGCTTGAAGATATTTGCCTTTGGAAGATTATACCGTCGATATTGATGGCGACTGTATTATTTTCATCTGTTTGCAGGTTTTCAGTCTATTACGGCAGTTCTTCCAAGCTTGGACGTGTCCTTGAACACCGCTCTCGTCTTCAGCGGCCTGGAGAACGTCATCAGCGTACAGCAGTATCCAAGGTGTTAATTTCTCAAGGTGAAGAGAAGGGGTGGAGCAGATCCTTGATGGACACCTACAGAAAGAGGAAAGCGACCTCAGAAATAGATACTAATCGACTTTTACGATTGTGGTAGAGCACCTGAACCTATTTAACTAGTTCTTCAGGTAATTCATGGTCTCTGAAGACAACTCATATGAGATCACTTGGTTCAAAAATGGTTCAAATGGCTCTGAGCACTATGGGACAGAACTTCTGAGGTCATCAATGCCCTACAACTTAGAACTACTTAAACCTAACCAGCCTAAGGACTTCACACACATCCATGCCCGAGGAAGGATTCGAACCTGCGACCTCAGCGGTCGCGCGGTTCCACACTGTAGCGCCTAGAACCGCTCGGCCACTCCGGCCGGCGAGATCACGTGGTACTTGGTCACAAGCCTTTCTAGGTGCGCTAAATAATTATTGTCAAAATATTATTTGTTGTGTACTTTTAATCCATACTTCCCACCTCTTCACCCCAAACATGCTCTATGCATGCTGGCCAGCACTTACGCATTGTCTAAACTTCTGCTGAATAACTCATTTGGCAGAGTGCACAAGCACTGCTTCAACGTACGGCCCCGCCTTTCATCAGAAAGAAACTGATTTCCAGCCTGCAAGTCTTTGTGCGATCCAGACAAAGGACATTTGCTCTGGAAAACGCCTCCTGAGTACGGTGGATCCGAAAGACCGACAGACTTCCAGGCTTTGTCTATCGCAATTGTTGCCCTGGCGTTGTGGATCCGTGTTCTGACAAGACGTCGCTGAACTCCTGTCGACAGCAATGCTCGTCGATTCTACTTCATTTTAGGGCCAAAGTGAGTTTTTTGTAGGTCTAAGCACAATGCACTCACGATATGTCCTCTCACTACTTATTACACTCAACAATGAAAACCTTTCTTTGTCCCAAGCGGCAAGAGAGGATCAGTATAATGTTCGCCGTATTCGGAACTTTTGAGTGATGAGGAATGATGACGCCAATCCTCATTTACTCCCTTCTTCTATGGTTCGTGGTAAATAAGATCGACGTTTCACCCCTAGTTAAGATTCTGCCAGGAAGAGATACTCTGAAACTGGTGACAAGACAACCAGTCAGTGTAGAGTATAATAAATGAATTAAAATAAATAATAATACTTCCCTGGTAATTCACAAGTTGCAATTATTTTTAACAATCATTTACTAATTACAGCAGCAAAATTAGGATTAAATGAGTTAAAGAAGCAAGAGAATATTAAAACCTTTCACTGCAGAAACCTTTAAGCAACCAGAACTACCACCAACATTGTTCAGAGAAATTAAATGGATTATAAAAATTATAAGAAACGACAGCTCACAGGGTCCTGATGAAATTTTTGACAGATTTTCTAAAAACTGTTGTAACTTAATAAGCAATGTTCTTAGTGATATTTATGGCACCACTGGCACAGATAATTCCGCCAGAGAACTTAAAATAACCAAGCGTTAAACTTCTTCATGAGAAAAATGGCAAGAAATGCTTCAATTGTCCCGCTCAGGCTTCCCAAGGGCTACTACTGCAGTGGATGACCGCTACCTACGGATTATGGCTCGGAGGAACCCTGACACCAACGCCACCATGTTGAATAACGCTTTTTGTGCAGCGACAGGACGTCGTGTTACGACTCAAACTGTGCGCAATGCGCTGCATGATCCGCAAACTTCACTTCTGACGTCATTGGCGTGGTCCATCTTTGCAACTACGACACCTTGCAGCGCGGTACAGATGGACCGAACAACATGCCGAATGGACCGCTCAGGATTGGCGCCACGTTCTCTTCACCGACGAGTGTCCCACATGCCTTCAACCAGACAATAGTCGGAGAGGTGTTTGGAGGCTACCCTGTCAGGCTGAACGCCTTAGACACACTGTACAGCGAGTGCAACAGGGTGGAGGTTCCCTGCTGTTTTGGGGTGGCATTATGTGGGGCCGACGTACGCAGCTGGTGTTCATGGAAGGCGCCGTAGCGGCTGTGCGATACGTGAATGCCATCTCCGACAAATAGTGCAACCAGCATATTGGCGAGGTATTCGTCTTCATGGATGACAAATCGCGCCCCCATCGTGCACATCTTGTGATGACTTCCTTCTGGATAACGACGTCACTCGACTAGAGTGGCCAGCATGTTCTCCAGATATGAACCCTATCGAACATGCCTGCGATAGATTGAAAAGGGCTGTTTATGGAAAACGTGACCCACCAACCACTCTGAGGGATCTACGCCGAATCGCCGTTGAGATGTGGGACAATCTGGACCAACAGTGCCTTGATGAAGTTGTGAATAGTATGCCACGAAGAATACAGGCATGCATCAATGTAAGAGGACGTGCTACTGGGTGTTAGAGGTACCGGTGTGTGCAGCAATCTGGACCACCTCCTCTGAAGTTCTCGCTGTATGTGTGGTTTTCATGAGGAATAAAAAGGGCGGAAATGATGTTTATGTTGATTTCTATTCCAAATTTGTGTACAGGTCCGGAACTCTAGGAACCGAGGTGATGCAAAATTTCTTTTGATATGTGTAAATGCTATTAATTCTTCTGCTTCGGCGCAAAAATGAATTAAAATAGCTCCAATTCCCCACTGCCGCTCAACGTTTTCGGAAGGAGTGCCCTGGTCATCAGGCGAATGCCGCAACTGGAAGTGGTGTCCCATGTGTTCTCAGTTGGGAAGTCCTCCGTCTCGTTCCCAGTTTGTTGGAATACTTGGCTGAAAAGAACGGAAAGTTCTACAACAGACGGCTCAGCTTACACAGAATGAAAGGCATAACGAAACAATTGTCCACGTTAGAGAGCCAGTATAGGGAGAGAGTGGCCAACCGTACGATAAGGCGGCCATTTTTCTGCCAAACTGCGGGCGGGACTTTCGAATGGCCAGTAGTGGAGTACACACTCACCGAATCAAAACCACAAGACAATACGGCGAAATCATTCGTTAAATGCCGTTCTTTACAGCTATAACATACTCATAGTAGCCTACTACGTACCAGGAAAATTTGATACAGTGGCTGTAAAAGTTATTCGTTACTTGCATTTATCTCCTTTAAAGTTCGTTTACTAGACGTATTGCAATGAAGGTAATGTAAATAAAAAAATATAGTGTATAGCATTTGTTTTGTATCGCAAGTGCATAACGCTGAAGATTTAATGTACCTGTATTGCGTCAGATGAATGAAAGTTGTAAGCAGTTGTTTACTTGTGACATGCAAAAAGTGTGAGACGTATTAGTACTTCTTGTCACGTCTTCAAACTTTTTGCATGTCACAAGTAAACAACTGCTTACGACTTTCTTTCATATATATAGAATACCTCTCGTAGATAACAAACGAAAAAGATTACGAAAATCAGGTAATGTTAAATGTAGGCTACTGTAATAAAGGCCAAATATGACAAGAAAACTACCGTATCCCTTCTATCCCACAGTAAGTAGGCCTATTAAAAACTGCCTTCAAGAGTACTGTAACACTCCGGTTTATTTTACTTACTTATCCCGCTCGATCGAGATCTGATAGCAGCCCAAAACAGACATTAATTAATGTGACCGTGTACCTAATGGGGCTGGCAATCGGATTGGACTGCTACGGAGTTGTTACATTCCATTTTGTCCTTCTCGAATGCTGTAATAATAAAATGTCTGGTGGCAAGAAGAACAACAACACAGCTTCATTAATCAACGACCTATATTCATCGCAAAAACACAAAGTAAGGAGACAGCCACTGCCTTCGTCGTACTGAATTAATAACGGCTAATCTCAGCACAGGCCCTTTCGTTATTCATTATCATCACACGCAAGTTCAATCGCTGTAATCCAACACTATAATCCAACACTGCAATCCAACACTGCAATCCAAATGATGCCGGCGCGGTAGACGCGTAATTACAAATATCGGCACAAAATATCAATGAATCACACTAGCAAGTATACTTTTTCACTTTCCCGTATATTTCTAACACAAAGGGGTTAAACCACGGCGATGGCCACTCCCTTTGTCGGTGCGGTCTTGCATTCCAGCAACAGACCTCCACCCGGCTCGGCCCGCAGCGCGTACCACACACTACTCTGACTCAACACTCGCTCTCGCTCTCGCAACCCGACACACACTATCGATTGTTTGTCCTTTCGACCTGTGCTGTCGCAAAACTTATAGTAAGGGCACAGTCTAACATAACAGTCACGACACTTCGCCTCGATTTTGTTGGCTACAGCGCCAGCAGCGCCCCAAGCGGCTGGTAGGTTGAACTGTGAGTTCGGCGCGATCGTGAAAGCGAATAGTGATTGAGTATTTTGATTTATACAATGGTTTATACCATCGGGAGCGTTTGTAGCGCAATAAATTGCAGCAACAACAGGAAGAAGACACCACAGCTGTCTTTTTTACGTTTCCTAAGGATCCTGAGACGTATACACCATCATGTTACTAAACTGTATCGTCAGGATTCACTTGCAAACTGTATGTGTATAAATGATGAATGTATCGTTTTAGGAGCAGAAAATGGCTTGTTAATAGCAGACGAGAAGACCTTATGAAGAAAGACCCAGTTTACCCGCATAATAATATTAGGTTTTGTCCGCTACATTTCGAAGAAAACCAGTTCATAAACGCAGACAATAACAAACTCGTGTGGAATGCAGTACCCACACTGTTTGACATCCTAAATAAGCCACCTCAACTGACGATGAAGAGGAAACTGCCATAAAGATTCGACAGTCAATCTAAAGCTGTAAAACAGTCGTATGAGACAGAAGCAGCCAGTTCAGCTCTCCATGTATCAGTGCCAGATTCGTGCGAATCGTCACCACAGACGTTCTTTGACGATAAAGTGGTTAGATTAAGTGCAGCTGGTCATGTCTTACAAAAGCGTGTGAAGTATCAGAATGTGCAGATCGAGCGAAACTATTACGGGGCAAGGAAAGTGCCAACAGACAGATTGTTTGAAAATTATTCAAATATTTGGTTTTTCGTGAAATGTAATGTAATCAGCTCATTATAATGTTTTCAGCATATTTCTGCCACTATTTGGCATATAAAGATGAAGGTCGTACTTGTGGCAACAGGCGACAACAGTGACACACACAGTAGGCCTACAGAACGATAAACGAGCTGTCGATCGCTTTTGCATGTAGAGGTACATGTCTGTGCTTCTTACATGTGAATCTGTGTGTTTATATTCTTTTGATATCAACGTGGTAAGCAGCAATTCTGTCCAATGTCACAAGTGTTTCTTCACGAATGTGTTGTAGCTTGCCACTCTATTCATGGTTTTTGTCCATACTTGCGCTTATTTTAGAATCATTAATAGAAAGATATATGCGTTCCGATACTAAACAAACTCTTGAAGGCAAGAAAATAACTCGAATAATTCGGAAATTACGTAGGAAATGGATGTAAATAAACATTATGCTTACAACGCGTCTGACGTTCACCTTACCTGCCGCTTGGAGCGCTAGTGTCGCTCCATCTGTCAAACGGCAACAACTTTTACAGCAGTGAGTGTCGCGACTGTTATGTTAGACTGTGGTAAGGGCCTACGGACCCCTTACAGTACCTACAGTTATTTACTACGAATAATGTTTCAGCAGCCACGAAAACTGCGGAAAACGTGCCTACAACTTGGCTGCGTCAACAGTCAGGCAATAATACTGAAACCAAAATAATGGCGAGTGTTCTGATTCGGAACGAAATAAAGTTTGACGTTATAAAGGCGAATGAGCATGCGACAACAATTACAGGAACTTTCCGTTTCCAGCAAGGACTGTCAGATATTGGCTTCAGAAAAGCTTGTGATGCTACCAGTATGCACTCAATCGCTAATTACGTACTAAAAACGATATACAACTAAATCGAAAATGCATGCACAGCGCATAACAAGTCTCTCAATAGTTCAAATACCTTTTAATCGTTTCCAAAAGTCCCCTGAACCTCAATTCAACTCAAAAGCATGGCGGACATAGGAAGCGCGAGAGACGTTTGGCAGAAAAATGACTCCAAAGCTAATCAACCACTCACGGGCAATTTCACTTGTGGCCACTCTCTCTGTATACAGGCTCTCTAGTCCACGTGCATCGGCACGTCATTGTCTCGGCTGACGAGTCAGGCTGCCGGGGCAGCCAGCACGCTGACGGTTCGCCCAGTTCGGTGCTCCGGAGCGCGACCAGTGTTTACAGTTACATCCCGTGTTTTCCAGAGTGGCATCGCGCCTGCTGACGTCATACGGCGGTCGCGTTTCACGTGCAGGCAGCGGAAACTGGGGCCCCTAACAGCGGGCATCCAGGCCACCAGCAGCGGCGGTACGGCGGCTGTAGCCACGGCAGTCAGTGACACTCGAGAGCGACCGACGCTGTTCGCCTAGATGATACCAGCCATTTGACTAACACGTTGTTGCTGTCATGTTCTTTAACCTTCTGAGAAGGCTCTCCGCTAAGTTACGATACGTCGGATTATTTCCGTTGTTCCTGAAGCTCTAGAAACACCTATCCTCGGATTTTTGGGTCAATTGCTTTTGATGTGCTGCAGTCCCTAGAGAGTTGAAACCAAATGGACACACTAAACAAAAGAAAGGGACTTTCCATGCGTTGATTCACTTTTCTGACGGTAATATACTAGTGAAAAATGTTTTTGTTTCACTCAAGCCATGTATCATATCTGATACGTCAGGACTTTAACGAGACAAAATGATACGCGTATACGAATAAATGCTATCTTATTTTAGGTTAAACGCTACACATGGCACAAGAATTTTGAATGTCGTCTCCCTTATTCATTGAGATGTTCAAACGTGTGTGAATGCCTAAGGGATCAAACTGCTCAGATCATCGGTCCCTGGTAAGAACAACACACACACCCATGCCCGAGGGAGGACTCGAACCTCCGGCGGGAGAGGCTGCGCAGTCCGTGACATGGCGCCTCAAACAGCGCGGCCACTCCGCGCGGTTTATTCATTGAGATAAAACATGTTAAGAAAGGTCCAAAAATGTACAAATTACAAAACAGTTACTTATAGTTGTTTAAAAAAAATGGCTCTAAGTACTATGCGACTTAACTTCTGAGGTCATCAGTCGCCTAGAAGTTAGAACTAATTAAACCTAACTAACCTAAGGACATCACACACATCCATGCCCGAGGCAAGATTCGAACCTGCGACCGTAGCGGTCGCTCGGCTCCAGACTGTAGCGCCTAGAGCCGCATGGCCCGTCCGGCCGGATGTTTTTTAAAAAAGTCGCTAACTAGCAATACTTTATGTAGCACTTTTTAAAACTTTTTTATGGTCGTTCTTACTCAGACCTTTCCTCCTATTTGTATTTGGGATCTTCAGTTGCCTACAAAGAAATAATATAAGCTGAAACTAAACTCCATCAGAGCAGTCTTGACCGACCGCCGTGTCATCCTCAGCCTTATAGACGCCTCTGGATGCAGATATGGAGGAGCAATGTTGTCAGAATACCGCTCTACTGGTCCTTGTCAGTTTACGAGACCAAAAAAAAAAATGTTCACATGTGTGGGAAATCCTATGGGACTTAACTGCTAAAGTCATCAGTCCCTAAGCGTACACACTACTTAACCTAAATCATCCTAAGGACAAACGCACACACCCATGCCCGAGGGAGGACTCGAACCTCCGCCGGGACCAACCGCACAGTCCATGACTGCAGCGCCCTAGACCGCTCGGCTAGCCCCGCGCGGCTTTACGAGACCGTAGCGGCTACTTCTCCGTGACGCTGCTTGTCAGTCCGGTAGCACCTGAGTTTGCCTCTCAAGGGCTGAGTGCATCCCGCTTGCGACAGCGCTCGCCAGACCAGACGGTCACCCATCCAAGTGCTAGCCAAGCCTGACAGCGCTTGATTTCGGTGATTTGAAGGGAACCGGTGATACCACAGCGGCAAGGCCGTTGGCCTAGACAGAAATAACAGTGATAATTATACAATAATTTATTAACCATACACTGCAGGATTGACATGAGCCAAAACATTATGACCACTGCCCACTTCGACGTTGGATGCCTCCTGGTGGCGTTGTGGGCACGCACGTGACGCGGTAAGAGAAGTATGTGAGCAGAGCAGACACGGACGGGAGGATCACCCTAGCGAAGACATGGGTTGCAAATGGGGAAACAAATTAAGAAAGCAACTTCGACAAAGCACAGATTATTATTACGCAAAGTCAGTGAACCAGTATCTCAAAAACGGAGAAGCTCGTCGAATGTTCACGTGATATTGTCGTGAGCATCTGTGGAAAGAGGTAGAAGGACAGTGACACTAACACGTCCGTGACTGTTCACAGGATATGGGGCTCGGAGGCTTGTCTGATCTGCAAAGTAGGATCTGTGGCATCTCTGCCGAAAGAGCACAATGCTGGTGCACACAAGAGAGTTTCGGAGCACACCATTCATCGTACATTGTTGAACAGGTAGCTCCGCAGTAGACCCCCCTACGTGTTCACGTGTTGACTCAACGCCATTGACAATTACGACTGCAGTGACCACGGGACCATCGGGATTCGACCGATGGAAACGTGTCTGCTCTACGGGTGAATCACATTTTTGCTTCATTAGGTCGCCGAGGTGAAAGGCGGCTCGAAACGTGCTGCGAGCCACGGACGCAGGTTGGTGGGGGCAGTATTACGCTATGGGAGGCAATCGTTTGCGCTTGCATCGAAGACACGCTGGCGGCTGCGAACCACTTGCGTCCCTTCGTGACTGATGCCTTCCCCGACGCCATGTCCTCTTTCAGCGGTATAATTGTTTGTGTCTCGGAGCCAGAACCGCGCAACAGTTGTTTGAGGAGCATGTTGATGTCCCCGCGAACATATTCACCACAGGTATATCCTATGGAACCCATCTGGTTCGCTATTAGGCCCCATCATCGTGTATGCAAATCAGTGGCCAGTTATTTACGCGCATTACGTGACCTGTGCGTAGACATCTAATACCACGTACCTCCACAAACCTACCAAGAAACTGTCGGATCCCTGATACACCGAATGAGTGATGTATTTCGTTCCAAAGACGGACAAACAAGCTAATAAGCAGGCGGTCATGAGGTTTTGGCACATCGGTGTACATGTCCTACGTTTTACAAAACCGAATGAACACACATAAGGCATAAGAAACATCGAAAGTAAGTGCTAAATCACAATAATATGGAAGTATTGCGGTAACCTAGAAGCGCCGCCAGCAACAGATATACCTCAAAACAGAATATTTGTAGTGTAGAACCAGTTATTAGCAACTAGTTATCTCTGTTATTTCTTCGTAGGCCACTGAACGTGCCTATTACAATCAGGTAAGCATGTCAAGGCCCCGGGAGTAGACAACATTCCATTAGAACTACTGACGGCCTTCGGAGAGCCAGTCCTGACAAAACTCTACCATCTGGTGAGCAAGATGTACGAGAAAGGCTTAATTCCCTGAGACTTCAAGAAGAATATAATAATTCCAATCTCAAAGAAAGCAGGTGTTGGCAGATGTGAAAATTACCGAACTATCAGTTTAATAAGTCACAGCAACTAACGCGAATTCTTTACAGACGAATGGAAAAACTGGTAGAAGCCGACCTCGGGGAAGATCAGTTTGGATTCCGTTTAAATGTTGGAACACGTGAGGCAATACTGACCTTACGACTTATCTTAGAAGAAAGATTAAGGAAAGGCAAACCTACGTTTCTAGCATTTGTAGACTGAGAAAGCTTTTGGCAATGTTGACTGGAATACTCTCTTTCAAATTCTAAAGGTGGCAGGGGTAAAATACAGGCAGCGAAAGGCTATTTACAATTTGTACAGAAATCAGATGGCAGTTATAAGAGTCGAGGGGCATGAAAGGGAAGCAGTGGTTGGGAAGGGAGTGACAGAGGGTTGTAGCCTCTCCCCGATGTTAATCAATCTGTATATTGAGCAAGCAGTAAAGGAAACAAAAGAAAAGTTCGGAGTAGGCATTAAAATCCACGGAGAAGAAATAAAAACTTTGAGGTTCGCCGATGACGTTGTAATTCTATCAGACACAGCAAAGGACTTGGAAGAGCAGCTGCTCTTCCAAGTCCTTTGCTGTGTCTGATAGAATTACAACGTCATCGGCGAACCTCAAAGTTTTTATTTCTTCTCCGTGGATTTTAATGCCTACTCCGAACTTTTCTTTTGTTTCCTTTACTGCTTGCTCAATATACAGATTGATTAACATCGGGGAGAGGCTACAACCCTCTGTCACTCCCTTCCCAACCACTGCTTCCCTTTCATGCCCCTCGACTCTTATAACTGCCATCTGATTTCTGTACAAATTGTAAATAGCCTTTCGCTGCCTGTATTTTACCCCTGCCACCTTTAGAATTTGAAAGAGAGTATTCCAGTCAACAGTGTCTTGAAAGGAGGATATAAGATGAACATCAACAAAAGCAAAACGAGGATAATGGAATGTAGTCGAATAAAGTCGGGTGATGCTGAGGGAATTAGATTAGGAAATGAGACACTTCAAGTAGTAACGGAGTCTTGCTATTTGGGGAGCAAAATAACTGATGATGGTCGAAGTAGAGAGGATATAAAATGTAGACTGGCAATGGCAAGGATAGCGTTTCTGAAGAAGAGAAATTTGTTAACATCGAGTATAGATTTAAGTGTAAGGAAGTCGTTTCTGAAAGTATTTGTATGGATTGTAGCCATGTATGGAAGTGAAACATGGACGATAAATAGTTTGGACAAGAAGAAAATAGAAGCTTTCCAAATGTGGTGCTACAGAAGAATGTTGAAGATTAGGTGGGTAGATCACGTAACTAATGAGGAGGTATTGAATAGGATTGGGGAGAAGAGAAGCGTGTGGCACAACTCGACTAGAAGAAGGGATCGGTTGGTAGGACATGTTCTGAGACATCAAGGGATCACCAATTTAGCAATGGAGGGCAGCGTGGAGGGTAAAAATCGTAGAGGGAGACCAAGAGATCAATACACTAAGCAGATTCAGAAGGATGTAGGTTGCAGTAGGTACTGGGAGATGAAGAAGCTTGCACAGGATAGAGTAGCATGGAGAGCTGCATCAAACCAGTCTCAGGACTGAAGACCACAACAACAAGAATGTCAAGTTAAAAACAGTGATAAAAATTCACTTCTAAGAGGTATTTTTAGCCGTGGGATAAACAGCAAATGAGGAAGAAAGATTACAAATAATAACAGTGTCGTATGCAGTATGAAGCTAACTGAATTTTTTTTTCTGAAGTATTTCGAAAGAACGCCTTACGTTCAGCAACTCTAACGTTTACCACACCGCAACCTCCCATCCTCTTTCACGCAGATCTGCTCTAGTTTTCAGTAGCCATTTCCGGCTTGTGCAAAGCGCATTGATGTTTTGGGCATCGACAGTAGTTGAATCTATTTTCTCTTCCCGTTTGTTCTCTTCTATTCCTTTGTACCGCTCGTCTTCCTCAACTTCTGGATTTCCTTTCAAAGTTTTTCCTTTTTGAAAACAAAACAAAATGTAGTTGAAATTATAAGTGAACGAAGAGAAATTGTATCAGCTGCCAGATTCTCAAGGTATATAGAATGTATTAGCAGAGACCCAACGAATAAAATATAATAAGTCTAACAAAATACAATTTTAAGGAACTAATGTCAACTTTCACTTCCTTTTCTGTGGAAGAATGCTATTCAAGCAGCTGTTAATAACTTCCCTCTCTATTTTAGAAGTGAATGTAGCTAAAACATCAAACTAACACTTCGTTCGTAAATCCATGTTCGGCTGTTCAGAAACCGATTGTTATTCGTTGCTCTCGACACATGGGCTCCAGCTGTCGCCTGTTACACATCTCCTGGGCGGAAAGCTACGTATTAAGCTTTTCCTATGTTTTCTTGGTAGTATATTTCTATATTTCATAAATTTAATTTCGTACCTGTTTTTCTATCTCACAGGTGTTTTTTATATTTTTTATTTGTTTTAACTGTAAGTGCAAAAGTATAAATTCAGGCAATCTGTACCGCAGTTTTCATTTTTTCTGAAGAGCCAGCTACACAGGACACTAAAGCATCATCGTCCATCGATGACACGTCATGAGGACAGCAAGTTGCGTACTTACGTTTTTGTCTGCTTTCGCAGTTCACTTCTTCATTTAGTCTTACTAGAACGGGTAGAATGTGTACACGCTTTGTGCGGACGCAGGAGGAGCTGGCCGCAGTTGGCGAACAGCTGACTATGCTTTTGGCTAGGGTCAGCCACCTTCAGACTGCTACCTCCGGCTGTCGCGGCGGCGGAGAATCTGGCGCGTCGCAAGGAACACCTCAGTTGTCGGTTGTTTCCTTCGCGGGCTCTGCCGCCGAGGCACCTCCTAGCGTAGCCGACGCGGTGGATCCGCCCTCTCAGCAGGGTGAGTGGCAGGTGGTAAAGCGTCGGCGTCGCTCAAGACGGAGGACCAATGTGGAGCCCGGTCGTCTGGCCTCGTCCATTCACCCGGTGAGGGGCAGGTGGTCGTTCCTTGAGCATGGTCCGAGCAGGTAGGTGTGGGCACGGGTTTGCTAGTTATCTGGAGCTACGACGTAAGGCGCGTTATGGAACCCTTAGGGACACCATTGCGTGGGTTCTGAGGCCATCCTCAGTTCACACTGGCAACTGGCTGACGTGCTGGAGGCCTCTCATACGGGGCTCAAGCAGAGTTAGCGAGAATGTGCTGGCCAGGGCAGCAGTCGAACATTTTCTGTATCCAGAAAAGGCCCGTAGAGGACTGCAACATGCGGTCGTGCATTATCCTGCTGAAATGTACGGTTTCGCAGGGATCGAATGAAGGGTAGAGCCAAGGGTCGTAACACATCTGAAATGTAACGTCCTCTGTTCAAAGTGCCGTCAATGGCAACAAGAGGTGACCGAGACGCGTAACCAATAGCACCGCATACCATCACGCCGGGTGATACCCCAGTACGGCGATGACGAATACACGCTTCCAAAGTGCGTTCACCCCGATTTCGCCAAACACGGATGCGACCATCGTGATGCTGTAAACAGAACCTGGATTCATCCGGAAAAATGACGTTTTGCCATTCGTGCACCCAGGTTCGTTGTCGAGTACACCATCGCAAGCACTCCTGTCTGTGATGCAGCATGTAGGGTAACCGCAGCCATGGTCTCCGAGCCGATAGTCTATGCTGCTGCAAACGTCGTCGAACTGTTCGTGCAGATGGTTGTTGTCTTGCAAACGTCCCCATCTGTTGACTCAGGGATCGAGACGTGGCTGCACGATCGGTTACAGCCAAGCGGATAAGATGTCTGTCATCTCGACTGCTAGTGATACGAGGCCGTTGGGATCCAGCACGGCGTTCTGTATTACCCTTCTGAACCCACCGATTCCATATTCTACTAACAGTCATTGGATCTCGACCAACGCGAGCAGCAATGTCGCGATACGATAAACTGCAATCGCGATAGGCTACAAACCGACCTTTATCAAAGTCGGAAACGTGATGGTACGCATTCCTCCTCCTTACACGAGGCATCACAACAACGTTTCACGAGGCAACGCCGTTCAACTGCTGTTTGTGTATGAGAAATCGGTTGGAAACTCTCCTCATGTCAGCATGTTGTAGGTGTCGCCACCGGCGCCAACCTTGTGTGAATGCTCTGAAAAGCTAATCATTTGCATATCACAGATTCTTCTTCTTGTCGGCTAAATTTCGCGTTTGTAGCGCGTCTTCTTCGTGGTGTAGCAATTTTAATAGCCAGTAGTGTAGTACTTATGGACTGCGCCACTGAGGCGATACGATATGTGGTCTGATACGCAATGCAACTCATGGTACGACGCAGAGGCAACCTGCATTCGTGGGGTACATGGAGTAGCTGAGGCGACTTTCACTGGTTCACACACTGGGACGACAACAATACGCACCTCTATCGTATCCCTCGGCACAACATACAGTGCTGATTGCTCCATGCAGGTATGTCGTACGACACAATTGTGCCTCGAAAAATATTATTTTATGTATTCTCAGTAAAATCTAATTAAACTCCGTCCGAACAGGTCAAGAAGGCCCAACGGTACCGACCGACTGCCCCGTCATCCTCAGCGCTCAGGCGTCACTGGATGCTGATGTGGACGGGCACGTGATCAGCACAGCACTCAACGGGCCGTTATCAGTTTTCGTAACTCGAGCCGCTGCTTCCCAATCAAGTAGCTACTCAACTGGCAGTTTGGCATTAAAGCTTTTACTTTTTTCATAAAAAATTAGAAACCATGCTTGTTAGATATGTATGTGTTCTCCACTATGCAGTCTTCCTCATTTGATTATAAGAAAACTATTTTAGTAAAAGAAATTGACTTTTTCGCATCATATAGTCCCACATCACAGTTGGAGAATGAACCGGTATTTTTCGCTAATGCCCTAATTTATTGTGATACTTCACAGAAAAGTAAACCACGGTGCGTATTGTAAAAAGTTTACAGTGGACAGTATAGTTACATTTGGTGCAATTTAGTTCACAAACTGGTCCCTATGAAATACATATTCTAGTTAACGGCGCCAGAAGTGCCATATCTTCTTCCATTCTTGAGACAAGGGGCTGCCTAGCAAAGCACCAACCACAATCGAGGGGGGGAGGGGGGGGGTAGTTTGAGGGAAGACACCAAACAGCGTGGTCATCGGTATCATATGATTAGGGAAGGAAGTCACCCGTGCCCTTTCAAAGGAACCATCCTGGCATCTGCCTTTAGCGATTTCTATAAATGATGGAAAACCTAAATCAGGATGGCCGGACGCGGGATTGAACCGTCGTCCTCCCGAATGCGAGTCGCTTGCTGTGGTCTGCTATACGGAATGTAGGACTGCCTCGTGTTTGTGGCACAGTTGACAATTAACCTGGCTCCACCGAAAACGTTTCCGATTAAATCCACAGAGCAGTACATGACATACTTTCTGTCGCGCGTTGCAAGTAGCCAAGAGTACGTGAATCCAAGTAGCGGCCTCGTGTGTGACATCGCGCAGTCCCACACAAGCTTTGCGGTTGGACGGAAGCAATCTAATGGTCCAAGAGTCTCCTTGCCAAAACTTAAGATGTCAGCAATACAAGTGCACTCTCTCGCTTCTTAAATGAACTGAAGTACGTCCTAAACACACTGTATCTAATTATCACAATATGAAGTGACACTTCGTAATCAGAAATGTGCTAACTGCGAATTAAAATAAATGAGATTGTTACATCCCTTGATAGTAAACAAATACATTCTATTCGACTTAGCAGTCCGAGCAGATTCTGAAGAGGACGTGAACTACATGTTAAAAATATTGTCTGAGCGAATTGTATAATTTCACCAATGTGCTTTAATAGTTTAGTTTCTTGATTTTCTGCTAATTTAATATCTAATAGCCAGAGTTCTCGCGTTTTCGTTTGCGTCGGAAGGTAAACTGATTTTCTAACGTAACACAAGTTCATAATCGGGGGCGAATTATTTAATTTCACATGACTGCTTCGATAGTTAGGCTTTTGAATCTCTGCATATCAATCTATTAGACACAGTTCCTGCGTTTTCGTCACTGTCTACAGTAGAGTTTCGCAGCAACTGCCGATAGTTGGTTACGTGGGTAGTTTTGTTTTCCACAGTCTACAGTATGGATACGGACTGTGCGGATGCGAGCCGAGTTCGTGACACAGCGCTCTCAGCTCCAGGTTGTGGTGGCATCGGTTCCACAGATTGACGCTGCAGTGGATGGGCACCACTGTTGTGGGCCGAGTGTGGGGATCCAACGGCCAGTACGTCCGAGTCCTCTGATGAGTCCTCACAGTGGCCATCCCAGTTACTGCTCGCACAGAGGTCGACCCCTCACCTGTGTGAGGTCGCCCAGGGGCACGACAGGCGGCGAAAGACATACCAAGGGGCTGCACGTAAGGCCTCCTCGGTTTGTTTGACAAACAGGTTCCAAGTGCTGTCTGTGGCTGACACTGTCGCTGAGCCAGATGCTGTCGCCTGTACTGTTTCGGAGGAAACCACTCAGACTGCGAGTTCCAGGCAACCACAGAGGGTAGGATTATTGGTAGTTGGGAGCTCTAATGTTAGGGGCATTATAGGGCCCCTTAGGGACATGGCTGCCAAGAAGGGAAAGAAAGCCAGTGTGCACTCCTTGTGCTTACTGGGTGGAGTCATTACAGATGTGGAATGGGCCCTTCCGAATACCATGAAGAGAACAGGGTGCAGCCAGCTGCAGGTAGTGGCTCACGTCGGTACCAATGACGTGTGTCACTTTGGATCAGAAGAGATTCTCTCTGGTTTCGAGCGGCTAACAGAAGCGGTAAAGGGTGCCAGTCTTGCTTGCGAGACAAAAGCAGAACTGACCATTTGCAGCATAGTCTACAGGACCGATTGCGGACCTCTGGTACAGAGCCGAGAGGAGGGTCTGAATCAGAGGCTCAGACGGTTCTGCGACCGTGTAGGCTGCAGATTCCTAGACTTGCGCCAAAGGGTGGTTGGGTTTCGGGCTCTGATGAATAGTTCAGGTGTCCACTATACGCAGGAGGCGGCTATACGGGTAAGTAGGGGCTGTGTGGCGTGGAATGTGCGGTTTTTTAAGTTAGAGGGCCTCGGGAAAACACAAGAAGGGCTTCAGTCACAAAGGGTGCAGGCCGAACACAGGAATAACATAGATACAGAACCATCGGTACAACAGTTGTAAATTGTTGTAGCTGTGTTGGGAAAGTCCCAAAGCTCCAAGCACTAATAGAAAGCATTGATGCTCAAATCGATATAGGCGCTGACAGCTGCCTTATGCTGGACGTAAGTTCTGCCCAAATTTTTGCGAAGAACCTAACCGTGTTCCGTAAGAATAGGCTAAACACAGTTAGCGATGGCGTGTTTGTTGCTGTTAGAAGTAGCTTATCTTGTCGCGATATTGAAGTAGATACTTCCTGTGAATTAGTATGGGCAGAAGTCATTGTTGGCAACCGGAATAAGATCCTTTTACCGACCTCCCAATTCAGATGGTACAATTGCTGAAAGGTTCAAAGAAAACTTGAGTTTGATTTCAAACATGTACCCGACTCATACAGTTATAGTTGTGGTGACTTTAATTTACCCTCAATATGTTGGCGAAGATACATGTTTAATTCCATAGGTACACATAAAACAACATCCGAAATTGTGCTAAACGCATTCTCTGAAAATTATTTCGAGCAGTTAGTTCATGAGCCCACCTGAATAGTAAACGGTTGTGAAAACACACCTGACCTCTTAGCAACAAGTAATCCTGAGTTAATAACGAGCACCAAAACGGATACAGGGACTCGTGAACACAGGGATGTCGTAGCGAGATTTAATATTGTAACCTCCAAATCCTCCAAAACTAAACGAAAACTATTCCTATTCACAAAAGTAGATAAAAATCACTTGACGCCTTCCTAGGAGACGATCTCAACTCCTTTCAAATTAACAATGTAAGTGTAGACCAGATGTGGCTTGATGGTTCAAATGTCTCTGAGCACTATGGGACTTAACAGCTGAGGTCATCAGTCCCCTAGAACTTAGAACTACTTAAACCAAACTAACCTAAGGACATCACACACATCCATACCCGAGGCAGGATTCGAACCTGCGACCGTAGCGGTCGTGCGGTTCCAGACTGAAGCACCTAGAACCGCTCGGCCACTCCGACCGGCAGATGTGGCTTGATTTCAAAGAAATAGTATCGGCGGCATTTGAGAGAGTTATACCAAATAAATTAACAAACGGTGGAGCTGATCCTCTTTGGTACACAAAACGGGTCAGAACACTGTTGCAAAAAAAAAAAACGAAAAACAAATACCTAATTTAAACAGACGCAAAATCTCCATAATTGACGATCTTTTACAGAAGCTCGAAATTTAGCGCGGACTTCAATGCGAGGTGCTTATAACGAAAACCGAATAACACATGCCTAATTTAAACAGACGCAAAATCTCCATGATTGACGATCTTTTACAGAAGCTCGAAATTTAGAGCGGACTTCAATGCGAGATGCTCATAACAGTTTCCACAACGATACTTTCTCTCGAAACCTGGCAGAAAATCCAAAGAGATTCTTGTCGTACGTGAAGTATGTTAGCGGAAAGACACAATCAATGCCTTCTCTACGCGATAGCAATGGAAATACTATCGAAGACAGTTGCTAAACACAGCCTCCCGAAATGCCTTCACAAAAGAAGACGAAGTAAGTATTCCAGAATTCGAATCAAGAAATCTTCCAATATGAGTAACGTAGAAGTAGATATTCTCAGAGTAGTGAAGCAACTTAAATCACTTTACAAAACAAGTCTTCTGGTCCAGAGTGCTTACCAGTTAGGTTCCTTCCAGAGTATGCTGATGCAATCATACACAACCGTTCGCTGAACGAAAGATCCGTACCCAAAGACGAAAGCTGCACAGGTCACACCAATATTCAAGAAAGGTAGTAGGAGTAATCCACTAAATTACAGGCCCATATCGTTAAAGTCGATATGTAGCCGGATTTTAGAACATATATTGTGTTCAAACATTATGAATTACCTCGAAGAAAACGGTCTATTGGCACACAGTCAATATGGGTTTAGAAAACATCGTTCCTGTGAAACGCAACTCTCTCTTTATTCACATGAAGTGTTGAGTGCTATCGACAAGGGATTTCAAATTGATTCCGTATTTCTGGATTTCCGGTAGACTTTTGACACTGTACCTCACAAGCGACTTGTAGTGAAATTGCGTGCCTATGGAATATCGTCTCAGTTATGTTATTGGATTTGTCATCTCCTGTCAGAGAGGTAACAGTTCGTAATAACTGACGAAAAGTCATCGAGTAAGACAGAAATGATTTCTAGTGTTCCCCAAGGTAGTGTTATAGGCCCTTTGCTGTCCCTTATCTACATAAACGGTTTGGGCGACAATCTGAGCAGCCGTCTTAGGTTGTTTAGAGATGACGCTGTTGTTTATAACTAATAAAGTCACCAGAAGATCAAAACAAATTGCAAAACGATTTAGAAAAGATATATGTATGGTGCGAAAATTGGCAGTTGACCCTAAAGAAGGAAAAGTGTGAGGTCATCCACGTAAGTGCTAAACAGAATCCGTTAAACTTCGCTTACACGATAAATCAGCCAAATCTAAAGGCCGTTAATTCAACTAAATACCTAGGCATTACAATTTCGAACAACTTAAATTGAAAGGAACACATAGAAAATGTGGGAAAACTAACCAAAGACTGCGTTTTAATGGCAGGAGACTTGGGAAATGTAACAGATCTATTAAGGAGACTGCCTACACTACGCTTGTCCCTCGCCTTTTAGAATACTGGTGCGTGGTGTGGGATCCTTACCAGACAGAATTGACGGAATACATCGAAAAAGTTCAAAGAAGGGCAGCACGTTTTGTATTATCGCGAAATAAGGAAGAGAGTGTCACTGAAATGATACAGGACTTGGGATAGACTTCATTAAAACAAAGGCGTTTTTCGTTGCGGAGGAGTCTTCTGAGGAAATTCCAATCACCATCTTTCTCCTCCAAATGCGAAAATATTTAGTTGACGCCGATCTACAAAGGAAGAAACGATCACCATGATAAAATAAGGGAAATTAGAGTTCATACGGAAAGATGAAGATACTGGAATAATAGAGAATTGTGAAGGTGGTTCGATGAAACCTCTGCCAGGTTGTGAAGGTGGTTCGATGAACCCTCTGCCAGGCACTTAAATGTGATTTGCAGAGCATCCATGTGGATGTAGATGTAGACACTTAGATTACTTCAGACTGAAAATAAATGAAAACAAGAATAAAATAATGGTGACAGATAAATCGAAAATACAAGTAAGGGCACAATTTAAGATAGGAAATCAATTTCTAATGCCATTAAATGAATTTCAGATTTGGGAAGTACAGTAAAAGAAAATCACAGAACTATAATGGTTATTAAAAGAAGAACTGTAATAACTGGGCAGGCACTGACAAATAAAGGTAATTAATTAACAAATAACTACTTTCAAGTAGAAATAAGAAATTCATTAACCCCTTTATTTGGAACATTGTAAACTATGGGTATAAGAAAGATGGATAAGCAGTAGAAATGTGGATATGGAGAAGAGCCAAGAAAATACCCTAGACTAATACAAAATCTAATGAACAAATACGAAACGAAATTAAAGAGAAAAGGACACTAACATAATATAGAGAATAAAAACTAAATTAATTGGACACCTAATTCGACATAACAGCATCATAAAAGACCATCGTGGAGGGAACATTGCTGGAGCCCAGAATATTCAGATTGCGAAGTGTTACCAGTGGAATGAATTGCGGCAGCTACATTAACGTGGAGTTGTGTTTAGCATCTGATGAGATGATGAACACAGGGATAGGAATACGTGACCAAAGAAGTTGCACACGTGTGGGAATAAATGAAAGTTGTGAACTCGCAGTCTGAAAGTTTGAATATTGTATATAAATTAAGTGTCTACGTAGAAATTATGTGATTACTTTTTATAGTGTGATACGTGTGAGATAAACAACTGTGAGTTATATCGTGTTCTCGGATAGCTAGTACAGTGAACTGTTAATTCTAATTCCGGTAATATCGTGGTGTACATTGCAATATTTATTATACTTCCGATCAGAGGCTTCAGCTGGTATAGACCTCCTTCAGTTCAAAAGGCATGAACAGATATAGCAACAAGCTTTTGGATATGGAGCTGTCCTATGTTAGCATAAACCTGCTATCAAAAGTATAGTCAAAGTAGATTGTCTTAATTGGGCAATCTCTGGTGTTCGTATTTGAAAATACCTTAGGCTCAAAGAACGAAGCTGAGACTTGGCAGTGCTGTTAACGCTTCAAGGCAATACATTTTTCTCAACGATAGTTAACCTGCGGGAAACCTCAGATTAGATTGGGTTAGTACTTGTTTCATAGATCATGAATACGACACCTCGTAATGATGTGGAACGTGTCAGGTTAATAAAAGGTTTCTATACGAGATATTACATTACGCAAAATATTACATGACACTTAATATTTTTAATTTTTTGTGGGGGTTGGGGAAATTACCCACTTATTATATCCAAAAATTCAGCTAATGAGTAGAAGGAGTTGCCATTAAGAAATTCTTTTAATTTCCTTTTAAATGCTATATGGCTATCTGCCAGACTTTTGATGTTATTAGGTAAGTGACCAAAGAATTCGTGGCAGCATAATTTACCCCCTTCTGAGCAAAAGTTAGATTTAACCTTGAGTAGTGAAGATCATCCTTTCTCCTAGTGTTGCAGCCATATACACTGCTATTACTTTTAAATTCGTTCGGATTGTTAATAACAAATTTCATAAGTGAATATATGTATTGTGAGGCTACAGTGAAGATCTCTAGCTCTTTAAATAAGTGTCTGCAGGATAATCTTGGATGAGCTCCAGCAATTATTCTGATTACACGCTTTTGTGCAATGAACACACTTGTACTCAATGATGAGTTACCTCAGAATATGATGACATAGGAAATCAAAGAATGAAAATAGGCATGGTAAGCTAATTTACTCAGATGTATATCGCCAAAATTTGCAATGACCCTAATAGCATAAGTAGCTGAACTCAAACGTTTCAGCAGATCCTCAGTGTGTTTTTTCCAGTTCAACCCTTCATCAATGCATACACCTAGAAATTTTGAATATTCTACCTTAGCTACCGATTTCTGATCGAAGTCTATACTTATCAATGGTGTCATTCCATTTACTGTGTGGAGCTGTATATACTGTGTTTTGTCAAAGTTTAATGAGAGCCCATTTGCAGAGAACCACTTAATGATTTTCTGAAAAACATCGTTTACAATTTCACTAGTTAATTCTTGTCTGTTGTATCATCGGCAAAAAGTGCCAGCTTTGCATCTTCGTGAATGTAAAATGGCAAGTCATTAATATATATTAAGAACAGCAGAGGACCCAAGATCTAACCTTGCGGCACCCCATTCTTGATTGTTCCCCAGTTTGAGAAATCATCAGTTTTTTGCATATTATGTGAACTGCTTATTTCAACTTTCTGCACTCTTCCAATTAGGTACGATTTAAACCATTGGAGCACTGTCCCATTCATACCACAATACTCGAGCTTCTCTAGAAGTATTCCATGACTTACACATCAAAAGCATTTGATAGATCACAAAAAATCCCAACGGGTGACTTCTGGTTACTCAGAGCATTTAATATTTCATTAGTGAAAGTATATATAGCATTTTCCGTTGAAAAACCCTTTTGTAAACCAAACTGACATTTTGTTAAAACTTTATTTTTACAAAGGTGTAAAGCTACTCTAAAATACATAACTTTTTCAAAAATTTTGGATAAGGCGTCAGAAGAGAGATTGGGCTGTAGTTGTTGACATCAGACGTATCCCCTTTCTTTATGCAGTGGTTTAACAATGGTATACTTCAGTCTATCTGGGAGAGCTATTACATATGTGGCTAAGAATCCCACTTATTTCTTGGGAACAAGCTTTTATTATCCTGCTGGAAATGCCATCAATTCCATGTGAGCTTTTATTCTTGAGAGAGTTAATTATCTTCCTAATTTCAGCAGGAGAGGTGGGTGGAATTTCAGTTGTATCGAATGGTGTGGGTAAGGCCTCTTCCATTAACTGCCTTGCTTCTCCTAATGAACATTTAGATCCTATTTTCTCTACAACATTTAAAAAATGATTATTCAAAATGTTTTCAACTTCCGGCTTGTTGTTTATCAAGCTGTTTATCAGTTGTAGAAGTCTGCTGTCGACTGTTCAGGAAACGTTTCCATCTTGTCATCGTTACGGAAAAGCCTGCCACTCAATAGAGCGACGTAATTAACTTTTTTTTTTTGCTTGCAGGTACACGTGTGCATGTTGAAATAGGTGGTTCCAAACTAAAAAGATATAGTATATTGATAAAGTGTCATATAGTGGGCAAATTCTTTTTTGTACTCGAAGAAGAACAAGGCTGCAACGATCCATGTTGAAGATTTTGCTTCCTTGGGGATCCACAGCCTCTGAGCGTTTGATAAAAGAATTCATTGTACGATGTAGGCTGTATTGTGCTTTTTTAAAATCGTGTTATTTTCTAATTCCGGCCGTGAGCCATTACCAAACATATTTGTTGTTTATGATGTTCACGATATGTAATACACGAACATAGTACATGTGCTTGATAATGGCTACAGGACGAAATTAGCTAATAATGCGATTTCAACAAAGCACACAGTTTTAATCTGCCAGGAAGTTTCATTTCCGCGCACACTCCGCTGCAGAGAGAAAATCTCGTTCCGGAATCACAATACAGCCTACAGTGGACAATGTATTCTTTTCTTAAATCCATGTTGTGTTTGTGGTGGAGTACGGCATGTGATACGGTGGTCAGGTGCGGCAGGTCCGCCTCCGTGGCTGAGTACCCAGGGTACAGGATTTTCCCTTGCTGGGAGGAAAAGCATGGGGTGCACTCTGCCTCGTAATGCCAACTGAGGAGTTACTTGATTGAGAAGTAGCGGCTCCAAGTTCTGTAAAGTCTGCAAAACAGCAGCGAGAGCACGTTCTTTTGCAAAATATATTCTAAAATTCCGTTTTTAAAACATTGTTTCTAATAACTGAAAAAATAAAACAACAAGTAGTTAAAACTTCCGGGCTGAGAGGCCGTGATCGATGTGTAAAACTTCCTCTTCCTGACGTTTCGTTGCCAACTGCGGGCAACATCTTCCCGCAGTTGGCAACGAAACGTCAGAAAGAGGAGGTTTTACACATCGATCACGGCCTCTCAGCCCGGAAGTTTTAACTACTGAAGACGCCGCCCGTGAAAGCCTACACGTTATGATAAGAAAACAAGATTTAATATAAGCAAAAGGTACTACAGCCTGTCTCCTTAGCAGCGTCACTTCTCTCTCTATATCAGTTCGACACGTTACCAGTACAAGTCAGTAGTCGTGACCATCACATCACGTCTTCAACTGCTACCAATCTTTATGCTCAAACAGTTGCATTGTAGCTGCTCGGTTTTATGTGTCCATATTAATTAATAAAACCACTAATGATGAATGAGGATAAATGTATTCATGGTCCATCGGGTTCACGTACAATTCCGTCTTCCTGAAGAGTTTGGAAGAACACAACACGATATGACATGAGATAAGGAGTTACATGTTTAGAAACTATTTTAATGTCATTTGCCTTCTGCTCATTAAGTTGTACTACAACTTTATTTAAGTTCGTATTCGTTATTGCAAACAAGTAACAGTCTTGAACACGAACTTTGCCGATGTGTACCGCTCACAACTTCGGAAGGAAGCTCAATTTTTTTTGGGTGTACTACACACACACACACACACACACACACACACACACCACACACACACACATACCGCTAACCACCGCATCAAGTCGGTCACACACTGTCACGTCCACAGGTGCCGGTGCAGCGGCAAACTATAGTTACTTTGAAATTTAATACGCAAGTACTATTTTAAAACTCTGATGCCGACTTGTTCCAGCGATTCAAAAAAAAAAGAAAAAACGTGTGACGTGTCGGTATGCCGTTCTAGTGCTTTCCGGCAGAATTTAGGCCTTGTTTGGATCTTCAAGCCTGGATGAGAAGTTCCGTCTTTTAGGTGGGGCAGACGCTTCCAGTTGGTCCAAGACGATGACGAAGTTGCTAGACCATCTCCGGTGAATCGCTACCGAAGCGACAGCGGAAGAATTGAAAATCAGTCATTGATCAATTTTCAACATTTTGCAGGTATCGAACATAAGAACGGTCGCCGTCTGCTGGATTCTGTGACTGCTGACACTGTAAGTAGGCTGTTTAGGTTTTTATGTTGGTGACGCCACGTAGCGCTCTGCATGAAAATCACTGACTGTGCTGTGTGTAGTCTGTGGCTGGTTGGACTCATTGTTGGAATATTCGCTTGTGTAGTGTTGGGCAGATGGATATGAACAGCGCGTAGCGTTGGGCAGTTGGAGGTGAGCCGCCAGCAGTGGTGGATGTGGGGAGAGAGATGACAGAGTTTTGAGAGTGGACGATCTGTCGTACGTGAGTCCGTCAGAAAAAGGAAATTTGTTTTCATTTGCTAACTATGCCTATCAGTAGTTAGTGCCTTCAGTAGTTAGAATCTTTTATTTAGCTGGCAGTATTGGCGCTCGCTGTATATCAGTAGATCGGGTAACAAAGATTTTTGTGAGGTAAGTGACTCAAGAAAGGTATAGGTTATTGCTAGTCTGGGCCATTCTTTTGTAGGGATTATTGAAAGTCAGACTGCGTTGCACTAAAAAATATTGTGTGTCAGTTTAGTGACGATGAGAATAAGTAAATGGAGAACTGTCTGAGTGCGTTCAGTTTTACTCAGCTGTCTTTGTATCAAATAACGTAGAAGTTTACCAGCGCAGTAATTCATAATTTTTTTAAGGGGACGTTCCAACACCTATTCAAAAACACAGCGAGCCAAGGGAAGATCGGAAACGTTGCAGGTGTGCCAGACCAGTCCAGATCACTTGTTTAGCCGCCTGATCTCCTTGGACATGTACTGGGTATATCAACATCACTCAAAATGCAGAGACCCAACCAAAACCGGGAAAGGTGATGCTGGGTATTTTTTGGGACTGGTATGTTAGTGACGCTAACAGATCATGCAAACCGTACCGGAGCATACTACCGATACTGAAATCTCCTGACGATTTCAAGACGAAGCGTGGCGGAAGGCTTTCCGAAGACGTGCTTTTGTCCTCTGACAACGCCCCGTGCCCCGTCTCATTCTGCAAAGGAAGCGTCGCACAAACTCCTTCTATAGACCATCAAATTTTGCCCCCCCCCCCCTTCCCCACCAGCCCAGTTTCTCCTGGCATGGCGTGCTCAGTGACTTTTCGCATTCCGTCGGATTAAGAAACCATTACGGGGTATGCATTTACGGTATTACGTCGAGGTAATTTTTCGAAATGAAACGTTTCCAGAACAGCCAAACAACCTAGGTCTGCGGCAAGTCATCCCCAATTGGGACAAATGCGTCGCACTGATGGAGGGAAACGTAAAAAACTGTAAGTGTCGTGCCCGTATCTTGATTTTTTCGACGTTATAATTAAATATTTCCGACTATCCTCCGTAAATTAACGAGAGATAGAGGCTTTGTACTTTGGTGGGCGACCTGCAGCCATGTGTTTGACCGGTAGGTGTAAAGGAACTGTATGTACCTTACGCACGTCTGTAAAAGCAGCCTGTTACCGCTGGAGAAGAGTTCACAGGGTGTGTAAGGGATCCGAGATCCTACGAACATGGATGCTAGTATCTGACACTCAGGTCGATAGCAGACAGGAGTCGATTGTCGAGTGTTGCAGGAGGCAGCGAGACGAGTGTTGAGTGAGGAGTAGTATGGGAGAGTGACGACGGAGAGGTAGTGCTGGAGAGACGGGCAAGAATGGTGATCGAGTGAGTTGTAAACGGTAAAATTCACCGGAGTATGACGAGTGAGCACGTCCCCCTGATCGTCGTGGGGTTGACCCTCACTAATACCGATCCGCGAGTGATATGCAACAGAAAGTGACAAGTGCCGAATTACGTGTTTCGCGTCAACCGCGTCGGCCAGCAACAACCATGAATTGCAGTGAGGATTGTTGTAAATGTTAACCATCAGCATTGCGTATGACGAAGTAATTAATATCAGCAACCAATAAAAAGATATAACCATGATTAGACTTGTAAGGCGAAGGTAGCAACTGCCTCAGCATTTGTGTGTTAGTAGGAAATATACAGGGTGATTCAAAAAGAATACCACAACTTTAGGAATTTAAAACTCTGCAACGACAAAAGGCAGAGCTAAGCACTATCTGTCGGCGAATTAAGGGAGCTATAAAGTTTCATTTAGTTGTACATTTGTTCGCTTGAGGCGCTGTTGACCAGGCGTCAGCGTCAGTTGATGCTAAGATGGCGACCGCTCAACAGAAAGCTTTTTGTGTTATTGAGTACAGCAGAAGTGAATCGACGACAGTTGTTCAGCGTCATTTCGAACGAAGTATGGTGTTAAACCTCCTGATAGGTGGTGTATTAAACGTTGGTATAAACAGTTTACAGAGAATGGGTGTTTGTGCAAAGGGAAAAGTTCTGGACGGCCGAGAACGAGTGATGAAAATGTAGCACGCATCCAGCAAGCATTTGTTCGCAGCCCAGGAAAATCGACTCCACAATCAACTGTATGGAGAGTCCTACGAAAAAGGTTAGTTATGAAAACTTATCGTCTGAAATTGGTTCAAGCACTGTCTGCAGCTGATAAGATTAAAAGAATCGATTTCTGTGATTTTATCCTTGCTCAAATGGAAACAGATGAATCTTTCGTTTCAAAGATTGTGTTTAGTGATGAAGCAACTTTCCACACTAACGGGAAAGTCAACCGTCACAATGTCTGTATATGGGGCACTGAGAATCCGCGGGAAACAACTCAGTATGAACGTGACTCGCCTAAGGTGAACGTTTTCTGTGCCATTTCAGCCAATAAAGTTTTTGGTCCCTTTTTCTTCGAAGGTGCTACTGTAACTGGACTACAGTATCTGGAGATGTTAGAGAATTGGCTGTTCCCTCAGCTCGAACAAGAAGCACAACAATTCATATTTCAGCAGGGTGGAGCGCTACCACATTGGCACTTATCTGCCCGTAACTACGAACGTCAACTACCCGAGGCGATGGATCGGCCGCCAGGCAGCCCGTGACAGAGCACTTCACTGGCCTCTAAGAAGCCCTGATCTTACCCCCTGCGATTTTTTCTTATGGGGGTATGTTCAGGATATGGTGTTTCGGCCACCTCTCCCAGCCATCATTGATGATTTGAAACGAGAAATAACAGCAGCTGTCCGAACTGTTACGCCTGATATGCTACAGAGAGTGTGGAACGAGTTGGAGTATCGGGTTGATATTGGTCGAGTGTCTGGAGGGGGCCATATTGAACATCTCTGAACTTGTTTTTGAGTGAAAAAAAAACCTTTTTAAATACTCTTTGAAATAATGTATAACAGAAGGTTATATTATGTTTCTTTCATTAAATAAACATTTTTAAAGTTGTGGTATTCTTTTTGAATCACCCTGTATATCAGTTTGTACATCGCAACCTTTGTGGTCCTTAATAATAGACAAACTTTCTATCATTTCCACTATTCAATCTCAGAACAGCCCCACTCGGTTGAAATACCCCCGAAACCAGCAGAAAAACCGATAGCCTTTCTTCCATTAAGCACACGGTCATATAATCATAATAATCGACTGTTTGCCGGCTTCGATAAATTACACAAAATCCAGTAAAGGAATTAAACGGGGGTGTTTCAGGTGCCCATACAAATCACGAAAACAAATCATCTCTGTCTGTCTTCTAAATTTAAATAACACCCAGTGATCATGGATGTGTAACACGTCTAACTGCATCGACACACATTTTCCGCAAGCCACCGTATGGTGCGTGGCTGAGGGTATCCTGTACTACTACTAGCCTTTTCGTTTCCTGCTCCACTCGCAACTAGAGCAACGGTAAAACATCCTTCTCTTATGCAGCACATTTTCTTCGGCCCTTTTCCGTTGGAAAAATCCCGAATTTATTGTGACACAGTCTGGAATGTTCCCGCTTCAGCTCCTACAGTTTCATGAAGTTCCGATAGGTTTCGGTGCTGCACGTAACCTTCAAAATGGCGTCTGTAGCGCATGTGCGTTCCAAGCAAAGAGCTGTCATTGAGATTTTTTTTTATATACTCGTACTCACTTCCAGAATGTCTACTGGGACCTGGCAGTGAACGAATGCACGGTGCTAGACGTTGGGCGAGGCGTCTGTCATCACCACAACGAGGTCCCGCGAACTGTCCAGTGTCCTACGTGCTGGCCGACCACACACAGGTGTGACTACTGCACTGTTGGAGCTTTATGACACTCTCATTCGTCGCCACGAGAATCTAAACGCACTTCTCCTTTTCCATTAAAACGCAAGACCTTACACAAGTCTGCGCATCCCAGAGGAGCTCACAAAATTTTATTGGGCCGTTCTTCCTCATCCACCCTGCAGCCCATATCTCCCATTTCCCAACTTCCACCTGACTGGCCCAATGAAAGATGCACTCAGCAGGAAGCAGTACGGGGATGATGGGGAGGTTTCTGATGCAGCGAGACGCCGGCTCCGCCGTCGACCCGTACAGTGGTACCAATTGGTCACACTGGCGCACCCAGAAAACTGGCGTAGGGCCGCACGTTGCACAGAATGTATGCCGAGAAATACGATATTGGAGCCAGAAGAGTGAGGAACAATATGTTGTCTTGGAATCTTGAATAAAACCAACCTGCTTTCGGAAAAAAAGTGTTGCATCATTTATCAAACGCCCCTCGTACGTTGTCGACAGGAGAGTCGTTCTGCAGTCAGCTTGAGATGTAGGTTATGAAATTTTTCTCTGATGCGTCCCATGAAGATAACATCATCCCTCCGGGAATTCGCTCTGAGTTCAGAAAGCGCTTCTGTAATATTCGCGATTTGATCGAACCTACCGGTAATAAACGTAGCAGCTCGACTCTAAATAGTTTCGATGTCTTCCTTTAATCCGACCTGGTGAGGATACCAAACATTCGAGCAGCACTCAAGAATGGGTCTCCCGTTCTATACGTGGTTTCCTTTTAGACGTGAGTTACACTTTCCTAAAATTCTCCCAGTAAACGGTAGTCAGCCATTCGACCAGCCTACCACCGACCATACGCGCTCCTTCCATTTAAAATCGCTTCACAATGTTACGTCCCGATACTTGACTGACGTGGCTGCGTCGAGCACTAGACTACCATAGCTGTATTCGAATATTACGGGATTTTTTCCTCCTACTCACTTGCATTAGTTTCTGTACTCAATGACGACACCTTTCCCGTACACCAAAGCGGAGAATTTATATACCTTAGAATAACAGCGGTCCGATCAGACTTCCCTGGGACACTCTTGACGATATTCTTCTCTGATGAACACTCACAATCGAGGACAACGTGCTGGGTTCTATCCCTTAAGAAGTCTTTGAGCTGTTCACATATCTGCGAGCCTAATCATTATGGCCGGACCTTGGTTACCACCATGCACTGAGGCACCGTGTCAAACGCTTTCCAGAGATTTAAGAATATCAAAACAGCGTATTGCTTTTCATCAGTGGTTTACAGGGAATCGTGCAAAACAGAGCAGGCTCAGTTTGATCGACCAGTGGTCCCTAAATCCGTACTGATTTGTATACAGTTGGTTTCCCATGTCAAGGGAACTAGTTACACTGCTGGCCATTGAAATTGCTACACCAAGAAGAAATGCAGATGATAAATGGCTATTCATTGGACAGATATATTATACTACAACTGACGTGTGATTACATTTTCATGCAATTTGGGTGCATAGATTCTGAGACATCAGTACCCAGAACAACCGCCTTTGGCCGTAATAACGGTCTTGATACGCCTGGGCGTTGAGTCAAACAGAGCTTGGATGGCGTTTACAGGTATAGCTGCAACACGATACCACAGTTCATCAAGAGTAGTGACTGGCGTATTGTGACGAGCCAGTTGCTTGACCATCATTGACCACACGTTTTCAGTTGGTGAGAGATCTGGAGAATGTGATGGCGAGGGCAGCAGTCGAATATTTTATGTATCCAGAAAGGCCCGTACAGGACCTGCAACATGCGGTCGTGCATTATCCTGCTGAAATGTAGGGTTACGCGGGGATCGAATGAAGGGTAGAGCCACGGGTCGTAACACATCTGAAATGTAACGTACGCTGTTCAAAGTGCCGTCAATGCAAACAAGAGGTGACCGAGACGTGTAACCAATGGCACCCCATACCATCACGCCGGGTGATACGCCAGTATGGCGATGACGAATACACGCTTCCAATGTGCATTCACCGCGATGTCGTCAAACACTGATGCGACCATCATGATGCTGTAAACAGAACCTGGATTCATCCGGAAAAATGACGTTTTGCCATTCGTGCACCCAGGTTCGTCGTTGAGTAAACCATCGCACGCGCTCCTGTCTGTGATGCAGCGTCAAGGGTAACCGCAGCCAAGGTCTCTGAGCTGATAGTCCACGCTGATGCAAACGTCGTCGAACTGTTCGTGCAGATGGTTGTTGCCTTGCAAACGTCCCCATCTGTTGACTCAGGGATCGAGACGTGGCTGCACGATCCGTTACAGCCATGCGGATAAGATGCCTGTCATCTCGACTGCTAGTGATACGAGGCCGTTGGGATCCAGCACGGCGTTCGGTATTACCCTCCTGAAGCCACCGATTCCAAATTCTGCTAACAGTCATTGGATCTCGACCAACGTGAGCAGCAATGTCGCGATACGATAAACCGAAATCGCGATAGGCTACAATCAGACCGCTATCAGAGTCGGAAACGTGATGGTACGCGTTTCTCCTCCTTACACGAGGCATCACAACAACGTTTCACCGGGCAACGCCGGTCAACTGCTGTTTCTGTATGAGAAATCGGTTGGAAACTTTCCTCATGTCAGCACGTTGTAGGTGTCGCCACCGGCGCCAACCTTGTGTGAATGTTCTGAAAAGCTAATCATTTGCATATCACAGCATCTTCTTGCTGTCGGTTAAATTTCGCGTCTGTAGCACGTCATCTTCGTGGTGTTGGAATTTTAACGGCCAGTAGTGAATTTTTGAACTCGGAAAAAGTTCAAGAATTCTGCAGCAAACTGATGTTACGGTTATTTGTCTGTAATTTTTGCGGGTCAGTCCTTTCACTCTTGTGATATATAGAAGTCAGCTCGGCGTTTTTATAGTCGCCTGGATGAGAGTTTCGCAATAAATGCGTTGTAAGTAAGAGGCCAAAGCTGTAGAATACTCTCTGTAAAACTTAATTGGTGTAAAGATTAATAAACGCGAGTGCATATAGAAATCAGCACTTTCAGTAGTGGTCAGACATAACCTAAGCCGTGGAGCGGGCGAGTCCCCTCGCCGCTCATCGCTGCGGGGATGGCAGCCCTGGGCGCGCGCGTGCCGGGTGCCGTGAAGCGCGGCGGCTCGGGTGCCCCACCGTGTTGGTGCAGCGACTGTACAGGATGGAGGGCGGCGCACAATGGGAATGACTTCAGCGATGGCGAGATGCTGCGGGCTTCCCGTGCCGCGCCACGCCACGCCCTCTGTCTCCTTCATCACGCGACACTTCCGGCCGACAAAATGGCCGCCACGGCCGCAGCCGCCACCGCGGTTCACGGCGCCCCGTTTCCGCCACAAATCACTCAAACCTGGCCGCAGCTGGCCAACTGAATTATTCCGGTTACTTGTTCCTGCTGTCGTTTCTCCGTGATGCTTTTCGGACTTGTACGTACGCCATCAGATGATAGTTCACAGTTTTGAAAACAACTGACACTCGGCAAGTTTTTCGACATTTATTAGGAACCCCTGTTTCAATGAAATACTGAAGCAATTCTTCCTCTGCTCTCGACTTCTGCTTTATCAGCCGGCCAGTGTCCTTCAACTTCGTGAATCGGCGGAAAGCATGTGGAATGCTCCACGTAATAATTAACCCTACGTTACTAAACCCTCGTAAAATTTACGATTGCAGTTTTTTGGATTTGAGGTCCGCCAGTTTTGCAAAACACCGTTTTCCTCAGTACCCAAACATGTTTCGGCACCACTGTGCCATCATCAGTGCGTTTTCGTTTTTATTTTTCTTTATATTCGGTGAGCATGAATTTTCTGGACCGCTATTGTGTTCATTATTAGAGGTAGCTTGTCATGTTTTCGCGTGGCAAGCACTTCCATTCTCCGCATCATGCTGAGATGTTGTGATGCATACGTAACTATAACAAGTATTTTCGACAAATAAACGTAGTAAAACGCTTTTCACTACACCAGAACACAGTGTGAGTGTGGTTTTTCACACAATGACACTGTGTTCTGGTGTAGCATGATGCGGAGAATGGAAGTGCTTGCCACACGAAAACATGACAAGCTACCTGTAATAATGAACAAAAAAGTGGTCCAGAAAATTCATGCTCACCAAGTATAAAGAAAAATAAAAAGTAAAACCCACTGATTATGGCACAGTGGTGCCGAAACATGTTTGGGTACTGAGAAAAACGGTGTTTTGCATAACTGGCGGACCTCAAATCCAAAAAAATTTAACTGCAAACACAGCCAATACAAGGAGCTGAAAATCAAAAAGATGGATATTTTACGATTGCAGTTTGTAGCGATTCGCGGTTACCGCCAATCTGATATTGTCAGCATAGGATGTAATACATGACATTTTGTAATTATATTGTATGTGACATACGACTAAAGACCTTCCAAATTATGACTTACTTTGAATGAAATATGGAGTAGCAAAATTTACAATAGTTTAATAACAATGTAACACTTTCCTCCCTTTAGTGTTCTGGGGTTAAACTGAATAGTGGTGACCATGGTCGTCTGCAGAAGTTTGCGCAAGAAGGAGCAAAATTCTAAAATTGTCACTTTTGATGTAACTGAATCGTTTAGTTCGAAAATGTGATGTCCCGAAAGAACTTAATTTGACAAGAAGTGCATATAAGTACTGTAACTCAAACGATTGATACTTATCACCTAAGTGTGAAATACGAGCAATGTTCACGTTAGGATTTTGAACCGAGCATGCCACTCGGTAAGTGATGTATAAGGCCACTATTTCGACACGGTTATGTAAAATTTCGCAACCATTCCGAACGCAGAGGAGCACCGGAACCGGCGTCGTACCAAGGAATCTGCGTATTTTACCGTGAAAAAAAAAAAGAAACAGAGAGAAAAGACGAACACTGATTGCTAGAAACACGCATTTCCTGCTGCACGGGACGTGCTGGATCTGCGTTTTAGTTCCGTCGTAGACACTCTTTGCTATAAATTCGTGGGAACTCCGTAACGAATAAAAATCCTGTACACAGAATCCAGAAAGAGGTAAGTGCCTCCTTTTTCCATCCATTCAGGACGTCTATGATACTGACCACACTCTAGACAACAGCTTACAATTGAAAAAGAAAGAAGTCACGAAACATCGGAAGAACAGAAATGAAAAACGTTTTAAGTGCCATTTTTTCACAAAACGCATTTCAAATGCTGTTGTTTAGTTGGTACTCTGTTCCAAGAGTCATATCATGGTGTAGATGATTCAGACATTCTTTACTATTTGGTGCACAGTCTTTGTGCCAAGCAGTGGTTCGCAGTGCTGTACTATGCATCAACGTCTCCTGCACTTAGCTTGGGACGGTTCGAAGAGATAACACAGAAGCTTTTAGTAAGTGGACACAGGTTTTTGAGCTAGTCAGAGAGTTTGCTATTATTATAGATAAACGACGAAAGATACACAAGGTCCTTGTTCCGCAAGAAATAAACAAGACTGTTGATTTCGCTAAAGCTATGAACACATTTGACATACAAAATTCCAGTGGATACAACCGACTTCCTTGATTTTTAAAGATGTCACTGTAAGATTGTTGCCAACGCACGCGTGTAAGATCCGAAATAGACAGATAAAAATTCTTACTCTGAAACAGAAGAATGGAAAAATGTCAGTGTATTCGAAAGAGGAAAGACCTTGGCAGAAGTATGCCATGCCGTCCTTAATCTGAAAGACCAGCCTTGTTTATCTGTTGCAAAACAGAACGACCTGTTGACGATGTTGCCATTTCTCCTTCCACAGCACAGTAACCTTGACAGAAAACTTTGCCAACATCTGATCTCAAGAAAGGAGTTGCATAAGAAACAGAAATCAATACCGAGGGATTTGTTTTGTTGAATTTAATTTTGTTATTCTCTCGTAAAACATATAACAGAAATGAGATATGATTTTTGTTGACAACAGTTCTACCAGTTAAAATATTTCTTCTACAGTTCTCTGCTTGTATTATGAGAGATACAACGTAGTGCTTCTATATTAACGGCACCTGAAACAAAAACTTCCTTACTGGCACTCGGAACCAGTCGTTTCCTTGGTATGGCACCGAGGACATCCTTAATTAATTATTTATTTTCTAATTTGCCTCTTTGTTTTTTTCAGTGGTGAGATGGGAAGCGTAGTTCTGTGATACCAAAATATCTTCAGTTTTTTTGATACAATTAAGATATGTACAAAAAGAGATACGGTGTTTTATGATAAGCCTGAGAAATGAGAGATTTGCGACTTAGAAACTATTTCCATTCCCACTCTTCACTGAGTGTCCACACTACCTACACAGCAGTTGTTTGTGATGCTCTCGAATTACATCAAACAAAACTACTTCCGAAAAGGACACATAACTGACAGTACAGAAGCAGTTTTGTGAAATGAAAATCATTTGCTAATATTTTGAAATTGCCGCAATTCCGAAGGCACAATTTTCATTATATGTGGTTTGAAAAACCCGACTTGAAAGCTACTTCTACATCTGAACTCGGCGAACGACCTTACGCTGTGTGGAGTATGTTACTTGTACTGCGATTACCTTTTCCTCCCATGTCCCACGTATGTGAAAATCGCCTATGAGCTCCCCTTCTCGATTTTCCTTTCGCGATCGCTCCCTGAAATGTACGTGACAGTAATAACCTACGTTCTTTCACACCTCTTGGAACGTACCCTCTCGGAATTTCAGCAGTAAACTGCGATACACAACGCCTCTCTTGTAGCACCTGTCACTCGTGTGTGATGAGGTTGTCCGCTACATTTTCTCTCACTGAACGAACCCGTGTCTAAACATACTTCCCTTCTGTCTATATTTAATTTGACCTGGTAAGACGATAACACTGACGACCAGCGAACAAAAATCGCTCCGCATTCACACTCACACACATTTTAAAGTAGTTGCTGTTTCCAGTAGTTTAACAGCTTAATGTACTCGAACAATAATCGGACTTTCCACCTATTTACGCGAAATACTTCACGTTTTTTTTTACGTTGAGGGGCAATTTCCAGGCCCTGCACCAAGCTTCCGTCTTCTAGACGTCATCCCATGTATTGCTACCATTTTCTTCGTACAGTCATTTTGGTTTCATTCAGCTTTTTTTAGTCAGCAGTGCTGTGATTTCACTTAACTCTGCGATGAACCTCTCTTTACTTTCGTAGTATCTTTCAAACGTTACTTTTGAACCTCGTCGGTTCTCTCCCAAATCCTTGCTCGGCACGTACTAATCTAAGGCGCACGATACACTGCTTTCAAATTTTATCCGTTTTTCCTTCAGATATTCGTCCTCAGAGCTGAATGTTTGAAACCGATTGCTCAGATACTCTAAAATTTGTTTCCTTTCATTATTCTTGAGCGAAACTTAACATTCTTTGCAACGCCTGCAGTCACTGATGATATCACATTCTAATGGTCACTGTTTCTACTGATGCCAAAAGCCTGTGTATCTTTGTTTGTAGCAGGTCCAAGATGTAGCCCTCACGCATCGGTTCTCTAGTAGTTGGTAGTATTTTTCAGAAGAACATTTTCTCTCGAGCCTTTCTCTCTGGCACGAGTTTTAACGCCATGACTGTCGAATTCCACGTTTGACAAATAGGTATCGCCCCCTATTACAATGGCATGATGGGAAACTTACTCGTGGTAGACTCCAAGTAGTCTCCGAAGCACTCTACTCCGAGGCGGGTGATCTATAAAAGTATCCATCACCGCGTTTGACCCATCTCTGATCCTTACCTTCAGCAGATTATTTTAAGTCGGAGTCTGTAATGACCTCACTAGACATTATGAGTTTTTTACGGTAATAAATATGGCGTCACCAGTGAAGTCTACCCTCTACTTGCGATAAATGTTCCAATCTGAATGTAGGATTCGGCTGTAATGCATATCCTGTTTTCTGCTCCTGGAACCATGTGGGCACATTATCTGGAATAAGCGAGACTAATTGTGTCACCAGCTTCTCTATTCTGATATGACTTTTTTGTGTGCAAATAACAACACTTCCTTCCGAACAAAGGCTTTTCTCAACAGGGTTGTTTTCTACGTTTATCTGTGTTTGTCAATTCCAAATCCTCTACACTGCCAAAAAAACTAAGGAAGAAATCTGGTGATCAACATATAAATTACACAGGAAACAGGATGCAGACAAAGTGTCGAGGATGGCTGGAGATAATCAACATTTCCAGTTTCGTATTTTACATTTCTCGTGTAAATTTTCCAGTCTTCCTTCTTTATAGGTACGCTTTGTACACTTTATCCAGTGTCTTTGTTTACAAATGCAAAAGATAACAGTTTTGTCAGTCGGCAACGCCCGAACGAGGAGCACAAACTTCCTTTTTCTCCATAATTCTGCAGAGTGGGAACAGAAAACTGAACACTCCTCTTATTTGGCTGGTCACTTGAGGAAACGGAGAACTCAGAAAACAAACATTCCGTGAAGATAGAGTCAGTGATGAGGAAGATAACGGAAGTGTATTGTCCACTGTACCCTTAAGCATATAGTACATACCAATATTATAAATTCCGTGAGTCAGATGATGGCAGCTGTTCGCAAAAAATCAGTCACGGCTTTTCAGGAAATCAATCACGGCTGCCTACGTACGGTTCAGTGACATTCTTCTTCTCCTCTGAGTGCTGCCTCCTTACAGAATGTTGGTGATCATAATGCAGTATTGTTCTCTGTCTTCGGCTGTTCTGATCAGTGTGACAATGTCTGAACGGCGAGAGATTCTGCGACCATGAAAGACTTCCCCGATCGGCTCCACGTTTGCCTTCTACGCTTCCTCACTTCGGAAGATTTGCCCAAGATACGCTACTTTCCTGGAGCTGATGATGCTTGGGACTGCTAGATTTTTACCAACACGTCAAAACACGTCGCCCTCTCCAAACAATATGAGAGGAGGAAGTAATAAGAGACACTATGCAGGTATTCGGTTTCTGAAGGTAGTCATTTCACTTAAAATCCTTAACTACATCTGTATTTCGCCATTATTTATTACATCACAATGCGTATAAAAAGTATACCACTGAATCTCTAAACCTGAAGAAAATGCAGGTATGTTCCTAATACAGTATCACATGAACGTCCGGTACAAACTTTGCTGGTAAGTATTTGATACTTCAAGAAAATGTCTGTTAGAAATGGTCCCGATTAATCCGGACTGTTCGGGGAAAAATTGAATCTAATAAAAGCGACTGTGAACAATGAAGCTCATCCAAGGCAAGAGAATCTTTATACGAATCAAATTTTTCCAAGACAAAAGCTCGACAGCGGATAATTAGCTGCAATGTACGTCACTCTTGAAAGAAACATAAAATTTTATAGATCAACTAAAAAATGTATCTAACGATTCCCTTGCAGCAATTTTTTTACAACATTAGCGGCGAACACGACATATGTGGTATGTGAGAAAAGTAATGAGATTGATTTTTTTAACTAATGAAGTTTTTTTTATTTTTTTCAAACAAGAGTGTTGTTCCCTTCAAAGTAGTTCACTTAGGCAGCAATAGACCGACGGAATCGTTGTCCCCGTCTTGATAGCAGCAGTAGGGCCTTTAACACGTCAGTCAGTTGTTTGAATGTCCTCCTGAGTCCTAAAATGACGTCCTTTTAAGACTTTTTCAATTTCGGGAAAAGAAAAAACTCACAACGAGTCATATCAAGGGAGGGTTTGGAACAGCAGGAATGCCTTTTGAGATAAAAAAAATTCCGTGATGGAAGTGGCCGTGTGATACGGGGCGACTGATGACCACAGAAGTTAAGTCCCATAGTGCTCAGAGTCATTTGGTACGGGGCGTAGTCATGATGCAGCACCCACCTGTCTGCAATATCCGGTCTGACCCAGTTCACCATTTTCCTAAGCCTTTCAAGGATATGTTTGTAAAACACTTGGTTAACAGTTTGTCCTGGAGGAACAAATTCCTTATGCACGATACTCTAAGTGTCAAAAAAAGCAAATCAGCATATTTTTGATCCTTGACTTACTCATTCAAGCTTTCTTCGGTCGAGGAGTTGTCCCAGTGTACCACTCCTTACTTTGCCGCTTTGTCCCAATCAGAATCGTACTCAATGATGCAGGATCATCATCCGTGATCATACGACTGACCCATTCGAGGTCACTGGCAGTCCTCTTAAGATCAACGCACACGTTTCTTCGACTGTCCTTATGCTCAGTTGCGAGGTTTTTCGGCACCATTTTGGCACAAACCTTTCGCATGTGCAAAATTTTGGTCGAAAGTTGATGTACGGTGAAAGTGTTTAACAGGTCACTCATCATGCATATTATTAAATATCAGTCTGATCTCACAAGAGTACGCACACATCCGTCATTTTCGTTGGTTTTTGAAGTTGAAGCTCTTCATGGGCGAGATTCATCTTAAACATATTCTCGGACATTCAAAAATGATTTCTGCTAGCGAAAAACTTGTGCTGTCATTAAGGAATATTCCCACAGGCCTGTTTTAACTTTTCAAAGGACGCCAAGTTTAAAACAAAATTTGGTGGCATAACGTTGCACTAAATTCCGCTGTTTCATTCTGATAACACACGACAAAGATACGACTTCACTGATGGCGTTCTCAGACATCACATTATGATTGTAGGTAGCTGAAACTCGGACTGAGCATCTGGAAGGGATGAACACATCGGTCTACCCAAGCAGAACAACACGGCATTAACTGATCGTTCGCAGTGTTGTCAGTCTCATTACTTTTTGGGAAAACTTTGAAACACTGGTGTGCATCTTTAAGGAGAATCGTGACTAATTCTAGGGTACCGCTCCAGCGTTTGGACTCCTTATCAGGCAGACATGACAGCATGCATAGAACTAATTCGAACATGTACTGATAGGATCGTATCAGCTCAGGATAGCACGTACCTAAGAGTAACAGAGATGCTTGGAGAATTAAAATGGATGTCTTTGGAGAACAGGCGATGTTCTCACGGAACCCTGTTGGATAAATTTAGAAAATGCGTATTCATGGAGGACTATGCAGTTATTCTCCTGCCATCATCGTGTGTATTGCGTGGGAAGTGTGTGGTCGTTTTCCCCGCGTTCATCACGCAAGTGGAATAGGATAGAAGATCGCTATTGTCTGAATGAAGTACTCTCCACAATGCAACGTGCAGTAGCTGGTGCAGTACACAGGATGTTCAAAAAGCGTCGAATCTTCTGGGAGGAGATAGAGCTCACCGAAACCCAAAGAACTAATCCAATGAACATGCGTCCGAAAATACATACCTTCTGAGGTCTAAACGTTTGTTCATAGGAGAGGCTGAAAGACGTTTCGTTGGCGGTATGAGCTCACTCGTGGCAGCGTTGTGATGTGTTTCTGTACCGCATTACCATACATCTACATTATTCTGAGTAAAATGTAATGTTCACTCCTATGTGTGCTTCCACTTGAGTCAGATATTATTTTCAGTCATTTGTGTCAGATATTATTTTCAATCATTTTAAAGCGTGTTATTTTACAAAAAATTGCTCCCATATATGTTTCGGTGTCTTACATACACGCTGTTACTGTTCCGTTTTTACGCCTGAACAGTGCAGCATGTTCTCTCCTCTCCTTTCCACCGCTTGTTAGCAATCGAATCCAATTACTACACAAGGTATATGGCAGGCACGATTTTCTGGTAATATTTAATAAATGGAATTAACCTGTGAGCCCCTGCCCTCTTCGCAGTAAAACTGCTCAGATTGCACAGCACCATTTGACAAGTTGTTAGGCCGCCTACTCTAGCGTCTTTTAGGAACCCAGATTCTCTATCACACCATAAGATAAACCGTAGAAGCCTTCGTTCAGCTGGTGCAGTTACGGTTGAGAAGTGCGGGCTACACATAGTGTGACATTAACAGCAGCAGATTTCTGTTAACGGTTCTTGCAAAACTGTGTTGTAGATCTACTAGTTGCACCTGTCACACTTATTGACGATGTGGGGTTCGCAAGAGATAAAGCTGTGAATTATCATACTCAGTCAATTGCAGAAATAAGGCAGCAGCATCGGTTTTTGGGGATGATTAATACGGCCGTAAATATTAACACACAAATGAAATGGGGCTTATTTTGAGGAACGTTTTAGGAAGGTATTGACCACATTACTAGAAAAAGTGCCACGTCAGTAAAGGCCACAGCTGGGGTTCATGAGAATGGTGCACCAGCACATTTTCGCAGGGTCACTGGGGTGTCTCCTCGTTCCCCAGACTTACCTGTTTGGACATTTGAGGGTTAAGGCATCCCGGTCAGCACTGTACATGTTCTGCCAGATCTCGCCTTCAACGCATGTCAACATATACACAACATCCGGTTCAACTCAAAAAAGAGTGCGTGATTAATCATATCGAAGGGAAGAGGAATGCTGTGCCTTGGATGGACGTCATGATGCATATCCCTGGTGAAGATGTGTAGCGAATGTACGTCACGTTATTGGGACTTTTTTTTTCGTTTGAGTGATTGCTACCACATAAGGCATTGGCGCGTTAGATCGTCAAAATCCCGAGATCGTTGGAGGCCCCTGCCCATAATGAAAAAGACAAGCAGTAGAAACTTCCGATTCGAATAGTTAACAGCGAGGACTATTCGGAAAGTAAGGGCTGATCGGTCGCGGAATGGAAATGACCGTCAAATCAAAACTGTTTTGTTTGCAGCAGTTAGCTACATCTTCCAGATACTTTTGCACATAGTCACTTCTCCGATTTCGTAGCGTTGTGCCAAGTTACAACACTCTCGTCATAGAAAGCAGTGGCTGTGCTTTCAGCGAATTGTTTTCTCTGGTCTATAGCCCATTGTCTGTGCCAAACTGATGTCTTCATAGTCAGTGGTTCATGTAAGCAGAGATGGAACACACGGTAAGCCAATTATGGGGTGTTTTGTGGGTGATCAAACACTTCCTGTTGAAAACTCCACAGTAGCATCTTCACCTGCTGAGTAAGGTCGAGAATTGTCATGAAGGAACAGTTATGTTGTGTGGGCTGCATGAAATCAGGCGAAATATCTCACCAGACCCTCAGACGCGGTGGAAAACACTACTTTCTAGGCATTTTTAAGTGCTTACTGCGCGCTCAGAACTGAAAAAAGACACGTGATGCGATCGACGGGCATACTAGAGACACTTCCCAACATATCTTCGCAAACCTTCATCGGATTTTCTCTGTGGTTTCCATTTCACGATCGATCGGTCCTTACTTTCCGAGAAGCCATCCTACAATACATATAGTTTGTAGAGTTAGTTGTAGGAGTTTGAGACGCGATAGACATCAATAAAACATCAACTGAGTCACACTTTAAGCAGAACAACACAAGGAAACTTTATAAACATTCAAAAATAGTTTGAAGAAGTGCATACCACAAAGTTTACAGTTTACAGATTCAAAAACGCAGAAGAATGCATATATAACACTGAGAACTGTAGAATACTTGCCGACTACTTCAAAGAACAACACCACTGTGATCCACTAAAAGAAGAGCTTCATTCTGATAATATAACCCAATTACAACAAGACTCCAAGCCATCAACAACAGAGGTAATTGGAGAAATCATAAAACAACTTAAAAATAACAAAGCATCAGGAGAAGACAATATAGTTGCTGAACTGTGGAAACGCTCTAGTGACCCCATTATTCTATGTCTAACATAAATCATATAATGGAATTTGGGAAACCAACAGGTTATCACCAGAATGGACATGGGCATTAATATTGTTGTTGTTGTGGTCTTCAGTCCTGAGACTGGTTTGATGCAGCTCTCCATGCTACTCCATCCTGTGCAAGCTTCTTCATCTCCCAGTACTTACTGCAACCTACATCCTTCTGAATCTGATTAGTGTATTCATCTCTTGGTCTCCCTCTACGATTTTTACCCTCCACGCTGCCCTCCAATATTAAACTGGTGATCCCTTGATGCCTCAGAACATGTGCTACCAACCGATCCTTTCTTCTAGTCAAGTTGTGCCACAAACTCCTCTTCTCCCCAATTCTGTTCAATACCTCCTCATTAGTTACGTGATCTACCCATCCAATCTTCAGCATACTTCAGTAACATCACATTTCGAAAGTTTCTATTCCCTTCTTGTCCCAAGTGTTTATCGTCCATCTTTCACTTCCATAAATGGCTAAACTCCGTAAAAATACTTTCTAAAACGACTTCCTGACACTTAAATCTATACTCGATGTTAACAAATATCTCTTCTTCAGAAACGCTTTCCTTGCCATTGCCAGTCTACGTTTGTATCCTCTCTACTTCGACCATCATCAGTTATTTTGCTCCCCAAATAGCAAACCTCCTTTACTACTTTAAGTGTCTCATTTCCTAATCTAATTCCCTCAGTATCACCCGACTTAATTCTACTACATTCCATTATCCTCGTTTTGCTTTTGTTGATGTCCTTCTTATATCCTCCTTTCAAGACACTATCCATTCCGTTCAATTGCTCTTCCAAGTCCCTTGCTGTCTCTGATAGAATTACAATGTCATCGGCGTACCTCAAAGTTTTTATTTCTTCTCCATGGATTTTAATACCTACTCTGGATGTTTATTTTGTTTCCTTTACTGATTGCTCAATATACAGATTGAATAACATTGGGGAGAGGCTACAACTCTGTCTCACTCCCTTCCCAACCACTGCTTCCCTTTCATGTCCCTCGACTCTTATAACTGCCATCTGGTTTCTGTACAAATTGTAAATAGCCTTTTGCTCCCTGTATTTTACCCCTGCCACCTTTAGAATTTGAACGAGAGTATTCCAGTCAACATTGTCAAAAGCTTTCTCTAAGTCTACAAATGCTAGAAACGTAGGTTTGCCTTTTCTTAATCTAGCTTCTAAGATAAGTCGTAGGGTCAGTATTGCCTCACGTGATCCAATATTTCTACGAAATCCAAACTGATCTTCCCCAAGGTCGGCTCCAACAGTTTTTCCATTCGTCTGTAAAGAATTGGCGTTAGTATTTTGCAGCCGTGGCTTATTAAACTGATAGTTCGGTAATTTTCACATCTGTCAACACCTGCTTTCTTTGGGATCGGAATTATTATATTCTTCTTGAAGTCTGAGGGTATTTTGCCTGTCTCGTACATTTTCCTCACCAGTTGGTAGAATTTTGACAGGACTGGCTCTCCCAAGGCATTAATATATACACTACATAAAAAGGAAAGAAAACTGATTCTAACAACTACAGAGTCATCTCCCTCTTGCCACTGAGTATAGGATCCTATCCATTGCAGACTGAAGGTATACGCGACCCATAATTAGGAGAATATCAAGCGGCGTTGAGGAAGCGAAGGTCTTGTGCACGTAAAGAACCTAAAGAACATAGGCTAATAGAAATGAGTTAAATTGGAAAGTTGAAATACGTGATGACTTTTGTAGGTTTTAAAAAGGCATATGACTTAAGTGTTGGAAATGTACTAGTCATCATTACACAGGAATTAAATCGACAATAAAATAATAGAAACAATTATGGACTTTAACAAACACAACATCAAAAGTAAAATTTATGGGGGAACTGTCAAAACCTTTCGAATTTTAATCAAGATACAGACAGGGACGTGGTTTATAAACCCACTTTTTAACTGCGCATTAGAGAAAATAATAAGTGACTGGAACAAATCCGCCGATTCTAAGGGTGTTCAACTAGGAAGAAACCCAAATAAAATCGCATTAGATTGACTAGCTTTTGGAGATGAGATGGCATTAACAACTGACTCACTGGATAGTGCCAAAGCACAAATCACAGAACTACAGAAACAAGCCGACTAAAAATATTATACGAGAATATATTTCATGACTAATATCAGTGATGCGCGGTCAAATCTTAAAATTCATAACAATACCCTAGCTAAAACGAACTGTTTTAAATGCCTAGGAGAATAGATAACAAGTAACACAAAAGAAAAGATAGCCACAGAAAATAGAGCACACAAAATGGAAAGGCATTCCAAATTACAAAAATCATATGTAACAAAAAAACTATTCTGGAAAAGGAAACTAAGACACAATAAAACATTGGTAAAGCCTGAAACACTGTGTGCAGCAGAAACACTCAAACTAGCGATCTGGGGGTCTTGAAAAAAAATGGGAAAACTTCGAAGAAGAATTCTGAGAGCTAAAAATCCAAACCCACATGGTTCAGCGAAATTGATAGAGATAGGAAAAACAGAGGAATTAGAATGAACGTATTAGATAACAGAATACTGTTTAGTAAAGGAACACAAAAGACAGGATTTAAGAAAAGAAAGAGGTCTATAAAAAGGAATAAAGTGGACCCAGGAAGAAAAGGAACGACACTCTCGAAAGAAAAGGGTAGCCTGGGAGCAACAAAAATTAAACACAAAGAAGCAAAACCGAAGTTAATTTATCGCACAAAAGAGTTACCCGAATAAATAAAAATAAAACACGATTATTTATTATCAGTAATACTTCCACGTGGCCTGTAATTGAAAAAGTGTCATTATGATCTCTCCGTTGGCAAAAGATTCCGGAATTGTCACCCATTCGGATCGCCAGGAAGGGACTGCCAAGGGGAGAGGAGGGGGGGACGGTGACCATGAGAAAAAGATTGAATAATAAACGAAAGGATAACGTTCTACGAGTCGGGGCGTGGAATGTCAGAATCTTGAATGTGGTATGGAAGCTAGAAAATCTGAAAAAGGAAATGCAAAGCTTCAGTCTAGATGCGGGGGTCAGGGAAGTGAAATGGAAAGAAGACTAGGATTTCTGGTCAGATGAGTACAGGGCAACAGCAACAGAAAATGGCATAACGGGAGTAGGTTTCGTTATGAACAGGAAGGTCGGGCAGAGAGTGTTCTACTGTGGACAGTTCAGTGATAGGGTTGTTCTTATCAGAATCGACCGCAAATCAACACCGACAACGATAGTTCAGGTATACATGCCGACGTCGCAAGCTGAAGATGAAGAGATAGAGAAAGTGTATGAGGATATTGAAAGGGTAATACAGTACGCAAAGGGAGATGAAAATCTAATAGTCATCGGGGACTGGAATGCAGTTGTAGGGTAACGTGTAGTAGAAGAAAAGGTTATTGAAGAACACGGACTTGGGGAAGGGAGTGAGAGAGGAGAAAGACGAATTGGGTACTGTAATAAATTTCAGCTAGTAATAGCGAATACTCTGTGGAATAATCACAAGAGGAGGAGTTACACTCAGAAAAGGCCGGGTGATACGGGAAGATTTCATTTAGATTGCATCATAGTCAGACAGAGATTCTGAAATCAGATTCTGGGTGGCAAGGCGTCCAGGAGTGTAATAGTGATGAAGCGTAGGCTGAAGTTCAAGAGATTAGTCAGGAATTATCAATACGCAAAGAAGTGGGATACAGAAGTTCTGAGGAATGACGAGATACGCTTGAAGTTCTCTAAGGCTGTAGATACAGCAATAAACAATCGTCCACTAGGTAGAGGAATGGACATCTCTAAAAAGGGCAATCACAGAAGTTGGAAAAAAAAGTGCAAAGAAGGTAACGTCAAAGAAACCATGGGCAAATGAAGAAATACTTCAGCTGATCGATGAAAGTATGAAGTCCAAAATTGTTTAGGGAAATTCAGGAATACAGAAATGCAAATCGCTGAGGAATGAAATTAACAAGAAGTGCAGGGAAACTGAGAGGAAACAGATGCATGAAAAATGTGAAGAAATTTAGAAAGAAATGATTGTCGGAAGGACTGACTCCTCATATAGGAAAGTCAAAACAGCCTTCGGTGAAATTAAAAGCAAGGGTGGTAACATTAAGAGTGCAACCGGAAATACATTGTTAAATACAGAGGAGACAGCAGACAGGTGGAAAGAGTACACTGAAGGCCTCAATGAGGGGGCAGATTCGTCTGACGTGATAGAAGAAGAAACAGGAATCGATTTAGAAGAGATAGGGAATCCAGTATTAGAATCAGGATTTAAGAGAGCTGTGGAGGACTTAAGATCAAATAAGGCAGAAAAGATCGATAACAATCCATCAGAATTTCTAAAATCAATAGCAGTGGCAACAAAACGGCTATTCACGTTCACGTGTAGAATGTATGAGTCTGGCAATATACCATTTGACTATCGGAAAAATATCATCCACACATTTACGAAGACTCCAAGATCTTACAAGTACGATAATTATCGCACAATCAGCGTAACATCTCCTGCATACAAGTTGCTGACAAGAATAATGTACAGAAGATTGGGAAAAGAAAATTGAGGATGTGTTAGATGACGATCAGTTCGGCTTTAGGAAAGGAAAAGGCACCAGAGAGGCAATCCTGACATTGCGGCTGACTATGGAAGCAGGAAAATCATGTCACATTCATAGAGTCTGTCGACCTAGAAAAAGCGTTCGACAATGGAAAATAGTGCGGGACGTTCGGAATTCTGAGAAAATAGGAGTAAGCTATAGGGAGAGGCGGGTAATATACAGTAGGTATAGAAGGAACAATAAGAGTGGACGACGAAAAACGAAATGCTCAGATTAAAAAGGGTGTAAGACAGGGATGTAGTCTTTCGCCCCTACTGCTCAATCTGTACATCGAAGAAGCAATGATGGAAATAAAAGAAAGGTTCTGGAGTGGAATTAAAATTAAGGGTGAAAGGTGTCAATGATACGATTGGCTGATGACATTGCTATCCTGAGTGAAAGTGAAGAAGAATTACATGATTTTCTGAATGGAATAGACAATCTAATGAGTACAGAATATAGACTGAGAGTAAATCGAAGAAAGCCAAAGTAATGAGAAGTATCAGAAATGAGAACAGCGAGAAACTTAACATGAGGATTGATGGTCACGAAGTAGATGAAGTTAAGGAATTCTGCTATCTAGGCAGTAATATAAACAATGACGGACGGAGCATGGAGGATATCAAAAGCAGACTAGCACTGGAAAAAAGGGCATTCCTGACCAAGAGAAATCTACTAGTGTCAAACATAGGCCTTAATTTGAGGAAAAAAATTCTGAGAACGTACGTCTGGAACACAGCATTGTATGTTAGTGATACATGAGCTGTGGGAAAACCGGAACAGAAGAGAATCGAAGCATTTGAGATGTGGTGCTTCTAACAATACCACCACTTGCAAAGTAGGTTAGAAATCAGATTAATAATGTTGCTCACGCAGCATATGTTCGCTTTACCGGGCAACAACAAAGTTATTGACTGCGGATGGTATCGTCAGAATGGAAATGATGAAGTCACTGTAAAAAAGTCGTAAATTTTGGCACTTATCTTGAATGGATTCCCACGTAGATTTCGTCGAAGTTGTTATTACTCATCTTGCTGATTCTAGGGTGATTCCACGTTGACTGCTAGAAGGTCCAGATCTGTATTTTAGCAATATTTGAAGACCTAACAAATGCGTTTTTTTAGGAAATTCTTAATGATCAAACAATCCCAGATCAGAACAGTGATATGGTAGAAATACACTCCTGGAAATTGAAATAAGAACACCGTGAATTGTCCCAGGAAGGGGAAACTTTATTGACACATTCCTGGGGTCAGATACATCACATGATCACACTGACAGAACCACAGGCACATAGACACAGGCAACAGAGCATGCACAATGTCGGAACTAGTACAGTGTATATCCACCTTTCGCAGCAATGCAGGCTGCTATTCTCCCATGGAGACGATCGTAGAGATGCTGGATGTAGTCCTGTGGAACGGCTTGCCATGCCATTTCCACCTGGCGCCTCAGTTGGACCAGCGTTCGTGCTGGACGTGCAGACCGCGTGAGACGACGCTTCATCCAGTCCCAAACATGCTCAATGGGGGACAGATCCGGAGATCTTGCTGGCCAGGGTAGTTGACTTACACCTTCTAGAGCACGTTGGGTGGCACGGGATACATGCGGACGTGCATTGTCCTGTTGGAACAGCAAGTTCCCTTGCCGGTCTAGGAATGGTAGAACGATGGGTTCGATGACGGTTTGGATGTACCGTGCACTATTCAGTGTCCCCTCGACGATCACCAGTGGTGTACGGCCAGTGTAGGAGATCGCTCCCCACACCATGATGCCGGGTGTTGGCCCTGTGTGCCTCGGTCGTATGCAGTCCTGATTGTGGCGCTCACCTGCACGGCGCCAAACACGCATACGACCATCATTGGCACCGAGGCAGAAGCGACTCTCATCGCTGAAGACGACACGTCTGCATTCGTCCCTCCATTCACGCCTGTCGCGACACCACTGGAGGCGGGCTGCACGATGACGGCCTAACGGTGTGCGGGACCGTAGCCCAGCTTCATGGAGACGGTTGCGAATGGTCCTCGCCGATACCCCAGGAGCAACAGTGTCCCTAATTTGCTGGGAAGTGGCGGTGCGGTCCCCTACGGCACTGCGTAGGATCCTACGGTCTTGGCGTGCATCCGTGCGTCGCTGCGGTCCGGTCCCAGGTCGACGGGCACGTGCACCTTCCGCCGACCACTGGCGACAACATCGATGTACTGTGGAGACCTCACGCCCCACGTGTTGAGCAATTCGGCGGTACGTCCACCCGGCCTCCCGCATGCCCACTATACGCCCTCGCTCAAAGTCCGTCAACTGCACATACGGTTCACGTCCACGCTGTCGCGGCATGCTACCAGTGTTAAAGACTGCAATGGAGCTCCGTATGCCACGGCAAACTGGCTGACACTGACGGCGGCGGTGCACAAATGCTGCGCAGCTAGCGCCATTCGACGGCCAACACCGCGGTTCCTGGTGTGTCCGCTGTGCCGTGCGTGTGGTCATTGCTTGTACAGCCCTCTCGCAGTGTCCGGAGCAAGTATGGTGGGTCTGACACACCGGTGTCAATGTGTTCTTTTTTCCGTTTCCAGGAGTGTAATTTTTGACTTGGTGTTCACGATCCACATTTTCATTAAACTTCTTGTAAATTCACATATACTTCTTCTTAATTGTCACATCATCAAGAAAACAGTTTTGCATCAATTTTCATGTATTTAATTTCCACTTTAGCCAAACACAAGACTTGACTGTTCTTTTACAAAGCGAAATAACAACTTCTGCAAAGTGAAACAAAGACTGCTCTGTGCGCATTCGCACCAAAACGGTTACAAGTAAGTCAAAGATTATGGCAGTCTCACAGAAATTAATACACACCAGAACCATATCACTGTAATATATCGATACATTGGAGTACGTATACATTAATAAAACCAAATGTGAATATTGTCACAAAAATATGTCTGTTACTGCGCAGAAAAGTAGTGCGATATTACTGGTATCGAGAACTGGGTTTGGAGTGCCGTAATGGTCACGTAAATAAAGAACCATTACATGCTACAGAAGAATGTTGAAAATTAGGTTGACTTATAAGGTTCTGAGGAGGTTCTGCGTAGAATCGGAGAGGAAAGGTATAAGTGGAAAATACTGACAAGGAGAAGGGACATCTGTTAAGACATCAGAAACTGACTTCCATGGTACTACAGGGAGCTGTAGAGGGCAAGAACAATTGGGGAAGACAGAGATTGGAATACATTCAGCAGATAGTTGAGGATGCAGGTTGCAAGTGCAACACTGAGATGAAGAGGTTGGCATAGGAGAGGAATTCGTGGCGGGTCGCGTCAAACCAGTCAGAAGATTGATGATTCAACAAACACAACAACAAAAAATAAAGAAAGACTTCCATGTTCCGCACATCAGTTTTATCTCATCAGCGTCACGTCAGTATTCCGGGTACAGACGTAGATGGACACGTGGAAACAGCAGATATGCTGTAATTCACTATGGCAATTGCTGGTGCGAAACCATCTATAACGCCACTCGGCCCTTCGGAAACGTAGTGCGCCAAAAAGCTTAGAAAACTTCAAAGTTTCCTCAAGACTGGTCGAAAAAGAAAACCTGAAAGGCGTGACTGGGACCTGGATCAATGGCCGGAGGAAACCCATCGCCCGCAGCGCCACCTCACACCCACTCCAGCCGAGCGCCGCTGAGCCTCCGCGTGGGCGGTGTCACGCTGGACTGGACTGGACTGGAGTGGACCGGAGTGGCCGCGTTCTGCATGCCGGCGGCGCTCTTTAAGGATGAGCGTCCAGCTTAAAGCGACAGCCCTGGCAGGGCTCCACCTCTGTGCTCTGAGGCGTGACTGCGACCCCCGGCTGGCGGTGTGCTGAGGCGGCCTTCGTCTTTCCTCTGCTTACCTCAGTGAGACGCATTGTTTTCCTCTAACAAACCGCCTTAGTATGTGAATGTAGGCTTTCCCGGTGTACACTGCTGATGAAATCTTCTCCGGCTTCCATACGGGTAGCTGCGTCGAAAATCCGCGACGTTTCGATGAGTGTCATTCTCATCATCTTCGTCAGAAGCCCGAGAAGATTTCATCTAACCGCTTTAGTATTCAGCACATTTGACTGTGGGGTGGAATGTCAGACCCAAGGTGGTAACAAAAACAGCTTCACATTTCAAATGAATACAATACTTCGTTTAATAAAACGTGCTCCAAAACGTGACAAGGCATTAGACCACTGCAACCTAGTGAGTCAGAGAGGTAACAGTGCTGAACCATTGCAAGAAAATCTTACTACAATCGTCTGGGTTATTTATCATAAACGGTAGAACCTTCTACTTGAAATTCAAAATACATACGGCTGTTAAGTTCTGAATTTAACAAATACAGAAGCAAACTAAAATCAGAATCTTATTAACTTTGCTTTAAATCAGTTTCTAGCTGCATCAAGAAATGAAAAGTTTTGCGCGGGATTAGCCGAGCGGTCTGAGGCGCTCCAGTCATGGACTGTGCGGCTGGTCCCAGCAGAGGTTCGAATCCTCCCTCGGGCATGGGTGTGCGTGTTTGTCCTTAGAATAATTTAGGTTAAGTAGTGTGTAAGCTTAGGAACTGATGACCTTAGCAGTTAAGTCCCATAAGATTTCACACACATTTGAACAATTGAAATGAAAAGTTTTAAAAAAATGAGTGACGTGGCTTAATAAAAATATGCATGATGAAAGTTAACTGTGGTGTCACCGCCAGACACCACACTTGCTAGGTGGTAGCTTAAATCGGCCGCGGTCCATTTAGTACATGTCGGACCCGCGTGTCGCCACTGTGATCGCAGACCTAGCGCCACCACCAAGGCAGGTCTCGTGATACGAGAGAGCACTCGCCCCAGTTGTACGAGAACCTAGCTACCGACCAGATGTACGAAGCCTTTCTCTCTCATTAGCCGAGAGACAGAATAGCCATCAGCTAAGTTAATGGCTACTAACTAGCAAGGCGCCATTAACCATACAGTGATTGTACTTAAAGTCTTCTGTGTATCGTCAAGAGCGATGTACCACAAGGAATGAGTAAAGTTAAGTATTAAACCTGCTCCGTACTTTTCTTCCTAACATTAATTACGTATCCTGTTCCAGTACTTCACGCCCGTCTGCGTTAGTCTAGCTTGCCTTTTCAGCCATCTCAACTTCACGGTGTCGGCCCAGATACCGACACAACATTAACAACATTAAATAAGACATAATAATAATAATAGAACATCTGAGCATACTGCTTAGTCAGGCACAGCTCCCTATGATGCCACAGTTACGTTCCAGTCAGCAAGGACGCCGACGCTACTGCCCGGGAAACAACGGTCGGGTCCGCTCGGCAGCCAGACCAGGCAGAGCACAACCAAATCTATAAAAAAACTAAAACTGAAGTTAAATTACAGGGTTATAGGCCGATTAACGCTCAAACTTTTACGTGGTTAGAAGGACGCCCAGAGAGAAGCGTGATGGTAAAATGGCCAAGCTGTACTGACAGGGTTTAATTCTACAGAAGGCCGTTTTAAGATTTGCCACTAGCCGCAATAAAAACCGACTTCAGTATTAATATCAAAAAATTTTAACCGACAGAAATAAGATGCTGTGATACGCAAACGATTAGCTTTTCAGAGCATTCATACAAGGTTGGCGCCGGTGGCGACACCTACAACGTGCTGACATGAGGAAAGTTTCCAACCGATTTCTCATACACAAACAGCAGTTGACCGGCGTTGCCTGGTGAAACGTTGTTGTGATGCCTCGTGTAAGGAGGAGAAATGCGTACCATCACGTTTCAGACTTCGATGAAGTTCGGATTGTAGCCTATCGTGATTGCGGTTTATCGTATCGCGACATTGTTGCTCGCATTGGTCGAGGTCCAATGACTGTTAGCAGAATATGGAATCAGTGGGTTCAGGAGGGTAACACGGAACGCCTTACTGGTTCCCAACGGCCTCCTATCACTAGAAGTCGAGATGACAGGCATCTTATCCGCATGGCTGCAACGGATCGTGCAGCCACGTCTCGATCCCTGAGTCAACAGATGGGGACTTTTGCAAGACAACAACCATCTGCACGAACAGTTCGACGACGTTTGCAGCAGCTCGGAGGCCGTGGCTGCGGTTACCCTTGACGCTGCATCACAGACATGAGCGCCTGCGAGGTGTACTCAAAGGCGAACCTGGGTGCACGAATGGAAAAACGTCGTCTTTTTCGATGAATCCAGGTTCTGTGTACAGCATCATGATGGTCGAATCCGTGTTAGGCGACATCGCGGTGAACGCACAATGGAAGCGTGTATTCGTCATCGCCATACTGGCGTATCAGCCGGCGTGATGGTATGGGGTGCCATTGGTTACACGTCTCGGTCACTTCTTGTTCGCATTGACGGCACTTTGAACAGTGGATGTTACATTTCAGATGTGTTACGACCCGTGGCTCTACCCATCAGTCGATCCCTGCGAAACCCTGCATTTCAGCACGATAACGCACGACCTCATGTTGCATGTCCTGTACGGGCCTTTCTGGATACCGAAAATGCTCGACTGCTGCAGTGGCCAGCACATTCTCCATATCTCTCACCAACTGAAAACGTCTGGTCAATGGTGGCCGAGGAACTGGCTCGTCACAATACGCCAGTCACTACTCTAGATGAACTGTGGTATCGTGTTGAAGCTGCATGGGCTGCTGTACCTGTACACGCCATCCAAGCTCTGTTTGACTCATGCCCAGGCGTATCAAGGCCGTTATTACGGCCGGAGGTGGTTGTTCTGGGTACAGATTTCTCAGGATCTATGCACCCCAATTGCGTGAAAATGTAATCAGATGTCGGTTCTAGTATAATATATTTGTTCAATGAATATCCATTTATCATCTGCATTTCTTCTTGGTGTAGCAATTTTAATGGCCAGTAGTGTATTTCACCTAACAACCACCAAAATTATAATTACAGCTTGGGCGAATTTTAATTCGGCCTGCAACTAATGGTTGTTAGCTAAGGGTAAACAGGCGACCCCTATAAGTCCAACTTAACACCATGGTCATGCTCAAGTTGTAGTGTACTGACAATCATCAACCCACAATATAAGAATTGGCCAGAAAGCTTAGTCAATATGTTTACTTAAAATTGCTTATACAGTTAACAAGGAAAGACTCCCAAATTTCAAGGCCCTTAAAAAATAACCCACAATAAGAAGTTCATTGCGGCCTGTAACACAATGTCAATTAAATAAGCATTATAGTATAAATTTAGCTCAGGAATGCACTCTGGAATGGTATAATGTACACTAGCCGGAGCCTTTGACCTATTCTCGTAGAAGGCATTGCTGCCCAACACACAATAAATGTACACAACTTAACGGCTGCAAGATTCATATAAAAGGTCAGAGTTTCTATTCACTGAGGCAAGGTTCAGACTGCAGTTCCTCAACAAGGCACCAACAGTCCACAATGTGAAACGGACCTTCACAAAAGAAGACGAAGTAAATATCCCAGAATTCGAATCGAGGACAGCTGCCAACATGAGTAACGTAGAAGTAAATATCCTCAGAGTACTGAAGCAAGTCAAATCACTTAATAAAAGCAAGTCTTCTGGTCCAGACTGTATGCCAATTAGGTTCATTTCCGAGTATGCTGATGCATTAGTCCATACTTAACCACCAAATACAACCGTTCGCTCCACGAAAGATCCTTACACAAAGACTGGAAAGTTGCACAGGTCACACTACCTTCAAGAAAGGTAGTAGAAGTAATCCACTAAATTTCAGGCCCATATCGTTAACGTCGATATGCAGCAGGATTTTAGAACATATATTGTGTTCGAACATTATGAATTACCTCGAAGGAAACGTCCTATTGACACACAGTCAACATGGGTTTAGGAAACATCGTTTCTGTGAAACACAACTAGCTCTTCGTTCACATGAAGTTCTGAGTGCTAGTGACAAGAGATTTCAGATCGATTCCGTATTCCTGGATTTCCGGAAGGCTTTTGACACTGTACCACAAAAGCGGCTCGTAGCGAAATTGCGTGTTTATGGAATAGCGTCTCATTTATGTGACTGGATTTGTGATTTCCTGTCAGAGAGGTCACAGTTCGCAGTAATTGACGGAAAATCATCGAGTAAAACAGAAGTGATTTCAGGAGTTCCCCAAGGTAGTGTTATAGGCCCTTTGCTTTTCTTTATCTATATAAACGATTTGAGAGACAATCTGAGCAGCCGTATTCGGTTGTTTGCACATGACGCTGTCGTTTTGTGGTGTCACCGCCAGACACCACACTTGCTAGGTGGTATCCTTTAATTCGGCCGCGGTCCGTTAGTATACGTCGGACCCGCGTGTCGCCTCTATCAGTGATTGCAGACCGAGCGCCGCCACACGGCAGGTCTAGTCTAGAGAGACTCCCTAGCACTCGCCCCAGTTGTACAGCCGACTTTGCTAGCGATGGATCACTGTCTACATACGCTCTCATTTGCAGAGACGACAGTTTAGCATAGCCTTCAGCTACGTCATTTGCTACGACCTAGCAAGTCGCCATGTACAGTTACTACAATTACTATGTGTTCTGAACAGATAATATTGTGAATCATGTACCGTCAAGAGCGAGTTCATCATTAATGGATTAAAGTTAAGTATCAAACCAATTACGTTCGCTTTCTGAACTCTCATTCCTTGTCATGTTCCAGACCTCACGTCAGTATAGTTCTTCCCTCTTCACGCCAGCCTGCGTGAGCTAAAACGCGTGCATTTCGGCCTCCACTAGTAACACGGTGTTGGCTCTTCTGCCAACACAACACGTTTATCGACTAAAAAAGTCATCAGAAGATCAAAGCAAACTGCAAAACGATTTATAAAAATATCTGAATTGTGCGTGAAGTGGTAGTTGACCCTAAATAACGAAAAGTGTGAGGTCATCCACATAAGTGCTAAAAGGAACTCGTTAAACTTCGATTACACGATAAATCAGTCTAATCTAAAAGCCGTAAATTCCACTAAATACCTAGGTATTGCAATTTCGAACAACTTAAATTGGAAAGAACACATATAAAATGTTGTGGGAAAGGCTAAACAAAGACTACGTTTTATTGGCAGGACACTTAGAAAGTGTAACAGACCTACTAAGGAGACTGCCTACACTACGATTGTCTGTCCTCTTTCAGAATACTGCTGCGCAGGGTGGGATCCTTACCAGATAGGATTGACGGAGTACATCGAAAAAGTTCGAAGAAGGGCAGCACGTTTTGTATTATCGCGAAATAAGAGAGAGAGTGTCACTGAAGTATACAGGATTTAGGCTGGACATCATTAAAAGAAAGGCGTTTTTCGTTGCGGTGGAATCTTATCACGAAATTCCAATCTGCAACTTTCTCCTCCGAATGCGAAAATAATTTGTTGACACCGACCTACATAGGGAGGCACGATCACCATGATAAAGTAAGGGAAATCAGAGCTCGAACCGGAGAGATATAGGTGTTCCTTCTTTCCACACGCTATACGAGATTGGAATAATAGAGAATTGTGAAGGTGGTTCGTTGAATCCTTTGCCAGGCACTTAAATGTGATTTGCAGAGTATCCACCGACATGATGTAGACCGGCCGCTGGCATCTGGCAGAGGATGGCAGCAAATACCACATAACCCAACAAGGGCCCATACGCCGCGGTCCTTTCTCTGTCCGCTTAACTGCTTGGAGCCCACATCCCAACCACACAGTCACGCGCGGGCAACGTCAATTCGAGGGATGGAAGCGAGGCACACGGCTAACTCATTGTTACCAGCTCAGGCCATGCGGACACACACACACACACACACACACACACACACACACACACACACACACATACACACGCACAAACACACACACACGCACAAACACACACACATACACACGCACAAAGACACACACACACACACACACACACACATACACACGCACAAACACACACACGCACAAACACACACACACACACACACACACACACACACACACACACACACATACACATGCACAAACACACACACACATACACACACACACACATACATACACACACACACACATACACACATACATACACACACACACATACACACACACAAACACACACACACACATACACATACACAAACACACACACACACACACACACACACACACACACACACACACATACACATGCACAAACACACACACACACACACACACACACACACATACACACGCACAAACACACACACACACACACACACACACACACACGCACAAACACACACACACACACACACATACACATACACACACACACACACACACACACACATACACATGCACAAACACAAATACACACGCACAAACACACACACACACACACACACACACACACACACACACATACACACGCACAAACACACACACACACACATACACACAAACACACACACACACATACACATGCACAAACACAAATACACACGCACAAACACACACACACACACACACACACACACATACACACGCACAAACACACACACACACACATACGCACAAACACACACACACACACACACACGCACGCACGCACAAACACACACACACAGACGCACATACACACTCACACACACACACACACACACACACACACACACACACACGCACAAACACACACACACACACACACACACACAAATGAGCCGCGCGGTCTTGGGGGCCTTGCCATGGTTCGCGCGGCTTCACCCCCCCCCCCCCCCCCCTCGGAGGTTTGAGTCCTCCCTCAGGCATGGGTTGTGTGTGTTGTCCTTAGCGTAAGTTAGTTTAATTTAGAGTCAGTAGCGTGTAAGCCTAGGGACCGATGAGAAATATGGTTCAAATCGCTCTGAGCACTATGGGACTTAACATCTGAGGTCATCAGTCCCTTGAACTTAGAAACTACCTAAACCTAACTAACCTAAGGACATCACACGGATCCATGCCCGAGGCAGGATTCGAACCAGGTGCCGTAGCGATCGCACGGTTCGAGACTGAATCGCCTAGGACCGCTCGGCCACACCGGCCGGCAGGGACCGATGACCTCAGCAGTTTGGTCCCCTAGGAACTTACAACAAATTTCCAAAATACACACAATACACCACGAAGGAATAACCCGAATGGTACGGAAATCGGTAGATGCGATGTACATGTACAGACAAACAAATTATTACAGTTTCAGGAAAATTGGATGATTTATTGAAAAGGAAGAGCATCACAAACTGAGCCAATCAATCTCGCATTGGTCACCCCCTTTCCTTTATTCAAGCATTTATTCGGTTTGTCATTGATTGACAGAGTAGTTGGATGGCCTCCTGAGAGTTAGCGGGCCAAATTCAATCCAAATGGCGCTTCAGATCGTCATATCCAGAGATGGCTGGAGGCCCTCAACGTTCTCAATTGAGGAGAGATCTGGTGATCTTGCCGACCAAAGCAGGATTTGGAAAGCAAGAAGACAAGCAGCAGAAACTCTCGCCGTGTGCGGACCGGCGTTATCTTGAGAAATATAATCCCAGGATGGCTTGCCGTGAAGGGTAATACTACGGGGCGTAGAATATCGCCGACGAGCGGCTGTGGTGTAAGGGTTCCACGGATGATGACCAAGGGGTCGTGCTGCAAAAGAAATGGTACCCCAGACAATCACCATCGTTTCTCGGGCCGTATGGTGGATGACATTTAGGTTAGTATCCACCGCTTTCTGGGTGGCCTCAAGACACGTCTTCGCTGGCCATCTGATCTTAATTCAAAGCGGGACTCCTCACTGAAGACAATTATACTCTAATTAATGAGATTTCGTGCCGAAGACGAGTCTGGGCACGCTTCGGACAGTGGTAGGAAACCGTCCTGAGTGTCATCCACTACATGGCTCGACAGCCAGGATTGACAGTCTGGGGCGCCATTTCTTTTCATGGTAGGACGCCTCTGGTTGTCATCCACAGCACCCTTACAGCACAGCGGTACGTCGACGATATCCTATGCCCTGTTTTATTGCCCTTCATGGGAATACATCCTGGGCTTAAATTCCAGCACGATAATGCCCGTCCGCACACGGCGAGAGTTTCTGCTACTTGCCTTCGAGCTTGCCAAATGCTGCTCTGCCCAGCAACGCAGCCAGATCTCTGCCCAGTTGAGAACGTTTAGAGCATTAGCGTCACCTCGAACCATCCAGCGATTCTGACGATCTAAAGCGCCAGTACGTTAGATGGTAATACACATTCAAATGACGCAACTTGGACAGAATTCGGCACGATATCCATGTGGAAGCCATTCAAGAACCTCGTCAATCAGTGACATACCGAATAACTGCTTGCAGAGGGTGACCACTGCGATATTGACTTGCTCACTTTGTGAAACTGTTCCTTTTGAATAAATCATCCAGATTGTACTTGTGCAGACAAACAAATTATTGCATCCCATTTACGATTTCTGTCCCTTTCGGGTTATTCCTTCGTGGTGCTTCGTTTTATTTTAGTTGTTTTATTTTTTTCTTACAGTGTATACCAAAGCGATACGGTCATAGAGTGTTCATCAGTAAGTGTAATTTGCACATTATGTTCTATTACAGTGGTGTGTCTGGGTGCGGAAGGGGGATGAGAGTAACGCCTGCCAGTAGTTTGTTTGATTCTTGCAGTTTCACTGCAAAGCGGCGAGATAATCTTCACTTACTCGCCGGCCGCTGTGACAGAGCGGTTCTAGGCGCTTCATTCTGGAACAGCGCTGCTGCTACAGTCGCAGTTCGACTCCTGCCTCGTTCATGGATGTGTGTGATGTCCTTAGGTTAGTTACGTTTAAGTAGTTCTAAGTCTAGGGGATTGATGACCTCAGATGTTAAGTCCCATAGTGCTTAGAGCCATTTCACTTACTCGCACTGGACCATACTGAAGACTATGTAATACCTTCCTCTCATTCTGAGTAAGGCTAGTTTTGTGTCTCACAAAATGGCGCTCCTCTTTTGAAGTGTAATGCCAAATATCTAAACTTTTCTCTGCTTTACACAATTCAGCACGAATTTATGTGTAAGGCTCACTTGCAGGCTGGTTTGTTGCAGGCTTGTAAGCCATGCAGGCCTGGGAACTCGACTGCCACTGTGCTTGCCACTACGATTGTTGCGGTCTCTAGAAGGAACATGCGCCTACTTGCATTTCTTTCTTTCGCGTACGTTTGGGAAGAGTATACTTCTCGTCCCAATCCCTTATCACGTAGCTCTAGTAGATTTAACTGAACTTTATTTCTGATTTGATTCCCAGAGAGCAGCCTTCAGTTCCCAACGTTTAGTCTTTCCAACCAGCAGCGTCCAGTTCTGTACCTCACCGTTGTATCGCAAGGTACGACACCAGATTTATTACCAGCACTTCTCCTAGTGTTGTACTAAATGCTCTTGTTCACACCAGTACACCTAGCACGCTGGTAGAGCAACAAACGGGCAAACACACCTGCTGCGAATCCAACAATGGCAATAATGGTGGCACCGAGGTCCAGCCTCACTTTTGGAAAGGCAAATTATGTCTCACAATTCAGCCTCTAAACAGAGTGTGCATGAATTTGCAGACTTTCTAAGTGTCATTACTGAGATGACGTGAACTAATTTATTTTTTCGTACAATCCCAAGCCGCGCGGGACTAGCCGAGCGGTCTGGGGCGCTGCAGTCGTGGTCTGTGCGGCTGGTCCCGGCGGAGGTTCGAGTCCTCCCTCGTCCATGGGTGTGTTTGTTTGTCCTTACGATAATTTAGGTTAAGTAGTGTGTAAGCTTAGGGACTGATGACCTTAGCAGTTAAGTCCCATAAGATTTCACACACATTCGAACATACAATCCCAAATACCTACTCACACGACACCTTTCCCATTCTGACAGTAGGGTTTCTGTTTATGGGCAGTCTATATTGCAATAGTAACAGGGTTGTCTTACCGGCACCTACTGTGTGTTTCATGTTTATTCACCGTTTCTGAATCAGTAATATGAGTTACTTTTAACATAGATTGCATTTGATGGTGCCATGATAAGCGCCCTATAGAAAGTTGGGAGATCATATTGGTCTAATGACTTAATGTAATGCTGCCAAATTTAACCTGAAGATGCGATTCATCATCGCAAATCCAATTGTACCTGGACCCCATAATAAACAAGGGTTACCACAAAAGTTTTTGGAAATATTTTTAGCTATGCATATATTAAGCTGGTGTTGCCCAGATAGAAAGCTTATGTTAGTCCTCGCTTGTATATCTGTTCAGTACTGCCATCTGAATTCATACATTTTCTGCACTATTAGGTAGTGCTTCGGGCTGTGTCGTCACAAGAAATGAGCATGTAGTCTTCTTCACTCACTAACTAAATACTTCATCCAGTACCAAAGAGCGCAAAATGTATCTTCTCTGACTGGCCGAATAACATAGCAACCGTCGACTTCGCTCCAGCCCTCAGCGTCCAACATCACTATAGTCTCTGGTTTGGATTATTGAAAATGAATTGACTGACGTTCCTCCACAGACATTCACAGATCTCATTGAAAGTGTCTTCGGCAGAGTTCAAGTTAGTTAGTTAGTTACGTGTTCCATTGATCAATAGCACGGAAAACCGTTATGATGTGGAACGTGTCAAATGCACAAGAAATGCGCAAAGGAAACAAGTTTTTTGTTGTTGTTTTTTTCTTATATTATAGTGTTATACCTAAATATTTCTATTATCTAGCCCATTCCCTTAACTGGCACAAAATGCATATATTATATCTCCATATTTATTTACTCATGTTCAAGATTTCATGTATGGTATAGAAGGAGCTGTCAAGGAGGTATGATTTCAATTTGTTTTTGAAATTATTATTGCTGTCTGTCAGAGATTTTATTTCATCTGGTAATTTATCAAAGTTTTATAGAAGCATATTTTACCCCTTTCTATGCCAAAAATAGGTTAAGTAAAGGATAGTGTAGGTCTTTCTTTTTTCTGATATTGTAATCATGAATGTCGCTGTTGATTTTAAACTGGTCCATGTCGTTGAGAAAAAAATTCATTACTGAGTAAATGTATTGTGAAGCAGTTGTAAAAATTCCTAACCTTTTAAACAGATACCTACAAGATGTGCGACTATGAACCCCACACATTATTCTAACTACTTTCTTTTGACCAGTGAATACATTTTGCCTAAGTGTTGAGTTGCCCCAGAATATTATTCCGAATGACATCAGAGAGTGGAAGTATGCAAAATATGTTAGGTTACTAATTTCTACATCCTCAAAATTGGCAACTATTCTGATTGCAAAAGTTGCTGAACCTAGTCGCTTTAGGAGATCCAAAATATGAATTTTCCATTTAAGATTCTCATCTATATGTACATCCAAAAACTTAGTATGCTCTACCCTGGCTACTGCCTTCTTCTGATGTGTTATGTTTATTGAAGGAATTATACTTTTGGATGTACTGTGTTTTTTTCAAGGTTCAGAGCAAGCCCATTCGCTGAAAACCGATTAATAACTATTCCAAAGGCCTTATTTGTATCATTTTCTAACGTACTTTCCTTTACTGTATTAATAATTATGCTTGTATCATCAGCAAACAGTGTCAGTTCAGCATCTTGTTTCACATAAGAAGGGAGGTCATTCACGTATATCAAGAACAGGAGGGGACCCATGATCGAACCTTGTGGAGCACCTAATGTAATTTCACCCCAGTTAGGTGATGTGGCAAACTCCTATGAACAACTTGAAGCATATAAAGAGACTTTTTGCTTCCCGTTCTGTAGATATGACTTAAACCACTCACATGCTGTTCCATTTATACCATAGAATTGTAATTTCTCTAACATAATGTCATAGTCCCCCCATGAACCATGGACCTTGCCGTTGGTGGGGAGGCTTGCGTGCCTCAGCGATACAGATGGCCGTACCGTAGGTGCAACCACAACGGAGGGGTATCTGTTGAGAGGCCAGACAAACATGTGGTTCCTGAAGAGGGGCAGCAGCTTTTTCAGTAGTTGCAGGGGCAACAGTCTGGATGATTGACTGATCTGGCCTTGTAACATTAACCAAAACGGCCTTGCTGTGCTGGTACTGCGAACGGCTGAAAGCAAGGGGAAACTACAGCCGTAATTTTTCCCGAGGACATGCAGCTTTACTGTATGATTAAATGATGATGGCGTCCTCTTGGGTAAAATATTCCGGAGGTAAAATAGTCCCCCATTCGGATCCCCGGGAAGGGACTACTCAAGAGGACGCCGTTATCACGAAAAAGAAAACTGGCGTTCTACGGATCGGAGCGTGGAATGTCAGATCCCTTAATCGGGCAGGTAGGTTAGAAAATTTAAAAAGGGAAATGGATAGGTTGAAGTTAGATATAGTGGGAATTAGTGAAGTTCGGTGGCAGGAGGAACAAGACTTTTGGTCAGGTGATTACAGGGTTATAAATACAAAATCAAATAGAGGTAATGCAGGAGTAGGTTTAATAATGAATAAAAAAATAGGAGTGCGGGTTAGCTACTACAAACAGCATAGTGAACGCATTATTGTGGCCAAGATAGACACGAAGCCCATGCCTACTACAGTAGTACAAGTTTATTTGCCAACTAGCTCTGCAGATGATGAAGAAATTGATGAAATGTATGACGAGATAAAAGAAATTATTCAGGTAGTGAAGGGAGACGAAAATTTAATAGTCATGGGTGACTGGAATTCGTCAGTAGGAAAAGGGAGAGAAGGAAACATAGTAGGTGAATATGGATTGGGGGGAAGAAATGAAAGAGGAAGCCGCCTTGTAGAATTTTGCACAGAGCATAACTTAATCATAGCTAACACTTGGTTCAAGAATCATAAAAGAAGGTTGTATACCTGGAAGAATCCTGGAGATACTAAAAGGTATCAGATAGATTATATCATGGTAAGACAGAGATTTAAGAACCAGGTTTTAAATTGTAAGACATTTCCAAGGGCAGATATGGATTTTGAACACAATCTCTTGGTTATGAACTGCAGATTGAAACTGAAGAAACTGCAAAAAGGTGGGAATTTAAAGAGATGGGACCTGGATAAACTGAAAGAACGAGAGGTTATAGAGAGTTTCAGGGAGAGCATATGGTAACAATTGACAGGAATGGGGGAAAGAAATACAGTAGAAGAAGAATGGGTAGCTCTGAGGGATGAAGTAGTGAAAGCAGCAGACGATCAAGTAGGTAAAAAGACGAGGGCTGATAGAAATCCTTGGGTAACAGAAAAAATATTGAATTTAATTGAGGAAAGGAGAAAAATATAAAAATGCAGTAGATGAAGCAGGCAAAAAGGAATACAAACGTCTCAAAAATGAGATCGACAGGAAGTGCAAAATGGCTAAGCAGGGATGGCTAGAGGACAAATGTAAGGATGTAGAGGCTTGTCACACTAGGGGTAAGATAGATACTGCCTACAGGAAAATTAAAGAGACCTTTGGAGAGAAGAGAACCACTTGTATGAATATCAAGAGCTCAGATGGCAACCCAGTTCTAAGCAAAGAAGGGAAGGCAGAAAGGTGGAAGGAGTATACAGAGGGTTTATACAAGGGCGATGTACTTGAGGACAATATTATGGAAATGGAAGAGGATGTAGATGAAGATGAAATGGGAGATACGATACTGCGTGAAGAGTTTGACAGAGCACTGAAAGACCTGAGTCGAAACAAGGCCCCGGGAGTAGACAACATTCCATTAGAACTACTGACGGCCTTGGGAGAGCCAGTCCTGACAAAACTCTACCATCTGGTGAGCAAGATGTATGAGACAGGCGCAATACCCTCAGACTTCAAGAAGAATATAGTAATTCCAATCCCAAAGAAAGCAGGTGTTGACACATGTGAAAATTACCGAACTATCAGTTTAATAAGTCACAGCTGCAAAATACTAACGCGAATTCTTTACAGACGAATGGAAAAACTGGTAGAAGCGTACCTCGGGGGAAAAGCAGTTTGGATTCCGTAGAAATGTTGGAACACGTGAGGCAATACTAACCTTACGACTTATCTTAGAAGAAAGATTAAGAAAAGGCAAACCTACGTTTCTAGCATTTGTAGACTTAGAGAAAGCTTTTGACAATGGTGACTGGAATACTCTCTTTCACATTCTAAAGGTGGCAGGGGTAAAATACAGGGAGCGAAAGGCTATTTACAATTTGTACAGAAACCAGATGGCAGTTATAAGAGTCGAGGGGCATGAAAGGGAAGCAGTGGTTGGGAAAGGAGTGAGACAGGGTTGTAGCCTCTCCCCGATGTTATTCAATCTGTATATTGAGCAAGCAGTAAAGGAAACAAAAGAAAAATTCGGAGTAGGTATTAAAATTCATGGAGAAGAAGTAAAAACTTTGAGGTTCGCTGATGACATTGTAATTCTGTCAGAGACAGCAAAGGACTTGGAAGAGCAGTTGAACGGAATGGACAGTGTCTTGAAAGGAGGATATAAAATGAACATCAACAAAAGCAAAACGAGGATAATGGAATGTAGTCAAATTAAATCGGGTGATGTTGAGGGAATTAGATTAGGAAATGAGACACTTAAAGTAGTAAAGGAGTTTTGCTATTTGGGGAGCAAAATAACTGATGATGGTCGAAGTAGAGAGGGTATAAAATGTAGACTGGCAATGGCAAGGAAATCGTTTCTGAAGAAGAGAAATTTGTTAACATCGAGTATAGATCTAAGTGTCAGGAAGTCGTTTCTGAAAGTATTTGTATGGAGTGTAGCCATGTATGAAAGTGAAACATGGACGATAACTAGTATGGACAAGAAGAGAATAGAAGCTTTCGAAATGTGGTGCTACAGAAGAATGCTGAAGATAAGGTGGGTAGATCACATAACTAATGAGGAGGTATTGAATAGGATTGGGGAGAAGAGAAGTTTGTGGCACAACTTGACTAGAAGAAGGGATCGGTTGGTAGGACATGTTTTGAGGCATCAAGGGATCACCAATTTAGCATTGGAGGGCAGCGTGGAGGGTAAAAATAGTAGAGGGAGACCAAGAGATGAATACACTAAGCAGATTCAGAAGGATGTAGGTTGCAGTAGGTACTGGGAGATGAAGAAGCTTGCACAGGATAGAGTGGCATGGAGAGCTGCATCAAAACAGTCTCAGGACTGAAAACCACAACAACAACAACAACATCAATGTCATGGGTCACACAATCAAAACCGAGCGAGGTGGCGCAGTGGTTAGCACACTGGACTCGCATTCGGGAGGTCGTCGGTTCAATCCCGCGTCCGGCCATCCTGATTTAGGTTTTCCGTGATTTCCCTAGATCACTTCAGGCAAATGCCGGGATGGTTCCTTTAAAAGGGCACGGTCGATTTCCTTCTCCATCTCTCCTAATTCGAGCTTGTGCTCCGTCTATAATGACCTCGTTGTCGACGGGACGTTAAACACTAAATTCCTCCTCCTCCTCCTCCACACAATCAAATGCTTTGGATAAGTCACACAATATTCCTGCTAGTGACATTTTACTATTTAAAGTTTCTATTATGTGAACAGTGAAATTGTATATTGTTGTGTCAGTGGAACAGCATTTCTGAAATCCGAACTGTGATTTACGAAGTATCCCATTACTTTTGAGATGGCTAACCACTCTTGAGTACACTACTTTCTCAAAGATTTTTGAAAATGGTGTAAGCAAGGATACTGGCCGGTAATTATTGACATCTGTGGTTTCCCCCTTTTTGCAGAGAGGCCTGACAATGACATACTTTAACCTGTCTGGAAAAGAGTTTAAGAGTAGACACACTCCACATTAATGTCCATTGCAGGTGTCCACATACTTATGATCAGACAGTGTATGTCAGTCTCAGCGTGCAGAAGTGTTCTCTGCGGTCATTATTCACCGCGTATGGCAAGAAAGCGTCTGCTGCTCCTCATCAAGGCTTTACCATAGATACCTGCGGTGCCCGCCACAACAGCAGCAGTGCATTCTCTTAGGAGCGCTTCTCGCCTTCACGTAGCGCTGTCGATGGCGCCACCATCAGATTCACCCTTCTTTGGTGTAGCTGGCAAAGCTGTCCGTGCGCGTGCAACATGTCACAAAGGAGCGTCTGTTGCCCAATAAGGACCAGTTTCGCTGAACGTGCGACAACCTCCGGCGTCGATCTCTTTATAGTCTCCATGTTCTTCATAATACCTACAATCGGAGGCTGTTGCCATTACCTTATTGGTAATTTCTCTCGGCTCGCGATCTGAAGCGGGTGAAAGGGAGCGAGTTCCTGCCGTCGCGGATTCCGCGTGGTTCCAGCTGTTTGCGAAACGGGGCGCCGCGGAACCTGCGCAGCCGCTGCGCGGAGCATTATCTCCGCATCTGGCTCTAAAAATTCATTGTGCACGACTTGTTGTGCGCCGCTGTAATTACGACGCGCGGCCGTAATGTCTGGGCAGCTTATGTACAGCTCGGCCCAGTTTCTGGAGTAGTGCCTGCCAGCGGGGGAGGGGATGGGGGTGGGGGCAGGGTCGTTGACCTCGACAGGCAGGGGTACCCTGACCAGGGCAGGCGCAACTCGCAAGTGCAGAAACCTCAAAGCCTGAAAAAAAATAAATAAAATAAACAAGATTTTCTTCAAAATTATGAACTAAATTCGCGCATATGGACTGTCAATGAACTTGGATAAGACAAGTGGAAGTTTGCACCACGGTCCGCCAATACCGTTAGAAATATTGCCTGAGGAGCAATCAGTAAGTGAAATAGAGTATTTCTAAACAGTTGGGTGTATATACTAGTCTAGAAATCACATGTTCTTCCACTCCTAGGGTCCACAAGTTTTGCATTAAGGTAATATCGAAGTTTGGAGAAGATAATGTAAAAAATTAATCTACTTTTCCTATTTTCATTCACTAATGTGACGTGCCACCATATTCTGCGACAAATCTGCATTGACAGTCAACGTGCTTGTTGTGTGTAGAAAGGATGCTACGTGTTTTGTTCTCAGCAACCTGCTGTACGTTTCTCTTCAAATATTTATTTATTTATTTGCCTACATAAAATTCAGTTTCTGTATACGTATCAAACATAAGATACTGGACAAACAAATCATTTTTACGCGTTGGCTTTCCAACATACATCACATTTAACTTTTGTTTGTCGAATTGGACCCATATGAGGTATAGGTAAAGCAGGCATGGTTAGAGGACGAATGTAAGGATATAGAAGCATACATCACTAGGGGTAAGGTAGATACTGCCTACAGCAAATTAAAGAGACGTTGGGAGGAAAGAGAACCGCCTGCATGACTATCAACAGCTCAGATGGAAAACCAGTCCTAAGCGAAGAAGGGAAAGCACAAAGGTGGAAGGAACATATAGAGGGTCTATACAAGGACGATGTACTTGAGGGTAGTATTATGGAAATGGAAGAGGATGTAGATGAAGATGAAATGGGAGATATGATACTGCGTGAAGAATTTGACAGGGCACTGAAAGACCTAAGCCAAAACAAGACCCCGGCAGTAGACAACATTCCTTTAGAACTACTGATAGCCTTGGGAGAGCTAACCATGACAAAATTCTTCCATCTGATGAGCAAGATGTACGAGACAGACTTCAAGAAGAATATAGTAATTTCAATCCCAAAGAAAGCACCTGTTGACAGGTGTCAAAATTACCGAACTATCAGTTAAATAAGTCACGGTTGCAAAATACTGACAGGAATTCTCTACAGACGAATGGAAAAATTGGTAGAAGCCGACCTCGGGGAAGATCAGTTTGGAATCTGTAGAAATATTGGAACACGCGAGGCAATACTGAGCCTGCGACTTACCGTACAAGATAGGTTAAACAAAGGCAAACCTACGTTTCTAGCATTTGTAGACTTGCAGGGAGCTTTTGACAATGTGGACTCGAATACTCTCTATCAAATTATGAAGGCGGCAGGTATACAACACAGGGAGCGAAAGGCTATTTACTATTTGTACAGAAAGCAGATGGCAGTTATATGAGTCAAGGGGCATGAAAGGGAAGCAGTGGTTGAGAAATGAGTGAGACAGGGTTTTAGCCTATACCAGATGTTGTTCAGTCTGTATACCGAGCAAGCAATTAAGGAAACAAATGAAAAATTCGGAGTACGAAAATCCTTGGAGAAGAAATAAAAAGTTTGAGGTTTGCCGACGACATTGTAAATCTGTCAGACAGCAAAGGACCTGGAAGAACAGTTTAAAGGAGTGGACAGTGTCTTCAAAGGAGGATGTAAGATGAACATCAACAAAAGCAAAATGAGGATGATGGAATGTAGTCGAATTAAATCAGGTGATGGGGAGGGAATTAGATTAGGAAATGAGACGCTTAAAGTAGTAGATGAGTTTTGCTACTCAGGAAGCAAAATAACCAATGACGGTCGAAGTAGAGAGGACATCAAATGTATATTAGCTATGGCAAGGAAAGCATTTCTGAAGAAGAGAAATTTGTTAACATCGAATATAAATTTAAGTGTCAGGAAGTCTTTTCTGAAAGTGTTTTTATGGAGTGTAGCCATGTATGCAGGTGAAACATGAACGATAAATAAGTTAGACAAAAAGAGAATAGGAAGCTTCTGAAATGTGTTGCTATAGAAGAATGCTGAGGATTAGATGAGTAGATCACGTAACTAATGAGGAGGTATTGAATAGAATTGGGGAGAAGAGGAATTTGTGGCATAACTTGACTAGAAGAAGAGGTCGATTGGTAGGACTCGTTCTGAGGTATCAAGAGATCACCAATTTAATGTTGGCGGGTAAAGCGTGGAGGGTAAAAATCGTAGCGGGAGACGAAGAGATGAATACGCTAAGCAGATTCAGAAGGATGTAGGTTGTAATAGTTACTCGGAGATGAAGAGGCTTGCACAGTATAGAGTAGCACGGAGAATTGCAAGAAACCAGTCTATGGACTGAAGACCACAACAATAATGAGTCACAGAGAACCATAAGGACAAAAAGCACAGACGCAAAGTATGAATTATGCTTTGTGTTTTGGGCCTATATGAAATCCAATATCAGAGAATTCGGCAAGATTGCTTTTGGTAATATTCTAACGACCAATGTCGACCTACAGGTGGTTTACCGTAAAATCAACAAGGAGCACGGATATGTGCTACAATCCCAAAATCGAGAATGGTCCGCCTTCCGCCCCTTATGTCATGAATAGTTACAAATTTGAATATATTAGTAAACATCCCATCCTTTAAAGACTTGAACTACGATCTATAAGTCTAATTGCATCAGAAATCAATTAATGTGTTAAATATATCGCTTTAAGTAAGGAAGCGACAAGAAGTTTAGGAAAATTTGAATTTATGCTTGAAGCTTGTTGGAAATTGTTGAGTGTTCTCATTATGAAATACTAATCATTACGAAATAATATATTAATACATTCTGGGAAACGCTCCAGTTTAAACAAAGGCTAGTTTTTCACGCATCTCAATATTCATGAGATGAACTGCGTATGGTACAATGTTACTTTGATTGATATATGTGGATAGTATCTGCAAACTGTGTTGCGAACAGAGTCGGTACTAAACAAGTAATAAATTAAAACGTCATGCATGACGCTGACGTTTGCATGAACAGGAAAAATGTAGTAAGCGACAATCTTCTTTCCTGTCATCAATTTGCTGAGGGCATCAGGTAGAAAATTTTTTTTAAATATTTGAAATTGTGAGTAAAGTTTGTTGGAAGTCGCTTGTTGGTATAATTCTCAAACACTGAATGAATACAGTCTGGGTGTACGAATGCATTCTCTCGCGGCGACATCCAACAATAAAATACTCTCTGTTATCACGGCGCGTCAAATGGTTAAGTGCCCACGAGCTTTCGGCATCGATCTCCTCTGCCGCACCGAGCGAGGTGGCGCAGTGGTTAGACACTGGATTCGCATTCGGAAGGACGACGGTTCAATCCCGCGTCCGGCCATCCTGATTTAGGTTTTCCCGGGTTCCCGGGTTCGATTCCCAGCGGGGTCAGGGATTTTCTCTGCCTCGTGATGGCTGGGTGTTGTGTGTTGTCCTTAGGTTAGTTAGGTTTAAGTAGTTCTAAGTTCTAGGGGACTGATGACCATAGATGTTAAGTCCCATAGTGCTCAGAGCCATTTGAACCATTTTTTTGATTTAGGTTTTCCGTGATTTCCCTAAATCGCTCCAGGCAAATGCCGGGATGATTCCTTTCATAGGGCACGGCCGACTTCCTTCCCCGTCCTTCCCTAATCCGATGAGACCGATGACCACGCTGTCTGGTCTCCTTCCGCAAACAACCCAATCCAATTCTCTGCCACTGTGAAGTATGAATGCCGCCGCCGTGCTTACATAGCCTCGCCGCCGCCAGTGACGTCACTGGTGCCCAGTCCCGCACCATGTGTGGCCACGCTTTGGAGACGCGACCGCCGCTTCTGCTTCAACCGCCCAGTGACAGGATCCCAGGCCGGACTCAGCTGCAGTCCACCGTCTTTATCGAGGGCGTTTTCCGATATTTTTTGGAATAGCGTACGCGGAAACTCCTTTGATGTTCTATGTGGTGCTGTTCAATACTTCGGCTAGTCCAACCAACAAAAAGCTGTCCACACCCACGTGATACTTCGTATATTCCAGGTGTTCAGAGGCCTACATCTTTTTCCACAGGCTTCATTAGTTGCCGGAGTTTTGCTGGGTTTTCGAAAACTTTGTCGATTTTATGTTTCTTCAGGAGCCGGCTGATCTTCTCTGTTATTGAGCCACAAAACGCTAAAAACGCAATCTTCTTCGTATCTTCCTCGGAGGCCTTCTGCTTTGGCGGCTTATATGAAACTGCCTGCGAAATTGGACTGCTGTTGTGACCGTTTACGTCGAAAACTTTACGTAAGTGGGTCAGTTTCCTCAGCAGGTTTTCTGCGTCGGTGACGGTTTCAGCTCGATGTACCAACGTCCTCAGAACAGACCACTTCTGTGCTGAGTGGTGGTTGCCGGTGGCGACCAGATAGCGATCTGTGTGAGTGTGCCTGCATCAAACGCTGCTATCGAGACTCCTGTTGGGTTTACGGCTGACAAGATTTCCAGGAACGGCAAGGAACCGTCGTTCTCTACGTTCACCGTGAACTTTATGTGTCGTGGATGTTGTTGACTTGTTCCATGAACTCTTCCATCTTTTCACGTCCATGTGGCCATATGACGAAGTTATCGTCGACGTAGCGTTAAAAACAACCAGGCTTTGCAGAAACCGTGTTCAGAGCGTTGTCCTCAGAATGCTCCACAAAGAGGTTGGCTACAACTGGGGCTAATGACGCCATCGCGACGCCGTCCTCCAGGTCGAAATGTTCTCCACGATCTAAAAAATACGATGACGTCAAAGTAAGTTGAAATAAATCCACGATGGTATCGACGCACGTTAGACATTGGGCGTGCCATATAAAGAATATGGCGCACTTAATCGATCGAAGATGAAGAGAATAGTATAGTTATCTTTAATGTGGTTACCCTGTTCGCGTGTATGCCAGCCACAGACTCTACAGACTTCCTGTCTCAGATCATTCGCGACACCAATGGCCCATGAAAAATTTAAACTCGGATGGAGCTGTATATTTGGGGCTCGACTGTTGGCTGTGTAGTGCCCTTCGTTCCTATTCGACGCAGGCCCACCGAGATGTAGGGCAGCCACAAAAAGTCACTTTCGCTGACCAGCACTCTGCTGCTCCTAATAGGAACTTCCATCAACTCAATGGTTTAGTGATAGCGTTCCTCCTGTAGGCTTCACACACAGTCAACTGGAGAAAACATCGATCTCAAATTTGGAAGTGTCTTTCACGAAGTTACCCATTACTATGGCAGGCCAAGCAACTTATAATGAGTGCTGTACTGCACTTGCAGAGTGACAGAGATACATTGCAGTCTGGAACCGCGCGACCGCTACGGCCGCAGGTTCGAATCCTGCCTCGGGGATAGAAGTGTGTGATGTCCCTAGGTTAGTTAGGTTTAAGTAGTTCTAAGTTCTAGGGGACTGATGACCTCAGAAGTTAAGTCCCATAGTGCTCAGAGCCATTTGAACCATTTTTGAACAGAAATACATGACACTATTTTTGAACATAGTCCCCAGATCTATGTAAACAACGATCGATACGTTCTACCAGTTGTTCAGTTCATCGACAAAAAAATCCGCTCGTTGGTTATGCAGCCATTCGATAACTGCTCTGTGAAGGTCCTCATCGTTGGAAAATCTCTTTCCCTTCAAATGTTCTTCCATCTTGCCGAAATTATGGAAGTAACATCATGCAAGATATGGACTTCCAGATCAGCATCACCCACGTCTTTGTGGTCATGGTCGAACTTTTGATACGATTTCACAACGTCTCGAAGAGACAATGCATTTGTCCCATTTACCATCAGCAATGAACGTTGAATACGTGTGCAATTTACTCGTTTCATTCACAAGAATCGTACTGTCCTTTATGATTCAACTTTGGAGTACGTATTGAAGGGTTTCCCTCTTGAATTTACTACAAGAAAATGCCTGAGTTATTTTAAATAAAAATTTTCACAGTAAGTCACGGAAAGAATACTATATGATTCTTAAACACTGATTATAATGTAATATCAAGACGAGCGAGAGAAACTTCCAAAGAAGGTAAACCTTATCCAAAATTCTTAGTAAGTGGCATGTTAAACACGATAATTATGCACTCATGTAATATTTCCAGTTGCCGTCTGTCGACTTTGGTGAGGCAAGATACATCAGGCCAGTGAAACGATTGCCGACGCCATTGTCCGAAGGCAAGTGACCGATCAACGTAACAAGATTCTTACGTAAAGAGCGTATCTAAAAAGTATGTGTAAAAAATATACGTAAAAAGTATACGCAAGGAACTGAAAGAAATGATTAGAAAATCAATGCCAGGGACGCTCTGATTAGCGATACAGTATAAATAACGAGAATAGTTCGTCACCAAGCCTCTGAAAGAAATTCCAAAATTCGTACAAACGTAAGGGTTCCTACTGTGGGAGACAATCAGGTCAAATGTTGTAAATGGATTCCACATACACAGGTATAAGAACACTCTCGATCAGGGTGCATATAAACATGGATGGTTATATTACAACAGCCAGGCGACAAAAGACGCCTAATTATGGCACGAAGTACATCACTCGATTTGTTTTACATGAAAAGATACACAGAATTTATTTCCGTTTGGCCTCTTTAGCAAAAGTCTCTGGGCAAACCTCATAACGGCGTTCTTGATTACATGAAGTATTTCATAAAGGAAGAAAAAAACAGAAATCCTTATAATATTACAGTAGTAATATGTTTTCATTGGTACACCTTTATGTTCTTCTTTATGTGTTTACGCCGTTTCATGGGAGAACTGTGGCATTAATATACTTCATAGCTATGATATATAACGTTACAGTTTACAGTTGCCGTGCAGTTTCATCCGCACGGTGGAAAGTACCTGCTAACGGCGCCGCAGCGGAACTGCGTCTTGCGGGAAATCCAGAACACGTACTTTCTTCTGACAGTGCGCCACTCTTTTTGCGTAAAGGTGTCAGCGTGCGACGACATGTGTTACTTACTTTCTGAGGTCCCTGCGTATTATAATCTAACGTACACGATGTTTACCGGTCTCGTTCAAGTACTGAACGTATTCCGATCTCCAAATCGTACTTTTCGCTCTGCAACAGAGTGTACGCTGTTTTGAAACCTTTAGCCACATACAAAACTGAGCACCGTACCTGGACTCGAACCTAGGACCTTTGCCTTCCGCAAACAATGCCCTTGTGACTGAGCTATCCAGAATGGGCTGAACAGCCCGCCCTCATAACCAGTACTTCACTCCTGACATCCAAACTTCACTGTTTTCCTGCCTTCTTTGTAGGACTGGCGTCCCTGGAAGAAGAGGACAAATTCATTCCGAAAAGTGTCAGCCACGCTATGGCTAAGTCATTCACTGCAATATCTTTTCTTCCAGCAGTGCTAGTCCAGCTTGGTATGCAGGAGAACTGAGAGAAGGAGTTTGGAAGGTGGGCATGAGGTACTTGCGGAAGTACATCTGTGAGGACGGGTCGTGAGTGCGCCTGTGTAGTTAAATCGGTAAGAGCATTACCTCGAAAGAGAAGGTTCCGGCTCGGAATCCCCGAACGGAATACACGTTTTACCTGCTAGCAAGTTGTAACTTATGGCAGAAACGTAAGTGTGGTCGTATGTAACTGATCCAGTACACTACATGTTATAAAGCAAAAGGCTACGTACGATACCAGTAGTTGTTACAGAGTAACCAGTTGAAGATGCTGACAAGGGAACCTCCCCATCGCACCCCCCTCAGATTTAGTTATAAGTTGGCACAGTGGACAGGCCTTGAAAAACTGAACACAGATCAAACGAGAAAACAGGAAGAAGTTGTGTGGAACTATGGAAAAAATAAGTAAAATATACAAACTGAGTAGTCCTCGTGCAAGATAAGCAACATAAAGGAGAGTGTGAGCTCAGGAGCGCCATGGTCCCGTGGTGAGCGTGAACAATTGCGGAACGAGAGGTCCTTGGTTCTAGTCTTCCGTCGGGTGAAAATTTTACTTATTTTCGCAAAGTTATGATCTGTCAGTTTGTTCATTGACGTCTGTGTTCACTGTAATAAGTTTAGTGTCTGTGTTTGGCGACCGCACCGCAAAACCGTGCGATTAGTAGACGAAAGTACGTTCCTCTCCAATGGGAACCGAAAACATTTGATCGGAAGGTCATAGGTCAACCGATTCCTCCACAGGAAAACACGTCTGATATATTCTACACGACATTGGTGACGGCATGTGCGTCACATGACAGGAATACGTTGTCGACCCACCTAACTCGTACACTTGGCGAATGGGTGAAAAGATTCTTCTGCCTTGCCCGATTTAGGTTTTCTTGTGGATGTGATAATAACTCCCAAAAAAGTGATGAAAACATAAGAGTTTGTCACATAAACTGCAACAAATGAATGCAACAGTTTCACAGTCACACAGATTTCCCTGTGCTCTGTCAAAACATATGTTTTTAACGTTTTCCAGTTTTTTCCGTGTGTAGACCGTCAAATCCTGCATATGTCCAAGCATATCTGAACATGTCCTGGAATTTTCTAGAGCGAAGTTGATTGTGTGAGTGCCTGAACTTTGATAATTGACACACGTCAATTGCTAGAAAATAAAAAAGTTAAATTTTTACTCGAGGGAAGACTTGAACCAAGGTCCTCTCGTCCTGCAGCTGCTCACGCTAACTACGGGACCACGGCGCTCCTCAGATCCCATTGTCCTTGATGTGGGCTATGTTACACATCGACTACTCAATTTGTATATTTTGCTTATTTTTTTCATAGTTCGACAAAACTTCTTCCTGTTTTCTCGATTGATCTGTGTTCAGTTTTTCAAGGCCTATCCACTGTGCCAACATATAACTAAATCTGAGGGGGGTGCGATGGGGAGGTTCCCTTGTGAGTAGTCGCCGTCGTTCACAGGAGAAAAGGAGTGGGAGGATACACGTCCGTTAGAAATTTGGAGGTCAAATATACAGGGTGTTACAAAAAGGTACGACCAAACTTTCAGGAAACATTCCTCACACACAAAGAAAGAAAATATGTTATGTGGACATGTGTCCGGAAACGCGTAATTTCCATGTTAGAGCTCATTTTAGTTTCGTCCACCTACGCTCAATGGAGCACGTTATCATGGTTTCATACGGGATACTCTACCTGTGCTGCTAGAACATGTGCCTTTACAAGTACGACACAACATGTGGTTCATGCACGATGGAGCTCCTGCACATTTCAGTCGAAGTGTTCGTACGCTTCTCAACAACAGATTCGGTGACCGATGGATTGGTACAGGCGGACCAATTCCATGGCCTCCACGCTCTCCTGACCTCAACCCTCTTGACTTTCATTTATGGGGGCATTTGAAAGCTCTTGTCTACGCAACCCCGGTAAGAAATGTAGAGACTCTTCGTGCTCGTATTGTGGACGGCTGTGATACAATACGCCATTCTCCAGGCCTGCATCAGCGCATCAGGGATTCCATGCGACGGAGGGTGGATGCATGTATCTTCGCTAACGGAGGACATTTTGAACATTTTTTGTAACAAAGTGTTTGAAGTCACGCTGGTACGTTCTGTTGCTGTGTGTTTCCATTCCATGATTAACGTGATTTGAAGAGAAGTAATAAAATGAGCTCTAACATGGAAAGCAAGCGTTTCCGGACACATGTCCACATAACATACTTTCTTTCTTTGTGTGGGAGGAAGATTTCCTGAAAGTTTGGCCGTACCTTTTTGTAACACCCTGTATATATACATTAAAATGAAGCAGCTGAACTTCTCAAACAGCGCAATACACTGGTTTGACAGCTACCTCAAAAACAGAAGTCAACAAGTCATTTGTGGGTCGGAAAAGTCATCATGGAAAAACGTGCGCTCTGGAGTTCCCCAAGGCTCCGTCCTTGGTCCATTACTCTTCTCACTGTACATTAATGATATTTCTTCAGTGATTCACTCCTGCAACTACCATCTATATGCCGACGACATCCAACTGTACACAAGTGCAAGCCCCAAGAACATTGCTGACGCAGTAGCGAGTATGAACGCAGATCTTTGCTCTGTTTCTCGATGGGCACAGAACCTAGGTCTGAAACTAAACCCCAAGAAATCCCAGATCATACTTATATCTCATCCAATGTTAATCAGTCGGTACTTTCGCGAAACAGTCCCTCAAATACTCCTCAATGGTACCCAACTACCATACCAAAAAACAGTAAAAGACCTTGGAATAATCTTGGATGAACACCTAAACTGGGAAGAACAAACAGTCACAGCTTGCCGGAAATCGCTCTCCTCCCTACATGCAATTCAAAAATTTAGAAAAATATTTCCAACCCATGTTAAACAACAATTAGTCCAAACACTAGTCTTGCCTAATCTTTACTACTGTGATGTAGTTCAACAAGGCACAAATAGTGAAAATTCGAGATGCCTCGAGCTAGTGATGAATGCTTGCGTAAGATACGTATGCAATATACGGTTGTATGATCATATCAGTCCTTCATACTCCCAGCTAGGTTGGATACGCCCACATAAGGCACGCGATCTCCACACGATGTGCTTACTTCATCGATTTCTTAGCCACTGGTGCCCCCAATACTTATCTTCTCACATTAAACACCTATCATCATTCCACAACCGCAATACCAGATCGGATACGTCTAGCATCTTGGCTGTACCTTTACATAACACAAAATCTTTCTCCGTGTCATTCTCCATCTCAGCCATACGACTATGGAACGCACTCCCCTGTGATCTGCGTCTTATCCAGAACCACTCAACATTCAAGAGGGAACTCAAGACTTACATATTAGGAACGGTATAGCCACCATTGTTGTGCCCCTCTCATCTTTTTCTTTCTCCTCTCCAACATAGCTTCGAATTTTACCATTCTATTTCTCTTCCTCTAACCTATCTACCTCTTCTATATCTCTTTCACCCCATTCTATCGTCTTATGTCTCTGCTTGATGAGAATAACTCACAAGCTGCAAGAATATAACGAGAAAATTCCCAACTAGCAATAGGACTGGCATTCATAAAAGAAAAATATCTTTACTTTCATATACATAGTCATTATTATTATTATTATTATTATTATTATTATTATGTGCGATTGGACCCATACGGATCACGCAAAGCTTTTCCGATTCAATTTTTTAATTCTCCAAACTTCTCTCATTCTTTCCCCATGAATTCTCTTTCTTTCCTCTGTCCGTTTTGTCGCCTGTCTCTTGCAAACTTCATTCTCGGGTTGTACTTTCCAACTATTGATTTTTTGCCTGTATACATTTCTGTTTATAACTTCTGAAGAATTTATTTGTGCATTTGCTAGATCTGTTTTGGTTTCTTTTATCCAGGGTATGGTTTTCAATTTTTCAATGTATATTAAAATTTTGTGGGAGAGTCTGGGTGTTGGGAGTCTGTGGATATGACCGTAAAATTTTAGTCTTCTTTTCCGGATGTCTGCGGCGAGGTTAGATAGCTTTTCTGTTGTTTTCCGAGACTGTAACCTGTATCCATCTTCAGTTCTTTTTGGGCCAAGAATCTTTCTGATAATTTTGCGTTCCTCTTTCAGGATGCCTTCCAGATCGCCTTTTCTATGGAGTGTGAGTGTTTCGCTGGCATATAGTGCTTCGGGCATGATTACTGTATTGTAGTGTCGTATTTTTGAGTGAATGGAGAGACACTTTTTATTGTAGATGTTGTGGGTTTTCCAGTATGCTCTTTTCAGTTTTTGCAGTCGAACTTTTTGTGCAGTTTTCTCTCCCCCTGTGGGTTCTAGGACCTCGCCTAAGTATTTAAAGAATGGAACTCTCTCAATTTCTCCATATTTTGTAGTCAGTTTTTGAGTTTCAAATTTTGAGCAGATGAATTTGGTTGTTTGGAAGGAAATTTGTAGCCCAACTTTTTCGGCGCATTCTTTGAGAATGTCTATCTGTTTAATCGCTGTGGCCTCGTTTTCTGCTAGAATGGCCACGTCATCTGCAAATGCCAAGCATGAAATTTTAATACCATCTTTCGATCTTCCTAGTTGTATAGGCTTCCAGTAATTTTGATTCTTCAGTTCTTTTTACCATTCTCGGATGACTTTGTCTAAGACAAGGTTGAAGAGGAGTGGAGACAAGCCGTCACCTTGTCTGACGCCGGTTTTGATCAGGAAGGGCTCTGATATTTCACCCAGGAATTTTATCTTAGAAGTTGTGTTTGTGAGCGTTTATTTGATAAGGTTTAGGGTTTTCGGATCGAGTCCTAGCTCCTCAAGGATAATAAAGAGAGATTGCCTATCGATTGAATCATAAGCCTTTGCGAAATCAACAAAGGAACAAATGATCGGACTGTTTCTGACTGCTTTGTATTTTAGTGTTGTCTTCAAATTGAAAATTTGTTCTGCACAGGATCGGTGAGGGCGAAAGCCAGTTTGGTATTCACCAATACTGTGTTCGAGTTGTTCTTGTGTTCGTTGAAGAAGACAAGCTGAGAGGATTTTATAAGTGACTTGGAGAAGGGAGATTCCTCGTTAGTTGTTTATACACTCCTGGAAATGGAAAAAAGAACACATTGACACCGGTGTGTCAGACCCACCATACTTGCTCCGGACACTGCGAGAGGGCTGTACAAGCAATGATCACACGCACGGCACAGCGGACACACCAGGAACCGCGGTGTTGGCCGTCGAATGGCGCTAGCTGCGCAGCATTTGTGCACCGCCGCCGTCAGTGTCAGCCAGTTTGCCGTGGCATACGGAGCTCCATCGCAGTCTTTAACACTGGTAGCATGCCGCGACAGCGTGGACGTGAACCGTATGTGCAGTTGACGGACTTTGAGCGAGGGCGTATAGTGGGCATGCGGGAGGCCGGGTGGACGTAGCGCCGAATTGCTCAACACGTGGGGCGTGAGGTCTCCACAGTACATCGATGTTGTCGCCAGTGGTCGGCGGAAGGTGCACGTGCCCGTCGACCTGGGACCGGACCGCAGCGACGCACGGATGCACGCCAAGACCGTAGGATCCTACGCAGTGCCGTAGGGGACCGCACCGCCACTTCCCAGCAAATTAGGGACACTGTTGCTCCTGGGGTATCGGCGAGGACCATTCGCAACCGTCTCCATGAAGCTGGGCTACGGTCCCGCACACCGTTAGGCCGTCTTCCGCTCACACCCCAACATCGTGCAGCCCGCCTCCAGTGGTGTCGCGACAGGCGTGAATGGAGGGACGAATGGAGACGTGTCGTCTTCAGCGATGAGAGTCGCTTCTGCCTTGGTGCCAATGATGGTCGTATGCGTGTTTGGCGCCGTACAGGTGAGCGCCACAATCAGGACTGCATACGACCGAGGCACACAGGGCCAACACCCGGCATCATGGTGTGGGGAGCGATCTCCTACACTGGCCGTACACCACTGGTGATCGTCGAGGGGACACTGAATAGTGCACGGTACATCCAAACCGTCATCGAACCCATCGTTCTACCATTCCTAGACCGGCAAGGGAACTTGCTATTCCAACAGGACAATACACGTCCGCATGTATCCCGTGCCACCCAACGTACTCTAGAAGGTGTAAGTCAACTACCCTGGCCAGCAAGATCTCCGGATCTGTCCCCCATTGAGCATGTTTGGGACTGGATGAAGCGTCGTCTCACGCGGTCTGCACGTCCAGCACGAACGCTGGTCCAACTGAGGCGCCAGGTGGAAATGGCATGGCAAGCCGTTCCACAGGACTACATCCAGCATCTCTACGATCGTCTCCATGGGAGAATAGCAGCCTGCATTGCTGCGAAAGGTGGATATACACTGTACTAGTGCCGACATTGTGCATGCTCTGTTGCCTGTGTCTATGTGCCTGTAGTTCTGTCAGCGTGATCATGTGATGTATCTGACCCCAGGAATGTGTCAATAAAGTTTCCCCTTCCTGGGACAATGAATTCACGGTGTTCTTATTTCAATTTCCAGGAGTGTATCTGCCATGTCTCCCTTTTTATGCAGTGGATGAATTAGGGCGCATTTCCAATCTTCTGGCAGTTTTTCTGTCTGCCAAATGTCTGTGATGATTTGAGTGAGTTCTCTGAGAGAATTTGGTCCAAGATTTTTAAGTAGTTCTGCAGTGATATTATCTTCTCCGGATGCCTTGTTGTTTTTCAGTCTATGAAAATGTCTTTGCATCTCCTCTAGTGTAGGTGGTGGGGATTCTGGATTTGTGTAGACAGCAGTTTCTTGAGGGAATCTTGAAGAAGGTTCAGGGCAATTGAGAAGTCCGGAAAAGTATCTCGCCAGCTCCTCACAATTTTCCCGATTTGTGAGCGCTAGTTTTCCATCTGGTTTTCTGAAACATTATTATTATTATTCTTGATTGTTATAATTATTTTTTGATTGTTATAATTATCATTGTACTACTTTTATAATCTCTATTTTTTTCTTTAACATTAATACTGTATAACATGTTATATGTCCTTAATGTTCTGTAGAAACTGAAATTTGTTGAATCTGAGTATGCCTGGTTAGGTGTAAGAGAGGGCCTGAAGGCCCTAATCTTGCCAGGTAAAATAAATGCATAAATAAATAAATAAATGTATAACTGATATGGTCCTCTGCCACGTATTTTTCTCTGTATTTGAATGCTAATCGGAGGAACTATTTCAGCTATTCAATATATAACAGACTGATTCACAAGGAACTTTTGTTACTTCTACGCCTGAACGAGTCGTCCAACCGTGAAAACGTAGTGCTACACGGATAACATTACGAGGAGAATACAAATATTTTAATAGACGACAATCTTTCATTTCCCGCATCGAATGTAGACATGGGAGCAGAGAGCGCCGTTCACTGTGGCTAAGGGTCAGCAACTACTATCAGCTTTACACTTGTAATGTTCCCTTTGAAAAATTTATGAAGTACTATGCTGATAAACCTCTTACATTGTTTGATTTTCATACAGCTGAGCAGAACTGAACGTACTCAAACCGTTTTCTCTTTACTTATTCTGATTATCACTAAACTGACACACAATATTTTTAGCGCAACGCAATCTGACTTTCAATAATCTCTACAAAAGAATGGCCCTGGCTAACAATAACCTATACCTTTCATGAATCACATACCTCACAAAAATCTTCGTTACTCGAACTACTGCAATGCAGCGAGGGCCAATACCGCCAGCTAAATAAAAGATTCAAACTACTGAAGGCACTAACTACTGATAGGCATAGTTAGCAAATGAAAGATTTTGATAGAGAACAAACAATGTATTTACCTTAATAGTGTTCAAAAGTCATAATATATATATCAGTTCATGACATCCAGACTTACAAATTTACTCTCTCTGATGGACACACGTCCAGATCATTCGCTCTCAAAACTCCGCCATCTCTCTCCCCACATCCACCACTGCTGGCGGCTCACCTCCAACTGCGCAATGCTCCGCGCTGTCCACATCCAACTGCCCAACACTACAATGGCGAATGTTCCAACAATGCGAACCAGCCACAGACTGCACACAGCACAGCCAGTGATTTTCATATAGAGCGCTACGTGGTGTTGTCAGCATAAAAACCTAAACAGCCTACTGACACACTGAGGTGGCAAAAGTAGTGGGAGAGCGATATGCACATGTAAATATGGCTTCAGTATCGCCTGCGTAAGATATAGGAGGGCAGTTCACTGGCGGAGCTGTCATTTGTACGCAGGTGTACTCAGGTAGGACGTGAGTAAGGGCGCACGACGCGTATTGAAATACTCTGAACGCGGAGTGATAGGTGGAGCAAGACGCATGGGACTTTCCATTTCGGAAATCGTTAGGGAGTTCAATATTCGGAGATACACATTGTCAAGTGTGTGCCGAGGACAATAAATTTCAGATATTACCTCTCACCACGAATAATGCAGTGACCGACGGGCTTCAATGAACAACCGATAGTAGCGGCTTTTAAATAGACTTGTCAGTGCTAACACACAAGCAACATTGCGTGAAACACGGCAGATATCGATGTGGGACGTATGACGAACGTATCCATCAGGGCAGTGCGGCGAAATGGGCTGTGGCAGTGGATTAACGACACGAGTGCCCTTGCTAACAGCACGACAACGCCTGTGGTGTCTCTTCGGGGCTCGTGTGACAGTAACGGTTGGACCCTAGACGAATGGAAAACCGCGGCTTGTTCAGATGAGTCCCGGTTTCAGTTGGTAAGGGCTGGTGGTAGGGTTCGATTGTGGCGCAGGTCCCACGAAGCCGTGGACCCAACTTGCCAACAAGGCTGCACTGTGCAAGCTGTGTTTACATGGAATGGACTGGGTCCTCTGGTCAAACTGAACCGATCATTGGCTGGAAATGGTTATGCTCGGCTACCTAGAGAGCATCTGCGGCCGTTAATGGACTTCATGTTGTTCACGATTGATTTTAAAGAACTTTCTGGACAATTCGATCGAATGACTTCGCCACCCATATGGCCTGACATGAAACCTTTAGAACACTTATAGGACATAATGGAGAGGTCACTTCGTGCACACAATCCTGCAGCGGCAACAACTTTGCAATTTTGGACGGCTATAGAGGCAGCACGGTCCAATACTTCTCCAGGGGACTTCCAGCGACTTGTTGAGGCCGTGCCACGTCGAGTTACTGCACTACGCCGGTAAAAAGGGTGTCCGACGCGATATTTGGAGGTATCCAACGACTTTTGTCACGTCAGTGTACATCTCGAACTTTGACCAGGAGACTCAGGCACTAGCCACTCAGAACTGTTCTTTTCCATATTACTGCAAAAATGAATACGAAATGGCGAATGTCCAAGTGACCTGCAGAAATATTATGAAGATAATCTCTGTGCCAAAGAAATCTGAGGAAAGTCACACGGAAATATGGTTCCGATATTTACATTCTGTGCGAAGATCTCTTCAATGATATTCTGTAAATGTTAGCCTAACCCTAACACAATGAAGGAGAGGAAAATGTTACATTGTTACTAAACCATTTTACATTCTACTAGTCCATATTTTATTCAAAGCAAGAAACATTTCTACATCTACATCTACATTTATGCTCCGCAGGCCACCCAATGGTGTGTGGCGCAGGGCACTTTACGTGCCACTGTCATTACCTCCCTTTCCTGTTCCAGTCGCGTATTGTTCGCGGGATGAACGACTGCCGGAAAGCCTCCGTGCGCCCTCGAATCTCTCTAATTTTACATTCGTGATCTCCTCGGGAGGTATAAGTAGGGGGAAGCAATATATTCTGTACCTCATCCAGAAACGCACCCTCTCGAAATGTGGACAGCAAGCTACACCGCGATGCAGAGCGCCTCTCTTGCAGAGTCTGCCACCCGAGTTTGCTAAACATCTCCGTAACGCTATCACGCTTACCAAATAACCCTGTGACGAGATGCGCCGCTCTTCTTTGGATCTTGTCTATCTCCTCTGTCAACCCGACCTGGTACGGATCCCACACTGATGAGCAATACTCAAGTATAGGTCGAACGAGTGTTTTGTAAGCCACCTCCTTTGTTGATGGACTACATTTTCTAAGCACTCTCCCAATGAATCTCAACCTGGCACCCGCCTAACCTGCAATTAATTTTATATGATCATTCCACTTCAAATCATTCTGTACGCATACTCCCAGATATTTTACAGAAGTAACTGCTACCAGTGTTTGTTCCGCTATCATATAATCATACAATAAAAGATGCCTCTTTCTATGTATTCGCAATACATTACATTTGTTTATGTTAAGGGTCAGTTGCCACTCCCTGAACCAAGTGCCTATCCGCTGCAGATCTTCCTTCATTTCGCTGCAATTTTCTAATGCTGCGACTTCTCTGTATACTACAGCATCATCCGCATAGTTTATGCACTAGATAATTACAAGTTTTCCAATGGTGAGTCACATATGAGGGTGGTTTGAAAAGTTCTCGGAACGGAGTAGAAAAAAAGTACTTACATCACTGAAACTTTTCTTTATTTTTCAATGTGATCTCCTTGTAGATTAATGCACATGGTCCAACGATGTTCCAGTGACCCGTTCCCATCTCGAAAATGAGTTCGCTCCAGACCTACAAAATAGTTGTCAACTCCGGCTATCAATTCTTCGTTTGAAGTGAATCTTGGTCCACCAAAAAAAAAAATTTCAGTTTTGGGTAGAGTTGGAAGTCCGACGGAGCCACAACAGCTGAATAAGGCGGGTGTGGCAACAATTCATACCTTAGTTCGGGCAATTTTGCCATGATGAGAGGATGCCATTCTCATGCGTTTTTTATCCAGCGTCAAGACTCGTGGCACCCATCTTGAAGATAATTTTTTCACTTCTAATTCTCCACTTAAAATGTGATATACCCTTTCACATGACATCTGGCAAGCGTGAGCAATTTCACGCACTTTCAATCGGCAATCCTCCATGGCCATTTCGCGCACTTTTGCAATGAGTACTTAAACACTTCTCGAATCTCGATTTTTTTTCCATTTTCGCAAATCACTACGCTGGAACTACAACAAATCCACGTCACCGCCACAGCTATCTTCCAAGAGCACTGATGCGGCAAGTGTTTACAGGCAACAGTCCAATGAATATCACGTGATCAACTCGTTGCGCTAGCGCTGACCTCTGGTGGTGATTCAGAGAACTTTTCAGACCACCCTCGTACAAAATAAGTACAAAACGTGATTTTTTTTTTTTACACCCTTCAACGACAATTCCATATTAGCGCAAACTGCGAATTAGTATCAACTGCAATCGTAACTTTTAGGAGGGTTTAGTAATGTAGTGTTACTAAAGTAATGTAGTGTTACTAAAACCGTACTTCTTGCATGTGTCCCTCGTCTCCCCCTTTCGCTCGCTCTGCAGTTGGCAGCACAGATATCCGACCTCTCGTTTCAACACAACCCCGAACTTGAGTTTGCCGCACTTATTTATCGTCCGCGACGACTATGCAGTTCCTCGGGAGAGGTTCCGTGGACGGAGACGGAACAGAGACAGCGCACTTCTCTGAAGCGGTGGCAAACGTGTACTGCGGCTTGCGTACGTGTGTGAGGCGGGGACACAAGTGCCGACACAGCAAACAGTTTGGCCTATCAAGTTCCACTGGTGAATGACACGACGTTGTTGGTGCTCCTCTCAATGTGAGGTCCAAGCAACACTGGAATGAAATGAACTCAGTGTACACCTGCATTTATAGTCCTCTAGCGACATTACAACATGTCACGGAGTGTTAACCCGCTCTCATTACCAATTTCTCCCCAATGCTGTTCATTTGCGGAGTATTGTTTAAGCAGAACGGCTGCCGGTGTGGGCTATGATTGCTCAGATTTTCCCGTCGTAGTCATTAAGCACCACGTACGCCGGAGGAAACAACATTTATGAGTTTGCTGTAGATTTTCTCGATGTTTACTGCACATGCGCGGCAAAAACGTTGACGTTTCGACGAGTGTCTTATTCGTCATCCTCTTGTGCAAGAGGACTCATCGAAGGGAAGCCCTTTTCAACACTGTCACGCGGTTGACCCTTACTGGAACGTCCAATTTCGGTATTTCACCAACTAAATCTATCTGATGCACAACGGCCCTTTTGTAGTGTCTGACACTGGGGATCCTTTCTCAGGTCTATAATGTTCCAGCGCTTGCTAATCGTAACCGCGACGAAACGAACGAATCTCCTTTGTATCTCCTCTACTAATCCTACCCGGTAGGGTTCCATGCTGACGATAGATGCTCAAGAATCGGTCGAACGAATGTCTTGGAAGCCACTTTTTTCATGGGTGGTCTATGCTTCCTGAGAATTCTTGCATGAATCGCAGGCGGGCATCTGCTTCTCGCAGAGGCACGACCTGCCAGCAGCGTCGTACTGCCGTCGCCATGCTTACATCCACCTTCCCCCCCCCCCCCCCCCCCCTCCGCTTGACGTCAACACACAGAGCCAGGGCCAGCCAGACTCTGGTTTGGACGTCTGCACGCTTGGCGGGCGAAGCGTTACGTCTCATACACATAGAGGCCGTGACGTCACCAGCTGTCAGGGACATGTGGGCCCCTAAAGGGGATCCTCCACCGCCGGGGCTCCTGTCTGGGGACCCGCCACTCACACATTTAGCGGTCTCCCTGGATGCAACTGCTTCCTCCCAAGTCGCCATCTAGTGCGATTCTCTCCCTCATCGCCTTCTAACATTTTCATACATCACCTAAACCCAGTATCCAGTGTGCGATTTGTGGTTTCACCAGTGGGGGGGGGATGTCCTAGTGGGTTAGTATAATTATATATGTTACTAGCTTGGACCGTGGCGTTATCCATGGTTAAACAGTTATTTAGAAATAGGCGTTAATGCCGAAACTCACTATTCATGCGTATGCACTATTGGAAAAGCCATTCCTTGTTATATCTTTAAAAGTACATTATAGGTAAAGCTCATTTACAAAATCATCTACATACAGGTATACGAGGGAAATTCAAAAAGTAAAGGCACATTTGTGAAAAGCTGTACTTATTCTGATGATAGAAAACTGAAACATACGTTGTTTTTCTACGTAACATCCCTCGACTCCAATGCAGTTTTCCCGACGTTTTACGAGGTTTTTTCATTTAATCAGAAAAAAATTCTTTTATCGGTTGCACTGTAACCAATTTTGCACCGCAGCAATGGCGTCTTCATCACTTTCAAATCTTCTTCCCTGTAGTGCTTCCGTTAAGGGTCCAAACATGTGAAAATCGCTTGGAGCCAGGTCTGGACTATATGGTGGATGTTCCAGCACCTCGAATCTCGACTCCTTTATTGTGTAGGCTGTCAGTTTGACAGAATGTGGGCGAGCTTTATCTTGCTGCAGGATGACATCTCTTCACAGTTTTTCACGACGTTTGGATCTGATTGCAGGTTTTAGTTTCATACGCAACACATCACACCCACCATGCAATACAGACGTGGCTTCGAAAGCCTCGTTTACGCTGGGGCGCCGTCTTGCAACATTGTGGCATGCTACGGAAATGTGGCGTGCGTCGTCTTGTCATTTAGTTCTAAATGTTTTGAAGTGCTTACCTACTACATAACACTTTTTTCAAAATTAATAAGCAAACATATTAATAGTATTAATGGCAAGACTGTATTAAAAACTTTCAGTGTTCGGCTCCACAAATATAAATTATATGTAAAGTTTTACTGCAGTGCTTGGGAAATAAACATCCCAGGTTGGGATGCAAAACTAAAACCAGAGGAGGGGATGGTCTGATGCAGAGGGGGAGAAATCCCCCCCCCCCCCCATCCCCAGCCCCCCTGCAAATCGCACACTGCCAGTATCTCATGTAATATTTCAACCTTTGTGTGCCCCTGCAGTTAGTGTCCTTCTATTACCCATCCTAGCTCCAAGTCAACTTTACCCGAATGCTGCAGCAGACGTCTCTCTGATCTGTCCCTTCTATTTGTTAAGATCTACCATGGACTTCTTGCCTCATGTATTCATTTCATTACGCCTTCATTTCGCGCTTTATCCACCCAGTTGATTTCTAATGATTCGAGATAGTCTTGTCCGGAGTTATGATGCTAGACACACAGTTGCCGAAATGTACAATACAATAAAAGGTAAACATCTATTACTGAAACAGCAGTTTATGGTATTGCACTGGTGTTCAACATAGTCACGTACGCAAATACGAACGATAGACGAAAATTAGCAGATGAAGTTCGGGTAATATATAATATCATTTATTTTTGATGTTGTAGCTCCAAATTGAACTCTTTCTTAAATCTCGAACACTCTTTATCATGCTCTTTAACTTTTTGCCACTAAATACTTGCATTTCTCTTGTTAAATTAAAAAAAAACTTACCACCGAGAAAAAAGGTTCAAAACCTTTGCACCTCAAGGCTAATGGGGATCAGCCGGGAAATATTAATAGGGTTGTAAAAATGCAGATAATTGTGTAATTTTTTAAAGAAAAGAACTTATATTATGTACACAAAATACAATTCTGAGATTGCTCTTAACTAAAACTCTTCAATGAATTACTTATCAGTAACAGAAAAAGTAATTTTATTCGACAATAGATCTGTTAAGTTTATTAACTCCAAAGCAATGTTCTCAAAAAATTGTTTGTTTGTATATCAGAGTTCAATAGTTTCACATTCATCTATTTGCTCAAGTCACAATCCTAATATCGTTCTCACATATTCATATTCCTCGACATGTCATTTTGGACTTCAGAACAGAACCAAGTGGCTCCGTCACCAAAAATCAGACAATACATAACGATCTACTAATATTTTACTTAATAAACTGCATACTTTATGTCGTTAATGAACATTCAATAATTTTTGCACGTTTTTGAAAACGTATCTCCAAAAATTTTGTCAAACCAGTGAACAGTTTTTCTGCGCTGTAACTCACACGATGTCTGGAGACGATCTGGAATCGCTATAGAACATCTCTGGATCATCTTGAAGCAGGTCGTGCGCCTTCTGCTTGCGAGCACTATTCGAAGGATGAGAAATTATCGTGTTCCACATTGTCCGATTATTCTATAATACCCTAAATTCATCTACTAATCGCCATGTGGGGTAGCCCCGCGGTCTAAGGCGTCCTGTCACGGATCGTGCAGCACCCCCCCGTCGGAGGTTCGAGTCCTTCCTCGGGCATGGTTGTGTGTGTTCTCCTTAGCGTTAGTTAATTTAAGGTAGCAAAGCTTACCACAAAAATCATCTACTAATCATCTGGAAGTGTCACATCGTTTCACTGACAGTAATACAACGAAGTAATATGAAATGGAATGAACTCCAGCAGTAGACAAGGCGAATATAAAGCCAAGATTTATTGTGAAGATCCCGGAGGAGTTCAGTGCCTCTCCCAAGCAAACAGCACGCAAAATTCTCCCGCAACCTATTCCATGACAGGGTAGCGAAGGCATTTAGAGAGGGGAATTATACTAGTCGGCGTACTCTATACGAATGTGTGACGCAGACACTGAAACCCCTTAGAAAAATTAATGAATTACTGTGCTGATAAGCATCTTACGTTATTTGATTTTCAAACAGCTGAGCAAACCTGAACGTACTCAGACATTCACTAAACTGACACTCAATATTTTTAGCGCAACGCAATCTGACTTTCAGTAATCCCCACAAAAGAATGGCCCTGACTAACAATAACCTATACCTGTCATGAATTCTTACCTCACAAAAATCTTCGTTACTCGAACTACTGCAATACAGCGAGCGCCAATACTGCCAGCTAAATAAAAGATTCAAACTACGGAAGGCACTAACTACTGATAGGCATAGTTAGCAAATGAAAGAATTTGATAGAGAATAAACAACGTATTTACCTTAATAGTGTTCAAAAGTTATAATATATATGTCAGTTCATGACATCCAGTCTTTCAAATTTACTGTCTCTGATGGACACACGTCCAGATCATCCGCTCTCAAAACTCCGCCATCTCTCTCCCCACATCCACCACTGCTGGCGGCTCACCTCCAACTGTGCAACGCTACGCACTGTTAACAGCCAACTGCCCAACACTACAGTAGCAATATTGCAACAATGCAGACCAGCCACAGACTTCACACAGCACAGACAGTGATTTTCATATAGAGCGCTACGTGGCGTTACCAACATAAACCTAAACAGCCTACTTACAACACTAAGGGAATTTAAATTAGAATCGTCAGGGATCTGGCAACGTTATTCATAGGAACCCTGTTGGCTAATCTCAGGGAGTGAATATGTGTGTCCATGACCTCTGTTGTTTGTGTCTTATAGGTATCATGAGAACATGTTAAGACACCCTACCGAAGCTTACGAATAAGTCATAATATTACGTTTGATAGTTTTTCCCTATTTTTATGTGAAAAAATTGTTTCAGTATATATTATTCCATAAAAACCATACAGTACAGTCGCAGCCCTCAAATAACATTCAGATAATATGGATAAATTCTTTTCCTAGCTGGAGGCAGATCTGAGCAATGGCGTGATGTGTCAGAGCCAACCAAACAATGCTGGTAGGACGGCTGACAACAAAAAATTTTGAGCGGCTTCGGCGAGCAGACATTGCAGTTATCCCAAGAATTGTATGAACACTAAATAAATAGCCTTGATCGCTCAGAAACGTATTATACTTTACAACGCGTTCAGAATATCTCCAACATCAGATACGTGGTACAGTAGAAACAACATCTGCGCATAAACAAGGTAAATAAGTGACATCAACACAGACTATCACGTCAGACTGTGCTGAGTACGGACGTACGTGATATTCTGATTTATCTGTGTGAATTGCGGACGAGGTAAGCATTTGTGTTGAATGTGTCGTTGGGCTATTACACCGCTAATGTATCGTTTCTCTTATTTAATGGGGGTTGGAAATATTGGGTTTAATTGCGAAATGTTCCAGCTTCCCCTTCGTCAGCGCTTCACAGATAAAATACGGTAGTTCCGGATAAGGTGAAATGTCCATCAAACATGGCCCTAAAACACAATGTCCGCGATAAGCGCACTTTAAAATCTGTTTGGTGGCCGTAAATGCTACAACATGTAATTCTTCACCACGCAAAAAGTACAACAGTAAAGGAGTTTGTAGCTTTTCCAAACGTTAAATGTTTTCCCCGAATTCGCGCCATCTTCTTCAGTTTAATTAAAAGTTACACTGCGTTTTAAATTAGCAGATTTAGCTTCACGCTTCATTACTCAAACACCCTCACGAAAAAAGGTCCTATCTTAGATCAAAACTTGCGTACAAGTTCTCAGAGTCAACGTTACAAGCAATGTGGCTTTCTGTAATCCCTGCCTGACTTTAAATAATCCATTCAACTTTATTAACAAATTCATCCAAAATATTAGGTGTAATGCAGCCAATAGTATTCTGTCATTCAGATATGAAATACAATACAAAGTATGACGTGTACGTAGTGTAAATCAAATCATCTTTAAACTGCAATGCCTTTCGTCCTTGCTGGTTGCCGCTACCAGTCACAAATTACCGTGTGACGGCTCTTAACTTCACTATAACGATTTTTCAAATGGATACAAAAATGGCTCTGAGCACTATGGGACTTAACATCTGAGGTCATCAGTCCCCTAGAACATAGAACTACTTAAACCTAACTAACCTAAGGACATCACACACATCCATGCCCGAGGCAGGATTCGAACCTGCGACCGTAGCGGTCGCGCGGTTCCAGACTGTAGCGTCTAGAACCGTTCGGCCACTCCGGCCGGCTATCACATTTTAACTGAAGAATTAAAAATGAAAAAATTGTCTGCAAGATGGGTGTCGGACTCTTGATGATGGATCAAAAACGCATGAGAATGGCATGCTGTCGTCATGGCAAAATTACCCGAACTAAGTTATGAATTGTTGCCACACCCACCTTATTCACCTGTTGTGGCTCCGTCAGACTTCCAACTCTTCCCAAAACTGAAATTTTTTTTTTTTTGGTGGACGAAAATTCACTTCAAAGGAAGAATTGATAGCCGGAATTGACAACTATTTTGTAGGTCTGGAGGGAACTCATTTTCGAGATGGGATCGGCTCACTGGAACATCGTTGGACCATGTGCATTAATCCACAAGCAGATCACACTGAAAAGTAAAGAAAAGTTTGAGTGATGTAAGTACTTTTTTTTCTACTTCCACTGGGCTGTGTGGCCGAGCGGTTCTAGGCGCTTCAGTCTGGAACCGCGGGGCTGCTTCGGTCGCAGGTTCGAATCCTGTTTCGGGCATGGATTTGTGTGATGTCCTTAGGTTAATTAGGTTTAAGTAGTTCTAAGTTCTAGGGGACTGATGACCTCCGATGTTAAGTCCCATAGTGCTTAGAGCCATTTGAACCATTTTTTCTACTCCGTTCCGAGAACTTTTCAAACCACTCTCATATGTGACACACCATTGGAGAACTTGTAATTATCTAGTTCATAAACTATCAAATGTGACTTCCTTTGAAAAAAATATGGAGTAGTAGAATGTAAAATGGTTTAGTAACAATGTAACATTTTCCTCCCCTTCACTGTGTTAGGGTTAGGTTAACATTTACAGAATATCGTTGAACAGATCTTCGCACAGAAAGTAAGACATCACACACATCCATGGCCGAGGCAGGATTCGAACCCGCGACCGTAGCGGTTGTGCGGTTCCATGTTGAAGCGCCTAGAACCTCTCGGCCACACCGGCCGGATTAATACAAGGATTATACCTCACTCCTAGCTTTAATCTCATAGCTTTTTTGGGAGAAATAAAAATGACCGATGTAGGGCCTTCATAATCAGACCGTCACACTAAATAATCGTATGCTGCGGAGAAAAGTCTGGTACTGTATTGCACATCTGGCACATTCCCCGCTTAATTCTAAGATATTTAGTTTGTTTTCTTTGTTGCTGTTGCTTGTTTCTTCAGCAATTATAAGACTTATATATGAAATGAAAAGTATATTGATGTTTGTGAGTCAAATAAGCATCTCTTAGACTCCGTCCTCTGTATAAGGCATATATTTGGAAGTGCGCACGTCGGTGAACAAAAGAAAGGAGGGTTAGGATGCAACGGCGCGTCGACATCGCGGTCATTAAAGACGGAGAACAAACTCAGAATGTTTCAAGGATGGAGAAGAAAATCAGCAGTGGCTTTTCAAGAGCTGTCCACACAAGACCGGATATTAGCGACGGGCCGCGGATATTTTCGACGGATTGTGAAAAGCCTGTTGGCCCCGCATTAGTGGGGGCACGACTTGGAGGCCTCTACCGCATTTTTCTGAGTTGGCACACAAGTGCGGATTTCTGTGACGGGCCACTTTAAGGAAGTCCTTGAGTTTTCAGGTGTTTTAGTTGCTGCGAGTGTAGTGAAGGAGTGGACTAATGACCACATCGAAAAATTTATACAACTGTACCGCGGAATACCTTGTTTGGCACGTGGAACATTAACTTACCTGACCAAGAATGTGAAAAATATGGCGTATAAAGAGATGGTTGAGAAATTTGTAAGCAGTATTCCAGTTGTGCTCTAAATAAAATTTAAAATACAAATTTCTAAGTGAAGTTTCAGAAAAGAAATTCTTCGTTTGTGTGATCATATTGTCCGTAGTTACTTTCTAATTGCTCGAAGTATTTTAAATCTGTCTTTGCAACTGTAAGAAAACGCGTATTGTGTCACGAAACGCGTTTTGTTCGATTGAACGGAAACATCATCAGTACACTGTAATGAAACATGTTTACAATTTTGCTTGTTTTCTAGATCTAAAAACAGTTCGGCTAAAAATTTTGCTAAATGTCTCGCGTCCACGCCGGGAAATGCCGTCTGCTTGTACGTCACGTTTCAGATACAGAAATGCGTAGTTCTGCAAAGCAGTGTAGGATTGAGCGGAAAAGAACCGTGACAAACGAGATACTATCTTAAAAATGTGAAAGTGGACCATGTTTTCCGACGCGAGAGAAAATCGGACATAAAATACCGCAAGTAAAATTAATAGCGTTCGTAATAAATTTCTAGGTCTAGAAAGCAAACCAAATTGTAAATACATTTCATTTAAGATTACTGATGGGCTTTTATTTCAATGAAAGGAAACACAGTTGGTGACAAAACATGCATTAACGTACAGCTGGAAAGACGAAAGACTGATTTAAAATACCTTCAATAGTTTCAAAAAAAGAGTTCAGAAAGGTGCTGGCCTCTTGAAAGAAGCGAAAAACGGGGGAGGGGCGATGAATTGTACAGATCAACCCTATGCTGAATGTCAATGAAAAGGTGCTTGCTCTCCTTTATTATTGCTTTAGCCAAATCTGCGTTCCGTCCATTATGTTATAGACGTTACGAATTACAGTAGTTTGCAAAGAATCAAGAACGCCCTATTCCTACTATACTGTATTCTTTTATGGAATCAGTACAGGTAATGATACAACGGTGTGAGTAATCTCGGAAGGTTAGACATACGTTACAAATGTCGTTAAAATTAATCTATGAGTCATGTTTTGGATCCACGTATTGTTAAATGCCTGTAAAGTTCCATTTATTTTCTTAGCAAATGTCTTACGCAGTAATTTTTCTTTCACGAATTGGGTAAAATTCTTCTGTCGTCGTTTCGTAGCCAGTTGGTTGTACTCTTATTTTCTTGGACCGTGTAGCCCATATTTTTAAAAAGGACTTTACTACACACAGTACAACTGAGTAAGAAGCACCAAAATTATCTTCTATTCATTTGCAACTGTGTTCTTGACGTACGTGCAGCAGCGTTACTTCACAACTGATATACTTTTCACATTCGTGATAAATTATTCAGAAAATACATTTATATTGAAACTTCCATAATGTCCATGAGAAGAATCTGAAATCGTATGATAGAAAGTTCGTAATACGTCATATGATACAACGACTTACACGTGCAGTGAGCTATAATGTAATGTAATTCTACTAATAATTATTCCATGACACTGAACCTTTATGCTCAAAAAATGTTCAAATGTGTGTGAATTCCTAAGGAACCAAACTGCTGAGGTCATCGGTCCTAGACTTACACACTACTTAAACTAACTTACGCTAAGAACAACACACACACCCATGCCCGAGGGAGGACTCGAACCTCCTGCACGAGGTTTCGCGCAATCCGTGACATGGCGCCTCAAACCGAGCGGCCTCTCCGCACGGCTTTTATGCTCAAAAGCATTTACAGCATTATTTGGATTTAGTAAAAGTAAAGTTTAAGATATTATTATTTATTTTCTTTTCTTGCATTACACCTTTTAGTGTTCGATAAATTAATCATATAATTTTAGATGTTAGCCTTCAGCAGTGTTGTACGGTTGAACGATACACTATATTCGCCTCCTTTCTGCCGTAAGAAATGCTAGTGTGTTTATGGATTACGTCAGACAGAAGTTATGTCTGTTATAAATGTATATATTTGCAGGGACTTTGACAATTAATTCAGTTACTGGTTTTTTTACGTACTTTGAAATTATAATTACACCTAAAACTTTCTTTTCATCCCGTTCAGGGCTAGAGAAGTCCTTTATTAGGGACCATTACTTTGAAAGTACATGTTCGTTCAAAATCTCTTACGAATAAATTACATACTAGAAAAAAAAAGTTAAAAATGAAGTAAAATACAGGTAGTGAGACTGGTAAGTCGGAACACATTCGAGTATCCACTGACATTTTCGGACGTTTCGAAGCGCAAATATGCATCCCATACAGTTTATACAGGATTTTTAATATCATGTTTATCTGATACGAATGTCCTACTTTAAATTCGAGTAAGCCTTTTTTTGTGATTTGTTGTTCGCGGTACTTTCTTACGTTTTGTAGGTTATTGTTGTTCGCGGTACCTTCACAAATCACATTCCCTCTGCTCTCAGTGTCGGTTGCCTTTGCGATGCAAACAGTTAGTAACTATGAAGCGTTTATACGGCTTGGTACCCTGTGAGCACCAAGTGGGAATGTTCCGGCCTCAGACGTAGGGCAGTTTGCGTGGAATTAGGGAGCCGAAGAGCACCCAACGCACAGCATACCAGCCGCAGAATTCTGTCCGGTACACACACACATCATCCTCTTCTTTTCTAATCAGTAGGATCCTTGTTCGGTAAGTCCCTTAGAATGCACGTTCGTTCGTCGTCGATACAGCGATTACCAGTACTTTAATCATACCTCTATTTTGACTGGATATTGCTCTATAGCATTTAAAACACATGCTTTTGCACGTAGCATCTGCTTATAGCCTTTGATCACTTACTCTTCGTCCAACTCTTGAACATTGTTTTCACGCGATTACATTACAATATGTACAATACATATAATACAGTAATTACAATAAAAAGTTATATTTTCTACACAGTCACATACAGGTTTACATTTAAGAATAGACACGTAAAAGTAGTACTAAAATTCTTTGTTTCTATCTTACAGGTAAGGATAGGTTTTCCCTTCCCGTTGGTCATATCTGCGTGCCATATAATGCTTCTGGACACCACAGAAGAATTCAAAGACCTAATTTCATCCATTGTATTTACTACAGAAGAAACAGCTTTCTACGAAGTTCAGTACAAGATTCTATATACTACAGAGTTTAAAAAGAATAGACAGAATTACTATTCACAAAGGAGAATGCAACAGTGTCAACATGAAGTCAGATAATATCATCAAACAGGATTTACCTGATTGTCAACACTTCACGCACTGAGATACTTCAACACCTCGCTGCACCCTTCTGATGATTTTGTGGTTTACACTTCATAAGACCTGAGTCGAAACAAGGCCCCCGGAGTAGACAATATTCCATTCGAACTACTGACGGCCGTGGGAGAGCCAGTCCTGACAAAACTCTACCATCTGATGAGCAAGATGTATGAAACAGGCGAAATACCCTCAGACTTCAAGAAGAATATAATAATTCCAATCCCAAAGAAAGCAGGTGTTGACAGATGTGAAAATTACCGAACTATCAGCTTAATAAGTCACAGCTGCAAAATACTAACACGAATTCTTTACAGACGAATGGAAAAACTAGTAGAAGCCAACCTCGGGGAAGATCAGTTTGGATTCCGTTAAAACACTGGAACACGTGAGGCAATACTGACCTTACGACTTATCTTAGAAGAAAGATTAAGGAAAGGCAAACCTACGTTTCTAGCATTTGTAGACTCAGACAAAGCTTTTGACAATGTTGACTGGAATACTCTCTTTCAAATTCTAAAGGTGGCAGGGGTAAAATACAGGGAGCGAAAGGCTATTTACAATTTGTACAGAAACCAGATGGCAGTTATAAGAGTCGAGGGACATGAAACGGAAGCAGTGGTTGGGAAGGGAGTAAGACGGGGTTGTAGCCTCTCCCCGATGTTGTTCAATCTGTATATTGAGCAAGCAGTAAAGGAAACAAAAGAAAAATTCGGAGTAGGTATTAAAATTCATGGAGAAGAAATAAAAACTTTGAGATTCGCCGATGACATTGTAATTCTGTCAGAGGCAGCAAAGGACTTGGAAGAGCAGTTGAATGGAATGGACAGTGTCTTGAAAGGAGGATATAAGATGAACATCAACAAAAGCAAAACAAGGATAATGGAATGTAGTCTAATTAAGTCGGGTGATGTTGAGGGAATTAGATTAGGAAATGAGGCACTTAAAGTACTAAAGGAGGTTTGCTATTTGGGGAGCAAAATAACTGATGATGGTCGAAGTAGAGAGGATATAAAATGTAGGCTGGCAATGGCAAGGAAAGCGTTTCTGAAGAAGAGAAATTTGTTAACATCCAGTATTGATTTAAGTGTCAGGAAGTCATTTCTGAAAGTATTCGTATGGAGTGTAGCCATGTATGGAAGTGAAACATGGACAAGAAGAGAATAGAAGCTTTCGAAATGTGGTGCTACAGAAGAATGCTGAATATTAGATGGGTAGATCACATAACTAATGAGGAAGTATTGAACAGGATTGGGGAGAAGAGAAGTTTGTGGCACAACTTGACCAGAAGAAGGGATCGGTTGGTAGGACATGTTCTGAGGCATCAAGGGATCACCAATTTAGTATTGGAGGGCAGCGTGGAGGGTAAAAATCGTAGGGGGAGACCAAGAGATGAATACACTAAGCAGATTCAGAAGGATGTAGGTTGCAGTAGGTACTGGGAGATGAAAAAGCTTGCACAGGATAGAGTAGCATGGAGAGCTGCATCAAACCAGTCTCAGGACTGAAGACCACAACAACAACAAGCATATTTTGTTATTATGTGCATATCAGTCAACATGTGTTACAACATGATCGGTAACATAAGCATTTTCTTGCATCTTTCACAGGTGCATGTCAGTAATTAGTTTTTTAAAACTTCTTTGTTCAGTGGCAATGTCGTTAGTACTCCATACACGGCAAATTCTTGTATGAAAATGTATTTTCCTCCTGCGACTATTTACTCCTCTCTTGTGTACCAGTTCGTTTAGTGTGATGTCCAAAACAGTACTGATTCATGTAATTATTGGCTTGGTCGCCGCTTTCCACAAATATAGCTAAGACAAATATGCGTAATCATTTTATCTTATTTCCTTTCTTAATGTTGTATGAGACTCATATAAGGGCGTGCTCGCATTTATGAATACGAACACGTATGCATGGTTTAGAGTACATAAGTAATAGGCACGGAATCTTGTGTTCCTTCGAGACTAAGGTAAAATATTCTTTGTGCCTTTATTAGCACTCATATTCGTTTTTTTTCTGTGTTAGCTGAATATTCCGATATACTACGGGCTTCCTAATCATTATTTCTCCATCGAGCGAGGTGGCGCAGTGGTTAGCACACTGCACTCGCATTCGAGAGGACGACGGTTCAATACCACGTCCAGCCATCCTGATTTAGGTTTACCGTGATTTCTCTAAATCGCTCCAGGCAGGATGATTCCTTTGAAAGGTCACGGCCGACTTTCTTTCCCGTCCTTCCCTAATCCGATGAGACCGATGACCTCGCTGTTTGGTCTCTTCCCCCAAACAACCCCAACCCATTATTTTCCCGTCCAGAACATACTTTCACACAAAATAATTATAACCACATTGCCAGCTGGGTCTACCATCGATGCCTCCTCCTTAACAGAAAATGGAGCATGACAAAACAATGCGTTTATCCCGTATCTATCTGGATTACGAGTATTTCAATTAAATTTATCCTTCTTGCCTGTCGTCAATTGAGCGTAGCTTTTCTCAACGATACATCTGCTAATCTATGCAGTTTCTTCTCCACTTTTCCTCAGACGTAGTGCATGGTATTATACACTATACTAGGATATCGAACTTACATGATTCTCAGAGTAATGCCCGTCATTCTGAATCAGATACATATTTCTGAAACGTTGTCTTGCGGAAATCCACTTTTTCACCCGTTTTGTGCGGTTTTTCTATCGAGACGTATATGAATACGTAGGGCATAAATCGCCAGCGACAGCCGCAATTTTCTTCCGCCTATTGTCCTTATTGGCTTCCTGTCCACGATATAAAAGTGTTTCAAAATCCTAAAACATGTTACAATAAAATGTCTAGAAACGTCGAACTGAGCAACATACTTCGTCGAGATACGCTCGCACTCATGAAATCCGTCGCCCGTTGCCCCTGGCTTGCCGATCATGGACCGCAGCCCTGTGTCCGCGGATAAATCACGAAATCCACCGGTTTCCGCCACACACGAAGAGAGACTAGATTCGGTGGGCGGAGTCTACACATTAGTGGAAAACGACGGCCTCAGATCGCCAGGCCATATCTGTCGAAAATATCCGCGAAAATGGCCCGCTGTTACGGGCCGTCGCAAAAATCCGTTCATGTGAGGCCAGGCTAAAGGAAATATCCCAACATTTCCGTGGTGAGATTTAGCGAAATCACGGAAAAACTGAATATGGATAGCCGGATACGGATATGAAGCGCCGTCCTCTCAATTGCGAGTTCATTGTGCTGAACATTGCACCAGCTTCACGGTGTCCTGGTACAAGAAGGTATGACCCACCGTCCATCGTTACTTCTTTGATTTTAGTACCTAAGCTACACATGCTTCCCTTCCGCCGTCGTGACGCTATAAACTGGGAGTTTTGTATAAAGTATGCTATGACCAAAATAGAAAAATATGTAAAAAATGAAATGGCTCTGAGCACTATGGGACTTAACTTCTAAGGTCATCAGTCCCCTAGAACTTAGAACTACTTAAACCTAACTAACCTAAGGACATCACACACATCCATGCCCGAGGCAGGATTCGAACCTGCGACCGTAGCAGTCGCGCGGTTCCAGACTGTAGCGCCTTTAACCGCTTGGCCACTCCGGCCGGCAGAAAAATATGTGTCTGGTCTTCTAAAGAAATATTGGCAAGTTTTCTGTTTTTATAGAAATTATTCGTTTTCCTTTAGCGTTTCGATATCCTTTTTGATTATTGTATTGTTAGCTAGCACCACCCGGCGTTACAAAAGTATCTCGAATCTCTTTAAAAAAAAGTCGTTTCCATATAATAAAATGTGCCGTGTTCTGTGAATGAGTAATTTTTCTCTGTTTTTACAGCATCAGACCAGTCTCGATTGCCTGCTTTACTTTTACCAGCGGTGTGATGCGTCAGGGCCACCCAGTAGCATACAAGGGGGGAGGGTCACTAACTATTGCCGCCAAGAACTCCAAAAGTATGATAGGACCTGAAACGTTTGTGGGACAAAAGTTGCATGGGACAATGGAGGCCATAATACGACGTTGGTTTTCTGTTGCTAGGTGGGGTCGCTTCAGAGTTATGAAGGCCAACTTTGTTTCTTTAAATTGGATGCTATAGTTTGGTACTTATTTTCTGAAAGCGGCTATCGAGACGAATCCATCAACAAAGGTCAAAAAGGTGGCATGAACGTCCATTTACAGAAGGTGTTCGAAGTGACGACCATTGGTATCAATGCAGTGCTGCAATCTTGTTATCATGGATTGAGTGGTGTTCTTATCAGATCGGCATTTATCGAAGCATATACTCTGACGATTCTCTCTAGCATATCTTTAGATGTAGTTGGAACGTCTTTATTAACAATGTCTTTTATGAATCCCCACAAGAAAAAATCCTGAGACGTCAAGTCTGGCGAACGAGCCGGCCACGACACATCTCCTCCGCGTCCAACCCAACGATTTGGGAATTGTCTCTGCAACTCATTTCTAGCCATCAGCGAAAGATGTGCCTGACACCCATCGTGTTGATACCACATTCTGTTCCTTGTTCCTAAAGGTATTTCTTCCAATAGAAAACCTAATGTTTCTTCCTGGAATGTGGTTTACTTCCTACCATTAAGATTTCCTTCGACGGGTTAGGGGCCTATAATTCTTTCCTCCAGAACCATACACCATACATTCATCGACCACGGTTTTCGGTGTGCAACTTGCCGCAGCCAACATGGATTTTCAGTTGCCCAATAATGCGTTTTATGCAAATTAACATTTCCATGATTCGTGAATGTAGCCTCGTCAGTAAATAAAATAAAATTAATAAATTTGTCATCCCTCTGAAACTGAAGTTGAGCCCATCGGCAGAATTCAGTGCGACGCATACAATCAGTGCCTGTTAATTCTTGGTGGCGGCTGATTGGTAAGGATGATATCTATGGCGATGCAGAACACGAACGACACTACTCTGGCTCATGCCAGATACCCTTGCGATTTGACGCGAACTAACACAAAGATCTAAAACCACAGTGGCAAAGTACCAGTTTCCGTTTCCTCGTTAGTAACTTTCCTTTGCCGGATATGTTTCCGATGCGTTAAAGATCCAGTTGTTCTCAATTTATCATGTTGTTGTTGTGGTCTTCAGTCCTGAGACTGGTTTGATGCAGCTCTCCATGCCAATACACATATTTAAATGTACGACCTGTAGGGTGAGTACGTTGAGGGTATTTTTCTGCGTATATGTCTCTAGCTCTCACTACATTTCGTTGACATCCTCCGTAAATGAGAAGCGTATCGAGTTGCTCTTCGAAGGAATACATCATTCACATTCGCTCGATTCGACGATACTAGTCTTGCCGTTCCTATTAGTACTGTATTGCGAAACCGTCGAATGGTGTTTACATGTCAATGGCACGTTAGATGGATACTATTGCACGATATACGAGAGAGAATTGTCAGAGCATGTGCTTCGATAAGTGCCGCATTCATAAAGAATACCACTCGATCCATGATAAGAAGACTGCAGCACTGCATTGATACCAATGGTCATCACTTCGAACACCTTCTGTAAATGGACGTTCATGCCATCTTTTTAACCTTCGTTGATGGATTCGTCTCGATAGCCGCATTCAGAAAATAAGTACCAAACAATAGCATCCCATTTAGAAAAATAAAGTTGACCTCCATATCTGTCACGCGACCCCACCTAGCAACAAAAAAACAACGTCATATTATGGCCCCCGTTGTCCCATGAAACTTTTGTCCCACAAACTTTTCAGCTACTATCATACTTGAGGAGTTATCTAGGTGGCAACGGTTAGTGACTCACCCTGTATATTTACCTTGTCCTTAACACACACAGCTAAATCTGTAGATGATATGTCCTCATTGATCACAGTTTGACATGAAGCTCTGTATCCATGTTAGTACTGTAGAATGTATAACGAGTGTTCTATTAGGTTTTTCTGCTACATATCTCTCTTGTCTATAGGGGATGAGTGGCTATGCGACATCAGCACTGGTAAATCGAGCTATGTGACTATCCCCTTGATACGCCAGACTGACAGAGCCTCATTGCTCACGATGATGGGGCTCCATTGATACTGACTGGGCCTCCTGTCCATGACAACACGACGTGCGTTCAAGCTCTGAAGTCTCCAGTTTCATTTTTCACACTCAGTCAGGCAAACATTTGAAACTTCTGTCGTTTCTCAAAGTAATCTACCTGCATATGTGCAGAGTTTTCACCATGTCGACACCATGATCCCTTGGCCGCTACTAATGCTTCTTTACAAGCATGCGTTGACCACTGAGAAAATCACTGGCTGTAACATCTGCACGAATGGAGAATGTGCGAAAACATATCTTTCATCATTGAAACAAGCTAAAAATCGACAGAAACGATGCCAGGTGAGCATGTAGCATTATAAAACAATTCAAAGTTGAAACGTACTGACAGGTTAAAACTATATCGGACCGTGACTCGATATCGGGACCATTACCTTTCGCGGGCATGTACTTTACCAACTGAGCTAGCCAAGGTCGACTCGCGATCCCTCCTTTCACCTTTACTTCCGCCTGTACCTCATTTTCTACCTTCCAAACTTCACAGAAGTTCTCCTGGGGAACTAGCACTTCTGCAGAAATGATATTGTGGAGACATGGCTTAGCGACTCCCGGGGAATGCTTCCAGAATGATTTTTATGCAGATTAAAACTGTGTGCCGGACCGAGACTCGAACTCGGGACCTACTGTGAATTTTGGAAGGGAGGAGATGAGGTACTGGTGGGAGTACAGCAGCGGCTCGTGAGTCTTGCTTGGGTAGCCCAGCTGGCACTCGCCCGCGAAAGACAAAGACCTCGAATTCGAGTCATTATTCGGTACATAGTTTTAATCTGCTAGGAAGTTTCATATCAACGCACTTTCCGCAGTAGAGCGAAAAATTCTTTCTGGCATTTCAAAGTAGTTTTTACGAAGAAATTCGTCGTGTTTATTTTTTTGTACAATGCGTTTGTGCCTTGCCTTGCTGAAAGAGCCTTTTCCGGCAGATTTGTTCCCAATGCTGGAAGGAGCTTGCTTTTAAAAACATCTCATTAGCTCGTACCTGTCACAGTAGAGCCCTTTGGACCACAATTATCTCATAGCTGTCCCAAAACATTTTTCATCACCATAATCAATTTAATAGCTGCTCGACGAATTTTTTTCCTTGAACATAGAAAAGTTTATTAGATCGGCGAAAGAAAGCAGCACCTGGCATTTCGAATGCCATTCTTTCAGAATTTAGAAACGTGATGACAGAGTTCGCGAGCTTTCCGGTACGCTTGCTCTAACGTGGCATAAATGAGGAGAGGTACATCCTTTGACCACGGAAAAATTCCAGACCTCGATCGATTCCTCGGAGGTAAATGTTTGTGCTCTCCTTAGCCTTTCGGCATTGCAGTGGAATCAGGTGACCGAAAAAATTCGCGGCTGAGGTGCAGCGATGCGACAGAATTTCGCTGCGTCTCTCAAAATCATCCAGCTGTCACTGCCCGCGGTGACGTACGGGCACTGTTTTTTCCTTTCAGTTTGCTCCGAGCGTAAGTTCAAAAGATGAAAGAGGGTAGAAAAAAAGAGAAGGAAAATCAATAAGGGACGTGGTGTTGTGCAAACAGAAGGCAGCACGCTCTAGTGAACTGGAAAAGTTTCCTGCCTCAGCGCTGGCGACGCGGCCTGAGAGAATGGGCGGCTAAAGTTTTCCCCAGGGAACTCGCAGCGCCTTCTTAGCCGGGTTCGACAATTCCGGTCGTTGATGCATTTCGCCGGTCGGTGTGGCCGAGTTGTTACAGGCGCTTCAGTCTGGAGCCGCGCGACCGCTATGGTTGCAGGTTCGAATCCTGCCTCGGGCATGGATGTGTGTGGTGTCCTTAGGTTAGTTAGGTTTAAGTAGTTACAGGGGACTGATGACCTCAGCTGTTAAGTCCCATAGTGCTCAGAGCCATTTGAATATGTATTTCTCTCGAACCAGTAGAATTTGGGAGAAGTGTCAGATCCTCTGTGGCGAGGAAATATGATTCGCTTTAATCATCTTGGGGTTGAAGCTCTTTTCTTCCATGTTTGCTTAACCAATATGTATGTTTTTGGATAGGGTCTGCCTTTAGCAAAACACATTTTTGTTTTTTAACCCAAACATGTTTCACTGCAGTGACAACCAAGACAAGCACAGACAAACAAAACACATCTGGTATTTATCAACTAACATGCCAGGACTGCAAAGCAGTTTATATAGGACAGACGAGCAGAAACTTTAATACCAGATACACAGAACACAGAAGAAAATTAAAAAGTAACAGCTGTCATTCCACATTCGCTGAACACCTCATGGACGTGAAACATAACCCAACAAACATCAGTACGGATTTGAAAATTCTCAAATGCAGCAACACCCCTCCCCCCCCCCCCCCACACACACACACAAAAACTAGTAATTGAAGAAAATTATCAGATACAAAAAGCTATAGTGAAAGGCAAACAAGTGATAAATGAATACACAGCTCTCTGCAATGGCATTCTGTTCTCTGCCCTCAAGGAATTATCAGACAAGACCAACCAATAGAGCTCTCCCCCCCCCACCCCCCACCATCCCCCCCACACACACAAACACACACACACACACACAAACACACACACACACAAAATGGCTCTGAGCACTATGGGACTTAACATCTATGGTCATCAGTCCCCTAGAACTTAGAACTACTTAAACCTAACTAACCTAAGGACATCACACAACACCCAGTCATCACGAGGCAGAGAAAATCCCTGACCCCACTGGGAATTGAAGCCGGGAACTCGCACACACACACAAAGAACCCTAAACCTAATGCCACCCTCACTCTCTCTCTCTCTCTCTCTCTCTCTCTCTCTGTCTCTCTGTGTCTGCCTTTTCACACACACACACACACACACACACACACACAAAAGAAAAAAGAATCACTAACAACTCCGAAAGATTCAAAACAACCGCCAGGAACACCTTCAACTGTTCCACTGTCAGCCATCTTGATTTTACACCTTCAATTGCTCCACTGCCCGCCATGTTTGCTTTTACAGCTGGTAAAGCAGTGAAACAGTTACAGTGACAGTGACAACAAAATATATAGTGTTCAACAGTGATGAATATTGTTGTGACTTGGCAAGACAGCCAAGTCACTATGAGAGGAAGCCGAAAGGCACGCGCTTAAGCTCACGCAGGCAGGCGCGAGGTCTGGAACAGTTAAGGGAATTAATAGTAGCAAATAAAGTACGTAGTTGATGTAATACTTAACTTTAATCCATAAGTGATGTACATCGGTCTGACGGTACAGGCATCACAAGATAAATAGCAAATGATAATGGCGCCTTGCTAGGTCGTAGCAAATGACGTAGCTGAAGGCTATGCTAACTATCGTCTCGGCAAATGAGAGCGTATTTGTCAGCGAACTATTGCTATTAACGTCGGCTGTACAACTGGGGCGAGTGCTAGTAAGTCTCTCTAGACCTGCCGTGTGGCGGCGCTCGGTGTCCAATCACTGACAGTGTCGACACGCGGGTCCGACGTATACTAACGGACCGCGGCCGATTTAAAGGCTACCACCTAGCAAGTGTGGTGTCTGGCGGTGACACCACAAATATGGTTAAAAGGGAAACGTAAGTGAAATAGAAATAACAAGTTTTCAAATCCTAATTTTGGCTTAAACAATTTGTCTACTTTAAGGTATAAGTGGTTGCAGATGACAAACAGTGCAAAAAAACGGTCACTGTAGAAACACAACACATCATAAAAACCACACCATGTGGTAAAAAGGTATGAATTCGTGATTTGTGTGTTTTTTTCAAATATCTGTAATTACGATTTAAAAACTAATAGCTACATGTATACAAACAGCAAAGAACATTCTTTATCTTTAACAGATGGAAAATAAAAGCCTACTGAAGATTCTGCAACAGCAGTGAAACATGTTTGGGTTAAAAAACAAAAATGTGTTTTGCTAAAGGCGGACCCTATACAAAAACATACATATGGTTCGCTTTGTTCAGGCAAGATATTTAGAAAAATCCACCGTTGTGCAAACATAAGGACCTAAGTAAACTTCGCGTGATGCGTCTCTGTCAAGTTACATAGCTCGATGCTACTTGCACCATACGTTGAAAGAAACGCTACAGTGCAGTACAGGAAGTAACTTACAGAAATATACAATGAGACGAACAGAAATGACATTTTATTCAAAAGCAACAATCATACTGAAGTCACTGCGATTGATGGTAGTCTTCTGGATATTCCAAGATTGCAGCATTGCATTGATACCAGTGGTCATCACTTCGAACACCTTCTGTAGATGGACGTTCATGCCACATTTTTGACCTTTGTTGATGGATTGGTCTCGATAGCCGCTTTCAGAAAATAATTGCCAAACTATAGCACCCCATTGAAAAAAAACGAAGTTGACCTTCATATCTCTGACGCGACCCCATCTAGCAACAAAAAACCAACGCCATATTATGGCCCACGTTGTCCCATGCAACTTTCATCCCACAAACTTTTCGGGTACTATCATACTTTCGGATTTATTCCAGGTGGCAATAGTTAGTGACTCAACCTGTATATTTACCTTGCCCTTAACACACACAGCTAAATCTGTAGATGATATGTCCTCATTGTTCACAGTTTGACATGATGCTCTGTATCGATGTTAGTACTGTAGAATGTATAGTGTTCTATTAGGTTTCTCTGCTACATATCTCTCTTAAGGGGATGAGTGGTTATGTCGACATCAGCACTGGTAAATCGAGCTATGTGCCTATCCACTTGATACGCCAGACTGACAGAGCCTCATTGCTGACGATGATGGGGCTCCATTGATAGTGACTGGGCCTCCTATCCATGACAACACGACGTGCGTTCAAGTTCTGAAGTCTCCAGTTTTATTTTTCACACTCAGTAACGCAAAACATTTGAAACTTCTGTCGTTTCCCAAAGTAATCCACCTGCATATGTGCAGAGTTTTCACCAAGTTGACACCATGATCCCTTGGCAGCTGCTAATGCTTCTTTACAAGCATGTGTTGACCACTGTGAAAATCACTGCTGTAACATCTGGTTCTTAATAGGATGTGTGACCAACTCTGACGGCAGTGCATGCTCTGCAACGTCCTCCGCTGCTGACCGCGAGGTTCTTGTGGCAGGGCGCTCCACTCTTCCACCAGCGCGGTTGACAGAGTTGCTGGATGATCGTAGGTGCATGAGGACATGCTGCAATACGCAATTTTAAAAAAAAATGGAATGTTACACCTCCCCAACGCATCGCACACGTGCTCGATGGGAAAGTCGGGGGAAAGGGCAAGCCAGTCCACATGCTGAATATCCTCTCGTCCCAAGACCTCTTCCATCTGCACTGTTCGATGTATTAGGGCATTGTCATCAGTAAAAATGAAGTCAGGGCCGAATGAACCCCTGAAAAGATGCGCGTGGAGAGGGAGAACAATGTTGCAACAACGTTTACCGGTGGGTGTATCGTGTCCACAGATCTGGATGTCGGTGCGCCTCCCCCCAACGTAAGAGTTGGACCATCAGGACGATCACGTTCTACAATGATCCTGGATCCTTCACGTGTTCCCAGCCCTCGCCATACTGGAGCACGTCCAGAATCACCACTCGGACTGGATTTGCTCGAAGAGCACGCGACCGTAGTTGGTCCAGTCCCTGTGCTCTTGGCAGCCTTGACAATGGTGCGCCGATGTGCAGCTCTCAACAGAGCCGCCGGGTAGAAAGGTCACACCCGTGCAGTCGCCGTGCCACTGTGGATTGCGTGATTCTGTACCTAGCAGTCTTGTTAAACGTAGTCGGAACTGCACCTGCTGTTGGACGAGGGTCCCTACTTGCCTGCTGCACAACGTATCCGCCATCTGATGTGGTAGTTGACTGTGGCCCACCACCTCCTCTCCTTCGAGCTGCAGTGGCTGTAGTTTGGAAGGCTCCTCATGCACGTGAAACAATGCTTCGCACAATATCAAACTTCCGGACTGTACCCCGCCCTTCTTCCAGTTTCCCGCCGATTTTCGCACTGTGAGGTCATCCAAATGTGTGCGGGCCATGTTTTATTGAAGAACACCACCGCCCTGCGCCGAAACTGCTCGCTGTATTTCCCCTTCCTTCAACTGCCTCGTCTTGCGAGGCCAGCCCCTTCTCTCACTCTAGTCACACTCACCTCAAGCCATGTGATGTCCAGCTGTCGGTGCGTGACTGGGAGACCTCTGCCGCACATTCAATCGTTTCCACAATGTTGCTATACAGCGTGGGGCCCAGAGAACAGAGTTCCAGGATGCAAAGAAACACAGTAGAGGAATGGATATAAAGTACAAACCTAAAGACACAGTGTGCTGAAAGTGACCACCATTCGTCTCTTGTCACCGTTGTGCCATTTTCAGCAAGTTGCTGAAGGCGGACCGGATCTGGACTGCTGGAACTGCTGCATTCTCATCCGAAACCTCCTGCTGCAGTTCTTGAGGACTATGAGGGTTGTTGCGACACGTCTTAGACTTGAGGGCTTCCCACAGAAAGTAATCGCACACTGACGCATCAGGTGTCCTTGGTGCCTGGAGCCGCGACCAGACTGACCTCTGCTAATAACTCTGTCAGGTGTGAAGGTCGTGTAAATGTGCTCCAAGGTTCAGCCGGCTGTATGAGCAGTAGCTCCATCCTGGTGGTGTAAATAACTGCCCCTTTTATTTGCCCTAGCCTGCATTACTTCATCTATCTCGTCCTTAATTTTCGCAAGGTAGTGTAGTAAACGCAGTCTAGGGGTCAGGATCCGGCCTCGTCGATTCAAAATGGTTTTCGATACTGCACCACGTCAGTGAATGACAAGTGAGGCCCGCGATAAAGACATCTGACACTGTAGGTCTTGAAAGTGTCAGCAGCCGTCCCCGGCGGGGACAAGTTTAATAATTAATGACAGCGCGTTCAAACGCATGTAAGCACTCGATAGCACACGACAAAGCTAAAACCTTTTCAATTACATATTCTTTTCCCGTGGGCCGTGCACGGAACTGCGCGTTCGCGAAGGGTAGCGGAGAAGTCGACTAATGTGACGTCACAAGTTCGATGAGGTGCCTGTATATCAAATGATTCAAATGGCTCTGAGCACTATGGGACTCAACATCTGAGGTCATCAGTCCCCTAGAACTTAGAACTAGTTAAACCAAACTAACCTAAGGACATCACACACATCGATGCCCGAGGCGGGATTCGAACCTGCGATCGTAGCAGCAGCACAGTTCCGGACTGAAGCGCCTAGAACAGCTCGGCCGCAAGGGTTCGTTGGAAGAATTGTGGTAAAACACAGTGTGACTGTAAAGGAAACAGCACACGTGACTGCATTTAGCGTGCTGTTCTGGGTTTTGGATTCCTAGCGAGAGAGGCTTGACAGCACACATCGAACGAAGTCAGTCACGCACTACTAGCATCGAAAAAGATCGGCACGGGTCATATGAAGCTGTAGCAGTTCTAAACCGTAACGGAAATGTGGTCTTGTGTGTAAATAATTGTGATAATCATAGGAGATAGAGAAGATCCAAAGAAGAGCGGCGCGTTTCGTCACAGGGTTATTTGGTAACCGTGATAGCGTTACGCAGATGTTTAGCAAACTCAAGTGGCAGACTCTGCAAGAGAGGCACTCTGCATCGCGGAGTAGCTTGCTCACCGGGTTTCGAGAGGGTACGTTTCTGGATGAGGTATCGAATATATTGCTTCCCCCTACTTATACCTCCCGAGGAATCACGAATGTAAAATTAGAGAGATTAGAGCGCGCACGGAGGCTTTCCGACAGTCGTTCTTCCCGCGAACCATACGCGACTGGAACAGAAAAGGGAGGTAATGACAGTGGCACGTAACGTGCCCTCCACCACACACCGTTGGGTGGCTTGCGGAGTATAAATGTAGATGTAGATGTAGACGTTCATCTTCATATGTTTATTTGCAATTAAATGAAGAGAAATGACCTTTCGGGAATTCAACTCTAAATTCTGCCTGTTAGTCGTTCAAGGAAGTGGCTTCCTGTCACTCGTATACAGGGTGTCTCTCCTACGAGGTCAGGAGCATTTACTCTGGTTTTTCAGGTTATAATTGCAATTTCGTTTATGAAGCGTGTATCCGGAGTCAACGAACAAATGCTGCTCATGACAGCTTTCCTGCGACGCCCAGCGTCAGCGGAAAGCGTCGGTTTGTTTCCCGCTACAAACAGAATTATTTGTAAAGTAGAACTCTACGTCCGCATTCGACAGAACGGAAACCTGGAGAACAGCCAGCGGCGGCAACACTGGTCTGGCCCCTGCTCACTGCCACCGCTACTGAGTCGCCGTTGTTTATTCTTCGTGTTTTACCGTCCATGTTAATACATACCGAAAAAACAAAACTCTCACTAGACTACCTTCGGAGCGCTCTGTCAAATCGACACATAAAATTCCGATTTAAAAATAATATTGTCCGTAATGGGAAACAAATTGACGCTTTCCGCTGAGTCTGGGTGTTGCTTGTAAGACGTAAGGAATAGAAATTGTTTGGTTTGACTCCATCCACATAATGCGAAAACGAAATTGCAGATATCTGCCGAAACTCCAGAGAAATTGCGCCTGACGATTGTTACAAGAGACACCCGGTATACACATTGACGGGAAAAAAATCGCAACAGCAGAAAATAATTAACGTGCAATAACTGTCTAGGTGACAATTTTAAGTGTTAACTTTGCAGGTTCACTGGTTAATGTAAGTGCCAGATAAGCCATTGTAAATGTGAAATACGCGTACATTGATAATCAGTGCAACCGCTAGAATATTGAATACAACCATGCAAACGTGCATGAATTATGTTTTACAGGTGCCAGATGTCAATTTATGGGGTGGAATTCCACGCCTGTTGCATTTGGTCGGTCGATACCGGGACGGTTAATGCCGATTGTGGATAACGCTGAACTTGTCGTCCGATGAAGTGCCATATGTACTCGATTAGAGGCAGATTAGGTGAATGAACAGGACAAGGCAAAACATCGACGCTTTGTAGAGCGTGTTCGGATACAACAGCTGTGTGGGGGCGAGCTTTATCGCGGTGAAAAATACCCACTAGAACGCTATTCATGAATGGCAGCACAACAGGTTCAAATGGCTCTGAGCATTATGGGACTTAATATCTGTGGTCATCAGTCCCCTAGAACTTAGAACTACTTAGATCTAATTAACCTAAGGACATCACACACATCCATGCCCGAGGCAGGATTCGAACCTGCGACCGTAGCGGTCACGCGGTTCCAGACTGAAGCGCCTAGAACCGCACGGCCACACCGGCCAGCAGCACAACAGGTTGGATCACCTGATTGGATTTGGAATCACTGTGCGTGGGATAACCACGAGAGTGTTCCTGTTGTCATAGGAAATTGCACCCCAGACGACAACTCCAGGTGTAGGTCCAGTGTGTCTGGAACGCAGACGGGTTGGCTACACCTCCTCAACAAGCTTCCTTCTAACCAACATACGGCCATCACTGGTACCGAGGCAGACCAGCTTCCATCAGAAAATACAACAAACCTCCATTCTGCCCTCCAGTGTGCTCTCGCTTGATACGACCAAAGTAGCAAATGGCGGTGGCTTGGGGTCAGTGGAATGCACGCTGCAGAGCGTCTGGCTCCAACCTGTCCTTGGAGAAACCGATTTGTAACAGTCCGTTGTGTCGCTGAGGTGCCATCTGCTGCTCAGATTGCTGCTGCAGATGCAGTACAATGCGCCAGATCCATGCACCGAACTTTATGGTCTCTGCCCTAGGTAATGCCACGTGGCCGTCTGGAGCCCGATCTTCTTGCGTCGCACATTCTCGTGATCACCGCTACCTGCAGTCATGTACAGTGCCCACATTCCTGCCAAGTCTTTCTGAAATTTCGCAGAAGGAACATCTAGCTTCTCGTAGCCCTCTTACACGACCCCGTCCAAATTCAGTGACGTGTTGATACTGGCATGTTTGTCGCCTTAAATGAATTCTTGACAAACGTCAACTCACCACTCCAATCTCACGACCGTTACAGCGTGTATGTAAAGCAAACCTGATTCGCCTCCTTGTAGTGGCGCTGCTGGCACCACTCTTATACGAGTGGCGCGAAATTTGAACAGACATCATCTTTCAGATGTAGAAAATGCCTGACAACTTTCGCTTACGTCGCACAATCTGTTCTTGGCGCTGCGAATTCTTTTCCGTCGGTGTATACTGTCCTCCTCAAAAAATTATGACTCATGCCTGATCTCACTGGAAAATAACGAAATAAACTCTTGTTAGTGAGAAATGCAACGGCCCCAAATACTTTTGAAAAAGCTTCATTTGAATACCATAATAGGTTTCGGGCTGTGATGCCAATCTTCACCGTCGTTAACTTGTCTAATCATGCAGCCTCAAAAAAATAAAAAATAAAAAAAAAAATTAAGCACCCAGAGCTACTGTCGGATGTCAATGTAATTTTGTATAAGTACACACTGTAGTATCAAAGCTAACGTTTGGACAAAACCATGGAAACAGGATTTCTGCTACAGCTGTGTTGAAAACTGTGGGCAGCCGTCGGGCGCTGAAGCAATGATACGCTGATGCCATCGACGGGCCTGTAAACACCTACCGCGAATGGGGCGAGCCACGCTTCACAATCCTGGCGACGTTGAAGTCCGCCGGCCGGTGTGGCCGAGCGGTTCTAGGCGCTTCAGTCTACGGTCGCAGGTTCCAATCCTGCCTCGGGCATGGATGTATGTGATGTCCTTAGGTTAGTTAGGTTTAAGTAGTTCTCAGTTCTAGGGGACTGATGACCTTAGCTGTTAAGTCCCATAGTACTCAGAGCCATCTGAACCATTTTTGAACGTAGACGTCCAACACGGACAGGCGACAAGGTTTCTACATGACTGCACCACAGGGGTGTCGATTCGTACATGCTAGAGAACCACGCATTAACATAACAGGTGTGTCATTAGCAAGTATAAGTACTTGTTGTTTTTAGCAGAGTAGAGCGTTCTAGCAATACCAACCACGACGGGAGAGCCACACCAATCACGACCAGGTAATGCGTCAACAAGCAGCCAACGCCAGACAATACCACTGCCTCTGACAGACCATTCACGATTGCAAAGTGCCTAGCGAAGGATCAGCTGCTCCCAGGCTCTCTACAGCACCAGCCAAGCTTTTGCCTCGGAGGGAAACGGTTTGTGTCCAGAGCAGTGCTCAGCCACATGTGTGAGCGTTCCACCATCCGCCATCACTGCCCGCAGAGGCGAGTTCTTCTTCCGAGTCCTGACGTCTCCATGAGAATTTTAGTAGGCAGATGCGTCGTTGGCACTTGCCGCATGCCGCTGCACTGTACAAACAGGGGCACACGCCGCTGACCTGGCACGCTGGGGGTAGACGTCGGACATGCTGCCTGGACCCAGGTACCGCAGCAGCCAGTGTGGCGTCCAAACAGCACCCTTGAGGGAGTGTGACAGTAGCATCAGAGCGTTATGAAAGTTATAGCACAAACTGAATAAAAATATTTCAGGTACCAGCTGTATTTACCCAGCCACCACAGGTCAGCACCACCATTTCTGCCCTCTTCTGCATTTCAGCGTCTACAACGTAGTGACCTCTTACCTCCGGCCCATTAGAACACCATCGCCAGTAATGGAAATCATAAGAGATGCAAATCCGTGTGGTAGGTAGAAAGACCATCACTGAGCATTACTCTTGTTAGTGTTTAGCGTTGTTACCAGGTTTCGTAGGGTATATTAGGAGCGTGGGCAACCTCATATGTTCCGTGATCACTGTGCGAGACATGTAGATGCCTCATACTCGTGTGAGCCAGCGTTATCAGCACCTGAAAGCGTTCGAACGGAGCGTCGTTGTGGATCTCTGTTTGGCCGGCTGGTCAAATCGTCCACTATCGAGATCTGTGGGTCATTGGGGTTTGACAGTCACACAGTGTCAGAGCAGGCACAGTCATCATCAAGGTTCCAGTCTATCACCTCTGACAACCACAAGGAAGGGTCGCCATATTGTGCACAAAGCTCAGCGTAACCCCTTCACATCTGCGCGTACCATCCAAGAACCAGCAATGGATTCCCTGCAACGTTCTGTGTTATCTCGTGCTACTGGTCAGAGACTAGCAGCATCCCGACTAGGGTTCACCATGGTAAACATGGGCTGCTGTTAACACCACAACACAATCGGTTGCGCTTGGTGCCGTGACCAGTGAATGCAGACACCGTCTTTCCCAAAACTTCTACAATCCGCCCACCTGCCCTCACCATAAGGAATCCCACCACATGAAACATTGTCCTAAACTTCAGCCCACTCCCGCATTTTCACCTATTGTCAGTCTCAGTCTAAGAATTTCTGTAAGTGCAAATCCAAACTACAACCTCTGAAACGAGAGAACTCTACTTTATACTGCCGCCGGCACAAGCAGTTACCTCCATCCACTGCCCACGGCAGAGGATATCATCTGTTTCCTCATCTCTAATCTACAAAATGTATCTCCCCTCTAACGTCCCTACATCCTAAACTTCATTTTCCTTGCAGCTGATTTCAGCTTCTAATCAACGTTTTCACAAAAATAACGTTTATTTCTTGTTCAAACAAACAGGAACACCTGTACTCTCTTTTCCATTCCCATGACTTCCATATCGCTTTGCCTATATCTGTGGCCTCATTTATGAAGTTTTCTCTGGCCTCTACCCTTGTTGAACCCCTCTCCTCCTGTCCGCCACTGAAGAGGAACGAAATTACAATAAAAGAAACGAAAGAAACGTGATTATAATTAATGCCTGTTTCGGCCCCAAGTTGGCCATCTTCATAACCCATACGTCACAGCCGGCAGATAGGACATTGTAGGGCAGTCTTATTGCGAATATCTACAAAAATAGTATGGCATCTTCAACGTTACCTTGACGCAGACCTACGGAATCACATCTATAATCCGTGTATGCGTCTACATATATACCGTAGTTTTCACGTCAATGAGAAGTGTGTGGTGGAAGGTGCATTGTACCAGTATTAGCGATTTTCTGTCCTATTTCCTCCGCGCACTGAGCGAAAGAGAAATGACTATATGTTTCCGTATAACTTTTTGTTGTGATTTGTTCGTAAGATATACGAGAGGCGCAGCAGAATCGTCACGCGCCCGCCCTGTGATACCGACTCTCCCAGTTTACGCAGCAGGGCCTCGAGAGAACAAAGTCGTCTTTTTCCTAGATTCACTACTTCAGAATGACGCCTCCGGTGTTCAGAAAACTCTTGGTGTCACGTTGTTAATATGAAATGCCTCGAAATGTGGTGAAATATTTTATCTACATCTATGTCTGCATTATTACTCTGCAGTTCGTATTTAACTGTTTGGCAGAAGGTTCTTAGAACTTCTTTCATACTATTTCTCTGTCGTTTCACTTTCGAAAAGCAGTGAGAAAGGAATATCTAAAAACGTCCTTGGAAATTCGGGTCTCTCTTATTTCCTTAAAAAAATAATACGCTGTTTTCTCCTTGTTTGGTGGGAATCAATAAAATAGTTTGCCATTCGGAGGAGGAAGTTGGTGTTTGTTTTAGTGATTGCCACCTCAGTTCACTTATCACACCTGTGACAAGTTCTCGCCTTTTTTGTGATAACTGAAAACTAGCTCCCCTTCTTCGACTTTTTTCGATATTCCCCGTCGGTGTAGTCTGGTTAGAGTAGCAGACACTCTCGCAGAAATACTGCAGAGGAGGACGGATTATCGTAGTGGAGGCAGTCTCTTTAATACATAATACATTTTTTGCACCTTCCAAGTGTTCTATCGATAAAATGCAGTCTATGGTTCACCTCCACTACAATATTTTCTGTCTGATGCCTTCAGATTAAACTATTATCCCTAGGTATTCAGTTGCATCAGTAACCTTTAAATTTGTGTGATTTGTTATGTAACCGAAATTTAACGGAATTTTTTTAGTAGTCGTATGAAAAATGTCACACTTTTTACTGTTTAGCGTCAACTGTCACATTTCGCATTGCTCAGGTGACTTGTACATAGCATTTTGTACTCGTTTTGATCTTCTGATGACCTTACTAGACAGTAAACAACTGCATCAACTGCAAAAAGTATAAAAAGGCTGCTCAGATTCTCTCTTAAAAGTCGTTTCTATACATTAAGATCAGTAGAGGCTTATAACGCTTTAATCCCAGATATAACTTTGGTTTCTCTCTATGACTTCCCGTCAGTTGCTGAGAATTGCGATATTTCTGATGGAAATCACGAATCTAGTCGCGTACCGGAGACTATATTATATGATGTTGTTCCTTACTGTATACCTACTTGCTGTCATTCAGAAAATTCTTGGCCCCCACTGCAACTGAAAAACCCCATTCCAGGTCCACGAGCATTTCTGTCAGTTTTGTACGGGCTATAGAAGCCTGTTGCGATGCTAGCAGCGTATGCCTAACTTAGTTGGATGCGTGGTGTCATACGAAGTCGGTAACCACTCAGAACATTCGATAAAGACTCCAAATGCTCGAGCAATAGTCTATAAATCATCGCACTAGCCACTTGTATGGCTGCACTCCACTTTCTCAGAACCCTTCGCACTATTACCTCTTTGCCGAGCTCTGTGACTGAGCGGTTCTAGGCGCTTCAGTCCGGAACCGCGCTGCTGCTACGTTCGCAGGTTCGAATCCTGCCTCGGGGATGGATGTGTGTGATGTCCTTAGGTTTAAGTACTTCTAAGTCTATAGGACTCATGACCTCAGCTGTTAAGTCCCATGGTTCTTGGAGCCATTTGAACCATTTGATTACCTCTTTATAGACGATATGAGGTGCTCCAGACGTCTACTACTAGTCACGGAATACGGTACTATCAGGTTCTTTCTCCTCGTTCTAGACAGTATCTAGCATTTATCCTGACACCAAGTGGAAATTTCGTCCGAGCCTTCCTGCATTTTCTTAGTGGTACATTTGCTCACAGTCCTCGGTGAAACCGTCGGTCACTTCTGCTGCAGACCGTTTCTGCCACGTGCGGCGTCCCGTGTCTGCCGAGATAGTCGTCGCTCAGCAACGACAATGGCGGACAAATGAGCATCGTGCGGCGACGCGACGGGGACGCCGGGAGGCCGCGCTGGATCACAAAGATGGCGGCACCGATATCTGCAGACAGACGGCCAGCTCTCTCTCTCTCTCCCTCTCTCTTTCTCTCCCTGTCTCCATACCGGACACAATTCACTTTACCAAGCCCTTCTGATATTTTAATATTGCTTGCAAGATGGTACAAGTGTCAACTACAAGCGCTTCAACATCTGTTAGTAAGCAGTTATAATATTACTTTTCAGGTTTTACCGGCGGATCTGTTGCAGATGAACTTCTCAGGTTTGTCCCCGGATAACATTATGCAAGTCACACAACATTTCATCGAAGCAACTACACTACTGGCCATTAAAATTGCTACACCACGAAGATGACGTGCTACGGACGCGAAATTTAACCGACAAGAAGAAGATGCTGTGATATGCAAACGATTAGCTTTTCAGAGCATTCACACAAGGTTGGCGCCGGTGGCGACACCTACAACGTGCTGACATGAGGAAAGTTTCCAACCGATTTCTCATACACAAACAGCAGTTGACCGGCCTTGCCTGGCGAAATGTTATTGTGATGCCTCGTGTAAGGAGGAGAAATGCGTACCATCACGTTTCCGACTTTGATAGAGGTCGGATTGTAGCCTATCGCGATTGCGGTTTATCGCATCGCGACATTGCTGCTCGCGCTGGTCGAGATCCAATGACTGTTAGCAGAATATGGAATCGGTGGGTTCAGGAGGGTAATACGAAACGTCGTGCTGGATCCCAACGGCCTCGTATCACTAGCAGTCGAGATGACAACCATCTTATCCGCATGGCTGTAACGGATCGTGCAGCCGCGTCTCGATCCCTGAGTCAACACAGCGGGACGTTTGGAAGACTACAACCATCTGCACGAACAGTTCGACGACGTTTGCAGCAGCATGGACTATCAGCTCGGAGACCGTGGCTGCGGTTACCCCTGATGCTGCATCACAGACAAGATCGCTTGCGATGGTGTACTCAACGACGAACCTGGGTGCACGAATGGCAAAACGTCATTTTTTCGGGTAAGTGCAGATTCTGTTTACAGCATCATGATGGTCGCATCCGTCTTTGGCAACATCGCGGTGAACGCACATTGGAAGCGTGTATTCGTCATCGCCATACTGGCGTATCACCCGGTGTGATGGTATGGGGTGCCATTGGTTACACGACCCGGTCACCTCTCCTTCTCATTGACGGCACTTTGAACAGTGGACGTTACATTTCAGATGTGTTACGACCCGTGGCTCTACCCTTCATTCGATCCCTGCGAAACCCTATATTTCAGCAGGATAATGCACGACCGCATGTTGCAGGTCCTGTACGGGCCTTTCTGGATACAGGTAATGTTCGACTGCTGCCCTGGCCAGCACATTCTCCAGATCTCTCACCAACTGAAAACGTCTGGTCAGTGGTGGCCGAACAACTGGCTCGTCACAATACGCCAGTCACTACTCGTGATGAACTGTGGTATCGTGTTGAAGCTGCATGGGCAGCTGTACCTCTACACGCCATCCAAGCTCTGTTTGACTCAATGCCCAGGCGTATCATGGCCGTTATTACGGCCAGAGGTGTTTGTTCTGGGTACTGATTTCTCAGGATCTAATCACCCAAATTGCATGAAAATGTAATCACATGTCAGTTCAGTTCTAGTATAATTTATTTGTCCAATGAAAACCCGTTTATCGTCTGCATTTCTTCTTGGTGTAGCAATTTTAATGGCCAGTAGTGCATTATACATGCATTTTATTGGTGTTTTCACTGCCGGAAGATGTCACTGGTGACAACCGCTGCTTCTGACTAACATAACTATGAATGCTCAGTTTCCGTATGAGACCGTTGCGCTATTCGTGCGATTGTAACTGCAATTGTGGAACGGTTAGCATAGCAGATGTGCTGGACCCTAATTCTAAGCCGTCGTCGTCGTCTTCACTTCGCGCTGGGCAGGTGTCGCAGTAATACTCCGAGTGCGCAGCAGGTCGGGCCATTTCCTTGTCTCGCGCAAATGGATCTTTTGGCCTGGAGCACGAATTTCTTATTTCGCTGGCGTGGGCAGTTTTTCCCTGGAGCCATCGCTCCGGCTTCTTGAAACGCTCGCGGAGGTGTGGCACCCCGGCCATTTTGTCAATAGTGAGCTAACTTACTGCTGGCTCGGTCTCGACTGCGATTAAAAAAAAAAAAATGGTTCAAATGGCTCTGAGCACTACGGGGCTTAACTTCTGAGGTCATCAGTCCCCTAGAACTTAGAACTACTTAAACCTAACTAACCTAAGGACATCACACACATCCATGTCCGAGGCAGGATTCGAACCTGCGACCGTAGTGGTCGCGCGGTTCCAGACTGTAGCGCCTAGAACCGCTCGGCCACACCGGCCGGCTTGACTGCGACAGCTCGATTTGATTTTACGTATGCTATAGTTCGCCTTATATTTCCAGCGGCCGCTGTTGTGGGTTTTGGCCGCCGCCGTGGGTTTTGACGAGGCTTTTCATGTCGATGAGACTGCAACAACCCTTACCTGGTATTCGCATTGGACTTCGCACACCGACATTCCTGACACTTTAACACTAACTTGCGGATGTTGGAATGGAGAGTTGGCCAAGTTAAAGGTTCCTTAACATTAGTTATAGTCTTAAAGGACCCTGCAGTCTGACATGGGAAAAGGAGAAAACGGCAGGCGCTAAATTAACCGGCAGACTTATTTTCAATGTATCATCCTCTCTGGCGTGGAAGCAAACCAATCCTTTATTGAAGTTATAGCATGGTAATTCGAATCCTGAGTAATCTGTCGGAAAATACTAATAGGCCTGCGGTCTTTTGCCCGTTGTCCGGCCAAATCTAGGAATAACTCTGAGATTTTACTGAGAACAGCCACGTTAGACTCTGCAGGCTGTTGCAAGTACTTCGCATCCTGCTCACTGTCACTAAACATTGTACTAAGGGCATTAGATAGCTGAATCTATATGCCACGAATATGTCTAACAGTGATTCGCAATGCGGAATTAAGGATGGTCCACCATACTACACGACCAGTTTTTCGTGTCCAAGCCAACATCCAGCTAAGGGCTTGATTACCAGTTTCAAACAAAAAGGTTCGATGTTCTAAATAAAATTTAAACTTCTCTGAGGTACATAACACTCCCAGAGCTTATAACTCTTAGACCGAATAATTGACCTCTACATCAGATAAGGCCCTCGATGCATATGCGACATGACGTCTCTCGCACTGTACTCCTGCAAAAAGACAGCCCCCAGTCCAGAGCTGGACGCGTCTGTTTGTAGTATAACGTCTTTCTCGAAATCAGGAATGGATAACATGGGTGTCGTACTAAAAGTCTGCTTCATCTTATCGAAAGCAGCTTGCTAGCGATCCGTTTACTGAAACGCCACCCTCTTACACGGTAATATGTTAGGAGGAGCAGCTAGCTGAGCAAATCCTGTAAAAGCTGATCATCCCAATAAACCGACCGATATCTCTCTTATTCTTAGGCTGAGCAAATCGCTGATGGCTCTGGTACGTTCTGTGTCGACCTTCACTCCACTTGATGACACTAAATGTCCCAAGAAAGATAATTCCGAGCGTGCCAAATTCACTTACTAGGATTTATACCAAACCAGCTTCCCTAAACCTCCCCAAAACCTGATATAGTCAACATGATGTGAATGTGTAGCTATACACAACCACCTCATCCAAACAGTTGTTGACGCAACGAAATTTCAGTTCATTTTCCCCGTCAGTGCAAAATTAAATTTGAGATGTTCTTCCTGTTACGAAAGGCTAAATTTCGTAATGAGATGTTGCACTCTTGCTCATTAATTCACTTGTAATAGGTGTATTACATATTCTCAAGGATGTATAAAGAGACTGTTTTAATTTTGTTAAATATTTTCGAGACCTAGACACTTGCTGCTCAACCTAAACTCCGTTCTGTTACCATCCGGTATGAAACGAGGATTTGGGGTGAGCGGTAAACGTCTAGCCCGCAAAAATAGTTAACAAAAAGTGAACTGTCTCTTTAATAATCCTCGAGAATATTTAATACACCCAGCGCAAGTGAATTAATAAGCAAGACAGCATAACATAAACAACACTTCAAATTTAATTTTAAAATGACGCAGTTCCGACCCACAGAACGGATTCTCAGACTGGCCCCTTGGACAGTTAAGGCAAACTAAAACAGAGAAAGGTACAGCGTAAAATATGCAAAACATAAAATCTTAAAGCCAGCCACAATCGGCCATAAATAAGCTACATGGTGAAATTCTGAAGATTTCGTTTAATATTTGAGCAACCAGACCTTGAATAATGGAACCTTTAAGTTTAGGTAAAAAAAAATCTTTAAAAACAACGGACCTTAAAAAACTAAGCAACAAGTAAAATTTAAGACTTATGATCTTAACTATAGGTAATGAACTCTTTAAGAACATTTAAATAACATTGACTTACTGGAAAACTTCAACTTCACGAATTTAACTAAGGTACACATTGTAGCAAACTCAACATCACTGTTGTGGCGCCTCAACAGACAAATGATTTATAGCAAACAGCTTTCGTACTTGTGATACTGCACAACAGTTCACAATAAGGTGAACAAGAAAGCTGAATTACACACCTTAGAGTTCACTGCAAGATTAGTGTGTAACAATTTAGAAGATAAGCAGAGAACAAATGAGTGCCAGAGACTGACATTTAAAACCACAGTAAAATATGCACGCAGTATTCAAGGTGAATCCGTAGGACAATAACACGAGGAGAAAGTGGCCCAGGCAAACAGGTCGTTTCCAAGGGAACAGTTCATGCATCGAAGTCACGCGATGCTCACCTTTGGAGACAGCGGTTTGGGTCAACAATTTCTGTAAACGACCCCCTCATCTGCGGCCACTATACCGCAGAGAATATCAGGTCACTCTTCATCCCAAAAGAGACAAGTACATTCGACGTCCAACAAATGACTCAGCTCTTGAATCTGCCCCTACACTTGCTCTTCTTATGGACTCTGCCTCTGCCGACGACAAGTCACCACCATGGGGCAGGACTTCAAATGTTTCGCATCGTGGGCCGACTCTTCGTGGTCGCCTCCCCTCACCGCTAGAAGACGCGTCGCCAAAATTCAAGGTGGCGCCATCAGAGCGGCCGCTGCCAACATAGCTCACGTAAATTAAAACCAAACTATCGCACTCGAGATCCAGGCAGCGCCAAGACTGTCTCAAACAGTTTTAGTAGGAGACCAAGAAGGTCTTCCAGTGCAGGTTCCAAGGCGTGATTTTGTACTGTCTGCAATATCTGTAGGATCCTTGTGCTGCATTTCACCATATAACAGCAGCATGTTCCACTATCGCTTAACACTGTACTTTTATGTAGGTTGAGGCCTAGGTGACAAGTAAAAGAAGACATGGGGTTTAATACCGAGCTAAAGTTCCCGCATTCTCCCGGAAACCTTTCCTCTGATCAGGAGAACGTTTTGGCGCCACGACAGTCTCCTATCCGACGTGACGCCAAGATACTAGGCTGTAGGGAACCTCATCGTGGGTTGAATGAATATGACGCCATCTTCTGTCTGGAGTGTGGGGCTATGGCTGGTCAGTTTCCAATAATACAATACCAATCGCCGTTATTTAGGTTTTATTTTTAGACCACCAGTTTCGACAATACATTATGTCATCTTCAAGCCTGCTTAAATCGAGTTTCGACAATACATTACGTCATCTTCAAACCTGCTTAATTCGAGTTACTCTATTTAAGCAGGCTTGAAGATGACATAATGTATTGTCGAAACTGGTGGCCTAAAAATTAAACCTGAACAACGCCGATTGGTATTGTATTATTGGATATCATGGGTTCGTCCTGCACTGTTCCTTCTTGTAAGTCTTGGGATACCACCTTCCGAGTTACTATGATACTTTGGGTTTCCGAGATGTAACGCATTGCGTTGGGTCAAAAATCTGAGATTCTTGATTTCCTGTTTTAATTTAATTGCAGCCGATACAGGATTTCAGGCAGTGCATACCTGAAATGCTACCCGTGTTGATAAAATTGTCTGCCGTACGGATATGTATGGCCTCCTTGAAAACAATCCCAGATTGATGTTGATGAGGATAAAACTTCAGTCTTCTCATAAGACTTGCGATGCCCCGTGTTCAGGCACTGCTGCGCCACTTCTGACTTGTCAAGCGACAGTAGGCGCTCGAAGTTGCCTGTTGATTTGGCACTTTTCCAATTATATTTTGCTTTTAAAAGATGTATATCTGCTGTAATCAGCTTCGATCAATCCATGTAATCTCTTCAACCAATTTCCTTGCGTGGTCGTTATATGTGATCTTGCATCTCTCGAGAATGATGTGTTTCGATCATTGGGAAGCCACGACATCGGAAGCCACGGTTTGGAAGCCACGAGGCTGATGTAGTTTCTGGCACCGTGTTCAGAGGGTCCTGTTCCGGGTTCTGCCTTCAGAGACTGGTGGTAAACTGTGCTGATGTGGAGATTCTACAATGACGAAAAAACTGGCTGAGACTGTTCCAATTACGTGCCATTGGTAAGCTTAGGTTAGGTGGTTAGGTCATTTCGACATTTCTTGTTCATGATTACTCCGCGATTATGGAGGCAGCACTGCGCTTGGTCGTGTTACAATTGCAACTGTAGGTTTCTCATACTTGATTGAGTGGGTGCTAACTATAACAACAGTACATTATTCTTTCAGTATTTTTTTTTTTTTTTACTGCTGTAAATTCAAAGTTGTTGCCCTCTCATAAATAATGAAGATGTTATTACTTTATTCAAAGTCGAGGACTGGAAAGGTGATGTACTGATTACCTGTCGTGAATTTGAATTTTGTATCTTTTACTTTAAAGAACTGCGTAGGCTTCTAAATCATTTACACTACGTGATTAAAAATATCCTCACACATAGCTGAAAATGACTTACAAGTTCGTGGCGCCCTTCATCGGTAATTCTGGAATTCAATATGGTGTCGGCCCACCCTTAGCCTTCATGGCAGCTTCCACTCTCGCAGGCATACGTCGAGTCAGGTGCTGGAAGGTTTCTTGGGGAATGGCAGCCCATTCTTCACGGAGTGTTGCACTGAGGGGAGGTATCTATGTCGGTCGGCGAGGCCTGGCACGAAGTCGGCGTTCCAAAACATCGCAAAGATGTCCTATAGGATTCAGGTCAGGACTGTGTGCAGGCCAGACCATTACAGGGATGTTATTGTTTTGTAACCATCGGCCACAGGCCGTGCATTATGAACAGGCGCTCGATCGTGTTGAAAGATGCAATCGCCATCCCCGAATAGCTCTTCAACAGTGGGAAGCAAGAAGATGCTTAAAACATCATTGTAGGTCTGTGCTGGTGCTGTGATAGGGCCACGAAAAACGACAAAAGGTGCAAGCTCCCTCCATGAAAAACACGACCACGCCATAACACCACCTTTCCGAATTTTACTGTTGGCACTGCACACGCTGGGAAATGACGATCACCGGGTATTCGCCATACCCACAGCCTGCCATCGGATCACCACATTGTGTACCGTGATTCGTCGCTCCACGCAATGTTTTTCCACTGTTCAGTCGTCCAACATTTACGCTCCTTACACCAAGCGAAGCGTCGTTTGGCATTTACCGGTGTGATGTGTGGCTTATGGGCAGCCGCTCGACCATGAAATCCAAGTTTTCTCATCTCCTGCCTAACTGTCATAGCACTTGCTGTGGATCCTGATGCAGTTTTGGATTCCTGTGTGATGGTCTGGATAGATGTCTGCCTATTAGACATTACGGCGCTGTTAAAATGTCGGCGCTCTCTGTTAGTCGTCATACGATGCCGGCCTGTACGCTTTTGTGCTGTACGTGTCCCTTCACGTTTCCACTTCTGTATCACATCGCAAACAGTGTACCTAGGCATGTTTACGAGTGTGGAAATCTCGCGTACAGACGTATGACACAAGTGACACCCAATCACCTGACCACGTTCGAAGTCCGTGAGTTCCGCAGAGCGCCCCATTCTGCTCTCTCACGATGTCTAATGACCACTGAGGTCGCTGATACGGAGTACCTGGCAATAGGCGGCAGCACAATGCATCTAATGTGAAAGACATATGTTTTTGGGGGTGTCCGGATACTTTTGATCAGATGCTGTACATGTGGCTAGCAGCAACCCGTAACCCCACGATTCTTTAAAGAATCGAACTCCCATGCATAAAACAGCTACAAATGTCTGATTACTTTACAAATGAGTTAGTGAGTTACATATTTGACATTAAACATACAAGCGAGAAAAAGTTCAAAAAAGGTTCGAAGTTATGCTTAAAGTTTTTTGAAATTCGTTAAGTGCTCTCATTGTGAAACACTGGATAAGTATAGTCTGTAAGCGACTGTCCCAGCACTCAGAACTCGGTACCCAGGTTGCCTAACTAACGGATTCCAGGGGCAACCAAAATTCGATTTTCAATATTTCGCTTACTTATTAGCCGAAATTAAAATTTTAAAGTGCTGTGATTAATCTACTGATTAATATATATATAATCTTACGTCAAAAGTTTAACAGAGTAAGACAAGTATTACAGATAGAAACTTTGTGTTTGCCTTAATGCAGCGTAACTGTTGGCGCACAAATACCCGGATTTTATTCATCCAGTATTTGAGAATGGGAGCAGTTGGCGACTTCCAGCAAACTGTACACACAGTTTCAAATCGTTACGAAACTTTTTCTTCGAAACACCCCTCACAAACTGGTGAAAGCAAAAAAATTTATTGCTTAGTACATTTTCGCTGAACACACAGTAAAACTTCAGCAGCGTACATGACTGTTTAATTTATTACTTCTTTACTACCGACTCTACTCGAAATTCTGTTTGTGGACAGTATCCACACGTACCACTGAAAGTATCTGCAAAACTATACCATTGTTTGTATGATACGACATCATAAACATTGAGATGCGTGCAAAACTTGCTTTTTCTGAAAATGGAGAGCCAAAAGAGCAACAAAAATTTGGCATGAGACTGTAAAAACGATCGAAACCAAGCCAAAGGGTGAGAAGTCTCGTGAGCTATCTACGCTGTGAGAGGTGTTGACATTAATTATATCTGGCGGACCGCCTGAATTTGTGCGCGCAACGGCCCGATTGACTAACTTCAGTGCTAATTAACTCGGAAATGGTGCAACGTATCTAATTTTTTCATAACAATTATTTCTCAGCACAATTCCTCCTACAAGTCGTTTACAGGCTTTTCAGACCGTTTCTGAGCATACTGTCCTATTCTTCCGGAATTATTTAGAGCCAAACCACACTGTTCCTTGTTACTGAGTTGCAGACAAGAAAACATTAGCTTTTGTTTCTATGCTAACAGTTTTCAGATGCAGAAAAAGTGTGTTGATGGATGCTGTTTCAACGATTCCTGCTTGCTAAATATTGGACGAAGTGATGTTGCACTTTACCACGATTTTACGCGAAAAAGGTGTTCATGAATTACCTATTGGTGCTGAAGGCTTAATTATTATTTCACTTTTAAAAGTCAATCATTACAAAACTGAGGAAACATTCTCTCTGCACTGCTGGACACTATTAACATAAAACTACCACTTGTTCAACATTGGATCACTGTCTGGATGAATAATTCATCACTCTGTAGTATTCAAATAGTAGCTATACAACCCCATTTTTTCATTCCCCCTGCATTGTGACATTGCGTGTAAATGTGACTGTTTCTATTAAACTTTACGAGTCAGATAGAGTTTCCAAATGTTTTCTGGGGCACTCGTAGATTGGAGGTTTCAGGGCTTAACTATCGCTGCCTGTGGGAGAACTCTGAACATCCCACACTGTCATGGGATCTAACACACGGTGTGTTTTATAATGCCGAGATCGTCTTTGGCCAAACTTTGTTGGTGGACGACAAACGCACTTTGTGTCGTACTGCGCGCCTACGTAATTCCCGCTCTTGGCCCCGATAAATTTCGACACCGCATGACAATGACCAATCTCGTATTAGGGGTTGATGCAACGTGTTGTACTTAACTGGCTGTGTGCAGATAGATTTTCTGGCGGCATAGTCTTCATCTTCGTGAGGTGTTACAACGAGTGCACATTTTCCTGAATGCAAAACTCAATGCCCCTTCTAAACGACCAGTCAGTCTGAAGTTTCTACTTAAAGACAAGTTTCCACGATGCAGTGACTGGAATCATGTTCGGTTAGATCATAGAATGTATCCAATACGGCAGCAGAAAAGGCAGGTCGGAAAGTACAGATGAAAGACGCCAGTTATGTGTAGCGTGTTCAGCCCTACTGTAACACTAACGTGCCATGAAACACGCTAATGATACCCTCCAAGAGGATTTCAAAGTACGACCGCGAGTGAGTCTAACGGAAAAGGGTATCGGATTATAATTTCGAATTTTGTAAAGTTAACAGAAACACCAAACGGGTTTTAACCTTGGGGGTTATCGGAAGTGGTAAAATCATAAATGAATGAAATCAAATGAACGCTTGCCAGCCCAATTCGGCACATCAATCAAGACATAAATATTCGAGAAAACTGAATAGAAGTTGTTGAAGTGACTTTTGTTGAGACTTCCCTTTGAATAGCAAACAGGATACAAACTGACACAGTGCACTCTGTACTGCGTGTAGCAGCTGCTACCAATAACACACACAACAGTAAATTACGGAGAGCAAAATTGCACCGAGCTCACAATAATGACAGCCACACTCAAGAGCACTACTTATTCAAATACTTAAACATCACCGCATGAAGTGCAGAACTAATTTTGGACATGAGGGCTTCTATCTTGACTGACAAGAAAAACACAAGTAAAGATAACATCTTAAATACATTGTTTAAGCTCCTCTGCATATAGCAGTTTTCCTTAGTAACAGTAATATTTCAACTTTTTCTTAACAGGTGGAGAATATGATGGGGACCCATAAACTGTTATAGTTTCACTAGCCAAGGATCTTTGATTATTGAAATAGTAAAAACTAACTCTAAAAGCTAATCATTTACTTAAATTACTTTACATGGTAATAGAATACAACACTGGGCTTAATTAACTTCAAAAGGAACCATTCATGATGGGTATCAAATCTACACTCTCTTTGAAAATGTGCGTAACTTCACTTCTAACAGTAGTACCGTAAATCTGTTCATTAAAGATTTATATGTACTTGAACTTTAATCACCTCTGAAGCAGGTATTCTTGGAAATAATATTTACACAATCTTGCACTGTAATCCTACAAAACCACAGTTTATAATAAAGTGAGGAACTAAGAATACTTTAGCAAAAGTGTATCAAACTTCACTTTTGTGGTTAGGTTTTCACTTTCCTATTAATTGATCTTTGAATTTTCGTACGTGAACTTCCTACCTTAACAATTTCACTTGAAGTAGTTCGTTAATAAAGCATCCAAATGTTACTCTACTGTATCTTTTGCTACTCCTTTTACTTTAGACAAAAAATCACTTTTAAACACAAGAATTGTTCATTTAAATCAGGATACTCGGTTTAAGTAGCACTTAAGTGAGGACCCCGCATAGGTTCGTGATCGGGATAGAAGTTATGGTTTCGAACACGAATTGACGTTTTATGTGATTATTATTGAAACAACACACAAATTAATTGGTCCATGCCCATATACATGACGTAACTGTGAGCTCAGCGATCCAGTGGAGTTCCTGATTCGGTGCACAGCTGTTTTTGGGATAGCTAACTGTTGTGCTTTTTAAAGCAGGTCGGTCATAATATGTGCTTTATGATCTATGCTACATTCGAGTGTAAGGAGGGAAATTCTTGAACCACGTCCCTTAATTTTTGCCAGTCTGCCTTGTGTAGGAAAAGTCCTTGTTTTTGTTAGTGTGAAGTTCGTGTTTGCGTATGAGTCTGTATGGGGAATGGCGTTATGGTCATTGTGTGTGACATTTTCTAATACTTCCCGTTTGTTGACGTACATTATGGACTTTGCTTTTGCTAGTGAGACGTCGATATTGCTGATTTCCCTGCATTGTTGCAGTATGTAGGTGTTTGTCCTGCATTGTTTAGAACAAAGAGGCTGCATTCATTTATTATGTCAACTAGGATTGGTTGGCTGATTGGAGGGGGATCAGGGGAGGAGGGGGGGGGGGGAGGCAAACAGCGACGTCATCGGTCTGAAGCTGTTTTCAATTAGGCAAGGTAAGATGATGTGATTTTAATGTCTCCATATTTTTGAACACACCCTATTTGTAGGGGAAGAAGTAAACACACAGAGGAAGTGGTTACTTCATTGCACAAGAGGATCGTCAAAAACGTTGGTTACTTTATTGCACAAAAGATCGTCAAAAGGTCACTTTGTGGTGGATAAAAGTACACCACTGTATTAACAGGAAGGGAGCGGTAGAAGTTTTGGCTTAAGTCAGGGAAGTGTCGACCAAAGCAAGGTATGCGTCGTTCAGCAGGAAGGGGGAAGATTCCGCGCAGGAATATGGTCTTCGGCACCAATTTTTCATCACTGGTGCGACAACTGCGCACTTTCAAGGGCTATAGAACTACCACACAAGTGAGACGTTTAGTCACGGCTACTTGACGAGCTTCTGCCTCACGCCGTCCCAGTTATCACATCATTTCCACAGTTCTCAGTTTTTCTTTATCAGAATCCTCTTCCTCAACTTTCTTGCTTGGTGGAGACGTCTTCTAATGAAGGTGGTAACTGTACACCTGTATTGTCAGTGCACTTTTAGCAGAGCGCGTCTTGTCTGCGATAGAGAGCGGGAGAAGGGGACAAAGCAGCTTGCGTAACCTGCTCAGCCTGTCCGCATGCCTCGAAACATCATTTCTAGCTTGAAGAGTGCAAGCGTTTTCACCTTACCCCAACAAGGGCGATCAAGCACGGAAATTTGTCTGCCAGCTTGGTGTACACCACAGCGACGCCATACAAACGTCCAGCCGCTGTCGTGGCACACAAAAGACTGAAATTTGCCAAGCAGTAGTTGCCCGCCGTCAACACCGCCATCTGATGACCGCTACATGCAAACTGTGGCTGGTAGGTGCCACGAGGGAAACACAACACAACTGCGCCTGTCGGGTTCTCTGTGTTGACGAGTGCAGGGTTGCCTGATGCCTGGTGAACCTCGTAGAAGAGTGTGGAAGGGTTCAGGTACTAATGTGAGGTCCAGGAATGCAGTCCCATCGTTCAAACAAGGAGGTGGATCAGTCATGTTCTGAGCCGATGTAAGGATGTTAGACGCCTCTCGTCGCTGCAGAAGGTAATGTGAGGGTTGCGTAGTACTGAAACAGGATCCAACTGCGACTGCTGAGGCCTACTGCTGACACTGAGTGGGTGGGTTCAACCGCACTGGCCCACCTAGCGAACGCCGTCCTCCAGGAGGCTGGAATCAACCCAATGTAACAATACGCGGCATCTGCAGACGTGAACAATGTTGAGCATGATTTGGACCAGAGGCTGTGTGTGGCGATAGAAACGCTCTCCACTCACTGCATGACCTCTCGAGAGCCGCAATACAAACGGGGAAAAGACATGAGCAGGTGTCGAGTTCCTTGGGGATACCACACCAAGGACAGTCGAGAATTTTATAACTTACTGGATGCTACCAAGCACCAGATTTTGCTTTCACAGATGTGTATTTTGAAACAGACCACATTTACAAAAATTATTTTTTCCACACTAGAACTTCAATAATTTCATAAATCATAATTTCGAAGCTAAGCCAACACACATTTGCAGAAATACAAGTGATGCACAAGGTTCAAGAGCAGTTTACAGTGAAAACCGTGATGCTATAGAATCTGATCGACAAGTATGGAGTCAGCTTGTTCATGGAAGTCGATAAGCAGCAGACAATAAAGGAACGAATTATCGCTAAAAATAAAAATTAAAAAAAAAGCTTTGAGTATGATATTCGTAGTTTTCGTGAAAGAGTTCGCCAACAGTGATGACACTCTTGCTCTTCAGAACTGGTTTATATAATCATCAGAGAACCCACAACAAATGAGCTCCTGACGTCAAAAAACATGAGTAGTGTACACGAGAAAAATAATGGCCCTAAAGTGGAACCTTGAGGGACACCACTCGTAATTAGTTCCCATCCCGATGGAGACTGACAGCTTTCCTACTGATACCTTTTGTTTCCTGCGATTTAACGGCATCGCAAAATTTCATCTGACAGAATAGCATTACATTTTTTTTCCAGGCTGTTGTAATTTACGCAGTCGCTGACACCAGCTTGAGTATAGCCCCCGCGCTGCCCGGCACGCACGCAACAAGTGCCGGCCACGCGCGGCCGCCCCCGCATCCTGGCCGCCGAGTGCCGGCGCCAGATTTGCATCAGAATCAGAGCGGGCATCGCGTCCCCATCCTGGCGATAGCCACCACCTCCGGCGTCATCGGCGCCGGCGGCCGCGGTTCCGCAGCGCCCCACTGCGGCCTTCCGTTCCCACAGCCGGCACTTCCGCGAGCGCTGCCCGCCGCCCGCGCCATTACACATTCAAATGTCCGCCACCCCTGCGAGGTGACGTGGTGTGGCTCTAAAAACAATGCGCTCGTATCGCAGTCGACAGGACGTGAAAACCCGCTAAAACATAACGAGAACACTCCAGCTGTGTCGCCCTCGGAGCTGCTCTGTCAAACCTACCTGTGTCAGCCTCGTTGCTCATCTAACGCGGTCATTTGTTATTTAAAGGGGAACACATTTAGCTTACAAATTGATTATTCAAAATATGAGATGTATGTATTTTAATTGGCAATATCCAGAATAGAAAAATTTTTAAGGACAACCTCCTGGACATGAGTATATTACACTACTGGCCATTAAAACTGCTACACCTCGAAGATGACGTGCTACAGACGCGAAATTTAACTGACAGGAAGAAGATGCTGTGATATGCAAATGATGAGCTTTTCAGAGCATTCACACAAGGTTGGCGCCGGTGGCGACTCCTACAACGTGCTGACATGAGGAAAGTTTCCAAGCGATTTCTCATATACAAACAGCAGTTGACCGGCGTTGCCTGCTGAAACGTTCTTGTGGTGCCTCGTGTAAGGAGGAGAAATGCGAACCATCACGTCTCCGACTTTGATAAAGGTCGGATTGTAGCCAATCGCGATTGCGGTTTATCGTATCGCGAGATTGCTGCTCACGTTGGTCGAGATCCAACGACTCTAAGCAGAATATGTAATCGGTGGGTTCAGGAGGATAATACGGAACGACGTGCGGGATACCAACGGCCTCGTATTACAAGCAGTCGAGATGACAGGCATCTTATCCGCATGGCTGTAACGGATCGTGGAGCCACGTCTCGATCCCTGAGTCTACATATGGGGAGATCTGTAAGACAACAACCATCTGCACGAACAGTTCGACGACGTTTGCAGCAGCATGGACTATCAGCTTAAAGACCACTGCTGCGGTTACCCCTGATGCTGCATCACAGACAAGAGCGCTTGCGATGGTGTACTCAACGACGAACCTGGGTGCCCGAATGGCAAAACGTCATTTTTTCGGATGAATCCAGATTCTGTTTACAGCATCATGATGGTCGCATCCGTCTATGGCAACATCGCGGTGAACGCACATTGGAAGCATGTATTAGTCATCGCCATACTGGCGTATCACCCGCTGTGATGGTATGGGGTGCCATTGGTTACACGACCCGGTCACCTCTCCTTCTCATTGACGGCACTTTGAACAGTGGACGCTACATTTCAGATGTGATACGACCCGTGGCTCTACCCTTCATTCGATCTCTGCGAAACCCTACATTTCAGCAGGATAATGCACGACCGCATGTTGCAGGTCCTGTAAGGCCTTTCTGGATACACAAAATGTTCGGCTGCTGCCCTGGCCATCACATTCTCCAGATCTCTGACCAATTGAAAACGTGTGGTCAATGGTGGCCGAGCAACTGGCTCGTCACAATACCCCAGTCACTACTCTTGATGAACTGTGGTACCGTGTTGATGCCACATGGGCAGCTGTACCTGTACACTCCATCCAAACTCTGTTTGACTCAATGCCCAGGCGTATCAAGGCCGTTGTTACGGCTAGAGGTGGTTGTTCTGGGTACTGATTTTTCGGGATCTATGCACCCAAATTGTGTGAAAATGTAACCACATGTCATTTCTAGTATAATATATTTGTCCAATGAATAGCCATTTATCATCTGCATTTCTTCTTGGTGTAGCAGTTTTAATAGCCAATAGTGTATTTGACTAGCTTTCTTTATCCACAGCAACATGACGTGCCGAATGAACGAAATGGTGATTTGACATCCTGGAAACTTGCTCTGAAGCCACCGGGCGTGCGGTAAAAGCTGGAGAGAAAGACACTGCGTAGCTTCTCTGTCAAGACACTGAATCTGAGAAGGAAGATGATCCCGTATGTCCAGAAATAGCGCTGACTAGTTCTCTTTATTGCCACATTACCGCCTTCAATAGTCAAGCTTTGCTTGGCTTGTAAAAATTCGGCTTCACTATGGGCACTGTTAGTCACCGGCCTTACCGCAGTGTTAACACTTTTTTCCCGCCAGACCACCGAAGTTAAGCGCTGTTGGATTTGGCTAGCACTGGGATCGATGACTGTCCGGGTGTAATCAAATGGCTCTGAGCACTATGGGACTTAACATCTGAGGTCATCAGTTCCCTAGAACTTAGAACTGCTTAAAACTAACTAGCCTAAGGACATCACACACATCCACGCCCGAAGCAGGATTCTAACCTGCGCCCATAGCGGTCGCGCGGTTCCAGACTGTAGCACCTAGAGCCGCTCGGCTACCCCGGCCAGCTGTCCGGGTCTGCCGAGTGCTGTTGGCAAGTGGGGTGCACTCAGCCCTTGTGAGGCCAATTGAGGAGCTACGTCACTGAGAAGTGGCGGCTCTGGTCGCGAAAACTGACAGTGCCTGGGAGACTGTTGTGATGACCACATACCCCTCCAAATTTACAACCTGAGGATGTCACGGCATTGTATTGTATTGTATAGAACCGGGGACCAAGAAACGACGGAGAGGCTCCATCCCCGCCGTAGCCCTCACTGGTTCACAACCCCTCAACAGGCTACAGCAGTCCACTTACCCCCCCGCCCCCGACCACCACCCCCTCCCACCGAACCCAGGGTTATTGTGCGGTTTGTTGGTCCCCAGTGGACCCACCGGGAACGTCTTACACCAGACGAGAGTAGCCCCAATGTTTGCGTGGTAGAGTAACTACGGCGTATGGGTACGTGGAGAAAGTGTTTGCGCAGCCATCGCCGACATAGTATAACCGGGCGGAACACGGGGAACCAACCTGCATTCGCCGATGCGGATGGAAAACCGCCTTAAAAATCATCCACATACGGTTCGGCACACCGGACCTTGACACTAATCCCCCAGGCAGATTCGTGCCGGGGACCGGCACGCCTTCCCTCCCAGAAAGCAGTGCCTTAGACCGCACGGCTAATCGGGCGGGCATGGCACGGCATATTGTTGGGCCTTCCGAGGCGTGTTCGGGCAGAAAGAGGGGGAGGGCACACTTAAGACACTTTATTAAAGGAAGAGAAACACGCCATAGTGAAACTTCCCCTTTGAACAATTATACAAGACTGTGCTTAAACTGACACACAATATTTTGTTAGCGCAACGCAATCTGACTTTCAAAATTCCCTACAAAAGAATGGCCCTGACTAACATTAAACTATACCTTTCACAAATCACTTACCTCACAAAAATCTTCGCTGCTCAAGCTACTGCAATACAGCGAGCGCCACTACTGCCAGCTAAATAAAAGATTCAAACTACTAAAGGCACTAACTACTGATAGGGATAGTTAGCAAATGAAAGATATTAATAGAGAACAAACAATGTATTTACCTTAATATCATCACAAGTCATAATATATATATCAGTTCATGACAAATTGCAAACCTCCGCCATCTCTCTCCCCACATCCACCACTGCTGGCGGCTCACCTCCAACTGCGCAACGCTACGCGCTGTTCACAGCCAGCTGCCTAACACTACAATGGCGAGTATTACAACAATGCAAAGCAGACACAGACTGCCCACAGCACAGCCAGTGATTGTCATACAGAGGTGGCGTTACCAATAAAAAACCTAAACAGCCTACTTACATAGAGAAAACATAAACAGCCTACTTACAATAGGAAGGAACGTAGCTCAACACGGCACCAATGAGCCTCTACACAAGCGCACTAACAGAGGAGAGAAGGCAGCTGAAGGATTACAGCACGTACTGTGGATCTGCTACAGTGTCAGATCAGACGAGAGCACATGGTGTGTGGGCGCTTCCACTGTGGCCGCTTCACGGCTCCACCTCCAGCAGGATTAGGACACAGCTGGATGCGCCTGGATGACTGGCCGGTGTCTGTCATCGCATTTTCTGGCTCCACTGATAGCAGGTGATGCACTGCCCCTCCGATCGTCGTCCTAACTGATAATTCTTGACAGAAAGTGCAAAATGGATAAGCAGGAATTGCTAGAGGAATTGCCTATAACTAGGGGAAAGATAGATATCACCTATAGCAAAATAAAAGAGGCCTTTGAAGGAAACAGAAGCAACTGTATGAATAACAACAGCTCAGATGGAAAAGCAGTACTAAGGAAATAAGAGAAAGGAGAAAGATCGAAGGAATATACAGACTCTTCGTACTAGAAGTACTAGAAGACCAATACGTATTGGTCTCACCGCGGACTTCTAGTATTTAGCCATACACAATTGATCTCATCAAAGTGTACGAGCCTGAAGATGACGTTTACGCAACGTCGAATCTAGTAGCCAAATAAATAGGAAATCTTAAATACAGCTGGAGGACTCTCATTTTCAATAAAAAAAAGAATATACGGAGGTGCTATCCAGAGTACATGAGCTTCAAAGCAGTATTATAGAAAGTGAAGATGATATACATGACGATGCTATGTCAGATATCATACTGCGAGAAGAAGTTGAAAATATGCCCTGGGACCAGACGACATTCCTTTATAACTATTGAGATCCTCAGAAGAGCCAGCTGTGACAAACCTGATTCAGCTGGTATGCAAGATGTATGAGACAGGGCAAAGACACTCAAACGTCAAGAAGAATGTAATAATTCCTGTTCAAAGAAAACAGGTGCAGACTGGTGTGAATACTAGCGAACTAGCAGTCGAATAAGTCATGACTGCAAAGTACTGACACGAATTATTTACAGGTGAATGGAAAATCTGGTACAAGCCGACCTCGGAGAAGTTTAGTTTGCGTGCCAGAGAAATGTAGGTGTATGCAAGGTAAAATTAATCTACATTTATAGCATTTGTAGACTTACAGAAAGCTTTTGTCACTGTCAGCTGGAACACAGTCTTTAAAATTTTGAGTGTAGCAGGGGAAAAATACAGGATGCGAATGGTTGTATAAAACTTGTCCGGAAACCAGATTGCAGTTATAAAGGTCGAAGGATATGAAATGGAAGTAGTAGTTGAGAAGAGAATGAGACAGGGTTGCAGCCTACCCCTGATGTTACTCAATCTGTATATCGAGCAGAAAGAATAGGAAATCAAAGATAAATCTGAATGAGGAATTAAAGATCAGGGACAAGATATAAAAACTTTGAGGTTTGTCGATGACGTTGTTATTCAGAGAGGCCAAACAATTTCAGTAGAAGGGAATGGACAGTATCTTGAAGGGAATATATAAGATGAACATCAACATAAGTAAAATAAGAGTACTGGAATGCATTCCAGTGAAAGCAGGCGATGGCGGGAATTAGGTTAAGAAATGAGACACCAATCGTAGTAGACGAGTTCTGCTATTTGTCCGTAGTAGAGAGAATATAAAATGTAGACTGGAAATGGCAAGAAAAGCGTTTCTTAAGATGAGAAATGTGTTAACATCAAATACAGATTTATGTGTTAGGAAGTTTGTTCTCGAGATATTTGTCCGCAGTGTGGCCTTGTACGAAAATGAAACGTGGAGCATAAACAGTTCAGCTAAGGACAGAATGGAAGCGTTTGAAATGTGCGTGTGCTATTCTTGGTCGGAAGTTCCCCTTCGGCGAGTTCGGCTGTCTGGTGCAAAGTCTGTTTCGGCGACTTGGGCTTCACCTTCAACGATTGGACATGAAGTCCTACTTTCGCATCCGTTCCTGTTTCATTCATCGTGACGCTCATTTTCACGAATGCAATGCGTTTTCTGGACGTCATTTGGCTACAGTTATCAAGGATCTTATCTACTAGAGCGTAGTAATTTGTTACACTCGAAGAAATATTTTAAGAGTGAACATTTCATCATGCAGTAGCGTGTGCGCTATTTTCGAGACCCCGTGGCAAATATTTTTAATCTGTCAGAAAGTTTTAAATGTTTTTGGCCATCAAAAAATATTTGGCTGTCTCCTGCCCATGAAACCACAACAACGTTGGCAATGGTCTTCATGATTTTTCTATTGTAACATCCACCAAATGCGATCATCGTTTGATGTTTGCGATCGAGGGTTAACGTTGTCTTACGGAAAGCAGAAAATTGCGTCAGAGTCTCTGAAAGACCAACCTGGATTTTGTAATAATTTTACTTTTAATAAAGATTAGCCAAAGCAGATATCAGGGCGGAGGGGTACTCTCTCAGCCCCTCCCCGTTAGAAACAATGGTTCAACTCTCAGTCCACGCTCCACTGAGGAACAACTCCACTTAGAAACAGTAGTTTGTGGAGATTTCAGTGTAGATTTCTTAAAAGATACGGACAGGAATAATGAGCTAGAATCTTTATTTGGGTGTTTGAATCTAATTTCAGTAGTCAGTTTTCTAACTCGTGTGCAGCAAGACAGTAGGACACTGACAACATGTTGTATAGAAAGTGCTAAGGCTGAAACAATTAATGTGCTCGAAATTGTAAATGAACTGTCTGATCATGATACACAATTAATAGAAATAAACAATATTGCACCTTACAGCTCTGAGTCAAGTCCATACAAAACAGTTGTTTTAATACTAAGTTACGAGTGGTCATGTGGAACGAAGTATATGTAGAAAGAGATGCTAACGTCAAACTCAGTTTATTACTTAGTAAATTTATGTCAATATTTTAAAGTTGCTTTCTTAAAAAGTTATCCATAAAATCCATTATAACAAGTAACCATGGATAACTAAAGGCGCTTCAGTCCGGAACCGCGCAGCTGCTACGGTCGCAGGTTCGATCCTGCCTCGGGCATGGATGTGTGTGATGTCCTTAGGTTAGTTAGGTTTAAGTTGTTCTAAGTTCTAGAGGACTGATTACCTCAGATGATAAGTCCCAAAGTGCTCACAGCCATTTGAACCAAATTTGATAACTAAAGGGAATTAAAGTCTCATGCACGAGGAAGAGAAAAATTTGTATAAAGGCCAGAATGCGTCAAGATCTCGCATTACTTGCATACTACAAAAAATACTGTAGTATATTAAGGAAAATCATTAAAATGTCCAGAAGTATGGACGTCCTGACAAAAATAAGGAATGCAGATAATCAGATTAAAACTACATGGGATATTGTCAAACAGGAGACAGGACAGCCAGTCGATGCAAAAGATATTATAACAATTAAACGAAATGGAAATGTTGTGACTGGTAACTCACAAGGTGCAAGTACATTCAGCAATAAAAAAAGTTAAAAAAAGTGTGAAGAAGCAGCAGAATATATTAGGGGCATAGACGTATGTATGTGTGTGTGTATGAGCGGATGTGCCTGCGTGAGTGTGTGGGGAGGGAGGAGGATTGCGTTTTACCCTTGCTCGTCAAAGAATGACTCCGAAAGCTACCTATTTACTTTCTTTTGTGTGTGGGTATCGACAGCTCAACGCATCTATTTTACGTGAGTGGTCTCCATTAATACTAAAGTATTTGCACAAGTAAACTTCTTAGTGACATATACAATGCATCTCTGGCTCACGGAATTTTTCAGACAGGTTAAAATATGCATTTAACAAACCTCTTCATAAGAAAGGCAACAAGAAAGACTCCAGCAAATATCATCCAATTTCCTTGCTGACTGCTTTTCCCAAAAGTAATGTATTCACACTTGAATGGAAACAGTTTCCTTACCATATCACAGTTCGGATTCCAGATAATGTTATTTATAAGGCATTTGATTGTGTCGATCGCGTTTCTCTGTTAGAAAAGTTCAAGTTTTATCGAACTTATGGCTCTACACACAGATTGTCTGAATCACATTCAACAAGCAGAATGCAAAAGGTTGTGCTGAAAAATTCAAACAATGTTAGAGGGCTAGAAAATTTTAGTGACTGGGGAGATATCACAAAAGAACTGTATGATTCATTCCTTATATATGTGAATGACCTGCCACTAAACATTCAACAAGCAGAATTGGTACTGTTTGCAGGCCATGCTAGTGTTACAACAAAGTCCCATTAGAGAGTAAGCAGCAGAAGAGATGGTAAATGATACTTTACAAAGAATTATAAATTGGTTGTCAGAAAATGGTCTGTCTAAACTCTGAAAAAAAAAGAACGCACCATATTCAGTTCTGTACAACAAATAGAGCCATACGCACAGTTGACGTAGCACACGAACAAGAGTTAGTAAATAGGGTGAAGGCTAGAGCTTCCGGAGGTAGCGGTCACGTGCGCGTAAGGTGTGGTTGGTTGTGTGAATTTGTGTGTTTCTCTTTTTCTTTCTGAAGAAGGCTTTGGCCGAAAGCTCATTGTGTAGCACTCTTTTCGATGTGCCTCTCTGCAACTCAGAGTGTCGTCCTTATACATATCCTGTAAATTGACTTACCCCACAACATTTAAACAAAATATTCGTTCTAATGATCATGGAACACGTAGATGGCTCACTAAAGTACCTATGAAACCTGCGCTCACTGCTGGCTTTGCTTGTGCGATGCTGTCGGTAGTTAGCGCGTGCGCGTGCGTGCGTGTGTGTGTGTGTGTGTTTTCACCGTGCTCCAGAATGTACCTTTAACGTTACATCAGACGGTGACACTTCTTGAGTCGTGATATTGGCACAATTGTGTGAGAATTACTTACGAAGACTGTTAACGAATTTTCAGTGCGAGTTGCAGATCATTTCTTACTGTGCATGCTCTGTAGCTTTTAGGCCAATCTCTGTTTCATTCAATTACAATCACATGACGATGTTCATTGAACGAAAGTGGTTGTGACATAATAAACGTGCCTTAAATTCAGCTGTGGCGTTTAAAATTAGCATGGTTCAGCTGAGGAGTAATGCTAAAGATTATCACAAAATTGCATTAATTATTGATATTATTGCAAAACCTATATTTCGATAATTTTTACATAATTCGTGCCTTCATGTCGAAATATGTTACCCACATAGTTTTTTTATGGGTTATAATGTGTCTCCCGGTTATGCGTGGCCTCTTTGACGAATAAAAGTAGGCCTACACTAAAATCATTTTACATCACATAAATCTATAATTTCACCTGCTTTTACGTAGGAGCATTGGCTTATTGGAACACTTGGTTTATGAGTTATCAAGTCGTAAAAATTAACATTATTCACCATCAACTATTAAAACCAAAGAAAAATTAGAAATCTATAGACTGCTTTTATAATGCTATACTGCGGCAATACATACAATTTTTCAAATAATCTGATGCTCAAATGCGATTTTTAATAACAAGAATCTACATTCTGGCTCATTACTCGAATTGTACTGCTTGAATAAAAAATCTGATACTAACGTTCTATAGTGCTGAAACTTCCTGGCAGATTAAAACTGTGTGCCGGACCGAGACTCGAACTCGGGACCTTTGCCTTTCGCGGGCAAGTGCTCTACCATCTGAGCTACCCAAGCACGACTCACGCCCCGTCCTCACAGCTCTACTTCTGCCAGTACCTTGTCTCCTACCTTCCAAACTTTACAGAAGCTCTCCTGCGAGGCCGGCCGGTGTGGCCGACCGGTTCTAGGCGCTACATTCTGGAACCGCGCTACCACTGCGGTCGGAGGTTCGAATCCTGCCTCGGGCGTGGATGTGTGTGATGTCCTTGGGTTAGTTAGGTTTAAGTAGTTATAAGTTCTAGGGGACTAATGACCTCTGAAGTTAAGTCCCATAGTGCTCAGAGCCATTTGAACCATTTTTTTCTCCTGCGAACCTGTGAGGACGGGGCGTGAGTCGTTTGGGTAGCTCAGATGGTAGAGCACTTGCCCGAGAAAGGCAAAGGTCCTGAGTTCGAGTCTCGGTCCGGCACACAGTTTTAATCTGCCAGGAAGTTTCATATCAGCGCACACTCCGCTGCAGAGTGAAAATCTCATTCCGGTTCCATAGTGCTGTTCAGCCGCAGCCAGTGCACATTTTGTTATGATCCCTTAATACGTCTTGAAATTACTAATTTTCATCTACATCTTCCATTATCTCTAGCTAAAATATTCTTCTACGCACGCAGTGGAGCTTAAAACGTGCTTCCTGACCTCTCTTTCCTCTTTCACGTGGTGCGACTGCCTATTATTTAGCTGTATTATTACTGGTTTTACTGATACGGCGACCGTGAAATAATTTGCAGAATTAGAGTTTTTACAGTATCGGTTCCCTCACGGCACACACCGCCTCGGAACGCCAACTTGCTCGGGGAAAACCGCTCGCAATAGCCTTTCGCATTACCTCCCGGCCTTCCGACAACCGCGATTTACTTAATTGGCGGCACATACCGCCAATAGCTAGGCACAGATGTCCGGGGTGACTCCAGATACTCCTTCAGTCCGGAATCCCACAGACTACAGTACAAGACTGTCTCCTGTGGTAATCCCGCTTCGAACTGAGCCCCGATGATTAGCGGTGACACTTCTAGAGGCGACCCGAACAGCACTGGGACACCAACCTGACCGCCATACGACCGGACAGCCACGAATAATGGTCTGGGGCGCCACATCTGTACACAGCAGATTCTCTTTGGTTGTCATTCGCGCCACCCTTATAGCACAGCGGCACGTCGACGAAACTCTACGGCACGTTTTGTTGCCCTTCCTGGCAAGCCATCCTGGGCTTACATTTCAGCAAGATAATGCCCACCACACAGTTTATAACTGCTTATCTTCAAACCCTTCCTTTGCTAGCATCCTCGCCGGATCTCTCCCCATTTGAGAGCGTTTGGAACGTTCTGGGCAGATTCTCCATCCATTTCGGGATTTTTTTACTTATATCGCACCAACTGGACAGAATTTAGCATTATGTTCCTGAGGAGAACATCCAACAACTCTTTCAGCCGAGTAACTGCCTACATAAGGGCCAGATGTGAATCAATGCGTTTTTGACTTATTGGATTTGCGAAACTCTTTCTCTTCGATAAATCATCCATTTTTTCTGATACGGTAATCATTTGTTTGTATGTACATGTACACCCCACCTTTCGGATAACTGCTTCGTGGTGTGTCGCGTTGTGACCACAGTTCCTCGAAGACGGAAAATGATCAGGACATGTTTCGCTGATGATACAGCGGCGGTCAGCGAAGGTGAAAGTTAAGAGGAACTGAATCGGGTACGTAATGAAATGGGGGCATACCAGCTGACGGCAGTAAACGTAAAGGACACTGAGGTACTTACGTGCTCAGCATATGGTTAGGTTGGCTGGCTAGATGTTAATTTTAGACAAGAGAGGCTTGAAAAGGAGGACTGATATTTCTGTCTTGGAATGAAACGAACGGAAAAGAAATCGCAGTACCAAGAATCAGTTGTGCGACACAGGCGAAAGTTTCTACATCTGAAAAATGATATCTATTCGAATTTCGCGCCAGTCGCTTAAGAGTGGTGCTAGCAGCGACACTATGAGGATGCAAATCAGGTTTGCTTTACATACACGCTCTAACTGTCGGGAGCGTTAGTTACCTTTGAGACTGGACGTGGTGAGTTCATGTTAGTCAAGAATGCCTTTAAGGCGACAAAGACTCCATTATCAACACCTCACTGAGGTTGGAAGGGTTCGTGTAATAGGTCTACGGAAAGTTGGATCTTCCTTTCGCGATATTGCTGCAAGATATGGCAGGAATGTAGCCACTGTACATGGATGCTAGCAGCGGCGATCACGGGAATGTACGGTCGCGAAAAGACTGGACTCTAGACGACTTTGTGGCACTAGCGAGAGGGAAGACCTTAGTGTTTGCCGTATCGTCCTGGCACATCGTACCGTATCTGCAGCAGCAATTTCAGCAGCATTTGGTGCCACTGTGACACAACGAAGTTTCACAAATCGGTTAGTTCAAGGACAGCTTAGAGTCAGAGCATTCCACTGTCCCCTTACCACTGTCATTTGGGGTTCTAGTGGACACAAGCGAGAGCTCATTGAAGGGCAAGGTGGAGGTCTGTTATGTTTTCTGATAATAGCTGGTGGCAGTGATACTCGTGCGTTGGCTAGATCAAGGCCACTTGAGGGCTTGCAAGTTATACTCTGGGGTGCGATTTCGTATCACAGCGGGAGCACTCTCATGGTTATCGCACGCACCCTGACTGCCAATTCGTACATCAACCTGGTGATTCGACCTTTTGTGCTACCGTTCATGAACAGCATTCCGGGGTTGTTTTCGGGATAGCGCTCGCCCACTTACCCTTGTTGGAATCCACCATGGTCTACAGAGTGTCGACATGTTGCTTGGCGTACTCGACCACTGATTTCCAATTGAGAACGTATGGTCCACATCCGACGATAACCCTAGCGTCACCCGGAACCAGCATTAGCCGCCCCTGTATTGACCGATCGCGTGCAACAGGCATGGAATTATATCCCACAAAACGATATGCGGCACCTGTACATTTGGAAATTTGTGGTAAGGTCTTATGGGACCAAACTGGTAACGTCATCGGTCCCTAAGCTTACGCTCTATTTAATCTAACTTAAACTAACTTAACGCCAAGGACAACACACACACACACCCATGCCGGAGGGAGGACTCGAACCTCCGACGTGGGGAGCCGGGCGGACCGTGTCAAGGTGCCTTAGACAGCGCGGCTACCCCGCGTGGCTGCATCTGTACAAAGCATGCATGTTTTCATGCTTACATTCAACATCCTGGCAGTTACACTGGTTATAAATGCACCAGTATTTTACATTTGCAATGGCTTACATTAACCTGTCGTTTTTCAATTTTAATCACATAAATATATCCCAAAATTTCATTACTTTGCATTAATTATTTTTTGGTGTTGAGATTTTTGCCGTAAGTATACAAAGATAGATAAAAAAGACAGAAGGTCGCCTCTGTAACTGTGCCGTCGGCATATCTGATTGACATGCGAGGTACCCAGGTTCATCTCCTGATGCTGCCAGCGATTTCTCCTCGGTGGGAGGACTGAAAAGGGCCGCGCACAGTGGCGCTAATTGGGGAGCTACTTGAATGAGCAGCAGCAGTTTCAAAGTCTGCAAAGCTGAGTACGGCGGTGATAGCCGTGTGCTGACGTCACGCCCCTCCATATCGCATCCGTCTGACGCCAAACGGCAGAGAATAACACAGCGGGTCTCTGGACTCGGCTACGTTTCTTTGTGGAAGGAAGACACAAGAAGGACATTTTAGGGAGAACTACAGAAAGAAAGCAGCTTTATAAGAAAGAAACAGCTGCTGGCATCCAAAAATGCAATCTTTGAAATTGGGAAAAGGTTTACGAAAAGCTATTACTGCAGCACAGCTCTGTCAGCCAGCGTATCGTGGATAATGCAGGAGACAGAAATGATTGGGTGCCTCGGAAATGAAATATTGCAGCAGATTTTTGAAGATCAGATGAACTGACGGATTAAGGAGTGAAGACGTCCTGCAATGAGTCAGCGAGAAGAATATGTCCAGTGGTGAACATGACAAAATGCACAAATGGAATGTTTGGGCCCCTCTTTAAAAGAGAGTGATGGCTGAAAATTGTGGCGGTTGATTATAAATTAAAGTGCCGTTACTGACGAAATTTGGTGGTTATGCTAATGCGTTAATGCGGAACAGATTTACGCTGGAAAAAATTAGTTCCAGTTCTGGCCACCAGGTGAAAATCTGGCGCTGTGAATGGAAGAAAGACGTATAGAAATCATCTTTTTTCCGTTTTCCGTCGTTGCTTAGCTGCTTCAAAATTCATGAGATAAATTCCGTCTTTGCAGCTAAATGAAAGGCACTGTTGTTGTTTTTCATACGCGTTTCACTTCTTTTATTTAGGCAAGCATCTTCAGTGGCCTGTAATATATATATATATATATATATATATATATATATATATATATATATATATATATATATATATATATATAAAATAAATGCATTCTTTAGTATTTACAAGTATGCTGCGTCTTCTCGTGTCTTTCTCTGTTTGTTACGTTAAAACAAATTTTGCAGCACAAATTTGGTGAGGTTAAATTCTCGTTTTTTGTTACAGTTCCCTATCCGACATGGACTAGCAAGATTGGAAATCGTAAGTAACACCAAACAATAATTTAAGCTCAGGAAACTTGTGGTGTGCAGGTTGTTTCTAACCTAAAAAAACACAGAACAACTCGACAAAATACAGCATACTTGTAACTACTATATAACGCATATATTTTATATATAAAAACAAACATGTATCACAGGCCACTGAAGATGCTTCATAAATAAACGAAGCGAAACGCGTGTGGCAAAAAACAAACTTCCTTTCGTTCAGTTGCAAAGGCGGAAGATACTGTACCTCCATGAACCTACTGAAATATTTCAATACGTAATGGATTAGGGACGGAACATGGGCAAAAACAACCAAACAAGTGATAAAGGCATAAGCTTGATTTTATCATTAACCACCGCTTACACAATTTGTTCAACATGAGCACCAGAGACGTCGATAAGATGCTGCGTCAGTAAAACAACCTGATCAATAGCGCCATCTGGTTGCCAGGAACTAATTTCTTCCAACGTAAATCAATTTCACATTTAACGCATTAGCAAATTTGCCAAGTTTCGCTGCCGTACCATAATTACAGTCCATGTTGGACCTCCGTCAGTATCTGCACACGAATTACAATCACCTGGTAGCTGAAAGCATGGCCAAAGAAAAGAACTGCAGCGCTACGGGCAGGTACGAAGACGTAAGGCGAGATCGTTTTTGGTGTGGGTTGCAGTGCAGGACATCTGGCAAGTTAAGAGCCACTGACATGCGTCAGGCCAATGGTGCCGTAGACAGCAACAACAGCGGCGGCCGCACCTTACAAAACCGGCAGCCGTGCCCGAAGCGGCCTTTAGTGGTTTGACGGCCCGGCAATAGAACTGGCGCGTTATCACTGCCAGAACGTAGTTATGGCGACAAAGCGAGGGCGACCATGAACCCGGTTTTTCTTCCTTCCGGCCGTCCGACGGTGTAACGCGCCAGAATAAACTTCCACGGAATTACTTCTCCGATTCCTTTTGTCGGGGGCGATGACTTTTCATTATAGTAAACGCTTCCCACCGGGTTTCTCCTTTGTCGGGGCATTTCCGGTGGCCCGATTCGGACTGAAAAAGAAAGAAGCGGCGGGCGCGGCGCTCCGTTCGGCGTAAAAGGATGGCCGGCTTTTTCTGCGGGCTCCGTCACTCAGTGCGGCAGCGCCGGCCGCCGGAGAAAGCCTGAGAGCGGAGCGAGGCTTACCAGCCAGCCAGCCCGGCGGCGGCGCCCCCGCGTCCCGTCCATTAGACACGCTGCTTTAGCGATGTTTGCGTCGCGCCCGTCTCTGTGGCGGTGATGGGCCGTCACGCTGTGATCAGAACGCGCCACCGATTTATAAAGACATCCTGAAAATGGCGAGAAGAGAAACTGGTGTCAAAAACAGTGCGGCACAGCACGAACGAGATTAGGCCTGAATTGCAATCTCTGCACTGGCCGCAGGGCAAACACGCAGCAGACCTAACAGCCAGCGAGATCTAGCCTGGAGATTCATATGTAGTTGCCTGACATCGTCAGAGCAGAGACGCGATCTGTTATTTCAGTAATTGTTGAATTTTTTATAATCATGTTACTAACGAAGATAGCATACACGAATTTCGGTAACCAGTTTCGACCGTTATCGGTCATCTACAGAGCGAAGGATACACAGCGGTGTATAGGATAAGAAGACCCTTGGTGAATTGGCTGTTAACAACGCGAAGGAATGTCACCTTCGTGCTCATACTTGTAACAGGTGTAAACAGTAAGTAGAGACAAACATCTTTTAGTGTATCCAAAGTGACATATACAATACCTACTGTCCGACCAAAAAGAATAAAATATACATATATGCATATAAGAAACATTTAAAAGGATAATACAGTTGCGTTATTAGAAATGTTCTGTGCTGCCCTCCAATACTAAATTGGTGGTCCCTTGTTGCCTCAAAACATGTCCTACCAACCGATCCCTTCTTCTAGTCAAATTGTGCCACAAACTCCTCTTCTCCCCAATTCTATTCAATACCTCCTCATTAGTTATGTGATCTACCCATCTAATCTTCAGCATTCTTCTGTAGCGCCACATTTCGAGAGCTTCTATTCTCTTCTTGTCCAAACTATTTATCGTCCATGTTTCACTTTCATACATGGCTACACTCCATACAAATACTTTCAGAAACGACTTCCTGGCACTTAAATCTATACTCGATGTTAACAAATTTCTCCTCTTCAGAAACGCTTTCCTTGCCATTGCCAGTCTACATTTTGTATCCTCTCTACTTGTATATATATTGCATTCCTATTTGGTTGCTCCTTCCGCCAGTCTGTCGCGCATGCGCACAGGTCAACGCCTCCTCTGCTACTACTGACGCCAGCGCGTGTTGTTGCGCGCGGACAGCTGCGCCATAAGCTAATTTTGTTTGTACCTTCGCTTTGCATCAAGCGGTTTGTTACTCCTCATTGCTGTTAATTTTATGCCTACGTGTACAAATCAAAAGAATTACGTATGCCTATACACATTACTTTATCTTAAAATACGCTCCAGAAGAAAAATTTTACTTCATCACTCTACAGAAGCTTTTATATCTTTGTGAGGGTGGAAACCCTTGTCTCTCCCTGTTTTCTCATAGACTAACCTGTACGTCCCAGGGTGTGGTATTTCGGAAATTATATATGGCTCTGAATAGAGTAATTGCCACTTCTTAATCAGTTTGCCAAATTTTATCAATTTAGGAAGCGTCCGGAATAGGACACGTTGACCTCTAAAAATTGTGTAATTCGTTTCAGTTTCTTATTATAAATTTTCTTCCTATACTCGGCCCTGTTTTCTAGTGTAACCATGGCTTATTTGATTTTGTCTTGTAGTGTCATTTCTGTAGTGGGTGCCTTTGGTATGGGCGACTCCCAATCATTCGTTTGTTTTGACCAGAACATCAATTTGTTACGTGTGAAACATGTTGAAGAATGTGAAAGGTTATTGACAATTTGCAAGGAAGGAGATACGTATTCTACCCATCGGGTGTGTTTTTGAGGGGTGTATGTCCTAATAAACCAGTTAAATTCTTTACAGATTCGTTCTACTGCGCTTGCTTCTGGGTGAAAAAAGCTTACTATTATGTGCTTTATGCCCTGTGAGGTCATACATTGTTTCCACTTTTCCCCAAAGGAATATGAAACATTATCAGTTAGTAGTTCCTGTGGTTTACCTACTGTTCTCAAATAGTATCCCTCAATTCCTTTTCTGATATTTGTAGCTGTTGCATTTTTAATGGTAGACATTTTGATATGTTTCGAGAAAACATCGTACAGTGCTACTACGTATCTTACTCCTCCTTTACTTCTTGGGTGTGGACCAGCTATCTATACCTAGAGGGTTTTTTGTGATTATTGAGTGTAGCTCAGTATATTTTGACACATTGGACTGTTTCGACTTTTGACATATTGCACACTTTCTTAACACCTGTAGGACTCGCCCTCTCAAATTTGAAAAATAACAAAGTGTTGCAATTTTTTCAGTACATTTTCCTACTCCATAATGTCCCCACACTTCGTTTGTGTGCCTTATAAATTCGTCGATATAACCTTCAGGAATACACACACACCACTGATCAAATTTTTCATGTTTCCTATGAAAGCAAGTCGGCCTCTGTAGCCGAGCGTTTCTAGGCTCTTCAATCCGGAACCACGCGGCTGCTACGGTCGCAGGTACGAATCCTGCCTCAGGTATGGATGTGTGTGATGTCCTTAGGTTAGTTAGGTTTAAGTAGTTCTAAGTCTAGGGGACTGATGACCTCAGATGTTAAGTCCCATAGTGCCTAGAGCCATTTCAACCATTTTTGTGAAACAAAACGCCCTTGTACTCCTGATACCATTTATTTACCTTTCCACCTTCATCCTGCTTAATGTTTTGCATGACTTCACTCCATCTGCGATCTTGCTGTTGTATAATTTTCATTTGCTTACAAATCTTATGGTAATCAGACAGTTATGTTGTACCACGTTTTGAGTTCTGCATCTCGCTCTGTTAATTCACCAAATTCCTCTAAACCTTGTGGTAAACTACACAAGTCATCAGCAATAGCATTCTGATTGCCTGTAATACAAATAATCTCGAAATTGAATTCTTCTAAATATAGACACCACCTAGCTAATATACGGTACAATAGTTTACATGTTAAAAGAGATGACAATGACTGATGGTCACTGTAAACATTGGTATTCTTGCCCCACAAAAAAATTCAAACTTTTTGAATTCCCAGATTACCGCTAAACTTTCCAATTCTGACACAGAGTAAGATCTTTCTGCTTATGATAATGTGCGACTAGGAAAATTGATGACCGTGGATACTTCCTTACCTTTTCTCGCATCTGGAACAAGGACGCCTCCAGCCCCTGAGATGAGGCAACTGTGCATAGATAAAAATCCTTGGACATATCAGGGTGGCTAAGAATGTTTGCCTTGACTAATAGCTACTTAAAGTTATTAAAGTCCTCCTAACACTTATCATCCCATAACCAAGGCCTATTTTTTTGTAACTAGTTGAACAATGCATCACTGTTCATCAGTTTCTGTGATATGAATTTACAGGAAAAAAAGCTAGTCCTAGAAAAGCATTTCGTTGTTTTTTATTCCTTGGAGCTGGTCAGTTGCGTATGGCATCAAGTTTTTTCAGAGCAGGTAGTATACCTTGTTCTGACACAACATGTCTTAAAAATTTGATTTGCTCCCGACCAAAACTAGACTTTTTTTACATTGACTGTTACTGCGTAATCTGAAAATCGTTGAAGCATCTGTTCAATGATCCTGATATGTTCTAACCAAATGGGTGTGGCTATTAGCAGGCCGTCTACATAGACAGTAACATTGCTATGCAATTCTGGTCCTAAAACCTTGTTCAATGCAGATATAAACACGCCTGCACCAATGTTCAGTCCAAAAGACAGAACACGGAAGTCGTAACTTCTGCCACCACAAACAGATGCTGTATATTTTGGACTTTCTCCTTGAAGCTTTATTTGCCAGTAGGACACTTGAGATCGAGTACACTGAAATATTTTGTATTGTAAAACTTTACAATCTGTTCGTCCAAGTTGTCTGGTCTTATGCGTATTGCCAATATAATCTTATTGTTATCTCTAGCATCGAGAACTAATCTCACGGAACCGTCCGGTTTACTTACAGGTAATATTGGACTACAGTAGGGTGAAAATGAAAGTTGTATAATTCTCCATTAAGTCATATGATTTATCTTTTCTCTTACTGTCTCTCCTTTTGTCCATGGAACAGGATATGACATTACACAAAATTTTGTACGTGGACAGACTTCAAATTTATATTCATAGTCTTTTATTACTCCTGGCTCCTTACTGAAAACATTTACGTACTTAAATAACAAGTTAGAAAGTTCTTGTCGTTCCATATCATTTAGTATCTGTGATTCACTTACTTTCTGCTCTACCATTTCGTAACTAACCTCAGTGTTTGCTTCTTGTTCAGTATCAAATTTGTTTGTGAAACATACAGTTGGAAAGGAATATTGTACTATTAGATTTGACCCTGGTTTGTTTTTGTTACTTTCAGCAGGTGTTTTGACTACATCAATAGAAAAGAATCTGACCCTTTACATAAAAGTAGCATTTACCATTACCTATGTCAGTCTCTGTTTTGTATGTCCTGAACGTGTCCATGCCAATAAGACAATTAACTATAAGTTTGTCAATAATAAGAAAATTGTACTTGACTGTAAAATGTTCAATTTGTAATGGAATAAATGCCTGGCGTTTAACTAATCTAGTCTTACTGCCTGTACCGGTTTGCACCTTGCAATTTTGGGCAGGAAATGTCGAGAATTTGCATTCTTCTTCAATTCACAGAAAAATGCATTTGACATTAGGTTGGTAGTTGAACCTGTATCTAAAATTAACTAGGTGTCAATATTAAATATTTTCAGCTTAATGATTGCTTGCATTTGTTCTTCCTGGATATTGTTTGTTGTATCTAACTCATGCTGATACAGATCATCCTTCATGTCACTTTGTTCGTCAAACCTTATGAAACATGTTTGTAGTTTTGCTTTGCCCCCACTCCCAGAGAAGTGAATATCCTGGGGCTTAACTAAGACCGGTTGGTGTTTTCCGACGGCGTAGTGTGACTTAATTCGTTACCTGGAGTAATTTCAGTTAGTTGCACTGTGTGGGTACTTAGCCAGTTTGTGTCGTTAGCTGCTGTGCAGTTATTCTGATGCCCAAAGGTCGTCTGCGGTACAGCATAAGGCATTGCATTGTTGCCGCGCGTCGCCACTTCTGCAGCTGACTTTCTGTTCGTGTTCGGCATAGGGCCTTGTCATGGTGGATTGTAATTCTCTCGTGCGTTGAAATTACTCCTGTTGTTTCGAAAATTTCTTTGAAATCGTTTGGTTTTTCCGTTCCCGTTACTGTACTCGTTACCTCTGGGTATGTAACTTTGCTGTTGTGTGTACCATCCTTGCTGAGATAACGTTTTACTAACTGATTTACATAACTATGTTGTTGTTGTGCCTGATTTTCTGTTGCTCTATTCGGTACAGGTCTTTCCTCATACATTAAGTCGATAGACTCAAGCACTGTCAGAAAATATTCAGTGTGGTGCTCTGGCGTAGCGACCAATTTCTCTCTAATGTGCGATGGTAAACGACTTTTCAAAAATTTTAGCACGTCTACCTGTGATTCGTCCAGAAGGGTGTCTTGTTCAGGTATTTTTCAAAGTATCCGCGTAGACTACTGTATTTGCCATTGAATGGTGCGGGGTTGAAAATCTCGCATCTTAATCTTTCTTGTACTGCCTCAACCAGCATTTGTCGAGGAAAGCTCCTTCAAATTGGATATAAGTGCTACAGCGTTCGTCCACTTCAGTTGCCCATATAACAACGTCACCTTGCGTATATCCCACGACAAATCTGATTTTCTGTGCTTCTGTCCAGTTGCGTGGGAATACATGACGAAAAGCACTGATAAATGCTACTGGATTCATTCTTTTACCTTCGGTATTGAATGTAGGAAACTGTCTATGTCTCAGCAAACCTTCGTCTGCAAAAATAGTTGATGGACTCGTGGCATTTTCGGTCGTATTTATATTGCTATTGCAGTTGCCTGTAATTCCAGTTGGTAATTGCTCAGGTATTGGAGTTGTGGGTTTGTTTATATACTGCACTCTACACATGTCACTGGTACCTGCTGTGGAACTCGTGACAATTTGTGGATAAATACCGACAGGTTGTGGTTTGTTCACTGTAGCCTATGTATTATTTATATGCATATATCGAGATCCGGTAATATTTTCTTCTAAAAGACTGCGGATCCCATCTTTCGCGGCTTGTAGGTTAATGTTTACTTTGTTCGCTATTTCATTTTCTTTATTCTGAATAGCCTTTTCTACTAAATCTGTGTAACTTACAATCTAACTTCTCTCCAATAGTATTACCCTTATCTAAGGTATCTGCCTCAGCTTGACTAATCGTATCACTTAGATATTCTTTGATCTTCTCTCTCTCCTTCTTAGCACTTGCTGATTCAACTTCTAATGTTGCTACCCTTAAAGTAAGCTCTTCTACAACTAGAGGTACACCTTCATACTCTTTATTTGGTTTGTTAACGACAGTGGTTACCTTTTTTACTGTCGAACACAACTGGTCTTGTGTGGTTTCAATGTTTGTGTTTGCGTCTGTGGTTTTCTTTATCTGTTGCTCTACTGGATCATGATGGTCGTTAAAAGAATTGTAATGTTGTTGCATTAATTTGTTCTGAAAGCGGCGCTGATATTCAAGACAGTAAAAGCGGGTTACAAGGTATGAGCTATCTGGGGAAGTTAATCTTGCATTACTGAGCAACTGTTTCACCAGGTATCCAGTCTAGCTTACCAAATTCCCAACCAGACTAAAATTAATTATAATCTTTTAATAGTCACTTTACGACAACCGGTGATATATATACAAAAAGAGAATTTAAATAAAAAGAAATAAATCAGTTTATATTTGGACATTTATTTTAACATTGATCATTTTTTCGTTAAAATTTCAGCATATTAAACTTGATTCATAACTAAACTGGTGCCTTATTTAGGATTGTGAAAATGTGAGTTTGTAATCTTACAGAACACATCAAATATGGAGCCAAGATTGGGAGACTGCATACAACACTGCATTCATAAAATAACACACGAAGAACGTTGACACATATGCAAGAGGAAATTAACCACAACCAACTGATTCAATTTTCACCCAAAGAAGTTACGTTCGTAGCACAATCCTGTCCGTCATGAAATTACCGCACACACTTGTGTACTAAATTCATACTACCTCTCTGTGAAATCTTACCAAAAAGAATAGCTGAGGGCTACTTTGATGATTACAACACATGCTTCACGTGGTCAACTTGGTTTACACAAAGAGTGTAACTCCACAATAATTTTGATTATTAAAATAAATTACATCGAAACACAAATTACAAAAGAAAAACCTCGAACTGGTTACTATCTCCTTACTATTAACCTGATGGGTCAAACAATTGTATAAGCACGTGGTACTGGTCTCACAAAGTACACCCCACGTGGGTTGAACATAAAGAAAAGTTGCTATATTGAAAAATATTGTCAAGACGGGACGTTATAACCTCACGCACATTTGCATTTAAGATTGATGATCTACTCACAAGGTACTGACAAAGTAACTACTGGAAGATATTCTGAACTTCACACTCGAATTACACTGCGTTGCAATTTAAGATAACATAAGATATTTTAGATCTAAACCTGAAACAAAGGTGATTAAATTTTCAGTTAGGCTGAACTTAAGAAATCCATTGTCCTACGGACTTAGCAGAGACGCGCTTAGCCGGAGATCTTACCACTTCAGACTCTCGCCACGGACAGACTGCCGTGGGCCCCCTACCGAGGGTGCTTCACAGAGACAAACGGAAGTGACCAGAGAGGCAGCTTCCTATACCAACATGACAAGGGACAGACAGGACCATACTAAGAATAGAAACCTCTTTGCTTTTAGAAAGCGTAGCTACCTGTTCCGACGTTGGTCCTGCTGTTCTCTAGCAGACATGCTTGTCTGCTACCATCAAGCATGCAAGTAGAAATACATTTGCTCATTCATCCTTTCACACAGAATGGAAGGGGGATGACAGTATCTTATCATATACAGTATATAAAAGAAAGCGGATGTAGGTTCCGTATGAAACTGTGTGACATGAATTACATATAAACTGTGTTTTAAAGTGTAGTAGTGTGACAGATCGTTCTTGAATACGTGTAAAAGTAACACGTTCCAGTGCTCAGTCTTCTCCTAGATAGTCAGAAACACCACAGTAAATTTAGAAGTGGAATGTATGCCGTAAATGACAACAGGTTTAAGAAATTAACATGAAAGGAATCCAACAGAGACCTTTCAGAATCTACCTTCTGTTTTAACTCCGAAATGTTACTGTTACCTTCAGAAAGTACTTCATGCTTTACTTGTTTTTTTCATATCATTCAATATTTCGTCGATTTCAGTGCAAAAATTTTTGGCTAAGCCATTCAATTTCTGTGAGACCGTGTCTTTCAAATGCTTGAATACTTTTTTTTGTTCTTGCTTCATTGTATTTAGATCTTGTGTAACAGTGTTTTGTTGCTGTTTTACGTGCTCATATCTTGTGTAACGGTGTTCAGATTCTGTATCAAATTATCAATTTTGGCATTCATATCTTGTTTCATATCAATGAAATTGGTGTTCATATTAGCTAATTTCGTGTTTATGTTAAATAATAACTGCCATAGCAGGGCGTCAGTTGTACTACGGTGGTTGCTGTCAACTGTACTTTTCAAGTTAATGTTTGTGTTGTGACCTAGTGGTGTTTGCAGTGTATTGTCAAGATTCATATTGGAATCCCTCTCCAACGTTTCATTCATGAGCGGTATGTCGCTCTGGGAGATGCGTGACATTGTCTCGTCAGTTGTAAACATTGCGTCGTCAAGGTTATTCTGCTGTGGAGCATCGCTATCATTTGTCACACCTGCCACACTCATCTCTGATCTGCTTAAAGCTTCTGCAGTAGGCATGCAAGGTGCCTGAACTTCGATTGTTCGATCGCGCAATTCTACGCCAATTTGACTGACTGCGTTTTCGCTATTGCAATCAACAATAGACATATATTTTTCGGCCATTTTATGTGAATATGCAAAAATAAAAACTTCAGAAAGAACGTAAAAATTTCATACGCTAATTATCACATTTGACAATTATAATTAACGGGATGTCAAAGCCTGTTTTACGTTTATTATGATGTGCAAACTATTGTGTAGCAATTCTTTATGTTTTACTGATCACACGTATCGCATTGAAAAATTCCTGTAAATTTTCCACAGCAAAATTCAAGGAAGGGAATAATGAAGAAAAGCCTCTACGTCAAAAGAGGCGCTACTACGGGTAACCATGCAAGCAACTTACGTTGCCGTCCTACCTTTGCTGCGCCGAACAAAACAGCTTACTATGGAAAATTTACGTAACTTACTTCCAATTCTTACTGCTTTCCAAAATTTTCCCCTTAATTTTTGCCTTTCTGCTTTGCTTGCTCCCCGTCGCGATTCATGCAAACACAAAATGCAGACAATTAGTTACTATGATTCATAACGATGTCATAGAAATTTCTTACTACAACAATAGTTAACAAACCCTACTCACAATCGGCGGCCTGAAGTCCTGGCACACAGGTCGACAGTTGTGTTGTAAAAAAAATTTCATATACAGATGAGACACATTTAAAGGGGGATACAATTGCGATATTAGAAATGTTCTGTGCTTGTTCGAATTTGTAGGCAGTCGGACTTCTTCTCTTACATTTCAATTGTAGGTGAAGGCAGTAGACTCGAAATACACTAGTGCGTGTCATAAATAAGAAAATCCTCCTTACTTGGTTACACTTCACTTGAATAAAAAATACTTAATGCTGATATCAAATTTTTCTTATTTCGAAACATGTATGATACAGAACACTCGTAGCCCGTCATATTCCGCATGGCACTTCTTAACAGAACTTCTGCATACAAGAGTAACAAAATCATGTACAAAAAAATTAATGATGGTTTTTTCATTTGTCTGCTCGTTACCTCGCATTCATAATCAACATCTTTGCCAACGCTTATGGTCGATCGGTGTTTCATACTTTTTTTTTTGTAATAAATTTTAACTTTACGACATCGTGGAGGTCTTTCATCGTGTACCTACACACTATGCTATCTGCTATTGTTTATGTCACTTTGTATTGATGACAACAATGCTTGTCTGTACTTACTGCTTACTCCTGAGATCGAGGCTCGCATACCCTTGCGTCGTTAAAAGTAAATTAACAAATCATTCTTTTGTCTTAGACATTGCTCTGTATATTTTGAACTGAATACGACCGGTAACAGGTTGAAAATAGTTGTCGAGTTTCCTATTTGCGATTTTGTTTAGCAAAGATTTTGCAAAAAATCAACATTCAATGCTAGAAATTCAAGTCCTTGGTATCATTCCCTTATAGCAAAGAGTGCTGAACATTGTTGGTGACTGAGGATGAGCACCAGTGGCTTGAAACAAGTCGTAAACGAACTAATGTAAACAATAAGCCCGCCCAGCTAGCCGCGCGTTCTAACGCGCTGCTTCCCGAGCGGGTAGGCGTGCCGGTCCGCGCCAGCAATTCGCCCGGCACGGATTAGTGTCCAGATGTCTGGTGAGCCGGCCAGCCTGTGGATGGTTTGTAAGGCGGTTTTCCATCTGCCTCGGCGAATGCGGGCTGGTTCCCCTTATTCCGCCTCGGTTACACTGTGTCGGCGATTGCTGCGCAAACACCGTTCCAACGAATACGTACACCATAATTATTCCACCACGCAAACACTGGGGGCTACACTCGTCTGGTACGAGACGTTCCTTGGGGGGGACTCTGGGGCCCGAACCGCACAACAACCCTGGGGTCAGTGTGGGGCGGCGGTGGGGTGGGTGGACTGCTGTTGTCTGTTGTGGGTTTGTGAACCACTGAGGGCTACGGCGGGGACGAAGCATTTCCGTCGTTTCTAGGTCGTCGGTTTAGTACGTACATACATACAATGTAAACAATGATGCATAAACATTGCAACTGCTTTAGGGCGAGTCGTGAATGATTGAAGACAATGCCTGAAACCACGCCGTTTCGTTACTCAGTCAATACTCTCAACGTCTGTATATTGCACTAAGTACTTTTAAATTTTTTTTCTTTATTAGTACTGTGCAGTTTCTTAACGGCGTTCAATAGCTGATGGAAGACGAGTACAGTGGTATAACGCTTGTTAATTTTGGCTTTGAAACATCTCACTAAAGTATACGAGAAATGTGCTAATATCAAAATGGAATAACAACTGAAAATGTATGTCAGACCGAGAGGCGAAGATACGTTTTCTGCTCGCAGCTAACAGTAGATTTAACCATCTAAGCTACCTGAGCAAGCCTGCAGACCCCACCCAAAGCTTCATTGCCTCTGATGTTTCCTCCTACGGTTCCGGACACTGGCACCAGAGGGTCTCCTACAGGATTTGGGTCAGGTCTAGAGGCGAGCTTTCATACCCCAATGATGAAGGCGGCTCTTCGCGAAAAACGCGAAATGTAACTTCGACAGCCGGCCGTGGTAGCCGTGCGGTTCTAGGCGCTACAGCCTGAAACCTCGCGATCGCTAAGGTCTCAGGTTCGAATCCTGCCTCGGGCATGAATGTGTGTGATGTCCTTTGGTTAGTTAGGTTTCAGTAGTTCTAAGTTCTAGGGGACTGATGACCTCAGAAGTTAAGTCCCATGGTGCTCAGAGCCATTTGAACAAGTTCACATCGACACACGGTCTGGCAAAAATTTCCATTTTCACTACACACCCATTTCAATCCGGATTTTTCATACCTGAAAAGTTTGCACTTATATCATGAAATGTCGTTGCATCTACATCGGTTTCTTCACTATCGATCCTTTCCCTTCATTTCAGCAGATTTCATTCAGTTCGAAGCAAACTACGTAAAATTCAAGAAAAGTGGCTGGTATCTATTATTGCAACGTAAACATCACGAGTTTAGGCTCTCATGCTGAGCTCCTTCATCCTTCCGTCATCCTTGTTTCTCTGCTGTTGCATATTTTCTTATACTTTAGTGAAATGTCTGAAAGCTAATGTTAACAAAAATTATATGACTGTACTCGTGTTTCCAAGAACTTTCGAAAGCCAGTAAGAAAACACTTTCCATTGTGTGTTTTTTAGTAACATATCATTTGCTGGCCGCCGATCCATGATGAGACAGGACCTTGAGCTGTATACTGGAGCGGGAAATGGCCAGTGGGAATGGCTACGTTCTCCTCTTGGTTCTGATTAGCTGAAAGGTCTGTGTGTTATGTGGTTTCTTGGAGCGGACTGGTAAAAGCGAGGAGCAGGACCGCAGCCGTCGTGAGGTGGGGACTTTTTTCACTGTGTCTGTCAGAAGGCGGGAGTAGGTGTCCTTCGTGATCAGACAAGTTATTTACTCCAATACAAAACAGAGAGAGAACCGAAGCAATGTCGTGGACGTGAAATTACACTCAACACTTCCAAGCTTTTCTAGCCAGTGTCATGGATGAATGAGTGCAGAGATATTAGCCAGCTGAAGGTGATGTTGGATAAAAGTTGTGGTGTCACCGCCAGACACCACACTTGCTAGGTGGTAGCCTTTAAATCGGCCGCGGTCCGTTAGTATACGGCGGACCCGCGCGTCGCCACTATCAGTGATTGCAGACCGAGCGCCGCCACACGGCAGGTCTAGAGAGACTTCCTAGCACTCGCACAACCGACTTTGCTAGCGATGGTTCACTGACAAAATACGCTCTCATTTGCCGAGACGATAGTTTAACATAGCCTTCAGCTACGTCATTTGCTACGACCTAGCAAGGCGCGATTATCAGTTACCATTGATATTGTGAATCATGTACCGGCAAGACCGACGTTCTTCATTAACGGATTAAAGTTAAGTATTCCACCAGCTACGTCCGTTTTTCTAAATTCTAATTTCCCTGTCCTGTTCCAGACCTCACCCCGGCCTGCGTGAGCTAAAACGCGTGCCTTTCGGCCTCCTCTAGTAACACGGTGTTGGCTCTCCTGCCAACCAAAACAAAAGTGACGCACTTTTCTAGGTCTAAGTGAATACCAATAAATTTCATTTATTTTCGCTCATATTTGAGTGATCTTTCCTCTTTTGACTTTGTTACTGTGTGTCCTGTTTTATTGTTATGGTAATTATGAAGTGCAGTTACTAACAGCCGGTTATAGGTAGCGAACTGAACTGCTAGCGGTGAACATTTCGAGTCCGATGGTCGGAAATCGGGTTCGTTCGCGAAAGTAGTCAGTGAGCTACAGGGCTTTAAATTACTGACTTTAGAGTTGTGAAGCTTCACCCTGTCACGCGGATCAAAACGAGGCTGAGAGGGGTAGCGCCTTGAATCGCGCCTATGGTCAGACGGGAGCGAGTGTGGCTGTTGATAAAATATCGATATATCGACATATTGATACGTTTTCTTAAAAAAAGACAAGTACCAGTGATATTTTTTCACCGATACATCGATATCTAAATGGCAATATCGAGTGCCGATAGTTTAACTTTATATCACATTTTTTCGCAACTTTCGATAAATACTTGAAGTTCTTTTGAAATAGTAGTAGAACATAATTTTACTTTCACTGTTTCAAGGAGTCTTACTAATTTTTGAGCTTTCATAACGTCCAGTCTTTCTCTTTGTCTGTGTGAAGCAAGTATAGATGGCACAAAGAAGAGGTCCGACTGCACTGATGCTGGCGGTGTGAATGGAATAACAAGATATCCGATCTGAAGAAACTGTACACCAGTTGCGTTAAAACACAACTAGAATGCTACGCCTTCACATCGACATCCTCCAAAAACACCTGCTGAAACTGATGAACAGACGTCTAAGTGACAAGGTTGGTCTGAGTTTCAGGGAGAACGTTAGGGAACGATTGACAGGAATGGGGGAAAGAAATACAGTAGAAGAAGAATGGGTAGCTTTGAGGGATGAAATAGTGAAAGCAGCAGACGATTAAGTAGGTAAAAAGACGGGGGCTAGTAGAAATCCTTGGGTAACAGAAGATATAATGAATTTAATTGATGAAAGTAGAAAATATAAAAATGTAGTAAATGGAGCAGGCAAAATGGAATAAGAACGTCTCAAAAATGAGATCGACAGGAAGTGCAAAATGGCTAAGCAAGGATGGCTAGAGGACAAATGTAAGGATGTAGAGGCATATATCACTAGGGACGAGATAGATACTGCCTACAGGAAAATTAAAGAGACTTTTGGAGAAAAGAGAACCACCTGTATGAATATCAAGTGCTCAGAGGGAAACCCAGTATTAAGCAAAGAAGGGAAAGCAGAAAGGTGGAAGGAGTATATAGAGGGTCTATACAACGGGCGATGTACTTGAGGACAATATTATGGAAATGGAAGAGGATCTAGATGAAGATGAAATGGGAGATATGATACTGCGTGAAGAGTTTGACAGAGCACTGAAAGACCCGAGTCGAAACAACGCCCCGGGAGTAGTCAACATTCCATTAGAACTACTGACAGCCTTGGCAGAGTCAGTCCTGACAAATGTATGAAACAGGCGAAATTCCCTCAGACTTCAAGAAGAATATAATAATTCCAATCCCAAAGAAAGCAGGTGTTGACAGATGTGAAAATTACCGAACTATCAGTTTAATAAGTCGCAGCTGCAAAATACTAACGCGAATTCTTTACAGACAAATGGAAAACTGGCAAAAGCCGACGTCGGGGCAGATCAGTTTGGATTCCGTAGAAACACTGGAACGCGTGAGTCAATACTGACCCTAAGACCTATCTTAGAAGAAAGATTAAGGAAAGGCAAACCTATGTTTCTAGCATTTGTAGACTTAGAGAAAGCTTTTGACAATGTTGACTGGAATACTCTCTTTCAAATTCTGAAGGTGGTAGGAGTAAAATACAGGGAGCGAAAGGCTATTTACAATTTGTACAGAAACCAGATGGCAGTTATAAGAGTCGAGGAGCATGAAAGGGAAGCAGTGGTTGGGCAGGGAGTGAGACAGGGTTGTAGCCTATCCCCGATGTTATTCAATCTGTATATTGAGCAAGCAATAAAGGAAACAAATGAAAAGTTCGGAGTAGGTATTAAAATCCATGGAGAAGAAATAAAAACTTTGAGGTTCGCCGATGATTTTGTAATTCTGACAGAGACAGCAAAGGACTTGGAAGAGCAGTTGAACGGAATGGACAGTGTCTTGAAAAGAGAGTATAAGATGAACATCAACAAAAGCAAAACGAGGATAATGGAATGTAGTCGAATTAAGTCGGGTGATGCTGAGGGAATTAGATTAGGAAATGAGACACTTAAAGTAGTAAACGAGTTTTGCTATTTGGGAAGCAAAATAACTGATGATGGTCGAAGTAGAGAGGATATAAAATGTAGACTGGCAATGGGAAGGAAAGCGTGTCTGAAGAAGAAAAATTTGTTAACATTGAGTATTGATTTAAATGTCAGGAAGTCATTTCTGAAAGTATTTGTATGGAGTGTGGCCATGTATGGAAGTGAAACGCGAACGATAAATAGTTTGGACAAGAAGAGAATAGAAGCTTTCGAAATGTGGTGCTACAGAAGAATGCTGAAGATTAGATGGGTAGATCACATAACTAATGAGTAGGTATTGAATAGAATTAGGGATAAGAGAAATTTGTGGCACACCTTGACTAGAAGAAGGGATCGGTTGGCAGGACATGTTCTGAGGCGTCAAGGGATCACTAATTTAGTATGGAGGGCAGTGTGGAGGATAAAAATCGTAGAGGGAGTTCAAGAGATGAATACACTAAGCAGATTCAGAAGGATGTAGGTTGCAGTAGGTACTGGGAGATGAAGAAGCTTGCTCAGGATAGAGTAGCATGGAGAGCTGCATCAAACCAGTCTCTTGGCTGAATATCACAACAACAACAACAACAACAAGTTTTTTTGATCCGATGTGTTGTTTTCGAGGTATCTCAATGTCCTCATTTAAATTGAACACCCTGAGTAGAATGAAACACAAATGAAAGTCCTACCTTTCCTTTCAGGGCATATTGAGGAAGAAAGTATGCTATGTGATATGTCTCTGGGAATGCTTCATTTCCACTTCTGCAGCTCTTTATGGTACATTACTTATAGGAAAAACACGCTAGCCAGAGATACCAACATACCATATGAAAATATTTGTTAGATGAGAAGTTCAAAACGGTAGCTGCTAGAACTGATACATGCATCAATCCTCCATTGCATTGCTTCCCAAAAGCAATGACTATTACGGAAGTGTGTTCGGACTGTTTCACATCCTTCCACAGTACGAACACGAAAGATGTACTTCATGCCCAATGGACCTTCGCAGCCTAGTGTTAATCTCTGTCGACTTGTACACAACGGAGTCCGTGACAGGTGGATAGCAAGAGATGGGTAATCCCCTGGCCTCCACCTTCTGTAGATCCAACCCACTAGACCTTAATTTGTGGAGAATTTCAAAGTTGTGTACCAACCAGCGGTACAAGACAGACGGTCTCCTCACCATTATTGTGCAGAGCTGTGGGAACCATACGCAATAGTCCAGGGACACATCAGTACACGCTAGACTCTTCATTTCTGCATAATTATTGAAACCTATGCCCATTTTAATGTGTTTACCGTATTCTTCCCACGGTCTCCCTACAAATTTCGCCCTCCCCGAAGTATTCTTTCCCTATTATTCCTTGACGCCTCAGTATGTAAACTCTGCCTCTTTCAGTCAGTTTTTGCTAGAAATCTTTTCTCCACAAAGTAACTCAGACCTTTTCATTAATAATGCGATTAAACCAACTAATCTTCAGCATTCTTCAGCAACCCCACATTTCGAAAGCTTTTTTTCTCTTATCTTACGTACTTTCTGTCATTCACGCTTCGCTTTCATCTGAGGTTTCCTTTCAGAAAATACTTCGTAAAACTTAAATTTGTAATCGATGTTAACATATTTCCCTTTTTCATGAAAATAAAGAATGGAACATCCAGGATGGAACAACAACGATGTAGAAAGAATATATTTCTACTCGCTACATAGAGGAAACGTTAAGCCGCAGACAGGCGCTACGAAAATATTTCTAGTATTATTTTTGACTGTTTGTTGCGATTCGACGGCTCCCCTATGTCGTGAGTAGCAGCCTATCCTTTCCACATCGTTGTCTATGTCAGAAACGTTTTTCTTCCTCTTCTTATCCCCGTAACCTCTACCATTCCCATTTACTGTGCTGCTGAAATAGGAAACGTCATCCACTACTTTTAGTGCAGAATACTGTAATGTAATTCCCCCAGCCTCACCCGGCTTAATAAGAGTACTCTCCACTGGCCCTTGGTTTTTTATATACTTTCGTCTCACATCCTCTTTCGAGGAGGCTGCGCGCTCCCTTTAGCTGATCTTACAATTTCTTGTCTCCCACTGAATTACCGTGTTTTCGGAAAACCTTAAAATTTTTTTCTTTTCCCTGAACATTAATTCATTTTCCAATTTCTGTTTAGTTTCTTTTACTACTCACTCAACGTACGTATTGAGTAACGTGAAAAATAGATTACAGCCCCACCTCACTCCTCAGCTATCGTGTCTGTTTCAGACCCCCAGCTCTTGGAATTGTAGAGCGATTTCTGCACAAGTTGTGAACTGTATGTTACTTATGTTATCTTTATAATTTCGAAGAGTGCCAGACAAGAATGTGAAAGAGATTTTCTAAAGTTGCAAATAGTAACTTATAAATATGGGCTTTCCTGAACCTATGATTCACGATAAGTCGCCGGATCAGGATTGCCTTATGCGATTGTTCATTTCCCCGGAATGCAAACTGTTTCTACCAATGGTTCAAGTGCTCTGAAGGTAATTCATGTGAGTATGTTGCTACCATGACTTATGAAAGCGATGGTTAGTTAATATTCATACCTTGAATGTTTCTTTGGGTTTTCTGCCGGATTGTAAAATAAATTCGATTCAGTGTTTCGGATTTCCAACTACTGACTATCTTCAGGAAACGCTGTTGCTGCTGCCGAGTCCCGCTGAGAACTGGTGCCAAGTGTGCAAATCGATGGAGGCCTACGTAGGACGTGGATCTGCAGTCTTGGCATCAGTTCTCAGAGAGACTCATCAGCAGCAGTGTCCTCCTGAAGATGGCGAAATATTGAATCGAATTTATTTTAGAATCCGGCAGAAAATCCGAAGAGACTTTCGAGACTTATTACGGTGGGAAAGCCGATGAAGTCACAATGCTCATACCGATGAACTACTGCCCTCTTTCTAGCTGGAATTATTAAGGGCTTTTTCAAGTCCGAGGTTATTTCACGTATCTCTTATTGGACGTAGGTACCAAGTAAAACGAACGTGTCACGGTCGATTCTTCCAGGGACGTGAAAAATTTTGATAGAATAGTGTGTGCTTCAGATGCCTTCTTATGATTTCTACCTTTCAATGCTTCAGAAATTCTTCTCACAGTATCACAACTACCGTCTCATCTTCATCTACTTCCACTTCCCTTTCTATAACATTGTCTTGAAATTCGATTCCCTTGTATAGCCTTTCTACCTATTACTATCACATTTTAGCCAACCGTTCTTTGCTCCATAGTGGCTTGCCATTTGAGCTGTTGTTGTTGGCACTAATGGTTCTCTTTCCTTCAAAAGTTTCTTTAATTTTTCTATGCGTCTCGACAGTGTTTCATTAGCTCTCGAGCCTACACGTTTAGTCACTCGAAACTTTCTGTCGATTTAACTTTTTAAATGTCCGTATTTCCTTTTGGACCAACGGCTGTGCTGCGGCGGATACATCAGTCGCAGTCAGAGCACCGAAGTCAAGCGCCTTCGGTCGTGGTTGGCACTTTGACTGGTGACGATTGGACCGCCTTGCGTCGTTGGGGTTGTTTTGGGGGAAGAGAACAAACAGCGAGGTCATGGGTCTCATCGGAGTAGGGAAGGATGGGGAAGGAAGTCGGCCGTGCACTTTGAAAGGAACCATCCCAGCATTTGCCTGGAGCGATTTAGGGAAATCACGGAAAACCTAAATCAGGATGGCCGGACGCGGGATTGAACCGTCGTCCTCCCGAATGCGAGTCCAGGGTGCTACCACTGCGCCACCTCGCTCTTTTTGCGTTTTTGGCCTACGTGCTGCACTCAGCCGCTTCAGGAGCTACTTGACCGAGTAGTGGCGGCTCCAGCTCATAAAAACTGACAACTGCCGGTACGTGTGCTGACTCGACGCCGCTCCGCAACCGCACCTGATGACGCCGGCAACTGAGGACGACGTGACGGTCGGTCGGGACAGTTGCGCCTTCCGAGGCCTGTTCGGCTGGAGGGCGTGTCTCCTTTTGCCTGCTCAACTTGCTGCGTTTTTATACATTCTGCCTCAGTGCGTCACAGCGAGTCCTGCAGACGGCGGGAACCTCCCACATATGTGGCGCCCCACAGTGCGAGGCGAGTGGTGGCTTCTCTGGCTGGGCCAGTGGCTGCGAACTGCAGGGCGCAGAGGCGGCGATAAGACGGCGGTGGCGGCGGTGGCGGCGGTGGCGAGGTCAGGGCTGCGTCGCGCCGCTCCCACGGGCGCGCAATACATATGTAGCAGCGGCGGCGGCGGCGGCGGCGGCTGATAACGGCGCTACATCATCTGCGCGGCCTCGCTATTAATAACGCGCGCCGCGGCGGGCAGACAAAGGCGGGCCGGCCGGCCGGCCGCTGCAAAACGAGCATCGCGCGCCCCCGCCGCGCTCCGACCTGCCGGCGGTATATAGCCGGCACGGCTGCTGCGCTCGCGTCTCACCACAAACCATTAAACGACGCTACACCGACGTGGCCCACGTAGCACCTCCCGTGGCCGTGTAAATTACCTGCGACGCCCGTCACAGTACGATAGAGACGGCGCAGAAAAGTGAGAATGCAGGCGCCGATGTTTTCGCCCTTAGGTCAGAGCGGCGTTAGCTCAGCGGTGGAGGCAGTCGGCAGAATCTGGACTACTCGGCAGGACACGAGCGTCGCAGATATCGCCAAACTAAACCTTAGTCCAGAGCTTATAACACTGCAACTTGTGCAATCATATACCAAATTCGGTTTATTGCGTACTGTGCCCCAACAGAACAAATAGTCCTGTCACGGAAAAGCCACCTATCGTCCGCTTCTGTTATACTATAACCTTAAAGTTGGAGGCAGGTCGTGAAACAAAACTATGTTGTTAAACCAGTTATGGTATAAAGCAACAGAGCAGTGTTACCCTATGAGAGGAATTTCGTTATGTTGACCGTGTTGTACCTAACGGAGGTGGCTTATCGGAAGAGAAAGTCAGAATTACGTAAATATTTAAACAGTAACAAACAATATTTTACCTATTACACTGTTCAAAGAGTAAGGAAAACGGTCGCCAGCTTAATTAGGCAAGAGAATGACTGACATTCTAGTTCAAGAAAATAAGTATGAGTAACTTTAACGGAGAAACACAACCTATACTTTGCCACACGCGAGTGCAATGAACTCTGACACCTGCATATGTTTACGTTAAGTTTGGAGTTGGCAGATAGAGGAGAACAAACTATTTGCACAGATGTTCAAAATGTTCAAATGTGTGTGAAGTTGGTTCAAATGGCTCTGAGCACTATGGGACTTAACATCTGAGGTCATCAGTCCAAAAAAAATGGTTCAAATAGCTCTGAGCACTATGGGACTTAACATCTATGGTCATCAGTCCCCTAGAACTTAGAACTACTTAAACCTAACTAACCTAAGGACATAACACACATCCATGCCCAAGGCAGGATTCGAACCTGCGACCGCAGCAGTCGCGCGGTTCCGGACTGAAGTGCCTAGAACCGCTCGGCCACCGTGGCCGGCTGTGTGTGAAGTCTTATGGGACTTAACTGCTAAGGTCAGCAGTCCCTAAGCTTACACGCTACTTGACCCAAATTATCCTAAGGACATACACACACACCCATGCCCGAGAGAGGACTCGAACCTCCGCCGGGACCAGCCGCACATCCATGACTGCAGCGCCTAAGACCGCACGGCTAATCCCGCGCGGCATTTGCACAAATATAACAGATAACAAAACACACTATTACCTTGAGGACTTAGTCAAATTGAATGCTCTCAATAACGTTACTATTAATATTCACTGTAGAATCGTAAATTGGACATAGGTTTAATATTACTTTTCAAACAAATTCCTGTCTGACAAAAAATTATAAATGTAGTTCACTGCAAAATCATAAAGTGGTCATAGGTTAACTCTCTCTCAGCTAAATACCTTTTTATTTAGAATGAAAATTAAATGGAATTCGCTAACAGATTACTTCTCACTGTCTTTTGAATAAAGAAATTACTGTTTTCATAGATAGTTGTCTTTCTATTAATCGTTATATAGCATGAGCACAATACACAAACAGTGGATTCTGTTACAACATTAATATGCACTTTTAATAAACAAGAGGAACCCAATATTGTACAGAATTTGACTTGAATAGCAAGAGAAATTCAACCTTTCTATAATTAAGTATTTTTGTGCATTTGAACTACTTTCAATGGAGGGGGGCCTTAAACTTGACCACTGTAGCAGAGCAAACTTAACACACTTTCATTAGATCAGTGAAAGAAGCACTTAGCAAGCATGAACTTATAACACTCAACAGCTGCAGTTCTGGACTTTTACTGCATTGAAACACAAAATTGAGATATTTGTAAGATCCTTTTAACAAACTATATTAAATTCAGGACACTTTATTGCCATATTAATTTTAATACGCTTTCAATAAAGGACACTCGGTAATCACTTCAGCTCAAACTGAGAGGAACCTGAGAAGGGTTATGGTAAGGAAAAAATCAAGGTAGGTACATAAATTCAGTTATAAATTACCTTATATTTGAGCACACTAACACAACCAATGAGCTGATCCTTCACTGTACGTTACTGTAGTGTTCCATTACAGTGATTGCGCAATGCGGTGGCGATTGCATGTTGGTAGGTGGATTTGCAGGTAGAATTGCTGGACTCTGTCATTTCTTGCTGGCGATGATAGATATCAATTCCAGAATAGTTCTAGCTCTTTATCCATCCATCCGAGGCATTGGAAAGCGTCAGGAAAAGCCTCTCTCGGAACCAGCACAATACACAGCTTTTACATGAGCAGTTGACAGTTTGGTAGCTCGTCCCCGACTGACTCTTTGTTCCACCTTTTCTACCTAGGCCAACCAAAATTTGCGCGCTCTACACAGTTCCGTTCCCGAGGGGAACCACAACAGCTTTTACACACAAAATAACTAAGAACCCTAAGTGAAAGTCAGCAGTTTACATAACAGCAAACAAACATTTTAAATAAAACAGAACCTTTGCACATACCGACATTTCTATAAAAAAATTATTTAAACAAAATTATTCATCCTCAAAGATAACCAAAGAGATTATGTGAGAAAGACAAAACATCATTTGCTCCTATTGTACATGTTAGAGGGATTACACTTCCTACACTCTAAAGGACATCAAAGTTTTTAACAGAAAAGAATAAACACTCTCATGGTATCGATTCGACCCAACAACATTTACAGAAACTCAACGATATAACACTAAACAAAGCAAAAGGCAAAATAAATCAGTGCAGCATTAGAGCTATGGTGTTACAAATGAGACACAAGAGTGTACTCAGAATTTTGTAGAATACTAGGGAAGAGTCGCAGGATGATGTTATTCGACCGTGTACAAACTCTAGGGACTGATCGATGAGAGTATATGGAACAAAAAAGATCTAATGAACTTACGTCCGGAAATCACGGTTATCGAACTAGATCATTTATTCAGCCATACTTTGTTACAGAGACTGCAGTCTAATATGCATGGGGTTTTCAATTTTCATTGCAGTCTTGTGAGGGATAGTACGCAGAACACCCATGGTATGGTGACAGCGAATCAACTGTATCAGTGCAGCCGGAATGTGTGGGTCGGGAGAGTTGCCGACTGTATTGTGGGACCATTCTTCCTTCCGCATCGCCTGACAGGCCGAAACTGTCGGGGTTTCTTGCGAGTGGCATTGCCTCCACTGCTGGAAGACGTGCCACTGATGATTCGAAGTAGCTGCTGCATGATGGTGTTCCGGCCCACTTCACCATAACGTCCGGACGCATCTCAGTTGTGTCTTCCCTGGTGGATGGATCGGACGAGGGAGTCCAGCTGCGTGGCCCGCTCGTTCACCAGATCTCATCCCGTGCGATTTCTGGTTATGGGGTCATCTCAAAACTATCGTGTATGCAGAGCCCGTTTCAGATGTTGAGACAATGGAGCAGCGTACTCATACTGCCTTTGACACTGTTCGGGTGCAGCCTGGCTGACGTGAGAGTCAGAACATACTATAGGGCGTACATCCATCATCTGAGACACATGAAAACCACTTTCAGCACACACTGGAACTGTGGCTGCATGCTACAGCGGGTATTAGACCGCAGTCTCTGTAACAATGTATGATTGAATAAATCGTCTCTAGCACGGAAACAATGCAGTTCCAGAAATAAATTCATTAGCCTTTTCTGTTCTGAATCCTCTCACCGATCAATCCCTACAGTTTGCACACGGTGGGAATAACACTATATATATATATATATATATATATATATATATATATATATATATATATATATATATATATATATATATAATTTAGCACATAAGTTGCCAGTGGGCACTGATTTATGTCAAAGGACAAGTTGAAAATTTGTGCCAGTCGGTATTCGAACCCAGATCTTACACTTACTAAGCAGATGCGCTGCCACTATGCCATCCAGACACACTGGTCACCACAACCACATTGTAGGGAAGCAGCCTACTCACGCCATAGTAAATTCACATCAGTCTTTCCATTGTGTGCCAGCCAGTCCGCTGCAACTAGCTCTGACGTCATAAAGGTTGCGCAATACTTTAAAAATCAAGCAAATAACCTAAAATGTTTCTAGCATGTCAGGAGTAATACTAAATCAATATGTGTTGAATATCAGTTCGATAACTTTAACCATTTTCGAGATTTGGACGTTTTTCTGTAAAAATCATTGGCGCAACAGAAAAGAGCTAGAGAATTCAAAATTTATAATTAGATTCCTTTTTCATAAATATTTAATAGAAACAGTCTTCTGGATCTCACAATTTAAGATTTTAGTTGAAATTCAATATTTTCTGATTTTTGCCTTAAAAATTAAGGAAGCAAGATAGATTAAGTAGGATAATAAATAAGGCTAGGATGTTTATATTTAAGTAGAATGGAGATCCGCTATAACCATAAGGACGTGAGAAGTTTCATTTGAATAACTATAAAACTATAGCGATAGCGTATCTCCTAAGGGCCAGTTCAGAGCTCGTCTACTGCGTGCAGTGTAATTAAATTAATTCTCTCGCCCAAAATATTTAACTTAGCCACGTCAAATTTTTATTATGATTACTTGCCTGTGTGTTGAATGCACATTTAAATTGAGAGCTTCATCGGCCATCAGAAAAAGAAGCTATGATTTATTCGATAACTTAATGTGGTGCATCACTAGCCCAGCGGCTAGTCGGGAGAGCCGATTTGATCAAGCGTTGCCTTAGCAGTCCGCTCCGCGGCTTTATAAGAACGCTGCGCGAGGAAGCAAGGCTCCAGTTCTCTCCAGACGCTGAATAGCACGCCATCTGTGTCGGGAGTCGCGTCGCGTCGGTATCACTGCTACAAACAGCCTCGAATGCCGTATTAAGTTACTCGGGATACGCGTAACCATGAAATCATTTTCGAGTGAAGTGTTAATTCAGGGATGACTTTAATTATCGATCTTCAGTTTGCGTATTGTCGTATTTTCACGTGCCGCCGCGGGACAAACATTCTACCATTATTTAGCGTGGCGTTTGATGAACATTATCATCAAATTATGGCGAGCATTCATTTAAACATTTAATTTGGACATTTATAGTTGCATCAGCGCATTAGACTCTGAACTGCTCTGTTAGTTAGATTGTGTGGATTCGTTTGTTTTCATCTGTGACTTTCAGAATACAGAACGTTTTTTTTTTTTTTTTCACGACCGTTTTTGATTATAAATCCCAGGCAATCTCCTAATTCCTCAGAGCTATAAGCTGTAACTATAAGTGTATTCTCAGATGAAGTGGGCACTAGGAATTCTAATCACAGGCTTCAAGTTTTGCTAATCACTTTCTGGTTGCCAATATTGTAGTTAGAGAGCCAGTGTTGAGAACGGCGAAAGACAGCATAAATAACATTCTAAATAATAGGAACTGGTTTTGCATTCTACAAACCTAACATTTATATAAACAACATAAAATTGATAAAAGTTTCCTATCCGCCGCCCCACAACATGGACGCCTCCCATTAGACCCAAATACTTAATTTATCCGCACATTACTGATGCAGTGCCCCTGCTCACTAAACCACATGCCAATGTTGTAATGTCCCTACTCATTAGTCTCGTTACTTGCGGCATGACGTTGATTTCCGTAAGAGTTAGAGCTTGGTGTGCATCTGCACTGAATGTACCATTGGCCTTCACCGCCATAATTGCATAAGTAGTGTCTGTTCTTTCTGACATGTGGTGTCTGTTCTTTTGGACATGCCTGAAAGAACAGACACTACTTATGCAATTATGGCGGTGAAGGCCAATGGTACATTCAGTGCAGATGCACCCCAAGCTCTAACTCTTACGGGAATCGACGTCACGCCGCGAGTAATGAAGCTAGTGAGCAGGAGCACTGCACCAGTAATGTGTGGATAAGTTAAGTATTTGGGTCTAATGGGAGGCGTGCTAGGGTAGTCCACGCGGTTCTGGTGACCAGTGTTTCCGGATGGCGTAATGGTCAGCTCATCAGGCTAGTAAATGGGAGATCTGGATTCGAATCCCGGTCTGGCACAAATTTTAAAATTTCCCTATTAATATAAGTCAATACCGACTGGAGTCAGTGCCCACTGGCAGCAAATGTCTTTAATTCCTTCCTGTCTTGACTCGTAGTGGCTGCAGGATCAAAATTATGTCTGTTCTTTGGGACATGTCCGAAAGATCAACCACAACTCTTAATGGGGAACAGGATGGGACTCTGGGCTCGATGGGAAATGTGCTCGTAGGGCTGAGGCGGTTAACTTGATCGCTCGCGTTAAGCGGGAGATCCGGCAAAAATTTTCACCTGTTGCCACTGTTTCACAACAATGCCCAAATGTGGCTAATGTCAATGGTTCAAATGGCTCTGAGCACTATGGGACTTAGCATCTGAGGTAATCAGTCCCATAGAACTTAGAACTACTTAAACATAACTAACCTAATGACATCACACACGTCCCTGCCCGAGGCGGGATTCGATCCTGCGACCGTAGCGGTCGCGCGGTTCCAGACTGAAGCGCCTAGAACCGCTCGGCCACACCGGGCGGCAATGTCAATGTAAAACCTTTGAATAGCCTGCTGAGGCGTCGCTCAATGCTTTTCTCATTAGCAAACAACTGTCAGACAGAGCCATTGCTGATAAATCGCGAGCCTTCGCACCCAACACAGAAATTCTACCGCATATTGGGTGAATAGAAACAATAGGGTGTGTAGAAAAGAAACTTCCAGAAAATTTCTATGCTATGGTTTATGAAGTCAAATTTTGTTTGTCTAGGTAGATAGCGAATCAGTCTAACATAGATTGCGAATTCAAAGTTAACGATATTGTCACTTGATGTTTAGTTCACGCTATGACAAAGATAGAATGTGGTGCTGAATTTGTTTGCTTCGAACTTTATTTGTAAGTACTCTGAACGGCGTAGTCTTTCTGTCAGATTGCGAATATCTTGTTCTTCTCTGTTGCTTTCTGCTTCACTCCCACTTGTCATGTTCTCTCTCCCACTGCTACTTGTTGAAAACCTACTATTCTCTTTCTCTTTTGCTAATGCGTCCAACGATTCCTTGTCCCTGCGGTTTATGGTTTCTTGTGGATTCTTAAAGTGCACCAAATCACTCATCTTACGTGATCACAAAGGCTGATGGTGCCGTTCTGTCAGATGCTGTTTCATTACGATTTGATAATTTGGCTGTGAGCACTATGGGACTTAACATCTGAGGTCATCAGTCCCTTAGAACTTAGAACTACTTAAACCTAACTAACCTAAGGACATCACACACATCCATGCCCGAGGCAGGATTCGAACCTGCGACCGTAGCAGTCCCGTGGTCCCAGACTGAAGCGTCTAGAACCGCTCGGCCACAGCGGCCGCCTACGATTTGATAACTCCTCCACGTTTGTATTTAGCACCTTCTCTCATTATACTACCTTCTGTACTGTGTCCTTCTGTTCATTTCTCCATGATTTCATTTCTTCAATGTCTCTGGTATTGGCGTGTAAGTCTTTCTTTAATTCATCAGTCGTGCTTGAAGTGCCCTGTGTTAATATCTCGTCCCCTAAATTTAGTTCTTGCTTCTCTCCATGTTCTTCGCATTTTCTTGACGTGCCCATCTAATGTTGTCGTTTAGGCTACTATCTATTCATCTACTTTCTTCCTTTAAATTTTTGAAACTTTTTTATTTTCCCCAAATTTTGCAACCCTCGTTTCATCGAACTTTTCCAATCGTCCTCCTAGTTGTTTGAATTCTGTTGTTTCAATTCTGCCTCTTTTTGAAACTTCATAATTTTTTCTCCTTTTTTCTCAAGTAATTTCGCATTCTCTTTAAGTTCTTCATTAGTCTTCGTAAATTGTTCAATAAGTAATCCTTGCAGCTTGAATACTGTAGGTTGTGGCGGTGTGGGCACATGGACAGTATTACGCTGTACTGCACTTCCATGGCCTGTAACTTCTAATTTTTCTACTGCAGATGGACCTTCATGTTCCTCTGTTCCTCCAATTTCTATCTCCGGCATCTCGTCACTACCTTGTTTCTGATCTTCTTCATTAATCGCGTTGGTTTCGTCCTGAGACGTTACTTCATATAGTCAACTGTTATCTTCTCCTTGGATGTTTTCCTGCGGCACTTCCATACCTGAATCTCCATTTAACGTTTCTGAATTATTTTAAATTTCTCTCTGTAGCTCACTCATCCGTATTAAACTTCTCGCCCTCGCTCTCACAAGCCTCGGTATTCCCTAACGCAAAAATTAAATTCTAAACGTACTTGACATTCAAAAAAATCCAACCAACGTAACATAGAATTCAGAATTCCTCATTCTTCAGGCGCACATTAAAATTCGTTTCGCTCCTAACACACAAGACGCACATACACAAAATAAGCTCCCCTCCAAAATTTCGACGACCGTTCTACCGCTCGCCAACGACGCTCGAGTACTACTCAACATCACTGAAAAATATACACTCCTGGAAATGGAAAAAAGAACACATTGACACCGGTGTGTCAGACCCACCATACTTGCTCCGGACACTGCGAGAGGGCTGTACAAGCAATGATCACACGCACGCCACAGCGGACACACCAGGAACCGTGGTGTTGGCCGTCGAATGGCGCTAGCTGCGCAGCATTTGTGCACCGCCGCCGTCAGTGTCAGCCAGTTTGCCGTGGCATACGGAGCTCCATGGCCCTAAAGATGGC